>NC_141136.1:185866661-187066661 GCF_053477565.2 Lygodium microphyllum
AGTGACTCTAGGGGATTGGCATAGAGCTCAGATTTTCTCTTGGATCATTGGTTGAGCTTGAGCTCACTTCACATAGGATTTGGATATCCATCTTTGATGTACTTATGGCATGTATTTTGCTTATGTCTGATTGGTCTTGACATGCTTGGCTTATGCCATCTCTATACATGCTAGTTACATTGTCTTGGAGTTGATTGCTACTGTGGCTTACTTGGGCTTGACATTTCAATGCCTGGGACCTTACTTTGGCTATTTCTTGGCTTGCCAAAGTTATAGTTTGGATGTACTTGATGTCTATGGATGTTATGTATGGATGCTACAAAGCTACCTTGACAGACATAGAGTAGGTGGATTTATGCTACTTGAGCATTCAGATACTTGAGATTGGGATCTTCACTTGGATGTTGCATGGTTGATGTGTCATGGTCCTCACAGATGCACTTTGGCTGATTTGGGATTTGCATTCCTTGAGCATACATCTATTTGTGTCACTTCTTGCCAGTGTTGTGTACACTTTGCCCTATTACATAGGGCGTGTGCTAGCTTACTAACAGATTCATTTGACATGCTTGGGTATTTTCTCGATATTCGTATGACTGTCACTTGCTGTTTTATGCTTGCTTGATGTAGGTTATGCTTTAATAGTTAGTGGTTGACTTGGTGCATTAATTTTGCCTTTAGTTTGCTCTCATTGTACCTAATTGTAATTTATTACAACAAGCAGTTATGCATGGACTGTGATGTATTTTTCATGCTAAATCATCCTGATTTTGTGTATTTTTTATGATACTTGGTGGGCAATATCATTCGCTATTAGTTTGTGGTCATTTTGCCTTGGTTTTTTGTGGTATTTTGGTTGTTTACAGTAACAAAAAAAAAAGTAATTTTAAACTGTCTGCCCCATTTTGGACTATAGTATGGCATCTTCTTCCACTAAAAGTGCTATCTTCAACATCACCAAGCTTAATGGTATGAATTATGCCTATTGGAAGAGCCAAGTTTGGCAGGTATTGGTGCAGAAATCATAGATAAAACCACTAAGGTTGCATGAGAAGCAACTTGAGACTATGATTGATGACGAATGGATGGAGCTTGATGAGTTATGCAGGTCCACCCTCATCTTGTCTCTCACTAAACAGGTACATTACAATGTTGTTGAGGAAGCACAAAGTGCTTGACAGCTTTGAAATAAGATCAAGAACCTCTATGACAAGAAAAGTCCAGCAAGTCAGATGTATTGGCTGAAGCAACTTATGGACCTATGCATGAAGGAGAATATGACGATGTCTGCTCATTTGAGCCAGTTCCATGCTATTCTCAAGAACTTGACTTCGTAGGGGCATTACCTTGAATGATGAGGTTACTCCATTGTTTTTGACTCTGAGTGAGTCATGGGATGTATTTCGCACTACCTTATGTGCTCCTGCTACTATTTTGTGTTGGGGTAAAGGCACCTCCGCCATGCCGCCCCGTGTATTACTACACTCACAGTACCCGCCACTGCACACTGCAGGTGGCGGGCGCCCATCACGTCACTTTATTCTTTACATTCATTTTAGTGACTAGTAAATAAAGGAAGGCCCGGTCACACATTGTGACGGTTGGAGTTCCCATTTCTTGTCACTCTCTTTCTTGCTCTTGCTCTCCCGCCATAGCTTGCGTGCAAGCTTCGATCCTTCTCACCTTTCAACTGGTATCAGAGCTTGGCTTCCTCTTACTCGAGCTCGACTCGGTGCTTCTCTACCTTCGCATCGACTCCCTTCATGCATTGGGTCTCCATCCCGGTAGCCATAGCCAATCTCCCGAGCTTCTGACACTCCCCGGCTTCCCGAGCTCCCTCCCGGCATTGTTGGGCTTCTTTAGGGCCTTGCCCTTGAGGTATTTCATCAGAGTTTGAAGGGTTTTACTTCAGTTCTCAGTTTTAAATAGGTGGAAGAAGAGGGACAGCCATCATTTGAAGCTTCAAAGCTCCATATCTCCCTTGCCCTTTGCTTTGGGCATTCACGGCTTTGTATATGCCCTCTTTGGGGCCTCTTTGAGCCTCCCATCCACACCAACATTGCCACATGGAGCAACCACTTCCCAGGACAGCCTGCACTGAATTTGCACTAGATTTCTGCCTGCCTACTCATCACATTTTCAGCCTATATGCCTTGGCTCCTAAATGAGCACTTAAACAATGGTTTCTAGAAGGCATTTGAGCTACTTTGAAAGCCTCTTTAGGCCTTGTGCTTGGCATTGAAGCTTTGGGGCTGACATTCTCTGATTTGGGACTGCCATTTACTATTATAGAGTGCTGGAAAAAGGGAAACCACACTTGCCATCGGCATTTGATGCTTATACTCTACTCCGGTTACCTTGTTTGATGCCCGTATGCGGCCTACATGATGCCTAGTGCCTTGGGAATGTATGCACATGATTATGCCATGATTTTGGCCTGAAATATTGGCTGAAATTTCTCAGTTTTGATAGTCAAACTTGGTTGTAATAACAGTGGGCTGAAGGTACTTTGGATGCTTTGTCACTTACCTATTGGTACCGGATGTATGCTTTGGGATTTGACATCATGTATCTGGCATTTGGGGACAACTTTGAGCTCATGTTTGAGTCTATGGAATGTATTTGAGCTATGCATAAGCTCTGTCTTGGTTGGTATTCATTGGCATTTGGACCGACTTAGCATGCTCTTGGACTGCTTATGCCTCATGTCTATGCTTGACAATTAGGCTTCATACATTACATGCTTTGGTTCGTGATATATGCCGCTTGGTTCGTCTATGCTTTACCGACATTGGGAGCTTTGCCTTAAATATATTTGAGCATTTTTGACTCACTTTGATCATTTACTTGGCTGCTATCGGATGTCATTGAGTTGACAGAGATCTTATTTTGGGATTATGTATTCCTCGTTGGTTGCTTCCATCAGTTGCTTCATGTATGTCATGATCTTGGGATGCGTATGACGCATTAACTTGGTCACTTGTCACTGGTACTTTGTCTTGGGTTGCTTGAGCCCTTGAGCTCATTTTTATGCCTTTTGTGCCAGTGGAAGCATCTTGCATGCTTACTTGACCTTGAGCAGGGATTACATGCTATTGGAGCAGTTACAAGTATTGGAGCAGTCTATGTCATTGAGTAGTTACAGATGTATTGAGACTTTGGGATTATACTCCGACAATTGGATGTTGCATTGAGTATATGTCTTGGTTCAGAGGATGCTTATGAGAGCTGAGTCTCAGTTTTGGATCCACTTTCTTTTGAGCAGACACCTATTTGTGTCAGGTTTTGGCAGTTGCAGGTACATTTTGCCTAGATTGTCTAGGGGTGTGCCTCTTACTGGCAGATGCTATTTGACATCTCTCGGTGTTATGCTCATGTATTTTCACTGTCATTTGGCTTTGCTTTGTCCTCTTTATGCCACCTTTGGACCTAGCATTGTTTAGTTGACATTAGATCCAGTTTTGGGACAGTTTGCTCCCATTATCGTAGTTCTGAAATTTATTATAGCAAGCATTTATTGGTGGACTGAGTACTATTTTTTATGCTGAAATATCCTGATTTGGTATACCGCACCTAGTACTAAGTGGGCAGCATCTTTTGGCACACTTTTCTTGCCATTTGGAGCTCATTTCAGTGGATTTTGGGCATTTTTTGCAGTAAAACAACAAGCAATTTTCGACTGTCTATGCATTTCCAACCTGCATTATGGCATCCCCTTCGACTGATAATGCCATATTTAACATCACAAAGTTGGATGGTACCAACTACTCTTATTGGAAGAGTCAAATTTGGTAGGTCTTGGTGCAAAAATCTCAGATTAAGCCACTTCAGTTGAGCGGGCAGTAGCATGCAACTATGAACAATGACGACTGGCTTGAACTTGATGAGCTATCCAAGTCCACGATTGTATTATCTCTCACTGAATAGGTACATTATAATGTATTTGAGGAAGCACAGAGTGCATTGGATCTATGGAATAAGATCAATAATCTTTATGATAAGAAAAGTTCGGCGAGTCAGATGTACTGGTTGAAGCAGCTTATGGATCTACGCATGAAGGATAATGCGACTATATCTGCTCACTTGAGCCAGTTCCATGCTATACTGAAGAACCTGAATTTGCAGGATATCACCTTTGGAGAGCAAGTAACTCCTCTTTTCTTGCTTGGGACTCTGAATGAGTCATGGGATGTATTCCACACTGCCCTATGTGCCTCTAGTGCTACTCTGAAATTGAATGATGTTGAGAGTGCTCTTCTGTAGGAAGAGGTTAATTGCAAAAACTTGGATGCCTCTCATGTTTCACATGCTTTGACAGTTAGAGGCAGGAATGATAGGAATGATCGTGGTCATGGCTGTGACCGTGACTCGCAGAAGGGTCGGTCTAAATCTCGTGGAAAGTCGCATAGTAAGTTGCGTGGGCGCAACGCTAATGTCACTTGTCATCATTGTGGGAAAAAGGGCCATATCAGACCACAGTGTCATGAGTTGTGCAATGAGAAGCGCAAGGATAAGGGGAAAGAGAAAGTGCAGGAGAAGTCCTATGATCGCAGCATAGTACTTGCAAAGTCCAGCGTCAAGATTGAGGAAATTAATGTCACGCAGACCGAGGATTCTGATGGTGGTGATGAGTTCATACTTGCAGTTAGTTCTTCTGATGCCTCACACTTGACTGAGACACCTAGTATATATGCACAATGCTGGTTATTGGATTCAAGTGCGTCCTTCCATGTGATGCCTTACCGTGAGTGGTTTCACTCTTACCGCACTGTATCTGGATCAGTCAGACTTGGAGATGACATGTCTCTTGATATTGTGGGCTATGGAGATATTCAGTTGCAGTTTTCCACTGGCAATTCCTTTTTGCTCAGGGATGTACGTCATGTACCTGCGCTTACACACAGTCTTATGTTTGCAGGATAGTTGGATGAAGCAAGGTTTCATGTATGTTTTGGGGATTCTGCCTGGAAGATTACCAAAGGTAGAATTGTGCTTGCTAGAGGTGCCAAGGCTGGCATCCTCTATCCTCTTGTTGTATCTAGGTCTTCTGTAGACCATGTTTTGGCAGTGGGTTCTATTCCACATGTATCACTTTGGCATGCTCGTTTGGGGCATATGTCTTTGAAGGGAATTAAAATGTTATCTGGTTTGCAGTATCTTCCGCCTTTAGACTATGCATGTTTTGACTCGTGTGATCATTGTCTTTATGGTAAGCAGAATAGGTCTACACATAAGAAATCGGGTAGGCCACGCATGAGTGAGCCCTTGGCTTTGGTGCATTCCGATGTTTGTGGGCCCATGCCTTGTATGCGTATGGGTGGCATGAAGTAATTTGTTACCTTCATTGACGATTTTTCTAGGAAAGTGTGGACTTATGCCATAAAGCAGAAGTCTGATGTCTTGGCACTCTTTCAGCGTTGGCTTGCTCTTGTTGAGAACCAGACTGGATATAGGTTGAAATGCCTTAGGACTGACAATGGGGGAGAATATGTCTCACATGCTTTTGAGCAGTTTTATGATGACAATGGTATTAAGCGTCAGTTGACCGCCCCTTACACCCCACCCCAGAATGGTTTGTCTAAGAGCATGAACAGGACTATTCAGGAGCGTGTCCGCTCTATGCTTAGCCATGCAGGCCTACCACTGAGCTTTTGGACTAAGGTAGTTAGTACGGCAGTGCATGTCATAAACCGATCACCTTCTAGTGGATTGGATTTCCAGGTTGCAGAGGAAGTTTGGGCTAGTAAGCCACCCTCTTATGTGCATCTCTGTGTCTTTGGATGTGAGGCATTCTACCATGTGCCCAAGGACAAGAGGAGTAAGTTGGATCCCATTAAATGCATCTTTCTTGGTTATGGTGATTCAAGAGAGATGGGCTATTGCCTATGGGATCCGCAGGCACGAAAAATAGTACGCAGCCATGATGTAGTCTTCCATGAAGACAAGATGCACAGGCAGCTTGAGAAGGTGGTTGAGATCTACAAAGTGATCTTTCAGGAGGAGCCTAGAGCTCCTGCACAGCCAGTTGGACAGCCTACAGCAGCAGATGCTCATGGTCAGGGTGCTGGACAGGCAGCTAGGCAGGCAGTAGAGCCTATAGTGAGACGGTCTGCTAGAGACAGACATCCACCTGATAGATTTCAGCCCTCTATGCATTATGTTTTGGTTACAGATGCAGGAGAGCCTTTCACTTTTGATGAGGCTATGCGCAGGGGTAACAGCCACTCTTGGGAGAGAGCTATGCAGTCTGAGATTGACTCCTTGCATAAGAATGAGACTTGGGATTCGGTTGCCTTGTTCTAAGGGCAAGAAGGCTTTGCCATGCAAGTGGGTGTACAAGCTGAAAAGTACCCCTGGACACCCCAAGCCGGCATACAAGGCTAGATTGGTAGCAAAGGGTTTTAAGCAGGAGCATGGTGTAGACTTTGATGAGGTCTTTTCTCCTGTGGTTAAGATGGCCACCCTGCGCTTGGTCTTGGCTTTGGTTGCTCAGCTTGACTTAGATCTATATCAGATGGATGTCAAGATGACTTTCTTACATGGGGACATGCATGATAAGATCTATATGGAGCAGCCTAAGGGCTTTGCAAAACCTGGCAGGGAGCACCTAGTGTGCAAGTTGAAGAAAAGTATTTATGGCGTGAAGCAGGCACCTAGGGAATGGTATCATAAGTTTGATGCCTTTATGCAGTCATAGGGCTACATCAAGAGTGCTATGGATCCGTGTCTATACACGAAGAAAGCCTGTGATGGTTCATTTCTTATTTTGGTACTCTATGTGGATGATATGCTGATAGTAGGAAAAGCTCATGATGAGCTAGATGCTCTTAAATCTCAGCTAAAGAAGAGCTTTGAGATGAAGGATTTGGGACAGGCCTCTCACATGCTTGGTATATGCATTAGACATGACAGACATCAGGGACTCCTCTACTTGTCACAGAGGGAGTATATTCATAAAGTCCTTGAGCGCTTCCGCATGCAGGGTGTAAAGCCTACTGGATGTCTATTGCCTTCTTATGTGAAGGTATCATAGGCCGATTGTCTGCAGACAGATGAAGAGAGAGCGGAGATGGCCCAGATCCCTTATGCTTCAGCCGTGGGCAGTTTGATGTATGCCATGATAGCCACTTGTCCAGATATTGCCTTTGCAGTTGGTGTTGTGGCACGCTATATGGCTACACTTGGAAGGAAACATTGGGATACCGTGAAGGGTATCATGAGGTACCTGAAGGGCACAACAGATATGTGTATTTGCTATGGCAGACAGGATATAGGGGTCATGGGGTACACTAACTCCGATTATGCAGGACATGTAGATACTTCTGGCTATGTATTCACCTATGCTGGAGGTGTTGTCTGTTGGATGTCTAGGGTTCAGAAGTGTATGGCTTTGTCTACCACTGAGGCCGAGTATGTTGCAGCCATTGAGGCTTGCAAGGAGGCCATATGGCTAGGCCGTCTAGTTGCTGACCTTGGGATTGATGCTATACCTACACTGCATTCGAATTCTATGAGTACCATTCAATTGGCTAAGAATCTGGTCTTTCACGCGAAGACGAAACACATTGAGGTGAGGTATCACTTCATACGTGGTGTTGTGGAGGAAAAGTCTGTTGACCTTGTCAAGATCTCCACTGATGAGAATCCTGCAGATCTGCTCACGAAAAGCCTCACTACTGAGCACTTTGCCTTCCTTAGGAGATTGATGGGCGTTGGATGAGATGTTGCCTTTCCTCATCCCTTGTACCTATGTACAATTGTACTGTCTTTTTCTTTTCTTTTCTCTCTCACAGGGGCAGATTCGCCTTTAAGTGGGAGGTTGTTGGGGTAAAGGCGCCTCCACCGTGCCGCCCTGTGTATTACTGCACTGACAGTACCTGCCACTACACACTGCAGGTGGCGAGCACCCGTCACGTCACTTTATTCTTTACATTCATTTTAGTGACTAGTAAATAAAGGAAGGCCCGGTCACACATTGTGACGGTTGGAGTTCCCATTTCTTGTTTCTCTCTTTCTTGCTCTTGCTCTCCCGCCATAGCTCGCATGCAAGCTTCGATCCTTCTCATCTTTCATTTTGAACTTTCTTGATGTAGAGAGTGCACTTCTATAGGAAGAGATCAACTGTAAGAACTTGGATGTCTTTCGTGAGTCGCATGCTTTTACTGTTCGAGCTAGAGATGGTAATGGAAAGAATGACCATGGGAATGGCCATGGCAGAGACTCAGAGAAGTTTAGGTCTAAGTCACATGGCAAGTCATGTAGCAAGTCTTGTGGGAGAAATGCTAATGTGACATGTCATCATTGCGACAAGAAGGGTCATATATGCCCACACTGTCATGAGTTGCGCAATGAGAAGCTCAAAGAGAAGGGGAAAGACAAAGTATAGGAAAAGTCATTTGATTGTAGCATATTACCTGCGAAATCCAGTGTGAAAGTTGAGGAAATAAATGTCATGTAGACTGATGATTCCGATGGGGAGTACATACTAGAAACTAGTTCTTGCAATGCTATGCCGTTGACCGAGTTTCACTCTATGTATGCACAGTGATGGCTTTTGGATTCTAGTGCTTCATTTCATGTTACACCATGCCACGATTGGTTCCACTCCTACCGCATTGCATGTGAGAAAAGAGGTGCAAAAGAGATAGACATATAGGAGAATTTGGTGGCCAATGAGCACTTTGATAGTGAAGAAGAGGAAGAGGAGTATATGTTGAGAATTGAGCTTGCACTTGTTAGGGTTTTTTTTCTAAGTGGAAGACTGATTGAGAATAAGATACCTTGGGAAATGCATACAAAGATTTTTGATCCAAGTGACCTATGATATTTGGTGTATGCCAGAGGATGTGCAAGTTTAGAGGGGATGGATGTTTTGGCATTTCTTATCCATGTGTATAAACCTTGGAAGACCTAGCGCCTAACAGTATTTTAGTTTGTCATAGTGAATGTTTGTGTTTTCCATATGTATGCCGAACGATGGCATGACTATGCATAGCTTATTGGGATGTGAAAGTAGGGGTAAAGAAGTTAGTCCAAGTGTTTGGAACCTTGACAATGAGAACAAGGGGTATTTAAAGTGTTTCTACCTTTGTCTAAGTGAACTGATCTTAAAAGTAAAGTGGATGGAATTGGTTTAGGTCTGAAGGATTAAAAATGAAAAAGTGGATAACTCAAAGATTAGGCTGATGTTTGAAGAAGTAATAAGTCTTATGCCTTTGAATCAAAAGTGTGAAATGAAAATGAGACTTCAACCTGTGATTCTCAGCTCTTGTCATGATGTCTCAACTAGAACCATCGATGCAAAATCACTTTGTAAACCTAAGGAAGATGAATTGTTGTATCCAAGCTTCATTAAAAAAACCATTTTGGCTTTTAAAGCTCAAAGGCTTAAGCTTGCAAAAGAAAAATCACTCATTATATTTGAATAGAGGCATATCAAAATGGATGAGCAGAGACCTTAGATAGCTTTGGGATTTTCTTGACAAAGTTTTCATGATTTTTGGATGTATCTTGGATACTACATACTAGTGTATGGGATTTTTGTATAAAAAAGAGTGTTTGAATCTTCTTCTGTATGGTATCAAGAGGACAATAGGATTTCCTTTGAGTGCTTTCATTGTATTAGAGGGTTCTTATATCTTCATTGAGGTCTAAACTCTTTCTTAAATAGTGTATTGTAATTTTCAGTGGCTTTCATTGACTACAAAATGGTTCTCTTTGGTCTTTACACTTGCCCTCTCATCTTGCAGTCTTTTTCTTAGATCCTCCATGTATTGTGGCTAAAGACTATCTCCCCCCAACAATGTGTTGGATAGCCCCTCTCTTGCTCTAAAAAGATAGCTGCCTTAGACTTTCTTTGTTCATTAGTTGAAGAACATTATCATCGGAGGTGAATTATTTTCAAAATTGCTTCAAAGGGCTCAAAATGTAGTCATTGTCACACTTTAATGGTTGTTCTTACACAAACAAACATCAAAGAATCCTCCTTTTTTACATGCATCTCTACTTGCTCTAGCCATGCATTGATGTGCATCCCTCTTGCTTGCACCTCTGTGATAAAAACATAGCTTTTGTATTGCACCACATCCTCCTCTTCAAATCTATCTATGCTTGATTAGCCTCTAAATTGCTCTAATACCACATCACAATATAGTGATGTAAAAGTGTATGCATGTATTGATCACAGATGTTGAACACAAAGAGAAGGGAGAGAAAAAGAGAAGAGAATGTTGAACATTGAATGTTGAATAAACAAGGTAAATGATGACAAGAGGTTGTGCAAGTTGTCAACATAATCTATGCATATGCTAGAAGGATTCCGAGTCTCTGGCTATAGGAGTGAATAAGAGTAGTAATGTATGGATAGATGTATATGATGTTAGAGAGATTCTTAAGCTAAAATTAATGATAGTAAAAGATTAGGTAGATTCTTGTATGAGAGCATAGATAATGATAGAGATTACATTGATTAGAGACCCATGAAAGATGAAACAACACACATGCAAAAGATTAGAGGCTCAAAGTATCCCAAAACCAACCCTTGATTAAGAAAACATGTTTAAATGAGTCTCCCCTTCACCATGTCTTGTTATATCCAAAAACTCACACCAAACACTAGCTTCTACTCTGCTACTCTCATATGCCAAATCTACGGTTCCATTGGCTCTAAAAGGGGGGTAAAACACTAAGATACCTAATTAGAATTCTCACAGATAAACAAGAATGGGTTATTTGCTACAAGGATGTTAACCCATTCTTGCTACAAGGATACCATATACATATAAACAAGAATGGGTTATTTGCTACACCTACACATTATTTTTTCCTAAATCTTAATTATGGACGAGTCATACACTATATGTAGTTAAAGCATTTTCTTATATATATCATTGCATAATAAATGTATTCATGATGACTGAGTGCATTATCAGAGGGGTTTTCGTCGAAAGGTCATATCCACCAAGGATCAGAGATAGAAGGAAGTAGAGAATAGGAGATAGAAGAGAAAAAAAAGAATAGACAAGAGGTACACAAGATAAAGACAAAGGTCAATGAGTCAAAGCACTATGCATTGATAGAACCTAAAATTCCTTGTCTGGCACTACTTAGAAGCAATCTCCAAGCATTAGATCTCCTAGAGCTCCCTTGTAGACCAAAAATGTGCATCAAACAATAGCTTCTTCTCTTCTGCTTAGACTGCTAATATGATGGTTCTATTGGCTCCAAAAGGGGGATAAAACCTGAGGACACCTGTCTAGAATTCTCCCAGATCACTCCTTCTTCTTCTCCACTTTGGAGTGTTATTTGTTGCCTATAAACTGTGATCGTGACATGTGTGATTTTGCCAATCCTTCTTTTTCCTTGAAATCTCCAAAATTGACTGAAAAAGTAACTTGTTTTTTGCATGCCACCCTATTTTAGAAGTTTTCTACAACTTTTTAGGATATTTACAAGAAATAATATCTAGATTATAAAAAATAAGTTATCCAAAAATCTAGTATTTTTTAACCATCCGTACTATAAACACTATCACTAATGACTATGATGACATTGACTCTCTAGATCAATAAGAAAGCTAAATGATGATGCACTCCAAATTTTTTCATACTATGCTTGCTTAGCAGCATGACAATGTGAGGAAATACCAAGCCATATAAGGTTCAATATTTTAGTTGGATAGAATTGAGTGCAAATAGAGCCTACATAACACTTATGTGGCATATCAGATGTTCTTATCTAGAAAAACCTCTTGCTTGAAGATCCAAGCTAAGCAATTAGTGATTGGATATAACCCAATGTTTTAGATTAGTGAGAGGGTTCTCTATCCATTCTTCCAATTACTCATGGTCACAAGACAATGGAAGGTGGGTGCTTGAGATCTAGTAGTGTGCTAAGTATGAGCAATCGAGAATTCCAATGTGCATAACACTGGGAGTCTATCCTCAACACAACTAGTTGGGAAACTCACTTGTTGTAGTAATGGATCTATTCCACCTAGTGTTACTACAAGTAGTGCTACATTGCTTCAAAGCATATCCTCATATCTATAGTGATAGCATAGTAGCCACTCTTGATATCCACTAAAACAGTTCAAATTCAAGCAAGCAGAGTAGCCCTATCTAGTCTAGAGTATTTGTTGCCTATACTTGATGGAGATCCAAATGAGCATGGAAATACCCTATCCAATTTGGAGCATCCTTTTATGAGCAATTTGAGAAATTGTAGGGGTGAGCTCAATGGCAAAGATGACCCACGGACCGCTTATTGGTCAAGCGTTTCAAGCGAGCACTAATGGCTACCTCTCACATAGTCAACACGCTATCCCTCACTACGAGTGTAGTGATCTTACCTTAATGCCCAATTGAGTTGCTTCCTCTCTCAAGCACTCCGATAGATCCACGATTCATTGTGCACACTCAAGCATCCTCAAGCCTCTTCCTTCAAGCTCCATCCTCCATGGCCACGTATGAGATGAGAGAATAGAAGAGGAGAAGAAGAAGAGAGAAGATGGTAGAGGGCTTCACCTCCAAGATCCCTCACTCTCACATACTCATTCCGTCACCCCCTCACACTCCCTCCCTCAAGCACTCACAATCAAGCAAGAGAAGAGAAGAAGAGAAGAAGAAGATTCCACTTTGCCACACACCAAAGAATGAGCTCTCATTCACTTTTTGAACTTTATATACAAAACCCTGAATCCCTTTTGGGCGGTCATCCTCTTATCCCCTTTTTCTTACATGGCCCCAGTCGTGGCCTCTAGGCCCTTTTTGCCCATTGTCCTCCTCTCTTCCTAGCTTAGTCCTACCACCCATTCACAGTTACAAATTGCACAGGAGGGAGCCTGCCGCTCTTTTACAAAGGTTTTGACTATGCATTTATATTTAAAGGTGTGCCTTCTTGCTTTTGGCTTCTTGCGGTTTCTATGGTTATGTCTTGTACTCCTGGTGGTTTTTTCCGTGCTGTTAGATTTTTTTCGGACCCACTCTCTTGTAGGGCACCTTTTTCTTTTTTCCTCCTTGCGCTTTCCCTCTTGATGCCTCATTTTTTGCTTCCTTCACTTTGCAGTAAACATTATCCCCTCCTAGTTAGGTGCCAACCCCATGGCACTACTAAGTGGTGAGTCAGACGGTGTTGTTGGGGTAGCCAGGTGGCTTTTTGAGTTTGTATACGAGCCCTATTGGAAGGTGTGTTGGAGGGATTTATGGTTCTAGAAGGCCCTTGAGTTGGACATGAGTCTTGGTGTTGGAGGAATTTATGGACTTGAAAGGCCCTTGTGTTGGATATGAGCCCTGGTGTTGGAGGGATTTATGGAATAGGAAAGGACCTTGGGTTGGATATGAGCCTTGGTGTTGGAGCAATTTATGGAACTGGAAGGCCCTTATACGAGCCCTAGTGGAAGGTGTGCTGGAGGGATTTATGCCTTTGAAATTAAAGATAACTTTGGATGAATCCCTGCATGGAGATAGGCAGGTGCACGAGTCCATCTTTGAAATCAAAGATTGTTGGACAAATCTATTGTTTAGCCCTCCCTGGCTGCCTTCTCCTATGTTGTTCCAAATGAGCTTCTTCATTCACTTTTTGACGGGGGTTATTGCATCCGCCTCTTGCTTTGTTGTGCCTGCATGGTGACATGTCACATAAGATGGGGAGTGCATTGCATGGATGATGGGGCCTCTAGAGTTAGTGGTCAAGGCCTTTGTTTGTACCTAGAAAGAAAAGAAAGGTGCACTCTAGGGGGTGTTTTTGCCTTACCGTGGAGTGTGTGGTGCCCATGCTTGTGGATCCAGGAGATGGGTCTAAGCCCTCGGTGGTGTCCCACACTTGAGGACCCAGTTTGTGTATAGGGGAGGTGTGCTGCTGCAGGGAGCTTAGGGTGACAGGTCTAACCCTAGGTAAGAATTACCTTTCTAGGTATGTCTTTCCCTTGATGTGCCCTAAGAAAGTGTCATGGGGAATCCAAAGGGCTAGGGGGTTAAGCATGGAGCTGGTCAATTGAGGCCATGAAGAGGCCACCAAATGCACCTAACTTGAGGACCCCTAGGTGTAGTGACTGTGATCGATGTGCAGCTTGCGGTGTCTACATGTGATATCTCTTTTTTTTTTCAAGTTACATAGCCATAATAGAATTTAATATTTGTGATTGGAGTGAGGTGGAGAAGGGGGCTTAATAGATTAGTTAAGAAATTGGCGGCTTGGGAAATACCCCTTAAGGTTTAGGTGAACTTGAAGGGTGGTGGTGGAGAGAAATGGATGATTGCAATAGGTGAAGTGGCTAGTATCATTCATGTCCTCTAGAAGGAATAAGAAAAATGAAGGTAATAGAGAAAATAACATCATTCATGGAGCCATAGCACAACTATCTATAGCGTTAGGATCAAAATGGAGTATTGGAACACTGTGCTCCTGCGGGGTGGGGTCTTGCCTAAGAGTATCCTAAGTAGTCTAAGGTAATTACAAGTAGTAGTAAAGGTAGGGCATGAAGAGAATTTGTTAGTGAATTGGATTAGAGTATCATAAAAGTTCTCTGATGTGAAGACGAGGGCCTCTTCATATGTAGTACAATGAGGATTATAGATTATAGGAAAGTCGTAGTGGCTATGGACAGTGGAGTCAAAATCTACTCCCACCCTTTGAGGGTAAGTCATAAAGGTTGGATCATTCTATTCGAAGGGTTGAGTGTTGCAAAAGACCAACTAAGTGTCTAGGTTGGAGTTGCAGACCATTCTTCTCCATTTACAAGTTAATTGTCTTCCAATCCCATGTTTAGCAAGGTACTTGTCAAAGTAATTATAGACATATTATCCACCTCCATCTGATCTAAGACATGAAATTTTATAGCTCAACTCATTTTCAGCATGCTTCTTGAAGTCCTTGAATGCATCAAACACATCATCCTTATGTTTCAGTATGTAAAGCCAAGTATACATGCTGCTAAAATCCTCAATGAAGGATACATAGTAACGAGCACCACCAAACGAATCATTATGAGACGGACCCCATACATGTGAATGTACCAACTACAAGGGTCATGAGCTATTCCGTACATGTCTCATAAATGGAAATCGTGCTTGCTTTCCAAACTCACATGCATCACATACATGTACAAAGTCATGATACTTGAACTTAGGCAGTCCAAGCACAATCTCCTTCTGCTGCATAGATTTCAGCTTTTGTACATTCACATGGCCAATCTGCATATGCCATATCTCAACATCCCGTATAGCATCATCATCATGTGCAAACATAGCTGCTTTCAATTCTATAATTGGTGCATCAAGAGTAAACATTTTGCCATCTCTTTGGCCTCTAGCAATCAATTTGCAACCATTACCATATTCTTCAACAAAGCATCCGTCTCTATTAAATCTCACCTGCAAATTCTATTCAGCCATCTATCCAACTGACAAAAGATTCTTGGTTATTGTTGGTACATGTAGTACATCATGCATGCTCTTTTTCTTTCCATCAAGCATCAACAATAGAAAAATTCATGTGTGTTGTATGTCATGTTGGGTGTCATCCCCAGTACACACATAACCGTGTGAACCTACAACCATCTCATCAAACCATTCTCCATGGTGTCTCATATGATTTGAAGCCTCTGAATTAATGTAGCATCTTTCATCTATGTTCTACCTAGATGCATTCTTAGACACATGCTGCATGGTAAACAACCTGTCAACCTACTCATTATGAGCACCGCTAGAAGATGCATAGTGCCCATGTTGTTTGCCCTTTGCCTTCATATCTCCCTGCTTCTTGTAACAATCCTTTGCAATGTGTCCATATCAGCCATAGTAATGACAGTTCTTATCTTTGTTTGACTGATCATGCCATGAACGAGATCCACAACCTCTACCATGGGGTGATCTCCCACTGCCTCTAAAGCCGCCATATCCACACTGGCCATGTGTATTTATGCCATGCCAGGCATTTTTTTGATAATGTCCATAAGCATTTCAGGTGTATCCTCGACCTCGAAAAGAGCCATGGCCTATGTCACCTCTACCACGCTGGCTAGAGTGAAGAATAGTGTCTCTACTTTGAGTTGTACTAGAACCTGTATTCATCCCAAGCTTACCTTCCTCATGCAGCAACAAAGCAATTAGCTCATCCCAATCAGGGGATTCAACTCTCATAGAAATAGACGTATCAAATGCTTTATAATCTTTGTCAAGTCCATTCATTGTCACTACAATCATATCATCCTCACACACTGAAGATCCAATGGTGACAAGCTGATCCGCTATGTTCTTGATCTTTGTAGTGTAGGCCTGAATGCTTCTGTCATTCCTAGACATGTTATTGAACTGTTGCTTTAGCCGAATCTTTCTTGCATGTGTTACATTTTCATAATTCTTCATGAGTATGTCCTATGCATCCTTTGGGAAACTGCATCCAGTAATCTGTATAACCATAGCATCTGATATACATAAGGAAAACCAATTTCGCACCTTGCATGCTCTCTGATTCCATAGCTTATGAGCCCTTTTCTGATCATTTATCGGATTTCTTTCATGTATTTTCAAGTTCAGCCTCATCATCTAAACATAAGTCCTAATAACCTCTACCGACCAAAAAATTCTTCATACGAAACTTTCATAAAGAAATTTTTTTGTTGTCCAGCTTTTCTCCCAAAATTTGAGTGATATTGTCAATGCCTTGAGCATTTTCCATAGTTGCAGCTTAGATATTCAGTTATCTATACAACCTGTAAGTATCTGACTCATTTTCCTACAGTTCAGGACTAATTTCCTACTACTTAGGATAGTTTCCTGCAATTCAGGACAGTTTTTTTGACAACCTGCTTGCTATAAACTATTTCCAACAATGAAAAAACACAGTCAACTGAGCATAAACCAAGCTCAAATCAGTTCAAAACATTCTATGGTAGTGGTAAAACATCCCAACAACAAACTATATCCATACAAGTATCAATGTTTGTATCGTATGCAAGTAGTAGTACCAAATACACTCATCCCACTACTATAACCAGTAGTATTTTCTTTTTTAAAACAAGAGTTTTCAGATCTCAAAACAGCCCCAAAACATCTCATTCACTTGCCACTCTATGCAGGAGTTGATACATGTCCAATCGGTCATAATATATTGCATGTATGTCAAGTGAAGATGATAGGTATCCTTCCTATAGACAATAACAAGTCAATACCTGGTATAACCAACAACAAATCAATCCAAAATTTGGATTTTCAACACTCACAATATCCCAAAAACCATCTACCACTCAAGTGGTATGATCTGAGCATTTGTCCGTAGCAAATAGGCATCACAGATACTTCAACCCTGTAGGTATATTGTTTCCAAATTCATGATAATAACCAGTTCACTATTTCTAGCTTGCAAATAAGCTCCAAAACTAAGCATTTAACACTCCAATATCATGCTCAAATGCATGATAATAAGGGTATATACATTGTTAGGATGAAAGCCACCAGTGCCCTAGAATCACCTGCTGTTTATTGCAGTAAACAGCCAGTCTACATAGGTGTGTGCTGAATATCTCAAAATCTCTGAGGAATTTGAAAAAACTTCCTTCTACAAAGTTGTAGACTACATCAAAACGGTCAGAAAGAATGGGCAGTTTCTCCAAAAAGTCATTTTGGTAGCAAGATATAGCTTCTGCAAAAAAATGGGCTGCATGCACAGTCTCTCTAGCTGATGGGATCTAAAATGGGCCGGCACTAGCTATGGCACTAGTCGGACCTCATGCACAAAACAGACAACCCCACCACACGACCTCCAGTTCAGGAGCATCTGTAATACACCAATGTACACTAGATAGACTCAATTATGCATTTGTAGATGATATGTAGTCCAATGTTTACCTTCCCTTCTCCTCATCCCATAACATATAGGCATAGTGCCTCGTTGCACAAACATCATGAAGCTCCCCTTGGCTGATTGCCATGGATCCATTGCGACTCTCCTACACCTTGGGGATTGGCCCCAAGATGCATCGCTCCAACATATAAAACATAACACAACAAACTCCACTCTTTTATTGTTTTGTATGATCACTACAAGGATTTAAGTCTATAGTGACGGGCGGCTAGTGACACAGGTACCTGTGTCGCTATTTGCGTCGCAAAAGTGATGAAAATAGCGATGCAAAAAATAGCGGTGCCGGTACCGACGCAAATAGTGACACTCCATAGGGAAAAAAAACAAGCCAAAATTGAGCGCGAGTTCATTTCGTGTTTTTGTGTCTTATACTTTGAGAGCGAGAGCGAGAGAGAGAGAGTGACCGTCGTGAGAGAGGGAGAGGAAGAAGGCTTGCCGCCACCACCGCCACCGCCGTTGTTTGCAAAGGAGAGGAGCCTTCATCGCGAAGAGGAGCCGCCCCACAGTCGCCATATCTCATCGGTGAGTCTATTCTCTCCTTCTTTTGCTTGTTTAGTGTTTAAATAACTTTCCTTTGCTTGTTTAGGAGAGGAAATGAGAGAGAAAGAGAGGGAGAGGGAGAGGGAGAGGGAGAGGGAGGGAGAGTGCATTCTCTCTCTCCCTCTCCCTTTTGCTTTTGGAGAGTGTTAGGATATATTGTGAGAGGGAGAGGAAATGAGAGAGAAAGAGAGGGAGAGGGAGAGGGAGGGGGAGGGAGGGAGTGGGAGAGGGAGGGAGAGGGAGAGGGAGGGAGGAAATACAATAGGAAATACACATAATCTGAGAGCTCATCATCATAAACACAAAATAGAGTAGGTGAAAGTGTGCACCACTCCTTCATTTGGATGCAACTATCCACCATATCAAAAATCCCTCCTAGTTCATGTATCCTCCCAATCACTAAATCATACAAGGCATGAATCCCCACTATAGATCTTCTAGTGTGCCATTATCCTATGGTTGCAACTTGAGCCTAGCACAAAACACATGTCAAATGCTTTGTAAAAATCTAGAAAATAGCAATAAATCCTGTTCTGATGTATTCTATCCTCCTATATAATAGCTTTGACGATCAATACATGATCAAGCATAGTGAACCCTCTCCCAAAGCCTACATGCACAAGGGATTCACTAGTAGTAATAAGGATACGCCACATATGTGCAAGAAATATATGAAAATACCCCTTATCTACCCCTTATTTATGGGACCTTACCTTATAAAATCTACCTTCCTTCCCTTAAATAACCCCCTCCCTTACACTCACATGGTACCATACGGTAAACCCTAGTGGAACCCCCGAGCCTACATGCCCTATGCTCTATTCTCATCTCTCTTTGCTCTTCTATCAATGTGTTTTCTTTGTAATAATATTTTTAATTTGGTAAAAGTATAACATTCTACCTCTTGAGAATGTTGGGATTTTGCACATAATTACTTAGTGCATCATTTCTACCAAATAAAAATTATTGTATGTTTTTCTTTTATGAACAAAGAGAAGTAGATGCATGATAATGCATGAGCAAGATGTAGACTCACAACTTCACAATAATACAAGTAGCCCCAAAAAGTGCTACTAGGAGATCATTTAGTGTGTTTGTATCGTATACGTATACCCATTCTTATGTTTATATAATGGCAAGTACCTTTGTCACTAAAAATTTCAAGGGCATTGAATGAGTTTTGAGTTTGTCCACAAAAAATGGCATCAGATGAGTGTTGACAAAAAAGACTACTCCTCCATCGTTGCATTTGTCCTCTCCTTATGGATGCATGTAGGGGAAAAGGGTAGGAGGTGACCTCCCTCAACACTTCAGATTCCAAGTCACTTAGGATGGTGGGAAATCGAAGCATAGTCATATGCCACATAGGTAAAGGAAAAGAGTATTGATGTCGAAACTATTTGTAAGGCCCTCTTCTTTGATAGGAACCAAGAAAAAAGACATAAAATTTTTAGGTAATCTAAAGCAAGCATTCTATGTCAATGGAAGCTTTATGCACTATTGAATTTTTTTCTACTTGATGGGGAAGGTACTAATAGATCCAAGACAAAACATCAAACCATCCTACGATAGGGGTACTGCATCCAATGAGTATCAAGAGAGCATATACATGTCACAATTAGTCCTATTGTCTCACTATAATATATCTAAAAAATGGCTCATGTATCATCCAATGATAAGAGGCATGAAGTGACTTAAATTAATGCTTGATGTGAGAAGTGACAGTCAAACTTAATGAGACTAAGCTTCAATCTCAATCCAAGTGCATTCTAGAACCTCCAATAAACAATGAGTGAAGAGTTTTCCCAAATTGTATGACAAGCCATTAAATTGTTTGTTGTAATGTAGACAAGATGGAAAATGAAGAAGGTCCTATTGTCCAAGATCGCGAGGTGTATCTTGATCAGCGTGTCCCATGTCCTTGCTCTCAATGCAAGTTGGCAATTAGACGAAAACACCGATTGTCTATAGAACACGTACAATGATTTGGCGAGTTTCAATCTGAGATCATTGATCAAGCAATTGCAGATTTTCAGCAAACGGTGATTTCAAGTTAATATCAATCATACATTGTACTCGCAAGCTAATTGAATACCATATACAATAAGATTGGGTCTTGCTGGCAAATTTTCTATCCAGGGAGGTGATGTCTCCTCCCAAGGGGGAGTGCACCCTTTGCGGCCAATTAGAAGAGTACGTGGGCATGCGTTGGATGGAGTGCAAGAGCCAATCCACCAGTCACAAGGCCAATCTATACCATCAATGCCAGAGGAGACATGCAACCTTCCAGACCTACCTACAATCTTGGAGTCTGAGATGGAGGCAATGATCGAGAGACACTATAGGGGCACGAATGGATTTGAAGGAGGTAGGTAAGATGGAGGCGCTTTGGCTGCAATCGAGTGCTAATGGTCGCGTGCAACTTCCTTGCACTCCTTGGGTTTTGTCCACTAAAGAAGAGCGCATTGTGAAGCAAGTAATCAAGTCTATCCACACTCCGACGGGTATGATGCGTTCTCTCAGGTCTGCAGTTTCTAAAGACGACCAATTATCAGGGCTAAAATCCCATGACTAGCATAAGATATGTCAGGTTTGTACTACGAATGGATTGTAATTAGCGTGGGCATTTTGCTATTTGGAATGTAGCCATTATTCATAATGCTTTCTCATTTGTGGCAGTTTCTACTACCGATCACAATTGCAGGATGTCTTACTCCAGAAATTCACGGGGCCATTTACAAGTTGTCGACTTTGGTGCAATGGATCTCACAGAAGGAGATTAAGACATCCTCTATTGAATCCGCGAGGCGGGGAGCAGTGGAGACGGTCTATCTCTTTGAGAAATACCTGCCCACCAGCATGCTCACGATACAAATCCACCTTCTTCTGCATCTTGTGGATGAAGCCGAGATTGTTGGACCTGTCCATATGTGATGGATGTTCTTCTTGGAGCACTTCATGAAAACCCTGAAAGGCTTTGTGTGACAACGAGCTCGGCTAGAAGGTAGCATGGCCGAAGGTTGGTTGGTGTCTGAGGTGCTAGTGCATATTTCACAATGGCTACCAACGATGGAACCAGATAATGAAATGCTATGGTCGCTGAAGGACGATGATAGACTGACTGGAGATGTGGTGGTTGGAAATGGGGTAGAAAAAAGAGTGGATGACTCAATGGAAGAGAAGGTAAATCGCTTTTGTATATTGCACCATGCCTTTATGGAGACGTGCCTTGCCAAGTACCAAATTGCTAGGCAAGATCGAGAGGAAGCACGAGCTGAATTCCGACATAGTACGCATCATCGACCGATTTGACATCCCGAAGGCATGGAGGAGATGCGCGGTTTATGTCAATGAGATGGTTGCATGGAGTCTTGACCACAACATCTTGCATAGGGACAAAGGTCTCAATGGAGGAGTGGGAATTCTCGAGGGGATGTAGTCCGAAGGTGATGAGGGGTTTAGAATTTGTCGTATCTAAATTTTATATGCGACATCTAATTTGAGTGTTTCAATGTACAATACAAAATATATAGTACAACGTGGTCGCACGGACGGCATTTTTGCGTGGAGCGTATTGACAAAATGCGCTCCACAATGGACTGTGGTGTCACGGCAAGGTTCGAGTAAGAGTCGACGACGAGCAATGGATCCAAACACGGTTATGGGTGAGATGGAGTATTTTGAGAACTTGCAAAGTATTATTACGGTGGATTACTGTAGCTTCTCCATGATACTATTCGATGTGTAGTGGTTCAAAGTGGTACTTGGAGGAGCTGGAGCAACACTTCGACAAGGTCCATCTGGATTTCTCGAAATAGATTCCAAAAAAAAGGATGGATTTGCGCGACACCTTTGTGTTTTCGGCCCATTGTGAACAGGTGCATGGAGTCATTTGCTTGCTAATTGTATTACGACATGGTTTATGTCACAATGGTTTGAACTCTCTTGTATGTGTTTGTGAATAGGTAATCTTCTATCCAAACCCCCGACAACCTCGATGGTGGTATGTTATACCTTGGACTCCCCAAAGTGCGAGAGTATATGATCAAAGCGATGTTCCGAGCATAGATGAAGATAATATGCAAATAGATGGGTTAATATTGCAAGGGGTGGAGGCCGTCGAAAGCTTGGAGCCACCATCGGCTAACAATGATGGAAATATAGGAGTCCAAGAATTCTTTGAGAATGAGGGGGACTCATTCTTTTGTGGTAACATGTCTATCGACCTTCCAGTGTACGCGGAGTTGTGTCAGGAGATTAACATGGGACCATGGGATACTTCATACTTGGAGCATCCACTTACTCAATTCATTGACCAATCGCTTATAAGGGTACATAAGATATGTATTTTAAGTGATATTTTTTTAAATGATTTATATTACTGTGCTTTGTATGATTTAAATTGATTATTCTAATATCATTTTTTGTTTGTGCAGGTGACATTTTTACAATGAGTTGAGGGATGAGAGATGAGGAGCTACAGGACATCTTCGTACACATGTCTCCAGACCAAATAGCGAGATTCAGAGAGATGACAGACCAGGAGCTATCTCGTTCTTCGTCAGGGCGCTCTACTAGATCTGCTTCAGCGCGATCAGATGCTTCGGCTTCGAGCAGAAGATCTCGACACTCACGACTTGGGCCAGAGGGAGGGAGTGTATCGAGATCAGGGGGATGCTGCAGAGATACAGAGGTAGTGAGCCCGCAGTCGACATGGGATACAGGTGCGACTCCTCGCTCTCGTGGCCTAGGTGGATGCTGTGGAGATACGGACGCGGTGTCTCCGTCTCATCGTTCAGCTGGAGTTGTGTCACCTCTAAGATTTGTCACACCTGTGGGGACGTCTACTCCAATTACTCCATCTTTTGCACAATCATCTGCAGGTGGCACCCAAAATGGCACCCCTTTGGGTGCCACTCCGAGAGAGAATACCCCCGTCGGTACACCGGATGCAGAGGGGTCTCCTGGATATGCCCAGGAGCGTGGACGCAGATGGGAGAGAATCCATCTTAGGTAGACTCCTAGGGGTTATGGATATCTGGTCGATAGTAGGTCAGGAGCCATCATCATGAATGATAAGGGGAGAAGGGTGATGGCTCGTATGAGAGAGTTATGCCAACAAGTTTTTCGGTAGAACGTCTTGGATCATTGGAAGAACATACCAGAGGGGAGTAAGGACTACATAGTAGCATCCTTGCACGAGGAGTTTCCGGTGCCAACCGCAGTAGATAGATTCTCTACGGGCTGGATGATGGATTGCATGCCTGTATACATGTCACATAGACAATCCGATGCACTCAAGGCAATCAAGAGTGGGGTTGCAAAGTCCGAGTGGTTAGATGCAGATGACTGGCGCCGACTGAGGGAGGAGGCTACAGATTCTCCAGGACGTTGGAGTCAGCAGCGCGAGGCGGCAAGGGTACGACTCGAGGCCGGAGTGGTCTATCATCTTGGGAGTGGCCGGCCACAGGACATATTTGGAGGACTTTGTAAGTTTTTCTTTTGTTTTGCTTGTTTATTTTTTTGAAATATTCTTTGTACTAATAATCATGTTTCTAACAGTTAGCATTTTGTTTTCTTTGCAACACTCCATTACAAATCGTGATCCGACTGGCCTTGAGACTCGATATGCAAAGCGGCACGCTCTTATTGCATTGATCGACCGATTGTATAGACATGGCGTCCCTGTAAGTCACTCATCTTTCTTGTCCGTAGGTTACCATAAGATATTTGAATGCATTATTGTATGGTGGACTGATGTGTTGTTTCTTTTTCTGCAGAGTCCGTTCGATGCTCCTTTGCAATGGGACAGAGCTTTCGAGAGAAGAGTATGCGTAGCTCGCCCTTGGATAACTGGAGCTCACACACCTTTATTTTTGAGTCGCCTGATCTATGTAGACATGTTCTATGTATTGGTGATATCCTATCATGATTGTATCAATCGCTTTTTATGAGATCATGTATTTATTTCATGTATCAGTTTTATGATTTCAGTATACATTGTTTTTATTTACAAGCGCATTGTACACAGTAGTTTGTATGGCTCTCATAAAGCACATAATGCTATATCTGCCCTGCCACAAAAAAAAAAGTTTTCCTATTACCGTCACTATTAGCATCGCAAATTTTATTGCTCGTGTCGCTATTGGAGTTGCTATGCACGTCGTAAACCGTCGCTATTAGCGTCGGTATTGACGCTGATAGTGATGCCAATACTGATGCTGATAACGACGGTTTGCGACGTGCATAGCAACGCCAAATGCGACGCTGATAGCGACTCCAATGCCGACGCTGATAGCGACGATTTGCGACGTGCATAGCGACGCCAATAGCGACGCTGATAGCGACGCCAATAGCGATGCCAATACTGACTTTTCTATGGCGTCGTTAATAACGACACTTTTTGCGATGATGGGGGCAAATTTTGTTGTTTGTATTTTCGTCGCTTTAAACGTCGGTATAAGGCCTATATCTTGTAGTGGATCGAGGAATATATAAATCCTCACAAAACATTCCCAAGGAAAGCGTACAACTGCCCTACAGCAAAGGCTCCTTTCCACTCAATGTATAAGTCATATCCTAGAAAGACAATTGCTATACAATCTGGGACTGATACCATGTCATACATTATGCATAGTGCATATGATCCTAGTGCACAAACAATATTTAACAAATCAACATTTCGTGATGTGGAAAAAATAGCCCTTTCATGATTTTCACTAAACATATGCTTCAATGTATGGTTGGAGATTAGCACCGATTTCCTCATACTACTAGTCCCTTAAACTACAATACTGCAATTCTAAATGAAATGCACAATCAAATATTTGAAATTTTCAAACCCTCTCAGGCCTCTTAATATCTTAACCACCCTTTCCCTCTAACATTTGGGTTATGCTGCATTGCATAGGTGTAGGGTATTGTTTTGTATATACGTTTTGCATAAAATGGAAAGAACATAAACTATGACACATAAACAAAGCCAAAATGAAGCCAAACTTCATGCCTTAGCTTTATTATACAGCCACAACCATAAATCATAATTTTCTAGATTTTTATAACGCAAAAATCCTATTTTTTTATTTTTAGCTATTTTTCTCTATTTATTTGTGTATAAAAATATATATTTTTTAATTTATGATTAGTGACTGATTATGATGGTTGAAAGATGTTTTGTCTTAGAATTTTATCCCACGCACATCTCTTTTTCCCACCCGAAACCAATAAAATCTTCATTTTTACACTAAAAATGCGCTTTTGGGCCAGGAGTCCGAACACAAAAGAGATAAAAAGTTAGCCACATTTGAAAAGGTGAATCAAAATTTAAGGCAGAGAGGGGTGCACTTTGGGAGGAAGCACGCTATTATGGACAGAAACTCAATTAAGACCTTGGACAGAAACTCAATTAAGACCTTAGAGGGGCAGGCTAGTAAGAAATAGCACCACCTGCTTTATATTTTAATTTGTTCTAAGGATGTGGCGCAATCCGAAGACGCAGAGACGCACCGATTGGTGGTGGCAGCAGAGAGAGAGAGAGAGAGAGAGAGAGAGTTGGAGTCGAGAATATCGTAATGAAGAAAGGGAGATGACTGCAGCAATGAAGACGGCGGAAGCAGGAATATCGAGATAACGATGGTGACGCTGTTGGAGTCGACTGGAGGGTTTCGGTCCCTTAGGGCCACGAATGCGGCCTGCGATGGGCAAGGCTTGCGGCGGCTGCGAGCGGGCCGGAGGAGGATAGATTGGATCCAGCCGCGATTCTGGAGCCCCAAGTCAGGCAGGCGGGGCGGTGGAAACTACTGGACAGTGAGACTCAGGCGGAGCTTCTAGAACTGGACGTGCAGCTGCGGGATGTCCTGCCCAACCTGGACAGGGAGGTTCGCCACCACACGCAGCAGCTGAAGACGTTCTTGCTGGAGGCCTTCAAGACCCTACAGAGGGAGCGGTGGGACAACAACGTCGCGTACATGACCGGAGCCAATCCGCTGCAAGTGCGACCCGCCTGCGGGCAGATGCTCCTGGCCGCCTGCAACCTGCTGAGCCTGCACCTCGCCTCCCGCCGCCGCCTCGTCCTCTTCGTGTCCCGCGTGCATCACCGCCTCCTCCCCTCCCTCCACCGCCAACTCGCCGTGCCGCACCCGGGCCTCGTCGGCTCCTACCTCGGCCTCATGGCCCTCGGGTCCGACGCAATGCGAACCCGCCTCAAATTCCAGCGCAGCTTCATCCTCGACGTCCGCAATGCCTGCACCGACATGTTCCTGGGTGCAGGCTTTAACCTTCCGAACTACCTCCTGGATCCCGATGCTACCGATGACTCGGAGATGCTCCGGGACTATCCCTTTCATGGCACCACCTCCAGCTCGTCTGAGGACGAGATGCAGGATGCACCTGGATCCACCGCTTCCAGCAGCTCTAATGACGAGGAGTAATTTGCACTCGCATGGAAAACTGTACATCACGTTACGTAGCTATACAGCCGACAACGTATTAGATAAGATGTATCGGCAGGCTCTTTTGATTTATTTTTTGTAAGGTTCATTCGGGTTTGTAGGCGTCATTTGGGCCCCCCGAACTCTACAAACCACGTGCATCCATTAACATTAATGGAATTGTAAATCAATTTATTTTTCATGTGTTGCACATCGCAAGACTTTTAAAACCAGCCCGAAGTCAAGATAGCCTACACATACGATGCATGAGGAGGCCCATGGGCCATAGGAAAAGTGAAGGAAAGGAAAGCACAATTTCACTCTTTTGTTAGACATAACTAGACACTCCACTCTTAATTTCAAGCCAATGTTTCACTCTACCGTTCTCACTTAAGATCTTGCACAATTATCTCATTCACATACCAATGTGCTGCTAATATGACTTCTCCCTTTCATATACCCATGTGTATGTGAGAGAGAGAGAGAGAGAGAGAGAGAGAGAGAGAGAGAGAGAGAGAGAGAGAGCTTTGGCAGATAGAAGACAGGGAGAGCATGATGGAGGGATGAGAGCATAGATAGAGAGGACAAGAAAGCAAGAGAGAGAGATCCTAATCACTTAGCAAAAAGAAAAAGAGGATATTTGAAATTTTTTGCCTCTTCATTGCAAGGTTGTGCCACATGGCATAACCCTGAAGCATCATGCTTGCTTTCGGCACATATCATGGCTCTAAAAGCTTTGGATACTAAATATTAGAGATTAGAGATGTATCAACTATTAATTGTATTAATACTAATACTAAATAATTGATTATATTAGTAGTAACATATTAATTATATTGAAAATGCCTAAGTCATTGATTATTAGCACACTTACATATATAATATTAATATATTATTAATAAGATATTGATTTATTCAATATTTGAATATAATAATTAATACCATCACTGTAAATATTAATGTTCCCATTGGCATTATCTCTCTTACACATGCTCTCTCTCAAAATTATTTATTAAGTAATGTAAAATTTAATTAGCATAACATGAGTAGTTATAATTTTCTATTGATTATATTAATGTATATCAATGTAATAAACATTAATATATTTTTAATATATTAATATTATTGTTTTCTATTATTTACAAACATTAATTTTTACAGTACAATTGAGTTTACTAAGACATTAGGCATTGACATACTATAATTATTACATTAATTAAACACTACTAAACAACGATTCTAATTAATATGGTGTTAATAATAAATTAACAAAGTTAATAATTGTTAGCATTAATGTTACATCAATAAATGTTAAGTCAAAACTGCTTCATAATTATATTGATAAAATGATAATAGTGTTATTTACCAATACTATTAATAATTAATATAAATGTAATTAATATTTAATAACAACAAATCACTAACCTTGAGTATTATTATATTTTAACATTAAACAAATTGATAATTGTTCATGCTAATCTAAAAATTCTCTCTCTCTCTCTCTCTTCGCTCCATACCAAGCGCCTCTTGATGCTTTGTGCTAGTGTTTTAATGCTTTGCAGGAATATTCTCTCAGTGCTCAACATGGAAATTTGAAGCACAAATATTTGTAAGTAAGACATGCTCTTCACATCCTACACATGTTATGTAGCAAGAGGATTCATGGGTAGTCGAGCCACATAAAAACCATTCATGAGAGACCCCAAAGCTTGTGTTATACATAGTGGTTATGTCTTCAAGAACAGAGCTTCATACATATATAAACATGCTTTATAAGTGCATCAATATATTTAAATGTTTTTTAAATATGATTATAGGATGTATCTAGTACTAAATCAAGAACATTCTCAAATACTTGCTCACGAACGTATAAGCAATATCTCTACTTCTTTACATAAAGTATCCTAAGTAGATTAGTACATAATACAGTTTTGTGTATCTCAACAATGCGAAAGAATAGAAAAATATATATACTTTGTGTAAGATAGATTCATTGTCCCATACCAATTATTGGAAAATTAATTTCCTCTTCCAAAATATTTGCATAAGAATATATAAAAAATATCCTTACACTACAACAAAAAGGCCTCATAGACGCACATTTAGACGCGATTTTTGAATATAGAGAAATTCTTACGGGAGCATCTATCCGCTCGTCTACCATTTTGCGTCTATAATCGCATGTATCAACGAATTTACACGCACAAATAGACGCACAATAGACGCACATATACATGCGCATATAGACACGCTGGTAGATGTGCTTTTACAAGCACTGATAGATGCGAACGGAAAACAAAAAATGTCATTTTAAAAAAAAGATATTTATTTATTTTAAATTTGAATTATGAAGCGCATATAGTCTGCATTATAAACACACGAATAAACGCGAATTATCTGCAATTTAGACACGGTGATAGACGCACAAAACAGAACTGGAAAAAAAAAACCAGAGAGCATGTGGTTGAGCATGTGGTTGCAACGACATGCTCTCTGGTTTTTTTTTTCCCCTCCCATACATCAAATTGTGTATTTGGAAAAAAGACAATGTATCTTATCGGCACAAGAATTGAAAATAAAAGTTCATGTATTCATTATATATCAAAGCATTTACAAGGAAAGTTTAAGTGCTTGCGACTTAAAGCGTGGCCGCAAGCAGTAGGCTCAAAGAGATATCATACATATACAAGAAAAGAAGGCCTCATGAGGAGGTATGGTGCTCCTCTACGAATCTGAAGAGGAAACATCTTCGCTAGTACCACCATGGCTACTAGCGTCGCTATCCCCCTCCTCGCTATGCTCCACATCTGGGTTCGCCTACACACACAAAAGATCAGGGTTGCTTACATAGACAAGGTGGAGAAGAAGTTATAATTAGTTATACTTTTAATAGGAAAGTTAAAAAAACATACCTCCTCTAGTTGTCGAATCCTCATGACCAAATTGTATTGGTCCTCAGTGATGAGACCCTCCTCATAAAAGTGAAGCAATATCACTGTGCGGTTATGGCCTCAATGGTAACCTACCTCTCTAGGAGTAGGTGTCCTACCAACGATGGTAGTCTGCAAAAAACATTTAGAGATATACAAACAATTATGAGTCACAATATATTAGACTAAAATATATAAAGAATTGAAAGAAATATAAATTTAAAAAAACTAGAAATCAAAATATACTTACAAACTTTGCCTCTCACGACTCTCTGCCGCCCAATCTGTAATGCGACGATCCCATTGTTTCCATTTGGATCCGTCGCGCCTCTGCATGCTGGCAACTCTTCACTTTCTCAGCTACTTTCTTCTTAGCTTTCTTCCACTCTATGCGGTGGCACATAGGTGGTTGGCTATAGGCTCTACACCCCTCCTCCAACCTCCACAGTGAGTCCCTAGCCTGTGTCATGAGGTGGGATCTTTTGTTGTGAAGCATATCCCTCACTTTTGTACGTCCCCAATCATCCAAGAATCACTGACGCTCAGGATTTGGGTACCTTCTATGGACTGCCCTCAACACCTCCTGCCACAAGCTGCTTTTCTGATTTTTGAAGGCAATGAAACAATCTTTATACGTCTCATGCACGACGCTCCTCGTGTACGCCATTATATCCCTTTCCTCATCATCATGAAAGATACCACCAGCATCTGTAACTCTATAGTACTGGCGTACAACCTCCTCTACGTGATCTACTGGTGAGGGTGATCGCTGGCCACCTCCTAGGCAACCCCCACACAAGCCTCGTCCTCCCCCTCGACTCTTCCTCCTCCCTCTCTGTCGACTACCCTCTGCCTCGCTGGACGCACAAGCTTCTGCAGATGCAAGTGCTTCTATAGATGCTTGTGCTTCAACCGATGCATGTGGAGCATGTGGAGTACCTGCAAATGGAGTACCTGCATATGGAGTACCTATATATGGAGTACCTGTATGTGGAGTACCTACATGTGGAGTATGGGAAGTAGTGCCAGGCAAAGAGGCCAGAGGCGACCCAGACATGACACTGAACACCTCGTCTGCTGTGGGAGAGTGGCCAAGGTGTTTGGTCATCTCTCCCATGAAGTATTCCCTACTAGGAAAACCTCCAAAAAATGCATTGACCCCCCTGCCAAAGGAGGCCAATGTATCATTCATGCGATCCACATTTGGGTCATTGCTAGATGAACTAGGATAGGATATCTGCAAAAAAAACACAGAAAAAAGACAAATTTATTTGCATACAAAAAATCATATATTACCTACATTTTCAAAGAGCTTTCTTTAGACATTGAGCATAACACTTAAGTGCTAATGCTTCTCTTAAACAAGAAAATTGATAAACACAAACATGGGATTGGTCACATTCATCATTGCAAAAATATATTGTTTACTATCAAAACTGTGAGACCTGGCGCGTATATCCCTGCGTCTAAATTGCAGGTTAGATGCGCCCTCAGATGCACTCCAGAGTGAACGTTCTGTCTAGCGCGTCTATCTGCGCATCTAAGATACAGCACATACGCACTGTCAGATGCGCATCCCAGGTCAATGCGCGTATAGACTGCAGGTCAACTATCTGTGCAGCACATGTATCATCGCGTGTACATTGCAGAGCACATGCGCCCTAAGACGCGCCCTTAGATGCTCTAAGAGGAAACATTTTTCGTGTCTATGTCTGCGTCTACACTGAGATGTAGACGCGCTATCAAACACGCTCGGTTGGCCGATTTTAGGCCGATGACCGCCATTGATGATTTACAAAATGCAATACATAATGGAATCACAAATCCTAAATAAATAGAGAGAGCAGAGAGAGGAAGAGAGAAATAGAGAGAGAGAGAGAGAGAGAGAGAGAGAGAGAGAGAGAGAGAGTGAGTGAGTGACTCACCTTGGGTGTTTGGTATGGCGGATGGTGGCGCTTCTTCCTTCCCCTTCTTCCTCTCCTTGGTAAGTTACCCCCCCTTGATGCTTGCTTGCTTGCTGCTTCTTCTTGTTCTCCTCTTTCTTGTTCTCTCTTTCTTCATCTCCTTGGATTTCCTTTTTCCCTTCTTCTGTGTTTGAAATGAAAGAAGAGGTGAGTCATGAGGAGGTGAGGCATGAAGAGACTAGGTGAGGCATGAAGAGACTGCATGTCGGCTAAACTCAAGCTTCAGAACCACAAAAAACGCAGGAAAGGAAAGGCGCAAATTGAAAAGAAATGATTTAAGTATGGTTTGAATTTTGACGTGTGCGTCTATTTTTGCGCATATATGTGCGTCTATTGTTCAGATAGACGCGAGTATAGATGCGAATATAGACGCATAGTTAAACGTGGATATAGACGCGCATTTGGGATTTATCATAATTTTTTGTTTTGAAGATAAGTTTTGATAGTGAATTCTCATCATAAGTTTTAATGTATTTATGATGATTTTTGTGTATTCAAAATTAAGATCTTATGTAAACATATGAATGATAAATATTTTGATGTTGTCATGAATTAGGTTTAATCATGTCGACATCGTCATCACCTAGTGCGGTGCAAGCTGGTGAGTCAATGAGCACATCCTCAAGTGAGAATGAAACATTGCGTCTTCATAATCGATATGCATGGCTACGACGAAAAATTAAATGCATGTGTGATCGTTATCAAGGGTGTATTTTTCAAGCACGTCAAATTGCAATGTCACACCTTAGCTTGTATGGAGAATGGGAGCGAGAAAAATCACCCGTATTCATTGTTCTTTTTTACCACTAACATTGCATATCTATGTTACGGGAATTATATATCAACGTACATGAAACTTCCTTTTGTGGTTGAGCAGGATGCGGTGCCAAATCCTCAGATGCTCCCTCCCGAGCATCGAGAGGCTGCAAAATGTCGACGCGAGGATGCAGAGTCTTCAAGAAGAGTAGAGATTGACGATCATGATAGTAGCCCTCATGAAATGCCCCATCAAGTCGTAGAGGATGAGATTTTGGATAACATGGTACACCATCTATTTTCGCAACCGGTTCAGGGAGAAGGTCACTCTACAAAGCCAGATGATCCACTATATGTAGCATCATCTACTCCGTTGTATGAAGGTTGTACGTACTCCGTTCTTCATGCATCCCTCGAGATACTTAACTTGCAAACAATTTATGGATGGAGTAATGTTAGTTTGGATGTGTTATTGAAGTAGGTATCAATTCAGTTTGGCTTATGAATCATAATATTAATTGTTAATTCTATTTTGAAATATATGTTGGTGGTCTTTTAACTCACTTTTAAAAATATATGTAGGTTATTATCACAAATGCTTCCAAAAGAAAACAAATTGCCAACTAAGAGAGAGCAAGCAAGACATTACTTGACATCTCTGGGAAACAAAAAATAAGCCCAAAAACCAACATATTTCACACTCAAAATCACCTGCTGAACAAACCAACTTTGACAAACTAAAGCAAATCTTAGTATCAGCACCCATCCTGAAACTTCGTGATCTTAGTAAGGAGTTTGAAGTGATAACTGATGCTAGTGCACTTGCTTTAGGATGTGTACTTATGCGAGAAGGTCACCCTGTAGCATATTCTTCAAGGAAATTGAAGAGCCATAAAAAGAATTATGCTACCCATGACCTGGAGCTATTGGCTGTTATCCATGCTCTCAAAATTTGGAGACATTACTTGCTAGGTAACAAATTTTCCTTAGTGGTGGAGACCACAAGAGTCTTAAATGGATTTTCACTCAGAATGAGCTCAATATGAGGCAACGCCGATGGATTGAAGTGCTGGAAGAATATGATTTTGAAATCAAATATAGGCCTAGAAAAGAGAATGTAGTTGCCGATGCACTCAGTCGTGCAAGGCATTTCTAAATTCTCTTATTTTGCAAGATCCATCAATAGCAAGGTCTCTAGCCACAAAGGTATCAATGCCAAACAACCCGATTCTTGAGCTAGCAAAAGAAGAGGCATATCATGACCCAGTCTATTAGAAAATGCTAAGGGAGATCCCCATCAAGGATCAAAACTTGAAGCTAAAGACGAAGTATCAAGAATTCTTTGTCAGTAGTGGGCTTGTCTACTTTAGGACAAGATTATGTATCCCTGCAAGCCAAACTCTCAAGCAAAAGATACTGTGGGAAGCCCATGACTCCCTTTTCTCAGGACATCCTAGTTATGCCAAGATCCTTAATTTGGTTAGAAAGAGCTATTATTGGGAAAGCTCAAGGGAGACATACTCAAATATGTCACGGAATGTTTGTCTTGTCAATGTATTAAGACAGAACATGTTAAAATGCCTGGGAAATTGCAACCACTTGACATTCCACAAATGAAATGGGAGTTCATTTGTATGGACTTCATTGTTGGTCTACCCCAAGTTCAGGGAGGATACAACTCTATTATGGTTGTAGTAGATATGCTCATCAAGGTCGCACATCTCATCCCTGTCAAGACGAACTATAAAGCTTCAGACATCGCAAGATTATTCATGAAGGAAATATTCAAACTTCATGGGTTACCCAGAAGAATCATTAGTGATCGCGACTCTCTTTTCACATCACACTTCTAGAGGGCTATCTTTGAGGCTATTGCAACTCAACTCTGTTTCAGTACAACTTACCATCCCCAAACTGATGGTCAAACAGAACGAGTCAATCAAGTCATTGAAGATATGCTTAGGGCATATTGTTGTCATGAACCCAAAAAGTGGATTAAATATTTACCACTGGTTGAATTTGCCTAAAATGCTTCTTACCAATACAGTATTTAGATGACCCCTTTCCAAGCATTGTGTGGGTATGATTATCCTACCCCTTTGAACTTCTCGGATCCAACTTTGAGAGTAGAAGCTTCAAGATAGATGCTGGAAGACATGGATGATCAAATCAAATCAATAAAACAAGACATTCAAGCTGCCAAGGATAGACAAAAGGGTTACGTTGACTTGAAACAGCAAGACAGATCCTTCGTCAAAGGTGATATGGTCTTCATCCTTCGTCAAAGGTGATATGGTCTTCATCTGTGTACGCCCTAAAAATACAAATCCTTTGTCAAAGGTGATATGGTCTTCATCCGTATATGACCTAAAAAGAGTTCACTGTCCTTGGGGAGTACAAGAAGCTAAGTCCGAGGTATTGCGGACCTTATAAGATCACCAAGTGCCTACGGCCTAATGCTTACAAACTATAGCTACCCGCAACTCTAAAGATTCATAATGTATTCCACATTAGCCTATTGAAAAAGTATCTACCTAATCTGAATCATGTACTTTGATGATCAGCAAATTGTAATGCCTAGCCAAGGAGTCCTTGAGCTACGACCTGACGGAATCCTAGATGTTAGGGAGAGGCATTTGAGATCAAGGACCTTGAGAGAATACCTCATCCAATGGAAAGATTATCCAAAAGAGAATGCCACCTAGATGGACGAAAATACTCTCAACCAACAATACCCCTAGGTCTTCTCGAGATGAGGACATCTTGATTCCTCTAAGGGGGAGAGGATGTAATATCCCCCATGAGAACCCACTCCCTTAAATTTGTTTTTAAAGACAATTTTTTTAACTCCCTCTCTCTCTCCCCACCGACAGCACGTCGAGAGAGAGAGAGAGAGGGGGAGTGAAGAGAGTGAAAGGGGGGGCATGTAGCCCCCCAGGTGGAGGGTAGTGGCTCTGTTAACGGCCATCTCCCTCCCTTCATGAAGACCTCCTCCCCCTCTTTAAAAAGGCAGTTCCCCCCTCCCTCATGGCCTACATCATCATGCCACTATCTTCGGCAGCATCCCTCCCCTCCCTTGTCCACGAACAACAGGCCCCCCCTGTCATTAGGAAACTAAATGTTCCCCCCCTGATGATCATCGCTAAGAGAAGAAGAATAAGAAGAAGAAGAAGAAGAAGAAGAAGAGAGAGAGAGGAGAAGAAGAAGAAGAAGAAGAAGAAGAAGAAGAAGAGGGAGAGAGAAGGAGAAGAAGAGAAGAAGAAGAAGAAGAAGAGAGAGAGAGAGAGAGAGAGAGAGAGAGAGGAGAGAGAGGGAGAGAGAGAAAGAGGAGAGAGAGAGAGCGAGAGAGAGAGAGAGAGAGGGAAGCTTCTTCTTCCCCCTCCTTAAAGACGGGTCACACACCCCTCTATATTACTGACATTACACCCCTTCCCTTTGTTATCTCTTCCTCCACTCAAGGAAAGGCGACGAGAATTTTACATAGGAAAGTGTGAGAACTCTATCACTCGTACACGCGTCTTTGAGTATGGCCCCGAAGCATAGTTTCACAAAGATGGTCGGAAACCCTGCAAGTGTGGATGGAGGTTCAAATCAAGGGGGCATCGCAACTGTGAAAACGGCTCATCAGGCATCAATATCACTGGAATCAAGACATCACTCCAAACCCAGGTTGCTCTATTATTCAATCATAGGTTGTAATCATCACGGTGAAAAATCATATTCACTTGCATCACATTAATTGCGTGTCTTTCCTAGGCATGAATATAGTTGTGATTGTTGGGGGTAAAGGCGCCTCCGCCATGCCGCCCCGTGTATTACTACACTGACAGTACCCGCCACTGCACACTGCAGGTGGCGGGCGCCCATCACGTCACTTTATTCTTTATTCTTTTAGTGACAGTTTGAATAAAGGAAGGCCCGGTCACACATTGTGACCGTTGGAGTTCCCATTTCTTGTCTCTCTCTTTCTTGCTCTTGCTCTCCCGCCATAGCTCGTGTGCAAGCTTCGATCCTTCTCACCTTTCAACTGGTATCAGAGCTTGGCATTCTCTTGCTTGAGCTCGACTCGGTGCTTCCCGACCTTCGCATCGACTCGCTTCACGCATTGGGTCTCCATCCCGGCAGCCATAGCCGACCTCTTGAGCTCCCGACTCTCCCCGGCTTCCCGAGCTCCATCCTGGCCTTCTTGAGCTTCATCAGGGCCTTGCCCTTGAGGTATTGCTTCAGCATTTGCAGGCATTTGAGTGTATTCTCAGATTGAAACAGGGTAGGAACAAAGGGCAGCCACTCTTCTTGAGCTCCATAGCTCATATCTTCCCTCCCCTTTGCATTGGGCCTTCATGGCTTGGTATGTGCCTACCTTGGGCCATCATTGAGCCCCCCATTACCCCCTTTTCAGCCCATGTGGAGCAACAGCAAGTTCAGCACCAACAGGGCAGATTGCATCATTTTTTCCAGGCTGTGAGCACTCATCTACTTCAGCTCCACACTTGGCCATTGCTTCTTGCTCTCTACCTTGATCAAGAGGGCTATAGACTTCATGTTTGATGTCATTCAAGCTTTGGGTATTGGTCTTGATCTTTCGGGGCTGATTTCTTCAGATTTGGGACTGTCATAAACTGTCATAACAGGCTGAAAACAGGGCAGCACCATTGGCATTAGCATTTGTTGCTTATACTCCATTCCGGTTGTGCTATTTGATGCCCGTATGCGGTCTACATGATGCCTAGTGCCTTGGGAATGTATGCACATGATTATGCCATGATTTTGGCTTGAAATATTGGCTGATTTGGGACTGTTATTTACTGTTATACAGTGCTGGAAACAGGGCAGCCACACTTGGCATTGGCATTTAATGCTTATACTCTACTCCGGTTACCTTGTTTGATGCCCGTATGCGGTCTACTTCCTACCCGGATGTATTGGGGATGTATGCATTTGGTTTGACCATGATTTTGGCTTGATTCTGGGGCTGAAATCTACTGTTTAGAACAGTAAATACATGCTGGAATAACAGTGGGCTGAAGGTACTTTACATGCTTTGGCACTTACCTACCGATACCGGATGTATGCTTTGAGCTTTGGCATGATATCTCTGACATTTGGGGACGACTTGGAGCATATGTATGAGATTATGGGATGCTTTTGAGCTTCGCATTAGCTCCGTCTTCACTGGCATTTGGACCAACTCGGCATGCTCGTGGACCGCCTATGCCTCATGTCTCTGCTTGACAGTTAGGCTTTTGCATTACATGCTTTGGTTCGTGACATATGCTATTTGGTTCGTGTATGCCATACCGACATTTGGAGCTTGGATTTGGATGTATTTGAGCATTCCCGGCTTACTTGATCACTGATCTTCGTTGCTATTTGGATGTCATTGAGTTGACTGAGAGCTTATTTGGGCTTATGTATTGCTTCATGGTTAATACGACCGGTGCTTCATGTATGTCATGCTCTCTCGGATGCGCTTGATGCATTGACAGGGTCACTTATCACTGGTGCTTTCTCTTGGGTTGTTTGAGCTTCTGAGCTCGCTTTGTACGCCTTTTGTGCCAGTGGGAGCATTTTACATGCTTTCTTGACCTTTGACAGTTGCATGCTATTGGAGCACTTATATGTATTTGGAGCAGTTTATGTCTTGAGCAGCTACATACACATTGAGACTTTGGGATCATACTCCGATCTTTATGGATATGCATTGATGTACTCTTGGTTCACAGGATGCTTATGAGCTGAGTCTCATATTTGGCTCTTTCTCTTTGAGCAGATACCTATTTGTGTCAAGTTTTGGCAGTTACAGGAACACTTTGCCTAGAGTGTCTGGGGGTGTGCCTTTCACTAGCAGATGTTATTTTGACATGCTTGGTGTTGAGCTCATGTTCTTTTCACTGTCATTGGCCTTGCTTATGTCCATTTCATGCCAGCTTTGGACCTAGCATTGTTTGCTTGACATTGGATCCTATTTTGGGACAGTTTGCTCTCTAGACTGCATACCTGCAATTTATTACAGCAAGCAGTTATTGGTGGACTGAGGTGTACTTTTCATGCTGAAATATCCTGATTTGGTGTACCGCACCTAGTACTAAGTGGAAAGCCACTTTTGGCACACTTTGCTCGCCCTTTGGACCCCGTTTTGGTCATTTTTGGGCAGTTTCTGCAGTAAAACAGCAAGCAGTTTTGGACTGTTTGGGCATTTCCAGCCTGCATAATGGCGTCATCTTTGCATGATAGTGCCATCTTTAACATTACAAAGTTGGATGGTACCAACTACTCTTACTGGAAGAGTCAAATATGGCAGGTTTTGGTGCAGAAATCTCAGATTAAGCCACTTCGGTTGAGTGGGGAGCAGCCTGAAACTATGGACAATGACGACTGGCTTGAACTTGATGAGCTATGCAAGTCCACGATTGTATTGTCTCTCATTGAACAGGTACATTATAATGTATTTGAGGAAGCACAGAGTGCATGGGATCTATGGAATAAGATCAAGAATCTTTATGATAAGAAAAGTCCGGCGAGTCAGATGTACTGGTTGAAGCAGCTTATGGATCTGCGCATGAAGGATAATGCGACTATGTCTGCTCACTTGAGCCAGTTCCATGCTATACTGAAGAACCTGACTTCGCAGGATATCACCTTTGGAGAGGAAGTAACTCCTCTTTTCTTGCTTGGAACTCTGAATGAGTCATGGGATGTATTCCGCACTGCTCTTTGTGCCTCTAGTGCTACTCTAAAATTGGCAGATGTTGAGAGTGCTCTTCTTCAGGAAGAGGTGAATCGCAAAAACTTGGATGCCTCTCGTGGTAGTCATGCTTTGACAGTTAGAGGCAGGAATGACAGGTATGACCGTGGTAATGGCCGAGGCCGTGACTCGCAGAAGGGTCGGTCTAAATCTCGTGGTGGCAAGTCGCGTAGTAAGTCGCGTGGACGCAATGCAAATGTCACTTGTCATCATTGTGGGAAAAAGGGCCATATTAGACCACAGTGTCATGAGTTGCGCAATGAGAAGCGCAAGGATAAGGGGAAAGATAAAGTGCAGGAGAAGTCCTCTGATCGCAGCATAGTACCTGCGAAGTCCAACGTCAAGATTGAGGAAATTAATGTCACGCAGACTGAAGAGTCCGATGGTGGTGATGAGTTTATACTTGCAGCTAGTTCTTCTGATGCTTCACACTTGACTGAGACACCTAGTATGTATGCACAGTGCTGGTTATTGGATTCAGGTGCGTCCTTCCATGTGACGCCTTACCGTGAGTGGTTTCACTCTTACCGTACTGTATCTGGATCAGTCAGACTTGGAGATGACAGGTCTCTTGATATTGTGGGCTGTGGAGATATTCAGTTGCAGTTTTCCACTGGCAGTTCCTTTTTGCTCAGGGATGTACGTCATGTACCTGCGCTTACGCGTAGTCTTATGTCTGCAGGACAGTTGGATGATGCAGGATTTCATGTCTGTTTTGGGGATTCTGCCTGGAAGATTACCAAAGGCAGACTTGTGCTTGCTAGAGGCGCCAAGGCTGGCAGCCTCTATCCTCTTGTTGTATCTGGGTCTTCTGTAGACCATGTTTTGGTAGTGGGCTCTATCCCACATGTATCACTTTGGCATGCCCGTTTGGGGCATATGTCTTTGAAAGGAATGAAAATGTTATCTGGTTTGCAGTATCTTCCGCCTTTGGATTATGCATGTTTTGACTCGTGTGATCATTGTCTTTATGGTAAGCAGAATAGGTCTACGCATAAGAAATCGGGTAGGCCACGCATGAGTGAGCCCTTGGCATTGGTGCATTCCGATGTTTGTGGGCCTATGCCTTGCATGTCTATGGGTGGCGCGAAGTACTTCGTTACCTTCATTGATGATTTTTCTAGGAAAGTGTGGGCTTATCCCATAAAGCAAAAGTCCGATGTCTTGGCAGTTTTTCAGAGATGGCTTGCTCTTGTTGAGAACCAGACTGGGTATAGGCTGAAATGCCTTAGGACAGATAATGGGGGAGAATATGTCTTGCATGCTTTTGAGCAGTTTTGTGATGACAGGGGTATTAAGCGTCAGTTGACCGCCCCTTACACCCCACCCCAGAATGGTTTGGCTGAGCGCATGAACAGGACTATTCAGGAGCGTGTGCGCTCTATGCTTAGCCATGCAGGCCTACCCCCGAGTTTTTGGGCTGAGGCAGTTAGTACGTCAGTGCATGTCATAAACCGATCGCCTTCCAGTGGATTGGATTTCCAGGTTGCAGAGGAAGTTTGGGCTGGTAAGCCACCCTCTTATGCGCATCTCCGTGTCTTTGGATGTGAGGCATTCTGCCATGTGCCCAAGGACAAGAGGAGTAAATTGGATCCAAAGAGCATTAAATGCATATTCCTTGGCTATGGTGAGTCAGGAGAGATGGGCTATCGCCTATGGGATCCGCAGGCGCGGAAAATAGTACGCAGCCATGATGTCGTCTTCCATGAAGATAAGATGCACAGGCAGCCTGAGAAGGTGGTTGAGATCCGCAAAGTGATCTTTCAAGAGGAGCCTAAAGCTCCAGCACAGCCAGTAGTACAGCCTGCAGCAGTTCCTCCACAGGGCCAGGATGTTGGACAGGTAGTTAGACAGGCAACAGAGCCTGCGGTGAGACGGTCTGCTAGAGATAGACGTCCACCTGACAGATTTCAGCCCTCTATGCATTATGTTTTGGTTACAGATGCAGGAGAGCCTTTCACTTATGATGAGGCTATGCGCAGGGGTGACAGTCACTCCTGGGAGAGGGCTATGCAGTCTGAGATAGACTCCCTGCATAAGAATGAGACTTGGGATTTGGTTGCCTTGCCTAAGGGCAAGAAGGCTTTGCCATGCAAGTGGGTGTACAAGCTGAAAAGTACCCCTGGACACCCCAAGCCGGCATACAAGGCTAGATTGGTAGCAAAGGGTTTTAAGCAGGAACATGGTGTGGACTTTGATGAGGTCTTCTCTCCTGTGGTTAAGATGACCACCCTGCGCTTAGTCTTGGCTTTGGTTGCACAGCTTGACTTAGATCTATATCAGATGGATGTCAAGACAGCTTTTCTACATGGGGACTTGCATGATGAGATCTATATGGATCAGCCTAAGGGCTTTGCAGAACCTGGCAGGGAGCACCTAGTGTGCAAGTTGAAGAAGAGCTTGTATGGCTTGAAGCAGGCACCTAGGGAATGGTATCATAAGTTTGATGCCTTTATGCAGTCACAGGGCTACAGCAGGAGTGCTATGGATCCGTGTCTTTACACGAAGAAAGCCCGTGATGGCAGTTTGCTTATCTTGGTACTCTATGTTGATGATATGCTGATAGTAGGGAAAGCTCATGATGAGCTAGATGCTCTTAAATCTCAACTGAAGAAGAGCTTTGACATGAAGGATTTGGGACAGGCCTCACATATACTTGGGATGCGCATTAAGCGCGATAGGCATCAGGGACTTTTGTATCTCTCACAGCGGGAGTACATTCATAAAGTCCTTGAGCGCTTCCGCATGCAGGACGTAAAGCCTATTGGCTGTCCATTACCTTCTTATGTGAAGGTATCACAGGCCGATTGTCCGCAGACAGATGAGCAGAGGGCCGAGATGGCCAAGATCCCTTATGCATCAGCCGTGGGCAGTTTGATGTATGCCATGATAGCCACTCGTCCAGATATTGCACATGCAGTTGGTGTTGTGGCACGCTATATGGCTACACCTGGCAGCAGACATTGGGATGCCGTGAAGGGTATCATGAGGTACCTGAAGGGCACAGCAGATATGTGTATTTGCTATGGCAGCCAGGATACAGGGGTCGTGGGGTACACTGACTCCGATTATGCAGGACATGCAGATAGTAGGAAGTCCACTTCTGGCTATGTATTCACCTATGCTGGAGGGGCTATCTCTTGGATGTCCAGGGTTCAGAAGTGTACGGCTTTGTCTACCACTGAGGCCGAGTATGTTGCAGCCACTGAGACTTGCAAGGAGGCCATATGGTTAGGCCGTCTAGTTGCTGACCTTGGGATTGATGCTACACCTACACTGCATTCGGATTCTATGAGTGCCATTCAGTTGGCTAAGAATCCGGTCTTCCATGCGAAGACGAAACACATTGAGGTGAGGTATCACTTCATACGTGGTGTCGTGGAGGATAGGTCTGTTGACCTTGTCAAGATCTCCACTGACGAGAATCCTGCAGATTTGCTCACGAAGAGCCTCACTACTGAGCGCTTTGCCTTCCTTAGGAGGTTGATGGGCGTTGGATGAGATGTCACCTTTCCTCATCCCTTGTACCTATGTACATTTGTACTGTCTTTTCTTTTTCTTTTCTCTCTCACTAGGGCAGATTCGCCTTTAAGTGGGAGGTTGTTGGGGGTAAAGGCACCTCCGCCATGCCGCCCCGTGTATTACTACACTGACAGTACCCGCCACTGCACACTGCAGGTGGCGGGCGCCCGTCACGTCACTTTATTCTTTATTCTTTTAGTGACAGTTTGAATAAAGGAAGGCCCGGTCACACATTGTGACCGTTGGAGTTCCCATTTCTTGTCTCTCTCTTTCTTGCTCTTGCTCTCCCGCCATAGCTCGTGTGCAAGCTTCGATCCTTCTCACCTTTCAGTGATGTATGTAACGAGCAAGATAATCTTTATTGTAAGATGACATCATAATAGGTGAAATTGATTAGATAGTTGCATCATAAATTACCAAAAATATCTTGCAAGAATTCTTGCATAAAGTGCATTGTTCCTTGCACAAGTTCTTGCTTAAAATGCATTTCAGAGGACATTGAAAGAAACAAAGTGCATGTCCATATATTGCGAGATGGATTCTAAGGTACATGTAATAATCTACAGAAAAGATTAAAGTGCAGGTAGACTCATACAATGATCACATAAAGTTAGATCATTCAAGAAGGTTATACATTATGTAAATTATTACATAGAGGATAATGTTAAGATTGCATGTCTAGAAAGTACCTTTGCATGTGTGGCTTAAAATAACATATGGATGATATTTGTAAGCATTGAAATGGAGGCATGTCATTACGTCGCGTGTATTAAAGTTGTTGGGAAAATTCAACGTTGTCTATAATTTACCAAACGGGACTGAGATCAGCGAATCCCATGACAAAGTCCTTGGTGACTTCAAAAGGGATAGGTAAAAGCTTAGTGCTTGTGAGCATTATTAAGAAGGCTTAAGAAGATTATACTTAAGTTGGAGTAGGAAGTTCTAAACAGAACCATCTTGACTAGCCATGGTCAAAGGGATAGACAATCTTTATTAATTAAGATCAAAGATAAAGGTACATAGGTACTTCAAGGGATCTAGGAGATAACCAGCAAGTTGACCAACCAAGGACAACGGGGTTGTCCATGACCTATTTTACAAGGAGACCTAAGGTAAGGATAATTAGGGCCGGTAGGGTACAAACCCTAACCCGAAGATAAAGGGCAAACAAGCAACCTAGCTTGCCAAGCCCTTGGAATCTCGCCAAGCCGCAAACGATCCAGGATCGAATGCTAGGAGGAGCATTCGGAAAAATGGAATCACACCTTACCAGTTGGTCGTACGACCAACCCTTGTAATGATCGTGACTGTACACTTAGGTACATTGTTTGAACTTCTTTGCTCAAGGAATTAATTCAAGGAAAAACACTTAATGCTTCACGTTAAAGACCTGGAGGGAGTGGCAGGTTCAGTAACCTCTGATTGCCTGCCTAGCTCTATCCAAGGGGGTTGTTAGCCGCGCCGGGTATATGGACTGAACCTGCCGTGAGAGGTTTCTCCATGGGTACTGCTTGGAGCGAGAGGATGCTTGGGTGCCAGGGGAGGCTCTGGCTGTAAATTCCTTGCCTTCGAATCTGATGCGAGGAGGCATATTTCATGGTGGATTCCGTGAGGTTTTACGGTGGATTCCGTTAACTTTGATGACCGGGGCTCATACACAAAGTGGATTCTTTGTGCGAGAAGTTGATGGGGACGCCTTTCCTTTTTGGGCGTTTCATTAATTTAGTGTGTACATGGGTGATTCCATAGCGGGTGATTCCGCAAAATGCATATTAAATTAATAAACATTTATGAGTTTAGAGTGCGCACTCGTAATAAATTAAGGTTAGGATTGATTTCTAACCAGTTGATTTATTTATGTAGCTGAAGACTACAAAGTGTAGATAGACATCCAGTTGTTAAATTAGCCCCTAGATTCTATAGACCATTTAGGATCATTCATTAAATTAATGACAATTCATTCAAGTTAGAATTACCACCTCACTGAAAAATTCACAACACATTTCATATTAGTTTATTAAGCCCATTTAAAGGCCAATTACATGTACACCTTGTTTATGAAAACCCACCTTTGTTAGAGGAAGAGACTGAAATACTTGAACCTGAAGCTATCATAGATACTGACTTTATGACCACTAGAACTGGCCAAAGATATTCTAGATATCTAGTTAAATTTAACAACCATCCTGTAGAGGAAGCACAATGGATGCACGCTAGAGACTTAAATACTTTCCCCACTCTGTTAGCTCCACCTTGAGTTAATAGCAATTAAGGTCAATTGCTATCCCACCCCGGGGGTATGATGCCAGGAGGCATATTTCACGGTGGATTCCGTGCCACGGTGGATTTTGTGAGGTTTTACGGTGAATTCTGTAAACTTTGATGACCGGAGCTCATACACAAAGTGGATTCTTTGTGCGAGAAGTTGATGGGGATGCCTGTCCTTTTCGGGCGTTTCATTAATTTAGTGTGTACATGGGTGATTCCATAGCGGGTGATTCCACAAAATGCATATTAAATTAATAAAGGTTTATGAGTTTAGAGTGCGCACTCGTGATAAATTAAGGTTATGATTGATTTCTAACCAGTTGATTTATTTATGTAGCCAAAGACTGCTAGGTATTCACTTTTGTCGGTTTAATTGTATTATTTTACTAACGATTCTGAATACTTCAATTGATGTGTAGAGATAGCAACAGAGGAAAGCATTGGAGGATAGCGAGTATTCGATTTATCATTTATATTTTGATAGGCGTCACGCCTATATTTTGTTGTGCCTATTTATTGAGGCGTTGGATATTTATTTATTATTTTGTATGCGCATGGGCGCACGATTATGTTATTTCTACTTGGACATTGTATTGGGCATACCAGACTCTTTGGGCACCGCCCACTAGCTTTATTCCTATTTTGTGTTAAAGCAAACTCAAAAGCTAAAAGCTTGCTATTTTGTAATTTGGGCTATTATTTGAGCTTGAAAATGAATAATACATAAAATACATGCTTTGTGGGAGCTCTCACACAAGGCATGGGGGGAGATTGCATCCAATTGGTCTCTTGTTCATGTTGTTCATGCTTTTTACATTGAAATTTTTGTAAAAAGTAGAGTTCTATTGTTCTTGGGGACCTTCCGGCATTCACTACGCGAGCGTACAACATCCGATCTGCGCACCAGAATCCCGCACAAGAGGTCAGCGTGACTCGAGATGGGATCTCGAGACTCGTGTACTAGTCCACGGGTAGAACTTGGAGCAGCAATCCTATTGATTGTCGGGATAGCCTTCGAGCATGATACTTGATGTATTCCGGGACTATGATAAATAAAGATCAGATACATTTGAAAAATGAAATTTCTTGACATTGTTTTTGTGTCACTGCCTAAGTTATGTGAAGGAACCTATGTTTAAAATTGGTTAACTAAGGAAACGGCTTTTACATGGCAAACATAATGTGGTAGGTAATTAGATAACTAAGCAAACCGAGGAAAGTGCGGTGGATGTGACTTGGGTCTGTCCTATGGAAGGGTAGTCCCGATTAGCTGGGGACTTTTCTCAAAAGACGTGACAACGAAATTGTGAAGACCTAGCATCAGTAGAGTTAGAATCCCAATTTATGTTGTTTTAGGGGAGCGCAATGGGACTATGCCTTATGGGTAGAAAGGTTGAGCTTCGCATCCCTCTCGTTTTCCATTCTCCATGAGCCAAGTGCAGCATAAATCCACTTCGACTCTATTGTTCCTACACAAAGTAGTTCATCTAGAGCTTGACACTAGCTACTTCCTAGAGACTTTGCTGATAGGAAAGAAACCCTGACTTTAGGTCGGCCCTAAGTGGGAACAGCCGGATACTTTCGCTCGGGGTAGACTTGGGAAGACCTAGATCGCAAACCTTGTGACATTCCTTGTGAGTGCTAGGTGACGCTTTCTAGACTCTCTTTCCGATGGGTTGCTAAGACGTGTCCCACAAGTGGATGAGTGGGCACATCACAAAGTTATTGCTTTTGAAAGTCACAAGCTTATAGATAAGGAGATGACTATGAATGTATATATCCAAGAGATGTTGACTATTCTATAGGTGATAAAAAATTGGTACCATTATTTGCATGCAGCTGATTCAGAGTTCACAGTGATCATACAGTCCTCAAGTATTTCCTTACTCAATCAAATCTTACTCTTAAGTAGTGTAGGTGGGTAGCTACTCAACAAAATTATGATTTTGACATCACTTATATAAGGGGTAAGGATAATGTTATCGTGTCGCTATGCGGACACACTGTGAAAAAACATGGAATGCATCATCATCTGGGTTTCTTATTGATCTAGAGAGTCAATGTCATCTTAGTTCATTAGTGCTAGTGTCCGTCGTATGGATGGTTCAAAAATACTAGATTTTTGTTCATGTTTAGTCTATTTTTCATATTTTTGATATTATTTCTTGTAAATATCCTTAAAAACTATAGAAAAATTTTAGATAGGGTGAATGCAAAAAACAAGTTTCTTTTTCAACTAGTTATTGAGATTTCATGCAAAAGGAACGACTTGTGAAATCGCGCGATGCGGGATCGCAATTTATATGCACCAAATAGCACTCTGAATTGGGAGAAGAAGAAGAAGAAGTGATCTAGAAGAGTCCTAACCAAGTGTCTTAGAGTTTTGCCCCCCCTTTCAGAGCCAAGGAAACCATGAGATTTGCACTTTGAGTAGCAGAGAAGAAGCTAGTGTTTAATGCATGTTTTTCATCTAGAAGGGAGCTCTAAGATATCTAATGCTTGGAGATTACTTCTGAGTAGTGCTAGACAAGGAATTTGTTTATCTTCTCACATTCTATCAATACATAGTGCTTTGATTTATTGTACTTTACCTTTATCTTGTGTACATCTTGTCTATTCATTCTCTTCTATTTCCTATTCTCTACTTCCTTTTATCTCTAATCCCCAATGTATATAGCCTTTTGACTAAAACCCCTCTGACATTGGTGAACGCGATGTGAAAGGTTGTCAGAAGGAAAGAAAATATGGGAGAACCTTGAAGCACAATTTCTACTTATGTTTTGCAATAGTAAGTGCAAAATATGAACATGCTTATGTATGTATAGCAATAACAACATGTGATGCAAGCTTCTACTCAAACATAAACTGTTGTGATGAATGCTCTGTAAACAGTTGAGCGTGAGATGAAGTTGTTTAATGGAAGGAATGTATTTTCATATTTTCACACCTATGCTCAAAAGATGGAGTTCTTTGGGATGGGTCAACTTGCATGGAGCCAATATTTTGTACGGGTCATTGTACATGAATTAGAAGACTGAGTTATTGAATTATACATGTAGGATGCTGACTGGGTAGCTTTCAAGAAGACACTTAAGGAATAATTTTACATTAAAGACACCAGTTTGATTACCCCCAAGACTTTCTAGGAGTGGGTTCTACAACCCAATAAGGGTATTGTGACTACAGAGTTATTAAGAGAATTTGAAAGTTGATTTGAGCAATTAGATCTTGTGTAGAATAAGAAGCTCTTGCAAGTCAAAAAATTGAATTATTTCTACAAGCATCAAATCCTCAACTTTAAGAGAAGCTTGATGATTTGTTAGAGGATCAGAATATAGAGATATGGCTTAAAATAGAGTGAAGGAATGCCAAGAAAGTTGTTACTGCACTGGTGAAAAAGCATAGAAGAAGAGAAATATTGCATGTCTCTAGCTTGCACACTGCGATGATGGGCAAAACAATTGATGTATCCAGTAAGCCACCCACTTCTATGGCTAAACCTATGGCTATATCTATTATTTCCACTCTCGGGTAAGCTACTTATGAATATATGTGTGCATCATGTAGGTTCAAAATAATGTATTTAAAAAATACCATTTTTATACATTTTTTACATACAAAAGGGTGTAATATAAAGGGGTTATTTATAGATTGAATAGAAAAGGATTATGTTTTATTCAAGAAAAATTCACAAACAAGGATATAGATATAATAACTTCCCAAAGTTTCCAATATTAGGAAAGATGTATTAGATGAATTGGTCAAAGGCATGCGGGATCTTGCTTTGAATTTTGGAAAGGAGGTATGCAAAAGTTGTTGGAAGACTTGGCTTCCAAAATGCGTATACGGTTGTACATGCTTCTACTTTTGGTCTACAGTTGGATAGGATGCCTGGCCAAGTGATGGTTGGTCCGAAGGTTGCAATATGGACACATGCTTTGCATGCAATTGAAAATAGGAAAGTTACTGATAGTGAAATGTCTCATGCAGGGTAAGACATCCATGAAATAACAGGCTGGGAATCACCGGTAGATGCATATTCAGTATATGCATTTTTAGCAAAGGTGCAAAACACAGATATAATTGTGAAAAAGTGACAAAAAGAAGTGTGGATCAGCCTAAAGCTACAAATCAACCATCTCCTGATCATGTTATGGAAGAGGTTGGTCAAGAGAAAAAATAAGATAGCAAACAAGAGGGAAAGAAGAAGGGCAAGCAGCCAAGATATAAGCCACAATCTGATATTGAGATAGCTAAGGATCTTTAGAAGATTCTTAAATAATGGATCTTAAACAATTGGGTGGAATTCACCTCAAGAGAGGTACTTGGCATCACCAAGCGGGAATTTCATGACAAAATCATTGATATAATTAAGAGGAAGTGTTAATTTCTAGGTGATACTACTAGTACATTGTTGCACTTAGAAGAAGAATTTGGTTTGTTGGGTATTCTGGCTGAATATGAGTATGATGTAAGTGCTAGATTATCTATGCAGGATGTTGGTAATCAGTGGGTAGCATGTGGAAAAGAGAAGAAAGTGACTAAAACTGCATTGTCTTGTAGCAATATGTACGGTAGAGTAAGGTAGATGCAACAATATGGGGAAGAGACTCTAGGATTAAGGAAGTCATTACACAAGAAATCACAAGGCTAGGGTTACCACTGAAATGGTAGTGAAAATAGGGGAGCGTGAAACTCCTTATATTGCTTTGCTTGACCATGGGTTTTGATTAATGTCATTGAGCATGGACAGTATGAGAATGGTGCATGGCCTATGGACACTGATCATGATTGGCGTATGAGGGCTGTAAATAATTCTTTTCAGGGGAGCTTTATAGTGTATGTCCTAATGTAAAAGTGGCGATTGATGATGTACAAAAAGAGCAACACTTCTTTGTGCAAGATAATTTCTCATATGCAATGATTTTGGGATAGCCCTATATTACATAAGTGCATATGGAAATAAAGGTGCTTAATGATGGTTTTTCTTATGTAAGAGTTAGAAGTAAGGATGGGAGAAAAGTAGTCCAATTTCTTACCATTTGTGTTAATCATCCTAGGAATCGGTTTATGCTTTGAGAGTCTCTTCTACCTCCAAATGCAAGGGAATTCAAAGACTTGGATTTTCATTGAGCCCTACTATAATGCGGGGCTACAGTAATGTTGTTCAGAGGATGTAATTGCTTCTTGATGGAGTAAAGCATGTATTTACTATTGGTTGTTCTCAATTTTATAGCAAACAGTTCATGTTGGTATGGAAGCCATGTGCAAGGCTGAATGCATATCTATGAAACAGGCTACTAGGAAACTTAGAGAACTAGGGTTGTTAGTTGAAAATGAAGGCATTTCAAGCATTGTTTATGGGTTGAATATTATAGAAACTATGGCTGAATTTTCAGCAACTATACATGTAGAAAATGAGACTGAAAATAGAGTGTTGTCAGTATGTTCTTTGGACATGTATGATGTTATATCATTGTTTGCTCAATAGGAAGGATTACAATGGATTGAAGCACTTGTGGAGACAAAGTATAAGATAGTTGAAAAAAAGGGAGAATAAGTTGCTTTGCCACTTCCACCAGAAAGTGAGGGTTTGTATGAAAAAGTGTCAAGGCAGCCAAGATTATGGGATCCTAAAGATATAGGTCATCAGTTTATAGCTCAAACATTATAGGAATTGAAAGTTGGTACAAAAGGGTTTCTTTTACCTGGTGGAAGAAACTATTTTATGCGGATATTGGCTAGGCATGGAAAAGCATTTGCATTTTAGCCAACTAAACTAGGTTGTGTGGATTCGAATATTGTCTCTTCTATGGTAATATTTAAAGTGCCATGTGTACCATGGAACTTGAGGCCTATTCTAGTGCCTAAAGCTTACTTGCCAAATAAAATGGATTTGCTAAATGAAAATATTCACATGAAGACCTTGGAGCCCTCTTCAATCTCCTACTCAAGTCATTGGTTTACTATGCACAAAAAGAATGGGGCTTTGAGATTTATTCAAGACATGCAACCAGTCAATAAAGTGACCACATAACAAATGTGGGTGCTAGTCCTATGGTTGATGAATTTGCAGAGGCTTTTGCAAATTGAGCAATCTATTTGTAACGTTCTAAAAAAATCTTTTTCGCATGGACTACCTCTTGTTAGGAAATAAGGATAATGAAAAAAAAAAATCCCCTTATCCCCCCAACCGACTGACGAGCTGGAGGGGGAGGGGAATAGAAGGAGTAATTAAGCTCCTTGGTGGAGCTTGGAGAGAAGGGGAAGGCATGCGTGATGCCACGCAGGGCAGGGAGGATCCCCCTCCCCTCCCCTATTTAAATCAAGGAGGGGTGTAGGGTGAGGGGATATACACGGCCGTCGAGAGAGAATCCGATACATTGATATGGGTCTGATGAGTGAGGGAGGAAGAATCGACGATTCTGGCATTGTGTTGATCGCTGCCATGGCATGAGAGGGTTGATGCTGGTTGTTGAGAGGGAGGAGACAAGGCGTTGGGATGCCGTGCAGCCAGAAGAGATCACCACCAGACTGCTGAGAGGGAGGAGACAAGGCGCTGGGCTGTCGTGCAGCCAGAAGAGATCGCCACCAGACTGCTGAGAGGGAGAGGAGGAGTGGAACGTTGCTGCCCTGGACCAAGAAAGGGCTGAACAATGCCACAAGATCGCCGCCATTTGATCTAGGTCACTACCGTCTGCACCAGTCCCTTCTACCACCATATTCGTCACGTGGGATTCCACCAGAAGCTTCTTATGAAGCTTCTAAAAGCCTCCTAAGAAGCCCCCCTTCCTGTGGCACTTTAAGACTATCTTCCCCCCCCCCCTCCCCGAGTTTTAAAAACCTTTAAGCCCCCTTTTTACCCTCATGCTAAAACCCCTTACCTTCTCTTTGAAGTCACTCCCCCTAAAAGCACAAAGGCCTTAAGGGTCTTATTACTTTTTTCCCCGTGTCTTATCACCCCTCTTATCCCTTAAGCCTACATCAGCTCCGTGTCTAAATACATTATATGGCTCTCTCCCATGGGTGTTTGAACCCCATGTTTTACCCTTAAGTCCTTTCTTTTGGGATTAATCTCTTCCCTACGATTTTAAAGTTCACTCAACCCCTATCCTTAAGCCCTTTTTTTGTTTCCCTTGGAACCACCCCTCTTTCCTCCGTGTTAAATCCTTCCCTAGCCCTTCCCTTATGGCGTATTGAAACCTCTTCCCTCCAAGTTAACCCAAGGTCTTTCGACCCTACTTATAATCCTTGTGGTTACTATATTTCCTTAGAGTTCGCTTCCGCACCTTGTGTCTTTTCCACACCTTTATATTCCCGTTCGTGCGAGCTTACAGAGGCCATTAAGCCTTCCCCATGGCTTCAATGGGTCTTAGTTGTAAAAGATTCTAAAACACCCTTTCGAATTCCCGAATTCAAGGGGGGAGCCTTCCAAAAACTACTTTTGATGAACGGTGCAAGGGAGCGATGGTGGAATTCTAAGGAGAAGTTGTAAAGCTACTTCCACGTTCGACGGACCACAGTTGCGATGCCTCCTAAGAAAGTCCAAGGCGTAGCTGCGAGAGGGTCATCTCTTGGTATCCATGTGGATATCTCACCCCAAAACCAGGTTTTTCTTCTTGGCTTTAATTCGGTTTTAAGTCGATCATGCAAAGAGAAATTGTTAGGGATAGGATATATTTGTCCGAGTTATTTGTAATGAAGGAGTTTAGTTTATTTGAATGAATGATAATGTATAGAACTTAGTTTCCTTCGAATTGCATCAAGCATTATAAATTACGAGCAAGATTATCCATTTACTATAGTAGTATATTTTAGTTAAATCCTAAAGGTATAGAAATTATATCTTGCACCATTAGTCTTATTCCCTTCACAATGAATCATTGTAAATGATTAAATTCATGAAAGGTTTCTTTCGTTGCTCAAATGACTAGGAAGTTATCATTGCTAATTGCACATCGTAGCAAGGGAAATGTTTGTTAATTAGCACGAGTTCATCTACAAGGAAAAATGAAGTTTAAATTGAACTGTATTGACTGAAAAGTAAATTGTCACAAGGTTAGCAAAACTGTGACAAGACGATTAATATTACCTTCCAAAAGTTATCCAAACCAATCTAAACATATAAATATTCATAACCTAACCACTTGACTATTTTCCTTATTGTAAGGTCAAACAAATTCGTAAAGATAAAGAGCTAGGGTTGTCCCCGAGATCCTTAAAAAGAAACCCTAGGCCGACATAAGTCAACTTAAAGAATCTAAAACGGATTATTCCATCATAGGACTTGCGCAACAAGTACGAAATCATTTAGTCTTGTGATTGATTCACAAGGAGGAAGGGTAAAAATCCTTAATAAGGAGGGTAGATCCCTACGCAAGTTATCTGGCAAAAGGACGTATTTTTGGATATCCTTCTAAATAAGGAAAGTTGTAAACCGAAAACTAGCATATCTAAGGGACTTTAGGGTTGACCAAGTTGGGTTAATAAGGTACGCCCTGCACCAGAATGTAAAGGATCTTGCCAATTTACAAGATACCTTGGAAACGAGTGCTGATACACTCAAAATGAAAGAACACTTCTTTAGCAGTTTGCCAAACTACATGGTTGATTAATGAAAATGTTTGTGCTTGCTAGAGATTTTAGGCTCTGTTTGAATTATGAATTACAAATTAAATGAGTACCTATACTTCAGGTTAAAGGCTAAAGGAAGAGGCAGTTTTAGTTACCCCCGACTACCTGCCTAACCCTAACCAAGGGGGTTGTTTACCGCGGCGGGAACGTGGACCGAACCCACCACGAGAGGTCTCTTCGTTGAGCTCTACTTCGAGTAGGAGGACGCTTGGGTGCCAGGGGGGCTCTGGCCGTAAATCCCTCGCCTTCCGGGTCCTGCACAAGAGGCTAACGTGACTCGTGATTGGATCTCGAGGCCCGCATACTAGTTTCCGGGGGTAAGCTTGGAATAGTGATCCCTGAGGATCATTGGATAGCCTTTGGGTGGATTATGAACAAGCCTACGGGCGGAACTCCTTGTATTTCTAAGATAAAATGATAAAATGAAAAAAAATAACTTGCTTGATATTGTTTTTCTATGTCACGTGATAAGATTACGTGAAGGAACCAGTGCTTAACGGGATTAATTAAAGAAGCTGATTATTATATGTCAAAATAATGTGTTAGATAATTACATAACTAAAACAAACCGAGGAAAGTGCGAAGAATGGACCATGGGTCCGTCCTATGGTTGGGTGGTCCCGGTTAGCGGGGAACTTTTCTCAAAGTCTCGAAGAACAGCGGGATGATGATCATCATAAAAACGAATAACGAGAACGATGACCTAGAGTTACGTCTTACGCGATTTACGCTGTTTTAGGGGAATGGAATGGGACTATGCCTTATGGCAGAGAGGTTGAGCCTTGCATCCCTCTTGTTTCCCATTCTCCTTGAACTAAGTGCAGTGTGAATCCGCTTCAGACCTGGCGTTTTTGCGTAAAGTAGTTCGCTCGGGTCAGACGCTAGTTGTTGTTAGCTAATGACCAACCAGGAAAACCCTAATTCCGGTCGATCCTAAGTGGGAATGGCCAGGATACTTCAGCTACGTGGCAGAGGTAGGAAGACCTAGATCGCAAAACCCGTAACATTCCATGGGAGTGCCGGGCAGAGTTTTCTAGACATCCTTTTCGATGGACTGCTAAGACATGTCCGGGATGATACTAGGGGACAAGTTACAGTTGGTATCAGAGCCGACTAATAATGGAATTGCTTTTATAAAATCTCAATTAAATAAAGTAAAGAAATTGTTGCTGTCCAAACATTTCCTTACCTTCAATGCTGTCTTGCAGAGTTATGAAGCGTGGAATAAATTTTTGGTATTTCGGGTCATGTTTATGACTGCAATGCATTCTCTGCTTTATAGAAAAAGAATTGGGATGATGAACATCCTGGAGCAGATTTATAATCCATCACCTTTATACATAGAACGAAGATGGACGGGATCTTCAAGAATCTACTATATAGCCACCACCGGTTTGCTTATCTACAGACCAACCTAAAGAGGATCAAGTGGTTGGAAGACTTAAAAGTCATGAAACTGTTCATTTTTGTGGAAGCTCATGTAAATTCGACTTTACATATTCAAGGTCGGAGGGTTGAAATGAACTCATATGTATATGAGGAAGTAACCCGTATAATCCCAACCGACACGATTAAAGTGTTGGGCCGCCATGAGAAGTATGGATTCCAATGGAAAGGGTATCCTAAACTTCCAATGAACTATCGATTCCTAAAGATCCATGACCCAAAACCCTACTATTACACAGTTCCTGTAGACAAATGCAATACAACGTTGTTCTCCCCAAAGTGAATGTAATGATTGGCTTATCATCACATGAAACGTTGTATTCAAAAAGGGTATGCCCATGTAAATACAAATAAAGACTTCTTTTTATCAATATCTTGATGTGCATAAGATTTGTTAAAAAGTTAAGTAGCTACATTGTTTACAAGATAGCTGAACTAAAAATGAAAGATAAGCTAACATCGATTATCATATAATAATATTTAGAAAACTTTTATACAGGCACAACCCCAGGTACAGGTTCCAAATTCGTCTCCTACATCAAGTACTGTTGTGACTCGAGAGAAAAAGTTCCTCCTCAAGCAAATAAAGCCACCCGAGTTTGACGGGAGAGGCAGATTCGTCTAGGCTGATGCTGAAATATGGATTGAATCCATGGAGGATTACTTTGAAGCAACTGGTACTGCCCCTACCAATCAGGCCATGCTCGCCAAGGTAAAGCTCACCGGCGAAGCCAGACTTTGGTGGAAGCAATGTTGCAGGGATCAAGGAATTTCATAGGGGTCCGTTACCTGGGATAAGTTGAAGAAAGCCGTGCAGAGAAGATATTTACCACCTGCATATTTTACGTAGAAAATGAATGAGTTCTACGAGCTAAAACAACTAGGACTCACTCTTGATGCATACTACTCTAAATTCATCTCACTTTTAAAGTATGCGCCACAAATGGACATGACGCAGCAGGTGTCCAAATTTTGTGCGGGCTTAAATCCACCCATAAATACCCGTCTCGAATCTATGCGTCCATCAGATCTTCAGGATGCATTTATTTGAGTGGTGCCTATAATTCAGGAGGTGCAAGCTAGACCAAGGGGTAACAAAACTTGGTCCTATAGTGACCCGAACAGAGGAGCATTCAGACCTCAAATGAAGAGAGCTCAAGGTCACAATCAGGGACAAAGGAAGAAAGCAAGGACAAATAACGTCAACAACTTTGTTCCTACTCAAAGTAATGGCCGAAACCTCCATTGTTTCCACTGCAACGAACCCGGTCACTTCAAGAGGCAATGTCCCAAGCTCAGCGGAGGACATCGTCAAACACCTTTCCAAGGTGTAGGCCGTGGTCAAGGAGCCGTTACCCGTGGAAGAGGAAGAACCACTTGCATTGCCAATAGGCAAAGATGCGAAGAAGAAGAAGAGGAAGATCCGACTATGGAAGCTGAATTCGAAAAAGCGACAGTCCATGCCGCTTTACACAAGAAAGGGCCGAATCGCCAGTTTCAATGATTCAGACACCGTTGGATAATCAAGGTAAAGGTTTCAAAACCTTGATTGATTGTGGTAGTACACATTCCTTTATCTCACCAGCATGTGCAAAAAGTTTAGGAATAACCACAGTAGAAGCACCTACCCTGCTTGTGGAGTTGGCAAACAGTCGTGAGCTAACTTGTACCAGGAAAACTACTAAGGTGGAATTCTTTCTGGGAGGAAAGAAGACTTCAGCCAAATTCAGAGTTATGAATTTAGGTATCCATGAGTGTCTACTCGGGATGGATCCAACGACGCCAACATCCACTGTGGAAAGGGTCAAGTTTCCTTTCGAAACTCTGAAAGGAAATTTGTCACAACTCAAGGTGAGGCAGGAGTGCCAAGAATCCAATTAGCCAAAGTATCTCGGATCATAAAAGGAGTCAGAAAAGGATTACCCATTTACTTGATCAAACTCAATAAGTTAGATCAAAAGCAAGAGTCTCATGAAGGACCTTCTTGGCTAAAGGAATACGCTGGCGTATTCCCTGAGGAATTGATTGAACTTCCGCCTCAAAGAGAAATAGATCATGAGATTAGGCTAGTACCTGGAGCTGCACCAATTGCAAAGAGAACTTATAGAATATCCATACTAGAAGCATTGAGTTGAAGGAACAACTCAAGCAACTGTTAGATGAGGGTTACATGCGGCCTAGCAACTCACCGTGGGGAGCTCCAGTACTATTTCAGAAAAAGAAAGATGGGACACTTCGACTATGTATTGATTACCGAGGGTTGAATCAATCAACAATCAAGAACAAATATCCTATTCCTAGAATAGATGAGCTTCTTGATCATCTTCAAGGTGCAAAGATCTTCTCCAAGATTGATCTCAGGTCAGGTTACTATCAAATAAGGATCAAGGAAGAAGATATTCCAAAGACGGCCTTCAATATAAGATATGGGCACTTTGAGTTCCTGGTTATGTCATTCGGGCTTATAAATGCACCTACCACCTTCAATAGATTAATGCAAGATATCTTTAGACCATATCTTGATGATTTCGTACTTGTCTTCTTCGATGATACTTTAGTCTATTCTAAACAGGAAGAAGATCATGAACCTCAACTTCGGATTGTCCTTGAGACAATGAGGTCTCATAAGCTGTATGCAAAAATGAAGAAGTGTGCATTCTTCAAGCGTCAGATTGAATATCTGGGATTCATAGTATCATCAGAAGGAATATCAGTAGACCTAACCAAGGTCAGAGATGTACTTGAATGGCCAATACCAATATCCATCAAAGACATACGTAGCTTTCTTGGATTGACAGGATGGTATAGGGTCTTCATAAAAAACTATGCTTTGATTGCAGCACCTCTTACATACTTACGAAAGAAGCAAACTTCATTTACGTGGTCAACTTCCGAACAAAATAGCTTCAACAAATTGAAGAAAAGTTTGGTATCAGCACCTATTTTAAAACTTCCTAACCTCAATAAGGAGTTTAAGGTAGTAAACTGATGTTAGCATTCTTGCCTTGGGGTGTGTACTTATGCAAGAAGGTCATCCAATAGCATACTCTTCAAGGAAATTGAAGAGTCATGAAAAGAATTATGCCACGCATGATCTGGAATTACTAGGTGTCATCCATACTCTAAAGCTTTGGAGACACTACCTGTTGGGTAACAAGTACTCTAGTAACAGATCATAAGAGTCTCAAATGGATTTTTACCCAGAACGAGCTCAACATGAGGCAACGTCGGTGGATTGAAGTATTGGAGGAATATGACTTTGAAATCAAGTACCGACCAGGGAAGGAGAATGTAGTTGCCGATGCACTCAATCGCAAGGCATTCTTAAATCTCCTAATCTTGCAGAATCCAATAATGGCCAGATCTCTGGCTACAAAAGTAACTATGCCAAACAACCGTATACTTGAACTAGCTAGAGAGGAAGCATGCCATGATTTGGCCTACCAAACATTGATAAAGGAAATATCTACCAAGGATCAGAATCAGAAATCGCAAGCTAAATATCAGGAATTTTTGATTGATAATGGACTTGTCTACTGTAGAACAAGGCTATGTATACCTGCAAGCCAGTCACTTAAGCAGAAGATATTATGGGAAGCTCATGATTCTCCTTTCGTAGGAAATCCTGGCTATGCTAAGACTCTTAATGCAATTAGGAAGAGCTACCATTGGGAGAGGCTTAAAGGTGATGTTCTCAAATATGTCACTGAGTGTTTGTCTTGCCAACGTATCAAGGCCGAACATGTCATGATGCCAGGGAAACTGCAACCGCTTGACATTCCCCAAATGAAATGGGAATTCATCAGTATGGATTTTGTTGTAGGCTTACCCCAAGTCCAAGGAGGATACAATTCCATTATGGTTGTGGTTGACATGCTTACCAAGGTTGCACACCTGATTCCAGTAAAGACAAACTATAAAGCCTTCGACATTGCAAGATTGTTTATCAAGGAGATATTCAAGCTACATGGGTTACCTAGAAGAATCATTAGTCATCGAGATTCTCTCTTCACATCACACTTCTGGAGAGCTATCTCTGAAGCTATTGGGACTCAACTCTATTTTAACACTGCTTACCATCCCCAAACGGATGGCCAAACAGAGCGAGTAAATCAAGTCATCGAGGATATCCTTAGGGCATATTGCTGTCGAGAGCCGAAGAGGTGGATTCAATACTTGCCTTTGGTTGAATTTACCTATAATGCTTCTTACCAGTAGAGCATTCAAATGACCCCTTTCCAGGCATTATATGGTCATGATTGTCGAAGTCCCCTAAACTTTTCTGATCCAACCCTAAGAGTTGAAGTGTCAAGACAGTTGTTGGAAGACATGGACGATCAAATAAGGTCAATAAGACAAGACATACTAGCGGCCAAGGATAGACAAAAGGCATATGCAGATTTCTCTAAAAAGAGTTCTCTATCCCTAGGAGAATGTAAGAAGCTAAGTCCAAGGTATTGTGGGCCATACAAAATCCTCAAATGCCTAGGACCCAATGCTTATAGATTGCAACTTCCTCAGAACCTAAACGTTCACAATGTATTCCATATCAGCCTATTGAAAAAATATGTACCCAATCCTAATCATATACTTGATGACCAAAAAATTGTAATGCCTAGTCAAGGAGTCCTTGAACTAAGGCCGGATAGGATCTTAGATGTGAGGGAGAGACAATTAAGATCTAGAACCTTAAGAGAATGCCTCGTCCAGTGGAAAGATTATTCCGAAGAGGATGCCACCTGGGTAGATGAAGGCACTCTCATCCATCAATATCCCCAGTTTATCTCGAGATGAGGACATCTCGATTCCTCTAAGGGGAAGAGAATGTAACGTTCTAAAAAAATCTTTTTCGCGTGGACTATCTCTTGTTAGGAAATAAGGATAATGAAAAAAAAAATTATTCCCCTTATCCCCCCAGCTGACTAACGAGCTGGAGGGGGAGGGGAATAGAAGGAGTAATTAAGCTCCTTGGTGGAGCTTGGAGAGAAGGGGAAGGCATGCGTGATGCCACGCAGGGGAGGGAGGATCCCCCTCCCCTCCCCTATTTAAATCAAGGAGGGGTGCAGGCTAAGGGGATATACACGGTCGTCGAGAGAGAATCCGATACATTGATACGGCTGTGGATGAGTGAGGGAGGGAGAATCGACGATTCTGGTGTTGTGTTGATCGCTACCATGGCATGAGAGGGTTGATGCTGGCTGTTGAGAGGGAGGAGACAAGGCGCTAGGCTACCGTGCAGCCAGAAGAGGTCGCCGCCAGACTGCTGAGAGGGAGAGGAGGAGTGGAACATTGCTGTCGTGGGCCAGGAAAGGGCTGAACGATGCCACGAGATCGCCACCATCTGATCTAGGTCGTTGTCGTCTGCACCAGTCCCTTCTGCCGCCATATTTGTCACGTGGGATTCCACCAAAAGCTTCTTAGGAAGCTTCTAAAAGCCTCCTAAGAAGCCCCCCTTCCTCTGGCTCTTTAAGACTATCTTCTCCCCCTCCCCCCCCCCCCCCCCCCGCCCCCCAAGTTTTAAAAACCTTTAAGCCCCCTTTTTACCCTCATGCTAAAACCCCTTACCTTCTCTTTGAAGTCACTCCCCCTAAAAGCACGAAGGCCTTAAGGGTCTTATTACTTTTTTCCCCGTGTCTTATCACCCCTCTTATCCCTTAAGCCTACATCACCTCCGTGTCTAAATACATTAGATGGCTCTCTCCCATGGGTGTTGGAACCCCATGTTTTACCCTTAAGTCCTTTCTTTTGGGATTAATCTCTTCCCTGTGATTTTAAAGTTCACTCAACCCCTATCCTTAAGCCCTTTTGTTGTTTCCCTTGGAACCACCCCTCTTTCCTCCGTGTTAAATCCTTCCCTAGCCCTTCCCTTATGGCGTATTGAAACCCCTTCCCTCCAAGTTAACCCAAGGTCTTTCGACCCTACTTATAATCCTTGCGGTTACTATATTTCCTTGGAGTTCGCTTCCGCACCTTGTGTCTTTTCCACACCTTTTTATTCCCATTCGTGCGAGCTTACAAAGGCCATTAAGCCTTCCCCATGGCTTCAATGGGTCTTAGTTGTAAAAGATTCTATAACACCCTTTTGAATTCCCGAATTCAAGGGGGGAGCCTTCCAAAAACTACTTTTGACGAACGGTGCAAGGGAGCGACGATGGAATTCTAAGGAGTTGTAAATCTGACAAGAGGATTAATATTACCTTCAAAAAGTTATCCAAACCAATCTAAATATAGAAATATTCATAACCTAAGCACTTGACTAGTTTCCTTATTGTAGGGTCAAACAAATTCGTAAAGATAAAGAACTAGGGCTTTCCTCGAGATCCTTAAAAAGAAACCCTAGGCCGACATAAGTCAGCTTAAAGGATCTAAAATGGATTATTCCATCACAGGACTTGCGCAGCAAGTACGAAATCATTTAGTCTTGTTATTGATTCACAAGGAGGAAGGGTAAAAATCCTCAATAAGGAGGGCAGATCCCTACACAAGTTATCTGGCAAAAGGACGTATTTTTGGATATCCTTCTAAATAAGGAAACTTGTAAACCGGAAACTAGCATATCTAAGGGATTTTAGGGTTGACCAAGTTGGGTTAATAAGGTACGCCCTGCACCACAATGTAAAGGATCTTGCCAATTTACAAGATACCTTGGAAACGAGTGCTGATACACTCAAAATGAAAGAACACTTCCTTAGCAGTTTGCCAAACTACACGGTTGATTAATGGAAATGTTTGTGCTTGCTAGAGATTTTAGGCTCTGTTTGAATTATGAATTACAAATTAAATGAGTACCTATACTTCAGGTTAAAGGCTAAAGGAAGAGGCAGTTTTAGTTACCCTCTGATTACCTGCCTAACCCTAACCAAGGGGGTTGTTCACCACGCCAGGAACGTGGACCGAACCCGCCGCGAGAGGTCTCTCCGTTGAGCTCTACTTGGAGTAGGAGGACAGTTGGGTGCCAGGGGGGCTCTGGCCGTAAATCCCTCGCCTTCCAGGTCATGCACAAGAGGCTAACGTGACTCGTGATTGGATCTCGAGGCCCGCTTACTAGTTTACGGGCGTAAGCTTGGAATAGTAATCCTTGATGATCACTAGATAGCCTTCGGGTGGATTATGGACAAGCCTACGGGCGGAACTCCTTGTATTTCTAAGATAAAATGATAAAATGAAAAAAATAACTTGCTTGATATTGTTTTTCTATGTCACGTGATAAGATTATGTGAAGAAACCAGTGCTTAACGGGATTAATTAAAGAAGCTGATTATTATATGTCAAAATAATATGTTAGATAATTACATAACTAAAACAAACCGAGGAAAGTGTGGAGGATGGGACATGGGTCCGTCCTACGGTTGGGTGGTCTCGATTAGCCGGGAACTTTTCTCAAAGTCTCGAAGAATAGCGGGATGATCATCATCATAAAAACGAATAACGAGAACGATGACCTAGAGTTACGTCTTACCCGATGTACGTTGTTTTAGGGGAACGGAATGGGACTATGCCTTATGGCAGAGAGGTTGAGCCTTGCATCCCTCTCGTTTCCCATTCTCCTTGAACCAAGTGCAGCATGAATCTGCTTCGAACCTGGCGTTTCTGCGTAAAGTAGTTCGCTCAGGTCTGACGCTAGTTGCTGTTAGCTAATGACCAATTAGGAAAACCCTAATTCCAGTCGATCCTAAGTGGGAACGGCCAGGATACTTCTGCTACGTGGCAGACGCGGGAGGACCTAGATCGCAAAACCCGTAACATTCCATGGGAGTGCCGGGCGGAGTTTTCTAGACATCCTTTTTGATGGATTGCTAAGACGTGTCCGGGATGATACTAGGGGACATGTTACACTATTCTTTAGGTGATATTTACTCGGGGTATGATCAGTTTCTGCTTTTGTAGTTGAGAGCACAAATATCACAACCATGACAACTCCCTTGGGGTTAGTAACGGATGTGTACTTTTTTGCAGGGTGCAATGAACTTAGTGGCACACATGACAAATGCTATAAGAATGAAGAGATGGATGCTCAAGGGTACAAACATTTTGTTACAGACTGTATTGTGGATTGTATAAGGACTTTGACATGTCTAGAAGAGGTTCATTTAACTCTTTCTAGTCAAAAGTCAATCTTCGGAGTTGAAGAGGTTTTTATTGTTGGGCATATGTGTGGACCCTATGGGTGAAGAGCATCACCAGCAAAAATAGATGGGATTGATAGAATGCAAGATGTATGCACGAATGTATCAGAGGTGCATAGATTCTTGGGTGCATGTGTGTTCTATTTGATATGGATCCCTCACTTTGCACATGTAGTTGATGCTCTATATAAGTTCTTGAGGAAAGGTTAGATATTTCATTAGGAAAGGAGCATCAGAAAGCAATGAAGTTGAAACATCTCTAAAATCTACTCCTACATTGAGAAAGGCTTATTATTCACATGGAAAGCCTATCATTATTACTATTGATATGAGCCTAATCATGGACAATGAGCAAGATGATGAGGAAGAGCAAAGATATGCAATTCTCTTTGGTGCTAAAGTATTGGTTGAATGACATAGAAGGTATCCACATGTAAAAAGAGAATAATGGGAAATTGTGATAGCTTTTCATATAAAAATCAATGAAAACACATTATAACATGGAAACAAGGCTTGACTAAGGCTTGATCCTCATGCTCCAGCCTTGTTATACGCTCATGGACATAAAGTGTATTTTTCTCTAATTTTTAAGGTGAAAACTAAAATTTTCCTAAAATTTTCATTTATTTCTTTTTTTAAAATGAGATATTTCATAATTATGAGTTCTTACTAATCAAGGACACTCAACATCATTTTCATGTTCATTTTCATCCCACATGACCCCAAAACACTCAACGAAAACCCAAAATTCTATTATTTTTATCAAAACCGCAACCTACGGGTTTTGTGTATTTTGCAAGAAATTATTATACCATCATATTTTTTGGTTTTCTTTAATATTTGAGAGAGAATAGAATAAATAAAATCAAACACTTTCTCCAACCATTTTCCATAAAATAAAAGAATCGCTCACTTACACATAGAGACCGCGATTCCAAGGCTCGTATCTCATAGATAGGATGTCGTTGATGCTTCTTCTTTGCTAGTAACATGCTCTCTCATCCTGATCTATGTCCTCCATCGCTCAAGCATTATCATTTTCTTTGGATTCGTCATGACAACCCTCCCCCTTCTCTCTTGAATTGATGCATATGAACAACCACTAAGAGGAGAGAGGAGAGAGGAGAGAGGAGAGAGAAAGACTAGAAAATTAAAATTTCAAATCCTCCATTAAAATGGGCAAGCTTAGAACCATCTCATTCCTCTCTTTGTCGTCTTGATCGAGTATCTCCCTCTCTCTCTAAACGGGTGTGTATCGAAGAGCCACTGATCAGATTTTGAGAGGGTGCAAAAAAATTTGAACCGATAGTTTTTGCATTAACTTGAGGCTTCTTATTAAGCCTAAGGTCTAAAACATTAAAATAACTGGTTCAATTTTTGGTGTTCACATAGTCTCGTAAGTGGATATTTCAATTTTGGATGGGCAACTGGACTCAAATTGAAGACACTTAAATCATTTTTTAATGCTCACTTTTATTTTTGCTCCAATCTTCCTTTCTTTTCTTTTTAGCTAGCTACTACTCCTAGGAAGACAAGGCACCATGTCTAACTTCTCCCTATAAACCTACGAGGCCTTTGCAAGGTGATAATCAACTGCTTGTAGGATTTTTTTTCCTTTATCTTTTCCTTTTCTTATTGAGGGTTTAGAATCCCTTTTTACACACCTCTATAATTCTTATTTTTAGATAAATTTAGAACTTTCTCTTCTTTTGATATTTTGGCAGACTTCTCTAACTACCTCACCCTTACAAGGACTCCTAGGACAGTTGCCTAGCAAGTAGGAAGGATAGGGTCACAAGGACTACTCTCTAGCATAGGTCGTTATTACGTGACAATGCCCTAACAGGAGATAGACAACTACTCGAATCTCCCCCAAATATACCTAACCAAACCCTAGGACTTCATGCCTTAATTGCTGGTCCCCAGTAAACAAAAAGAAATTAACCCCCACATAAACATATAACATTATTTGCTTAAGGAAAAAACTCGAAAAGGAGACGAAACCACCTGGAATGGCCACAAGAAGCTCCTCCATAGCAAAGGCTCCCTCCAATAACATCGTTAACTTGTGTGATGCAATCACTAAAACTAAAAACCATTAAACGTACCTACACCAAACAGACATATGGCCCTCTTGGCCTAAAGAAATATCACAATTTATACCTAACAAAACTTGCCCTCTTTCCTAAAGAAATAAAGCATTTAAACTCGACAAAACCAGCCTTCTTGACCTAAAGAAATCAAGCATTAAAACTCTAAAAAGAACTGGCCCTCTTGGCCTAATGGAAATAAAACAAAACAACTCATATATACCCCCCTTGAAAAATGTTGATAATATAGAACAAGATGCTCCATCCCAAGGAGGAAATAGGGCTCTTGCCATAAACTAAATGCATCAAATTGTGACCTATGCCTCTTGCATAAATAGCAAGAGGTGTATACATAATGTGTCGTCTGACCAACCTATGGGTCCAAGATAATAAAGGAAAATGGGTCTCGACCACTCTTTGCATCACCCATACTAGCCATCACTTGCCATATTATAGGACATGTTCTAATAAAAGACCCCATAATCAACCAGGTCCTATCTCATCATTAATAGAGATATCCAAACTAGGACCACAATTGAAGAAAAGATATTCTTCATAAGAAAAGTAGGCTAATGAGTCCACAAACTAATTCCAATATCATGGAACCAACTAAAAAAACACTCTCTTAAACCCATCGATCAGGGTCATAGCAGTGCAATAATACATAGAAAGAATGGAATTTTGTACTATGTAAGTCCCATTTAGTTAGTTCAATATCAATTGGAAATCCCCCTTTACTAACAACCGACGAATATGGCCTCTCTTAGCAATATTCACTCCCATGATTAAAGCTTTGTATTCCACCATGTTGTTGGTAAAGCCAACCCCAAGATAAACAACTAATTTTATCATGACTCTACGTTGGGGATTTCTAATAACTACCCCTGTACTCCCTTTCTTGTTGGGACCCTTGGACGCTCCATCAAAGTAAAATGTGTACATCCACAATGGGTTCACATAGCTATCCATTGTCACCTCTACTCATAATTATGATAGTCAAAATTTAGCATATTTAAAGGATGTATTGAAGGCTCCATCCCACCTTTTTCATTGAATGTAACATGAATGCTTGTCAGAATTTGTAAGCAGTGATGACAGAAGTTTTTGATTTCCCAGACAAATAATCCATACTCTTGCTCAATCACTTTATATCCTTTACTCCACCAAATAAGGTTTCCCTAATGATATCGCTGCTCCAAGTATGGGTGTTCCAAGTAAGGAATAAGTTGCCCATCAACCAATATTTCCTCTTGCAAGTTTCTAATCAACCGTGCATTGATCTGCAAGGTATTTTTTTCATTAGTGCATTTAGAGATAATAAGGTTTAATCTTATTAAGATTAACCTTATGTTGATATTCCACTCCCTCAAGATTAGCCAGTAATGTCATGGACTTATTCTTTCATATTCTTACGATCTTGTAGGGACTGTCTCATTTGGGCTCAAGTTTTCCTGGAAAAAAATTCTCTACATGCATCATAATATAGAACTAACTATCCCTTCTTAATGGTATATTTCTTCACTTTTAAATCATGCAACTGCTTCATCCAATGCTTAGCCATTTCCTGGTGCAACAAACTCTGCAATTTGAGCTCATCCAAGTGGGCCAGTGTTGTGAAATGCCCAAAGACGGCATCCTTGTCACCCAAAGAATGATTAATTGCAAGTCTTATGGTCAGCAACTCAATCTCTAAGGGCAAAAAATACTCCTCCTCATAGATTAGCTTGAACAGGGTGCGGCCAGTGGATGGTTTAAACATCATGTTATACATTGAGGGCTGAAATGATGAACGGGTTGCCTCTTACCCATCCAACCTCCAATCCTCACTAAGAGAACTAAAGAGGGGCACCACCTAGCCAAAGGGAGGATGGGCTAGGACATCCATTTTCTCAAAGAGAATCAAGAGAACCAAGACACAAATTTACAAGAGAGAATACATGTACTAGACACCATATTGAAATATAAGAGAGAGAGAGATGAGAGGAGAGGGAGACAAGAGGAGAAGAGGTAGAAGAAGCTTGCCATTATGCTACATGGGATGAGAAGATGAGAAGAGAGGGAGATATTAGGAGAAGAGGTAGAAGAAGCTTGCCATTATGCTACATAATAAAAGAACTCACTCATAGCTTCCCTCAAAGAGATGAGGGTATTCTAGAATGCTCTCATGGACTTGTCATTCTCCCTCCTCCCTTCCCTCCATGGGCTCTTTATATAGCCTCCATGAGGGATTAGATTAAGCTAATCTTCTTGATTAACATAATCCTAGATGATGTATGGCATCTTTGAAAATATGGAGCATAGTGGATGGGACAAGTCCCCACCTTGGTCATCATGCAAGAAGCCAAGGGTGGTGGTAGACAAAATAGATAAATGGAGCTAGATTACAAGAGGTGGGTGGCCAAAGCACATTATTATAATATATTTACAAGAAGGATAGAGTGGAAAGTTGGTGTGGTGAAAGAGAGAAGAAAATTGCATGTAGCCAGCAGTCTGCGCCTTCTAACTTCAAATCCGTGAGGAATTTGAAAAAAGTTTCTTCTGCAACTTTGTAGACCAGGTCGAAACCGATCGGCCTTCGCGGGAATTTTCTTGAAATTAGCTTTTTCTTGGGAGTTATTGAGATTATAAAAAAGGCTTCCAAAAGCTGCTTTGACTTTAGTATCCCATATGTATATAAATACATATAAGCATGTGACAAAAGGGGTCCATGCTTGTAAGCTTTTGTGCAAGATCCAAATGACACCATGATGTGGATATTGACTTGTGTGCAAGGGTGAGGTGTCCTCTAATGATGGTGATAGATTCCAAATCTTAGTGATGCAGACGGGGCCCATGTGTAGTTGGAGGCTAGTCCTTTGAAAAAATCTATGCATTCACTCAACTCCTAGGTGTAATCCATTTTCATCTTCACTAAGATAACCATCCCTTTGACCCTTTACATTGACATGCCTTCTAAGAACTTGTTCCTCCCATTTGCTAGAGTTATCATAATCGAGAAGCAATGTAGCATACCTAGTGCTTGAAGAGTAAACCCAGAGTGATATGGTAGGCTCTTGATAGGGGCTTTGGCCAAAATTTTGTGGTAGTAATCCGGGTTGTAAAAAACCCGGATCAACATCCACACCACCACATATAATTTCGTATCCTAGTCTTGCTTCTTTTTAGACACTATTTTTGATAGAATTCCCACAAGCTGCTTGTTAGTACTTTCAACTTGCCCATTTGCCTACGGGTTATAAGGAGTCGTGATTATCCCCACCCTTGGTAGTGTCAAGTGTATCCTTTGTGTGCTACATGTCCTTTTGAAGGGTATTCCTAGGAGGTTTTCCTTTCCACAGTTAGCACTATTTGGGGAAACATGGAATATGATAGGCAAGCTTTTCATTTCAATAGTTATAAGGATTTTGCACTTCCTTATAAGGGCTTGTGAGTGTTTCCCATAAAGACTAAGAGTTGCTTAGTCGGTGTGAGCTTTGGTTGGCCTAGTAGGGTCCATGCTTCCTTCATAGGTCAAGATATTAAAATCAGCTCCTTCATCAATGAGAGCATCGACAATGTGTTCTCTTTTTGCGGTGAGTTTGACCCTAAGGTAAGCGGACGATACTATGTCTTCATCTTTTGGGTCTTAGCTTGTAAATTCAAGTCTTCTGATACATGCCCTTGTGTTCCCAACTACACAAATAGATGTGGATTCTCTACTAATTTCTTGGGTTGTCTATGCAGTGCTATTCAAGGTGCATCTATCATCAGGACTGTCATGTCTAGTCATCCTCACAATTGTAGCTTAATGTTGTTCCATTGCACTTTGACTAGATGCAGTCCGAATGCAACATATACATGTTTTTATGGTGTGGTTCTCTCCAGCCTACTTGGGGGAAGTGCGGAGGGGGGCAAAGCCCCCTCTGTGGGGGTCCGGGGAGGAGTCCCCTCGGCCCGTAGGGCTCGTACATTAAATACCATGTGCAATTGGAAGGACCGATCTATAATGTGCTCTCGAATCTATATGGTCTCTAGGTTTATATTCTCCTGTTCTAGTTTGTTCGTTTGATTCTGGGTGGTCTGACTTTTAGAGTCATACGGTCCGACTAGACTGAGTTCGATTTCGAAGAGTGGTCAGATTGGTATTTGTGACCGAGTCTTATGGTTGGTCCCAAGGTTGTCTAATTAGACTGCTGGGTATCTAATCAGACGGTTGATTTGAACTTCGTGCATCCGATTATGGGAATCGAATGTCCGATTTGACATGTGTCCAATTTTGGAGTGTCCGATTCTAGTTGGTCCAATTTTGGGAATTGGACGTCCGATTGTGGATTGTTCAATTTTCAAAATCGGATAGGGTGTGCAATTGGACCAGGTGGGTTTGTTTGAGTGGTCTCGACTCTTGGAATTGGATAGGTCGCTCGGGTCTGATTCTGGGAATCAGACATTATGGGGGGCGCCTACTTCCACTAGCCGAAATGCATGTCCATCACTTATTTTCCCAAAAATATAAAGATAGTTGTTGCTAATGGCTACCAAAACTTCCAATAATGAAGGGGGGTGTAGGCCAAGGGCATTCCATACCTAAATCTCATTGAAAGTTCCCATATGCTCCGATTGATCCGATATATGCCTAGACCTACAAGCTCTCTCTCTCTCTCTCTCAAGCTCTTCTTAACCTTTCAAATGCAAAATAAGGTCTTTCTTGCAACTCTTGGCCTCTTATTGCCCTACCCAAGTCTCCATTCACCTTAGTCTTGCTCCTCTTATCAACATTTAACCAAAAATTTCTTTTTTTTCCCTTCTTTTTCATGTTTCAATCTATTATACAAGTAGAGACCCTACTGTGTGCTCACACTATTTTGCTTCTATCCTATCTAAATGTAAACAAAAATCATAAAGAAAGAACCTACACTACTCCAACTTGCTTTTTCCAAATCTGAAAAACCAACAACCTACTTGCTAAGGAGATCGAATACCTCTTCAAACTCGCTTGCTTCCTACCTATCTACCTCAAGCCCTGATTTGGGGAAAACCCTACTTCAATGCTTGATTTGAAGTACGCAAGCACTCAAGGCTTGAATTTGTTGGTCCCAGCAATGGAACCAAAATGTGGAGGTGATCAACCACCGAGACCCACGGACCGCTTATTGTTTCAAGTGTTCCAAGCTGAGCTACCTCTCACATAGCCGATGCACTATCCATCTCTACGAGTGTAGTGAACTTACCTCCATGTCCAATTGAGTTGCCTCCTCTCCCGAGCACTCTGGTAGCTCCATGATCCAAGTGCAAGCTTCAAGCAAGCTCCATCCTCAAGCTCCACGCTCCAAGCTCCATTACCACAAGCAAGACAAGAGAAGAGAAGAGAAGAGGAGAACAGAGGAGAAGATGGAGAGCTTCTCCACCATGGTTTCTCACCCTCACACACTCACTCCCTCACACTCTCACACTCCCTCTCTCAACCACAAGCTCAAGCAAGCAAGCAAGAAGAAGAAGAAGAAGAAGAAGAAAGCTACTTTTGTCCCACACAAGAATGAGCTTCTCATCACTTTTCAACTTTATATACAAAATCTCAAATCCCTTTTGGATGGTCAACCCCTTATCCCCTTTTTTACATGGCCGACTGTGGCCTACTAGGCCTTTTTCCCATTGTCCTCCTATCTTCCTAGCTTCCTTTCTACTGCCCGTCTACCTTTACAATTTGCACAGGTGAGAGTCCAGCACTCTTAAAATAAATCATGGTGCGCCTTGTGCTTTTTTATAAAATTATTGACTTGCGCTTTTTCTCGTGCGCCTTTCTCCTTGATTTAGGACTTTTCTGTACTTCTTGTGTTTCCAGATTCTTATTGGTGCACCTTCATCTTCTGTTTCACTTTTGCCTTGTCCTTGTCTTCTGCTTTAGATTTTTTGGATTCTCCCTCTTTTTCATCTGAGGGTTAACAAAAGTATTTGTTTCAACACATCATCTCGTTGAAGATTGTTCTCTTGTGCATGATGGTTAATAGGACCTGGCTATCTACTACCTTGTTGGAGAGAGCTTATCTTACTCCAAAAGGTGGCAACCAAATGGCCAAACTTCCCACAAAGATCACATTTGATGTTTGGACAATTTTGAGGGGTAGTGCTGGTTGCCACACCATTTACAACTAAATACTGATGGTGCACCCTCTTCAGGGATTCTACTTCCTATTAGATTTTGTTGTTTTGAAATTGACATCAATAGCTATTTACTGATATTGTTCGAAAATCATGTCAATGTAGTGCTTCATCATATCCTTAACTTCACTAAGGATATTCGATGTACTTGACTCAAGCCATGATCATCTGTTGATCGTTCCATTGGCCTAACTATTTGATTGGGCATTGGTTGTTAACTCATAGGAACAATGAGAGGGTTTGATGCTTGGCTTCCAACCATCCGAATAGCCATAGGCATAGTCACACTGGGAAGAGTTGGAAATAAAGGCACATTTTGGACCATGCTTCCTCTCACATTCGAGTTAATCATAGCTATCCCTTGACTTCCATTGCCATTAGTCATTGCCAAATTATTTCCTGAAACTAGACCCATATTAAGATTGGTTCGAGAGGCATAGACCGCTTGTAGTCGGGATTCTACTTCTTGTGCTTTTCTAATGGTAGTGTCTACATCCAACAAAGTTACACTACTCAACTACCCCTGAATGTTGAAATCCAGACCATGCAAGAAATATTACAATTGGGCAGCTACTACTACTGAAATAGGGATAGAGGCTTGCAATCTACGAAATACCTCTTTTAACTTCTTGGCATATGCTTGGATATCCTCATGTGGCTCTTAACACATCACATTTAGTATACATAGCCAATATTGACCACCCCTTTCAGGGGAAAACTCCCTTGGAAAGGCTTCGTAAAATAAATCGATAGTGGTTATGGTTCCGGCCTCTAGGCCATGATACCATATGGTATCTCTTCCTTTGAGAGTCATGTTGAAGAACATCACTAAATGTAATTCATATTGAATCTGATAGTTAAACATCAATTTTTGGAATTCGTTAATGTGCAGCTTCACATATTCTTCTGCTAACCTATTAAAGATGGATAGGTGGAAACCTAGGGCTGGCAAATCCGCCATTCTAGCATGTATAGCAATAGGTTATGGCGCCATGGTAACAACCAGATTCGCTACTATAGGGGTTCGAATAACCAGAACTAGATCTCCACTCGAAGTGGAGTGACTGATTGGAGGGCGAGAGGAACTAGAACTTCCTCCCCCTAATGGACTGTGTGCCAAGCTAGGGTTATAAATACCCCACCCTTGCAAAGATATCAGGCCACTCCTTTGCGAAGAATATCTTCTATTTGCTCAAGCCTATCGTCTAGCTCATTCAGCCCTTCCTTGCTTTTGGATCTCCATTTGATGGTCTTGCGAGTCTAGCTCACTAATTTCTGGCATACAGTACAGGATAGGTCCCAATAGACCAAGGCATAGAAACCGCCACTTGTAGGCAGCTCCTGACAAATACACTTTTGTCAGGACCTAAAACGAGACCGACACAAGCTATAGAAGCTAGTCGGGCCTCTAACACTCACAAGAGAACCCCACATGGCCTCACAGCTCCACAGGAGCGTCTAAGGGACATACTGCCCTAATTTCACTACTATAGATATTGTGTTTGCAATAGAATATATTCCAATAATTACCCTTCCTTACTCCTTAGAGGGAGATCCCATACATCTTGCTATAATATACCACGTAACACAAACATAGGTGGTGCACAGATCGGATGTTGTATGCGTGCGTAGTGAGCGTTGAAAGGTCCCCAAGAACAAAAGAACCCATGATCTTGTCAAGGACCCATGATGATTATATTTTGTTTTAAGGCAAAGAGCCCCATCTTTATTACACCATGTCATATGTTGGTGGACTTAGGTGTTTAAGATTTATTGCACTAGGCAAGTCTTTATGTAGCATCCCTAGGATACAAGTGACTAAGTGATACATGTAAAGGATAAAAGTTTTTTTTTTAAACCATGAGCAAGGAATCCCATGACATTCACCCCCTCCTAACCTACACATCCTCTGGCATGTGCCACTTCATGAATTTGCAGCTTTAGTAGGAGATTCTTCTTCTCTCATGTCTTCATCTTCATCTTCAAAGTCTTCTTCCTCTTCTATGTCTTCAAGTCCATGACCTGCTTCTAAGTCTTGTAGTTCATAGGTAGATGATTCTCTTTATTTAAAGAGCTTGATACGCTTTCCAGCTATTGGTACTTTCATACTTGTTCCATCTAATTTAGCCAATGAGTAGGTAGCATTGTCATGTACTACCTTCACCACATGTGGGCCCAATCATCGCTTTACCATCTTCCTAGAAGCACTGTATTGATTGTCTAGACTACTCTCATTGACAAGCACCCATTCATTTTCTTGGATAGCTCTTGGCCGAAGTTGATGTTGCCTATCAAATCTTCTTTTGTTCTTTAGTCTTGCTATTTTTAGCTTCTCAATAGCTGCTCAAACATCTTCAAGCCATCTTTCTAGCTACCATATGCTGAAAGTCAGCAACTCTTTTCTACTGATGTCTTCCTCCCAAGGTAGAAGACTCCATGTGAGAATAGATTCTTCAATTGGCATATGTAGTGGGAGCTCACGCTCAACCGCCAAGACCCGTGGACTACTTATTGCTTCAAGTGTTTCAAGCGATCTCTAATGGCTATCTCTCACCTAGCCGACGCGTCGTCGATCCTATGAGTGTAGTGAGCTTACCTTGATGCCGATACGAGTTGCTTCCTCTCTCGCACACCCCGGTAGCTCCACAATCCTAGATACGAGCTCAAACCTCCTCCATCTCCAAGCTCCATCCTCCAAAGCTGCGCGCGCGAGAAAAGAGAAGAGAAGAGAAGAAAAGAAGAGGAGACGGTGAAGAGCTTCACCCTCTTGATCCCTCACTCTCACACACTCACTCCCTCACACTCTCACACTCCCTCTCTCAAGAACACACACAAGCAAGAAGATGAGGAGAAGAGAAGAAGAAGAGAGCTCTTGTTAGCTACACACCAAAGAATGAGCTTCCATTCATTTTTTGAACTTTATATACAAGCCCTAAAATCCCATGGGCATCCATCCCTTTTTTACATGATCGGCCATTGTGGCAAGGTCCTTTTTCCATTTCCCTCTTTTAGCCTTATGCCTCTAGCCTACACCCGTCTAATATTTTACAATTGGCACAGGAGGGAGCCTGGCGCTCTTTTACAAGAGTTTTTCAAGTTTTTTGAGGTGCCTTTCATTTAAAATTGTGCTTTTTGCCCTGGCTTAGCTTTGGAGGTCGCCTGCGTGTCTTTGCTCTTTTTCCATGTTTTTTTTGCTTTTTCCTTCCTTTTTCCGCCATCTCGAATTGGGGTTAACATTACCCCCCTCCTAGATGGGTGCTAGTCCCATGGCACTTCTGTGTTGTTGTAGGTTGGTAGGCAATTGGCCAAGTGGTGTAAAGGTGAGGGCCACTTGGAGACTCGGGTGCTTGTGGAAGCTATGAAATGATTTTTGTCAAAGAAGCCAAATGGATATTGCGTGGTTGACAGGGGTGTGCGAAGTTGGTGGTTTGTTGCTTTTTGTGATGCCTAAAAGGAGAAGGTGTGGTGTTGTTCCTAAGGGGAGTGCCTACTTCATTGTGTTAGTGCATTGTGCTCTTGCTATTGGAATGGGGGGGTGGGTCTAACTGCAGGCAAGCCTAGGTGATGTCCCACACTTGAGGATCCCATTTGTACCAAGGGAGGTGCGGTGCAAGTGGCTTAGGGTGACAGGTCTAACCATAGGCGAGTGTTACCTCCCTAGGTGTGTCCTGCCCTTGATGTGCCCTAAGTGTGAAGTGGGAGAGCAAAAGGGCTAGGGGGTTAGGAGTGGATCCGGCCGACTGAAGCCACCGAGCATGCCTAACTTGAGAACCCCTAGGTATAGTGATCGTGCTTTATGTGGTGGTAAGTGCTTCTGCAAGTGGACTATGTTGTCCAGTCAGTGGAGAGTGTTTTTCGTGCTTTTCCTTTCATGCTATTCTTTTCTTCATTTTTACTTTTTTTTTAAAAGCTACAGTAGTGGAATGACAGCCAGGGCCTAATTCTCTTCATCTGAATGAGGAGGGAAAGGGGGTTAGATGGATTTGCTCAAAAATTGGTAGCTTTGTATGTATCCTTTCATATTCACACGGACGTGGAGAGAGGTGGTGGAGAGGAAAGGGTGATTGCATCTAGTAAACTGGCTGTCATTCATGTGATCTAGGAGGGCTAGGCAAAAAGAGGGAAGGAGATAGCCCTCATCATTAGACGAGCCATGGCACAACTGTCAATGGCATTAGGGTCAAAGAAGAGGGGAGGCAGGCCGCGCTCTTGTGGAGTCAGGTCTTACTTAAGTAATAGCTTAAGTAATCTAAGGTAGTTACATGTAGTTACAAAAGCTAGATCGGGGCATGAAGAGAAATCTGCGAGAAAGCACGTCATAGAGTCATCTAGGCTTTCTGAGTTAAAGAGGAGGGCATGTTCGAAGGATACTACATTGGAGTTATAGATAATGGAAAAGTCGTAACGCCCGTGGAGGGTGGCATCAAAATCTACACCTACCCTTCGAGGGTATGCCATGTATGTGGGGTTGTTCCTCTCGAAGGGCAGCATGTTTCAAAATGCCATCCAGGCGAGCATACTAATGTTGCATACTCGCCTCCTCCACAGGAGTTGGCTTTTATAGCCCTGTACTGTATGTGGAACTTCAAAAACTTTGTTTTGCCAGTAGTCGGCCTCTTCAGTTCCCCAAGAGGTGGGGGTCTTCTCTCTCTCTTCTAGCCACTTTTCCCTAGTCGGCCACCAATCGCGATCACCTCCTCCATCACCTTAAGCGGCAAGACCCTCCGCAGGCTATTGGGCAGGAGAAAGCTAAAGGTGAATGGATCCTTTTCTTTTTCTTGTCTCTTCCAAACCACTAGCTTTGCGTGGAATCTAGCTGGGATGTCATTGGGGCAAGGTGGGAGGGGTGTGGATGGCTACATGATTGGCTTGGCCCTTAACTGCTTCATGGCTTCTTCAACTAACTTCCTGTATCTCTCTTTAAGTGCGGCTTGTCTCTCCATAGATGGGTCCTCCTGTTGTTTCTCTTGAGACTGTGGCGAGGGGGGTTGTGGGATCACATCCTCTCTGAATCTACACATGTTGAATTCGAGTTCTGCTTCCTCCCCATGCTGGTCTTCTTGTTGTACTCCCTCTTCAAATCCTATGGCATCTATTTCCTGGGGGGTTAGGCCAGCCAGTAGACGGTATTTCCTTTGCTCTTCCAGGCTTAGTCTAATCTCCGTAGGTTGGGTTGGCATCTGCAGTCCTGCATGCAGGGCTCTACGTGTAATGTTAAGCTTCTTTTGTGCCACCTCCAATGATTCTCCCTCCTCTGGGCGGGTGGTGTCCATGATTGTGTTGAGGAAGGCCTTTTATTGGGCACCGAAGGCCACTCGGGCAGCTTCTGCCTTGTTCTCAGCAATGATCTTCTCTTTTTCCACCAAAGTAAGGCACCGTGCTAGTGTCTTCACCCCTCTTTCATTCTGCGTGGCCCACTTCTCTGCTCTCTTGTTCATCTCTTCTAGGCTCTCTGCTTGCCTTAGAGCTAAGGTCGTGAGCCTTTGTTCTTGGTCTTCCCGTTCTCTAACCAGATTATTCTTATTCTTTTTTTTTGGAGTTCAGCTAATTGGTTAGGAAATCGATCTTGTTCTGCTGCTGCTCCATGTTTTGTTTTTCTTTCCTCATCCCTGGCATTGAGCTTAGCCATAAGTGCTTCAACTTTGGCTATATTTGCAATGAGCTCCTCATACTGCATGATCAGGAGCTTGTGTTCTCTCTGCATTTTCACAAGTTCCTACGTTTCATTGTTTAGTAGCTGCCTCCAGTGCTCTTCCCTATCGTCCTTAGCCTTCACTTCTTACTTGAGATCCGAGATCTCCCTTTGCTGCATGGCTATCCTTCTAGTTTTGTCAAGTTGGAAGGCAGCTACTGACTCCTTTTCAGCTGCCAACTTAGCCATAGCTATCTTTCGTTCCTCCTTAGCTTTCTCCAATTGGGAGAATATCTCGGCGACGTACTCGTCGTAGTTAGCTGGCATCATCATTGTGTGGATTGGTGATGTCGAGGCTTCCACCTTCTTCCGTTTAGGGTCTTGCCTTGATTCTGCATCAATGGCTGGCCTCTTTTGCCCTGTGGCCGTAGTTTTGGTGCTTTGTCCCTGGGCCATTTCTTTGTTGATGAAGTATTGCATCCATGCCACGAAATTTGAAACATCGGCACTGGTCGGGATGCTGGGGGTGATGGTGGTTGGTTTGGTGGGAGGCACCATGAGGGGAGGAATCGGGGGAATTGGGGCTTTGCCCTTGCCCTCAATGACAATGGGCGACACGATTTTCGGTGCCTGTGTGCTAGAACCAAGCTCTTCTTCTCTTTGCGGGCTCAGATTCCCTAATTCATTTGCCCTGCTTTGTTGTTCGATAGACCGGCATGTAGCCTCAACCAAGTCTTCTTCATCCTTTCTTCTTAGTTCCTCTTCTTCCTCAGCGGCTTTTCTTTGCCTTTCCACTTCTGTTTTTCGGCATTCTTCCTCCTTTTTGTCTTTTTCTTCCTTTTCCTTCTTTTTTCTCTCCTCAACCTCCTATTTTGACGCCTTCTTTGCCTTCTGTAATTCCTTCTTTTTATTTTCTTCGTCATGTTTCTTCTTCTTCTCCCTCTCCTTGGCCTCCTTAAGGGATTTCTTTTTGCCCTTTCCAAGACCTCTTTCTCCTTCTTGCAGCCTTCGTCATCCTTTTTCTTCCTTTGGGTTGTTTTCTTCTTGGGTTTCTTGGTCGTCTTCTTGCTTTTGTATTCTTCCCCTTCTTCCTCCGTCTTGGTTCTATCAGTGAACCCTTCTTTGTCCTGGTGAGGGGGCGACCTATCCAACATTTCTCCTTCTCTTTCTTCTGCATTCTGTGTCTCCTTTATTGTCTCCTAGATGAGCGCAGTCAAAATGCTTCCATAGCCGATAAATGAGGCCTTGGATGAGGCCTTCTTCCTTTCTATGGCCTTGGAAGCTGGAGACTCTCCATCTGCTAGCGTACTTTCCAAAGCCAGTGCTTTAGCCGCTTGGTCGATGGTTTTGTGGGCGTACCCATTCCAGTCGACTTCATCTAAGGTGTGGGCTGCTACATTCTCTAGCACAGGCACATTGATTCGATGCATTAAGGCATTGTAGCGCTGGCTGGAGAAGAGCGCGTGCACTAGCTTTGCCTGTAGCCTGGCTTCATCATCAGGGATGTCGTGGATGTTGATACTGTCATTAGTTAGCACCTCCTCTCTTTTCATTTTCACCATGGTGTAGACATCCCTTTTTTGTTTTTTCTCTATCTTTGGTTCCAATCCCAATGCCTTCTCCACCAAGGCTGGGTTCAAGTGCACCTATACATGTTTAGCATTTTCTCCCCTTCCCACCATCACTGTGCTGTACTACTGGTCGGGTCGTATGTCCTGAGAAACTCCACACACTTCGTGTGGTCAGGCTCTTGCACAAATTTCTCCAAGTACTTGGTGAGGTTGCACTGCTCGACGACTCTCTTGGCTGCTTCCTCCTTCGACACTACTTCTTCAATGTTCCAGATGGTCCAAAACGTCAGTTGATTGTAGGCGCGGTTTTCTAGGGATATGCCATACTGCGCTCTTTCCTCCTCCGTGAACGGGAGTCGGTGGGTACGGTCTTGTTGCGATATTTTATGTTCCTGTCATAAACCGTAATTTTCATTAGTGCTTTCCACATAGTAATTTGTTGATTGCTGAAAAAGATAAACTTTATGCTTTTTGAATGAATTCATTAAGAACCAATGTAGATTTTCCTTTTCAGAATTTGACTTTTTGCCCTTTACTTCAAAGTTTCCATGCCCTTTTTCCTACCCCATCCATTTTTCATAATATATGTTTATGTGTTTCACTAATTTTGATTTGATTGGCTTGATTTGATTCACCTTACTCCCTCCCCTTCCAGCTTAAGAAGAATCCTTCCTAGGATTTAGGGTCAGAAGGGCAAGGGCGTTCGACATGGTGGTGTAGGAATTACTTGTGAAGGAGCCAATCATAGAACTGGGGGTTGTATCTAAGCGACCTTCGCGATCCAGATCAAAGGGTCGAATCCCCACTTGCATGATGTATGTGAGAACATCTGTTAGAACGTCACCAGAGTTGACACGGATAGCAATGTGTAACTCTTCCTCACTCAACAAACGATCAAGGTAGGGGTGTCCTTTGATGTGTTCTTCCATGGATCGGCCCGGAAGAGTGGTTAACACTCTATACGAGGTTGGTGCGACATATGTGGGGTCCTATTCCGTTGTTTTGATAGCGCGGCGCTGCTCAACGTTGGTCATTATGCAACACCCTTCAACTTCCCATTGCAGCCTAAGAGTGCACCAATGCCTCAAGAATGGGGAGTCAGTATCAGCGAGCTTTGATAACGCTGTGATTTCTTGATCAGTGATAGCAGAAGTGGTTCGCTGATCGTATGACGTGATGAGGCGTTGCTTGATGGCTTGCTCCTTGGAGATCTCGCTGTTGAGCAATTCAGTAGTGGAGCAAGAAGCTTTTGCGAATGCAAATTCAAAGGTCTCCCAAGAGCATGGTATCGTTTTAAGTTCAGTTGCAAAGGGTTCCTCCAATAGTCCTAAGTCCAAGCAGTCGTAGCTTAGTGCTAGCGACATGAAGGTGGTGTCTAGTAGTTTAATGCATTCCACCACATCATCCCCGGTGTCCTCAACGAGGTCGGTGGCCAGCGCTAAAAAGGATTTGCATTCATAGGAGGGCGTAAGGCCGAGGTTTGCTAGAACTAGAGCTTGTGACAACGAAGAGTTGCGATTGGGAGTAGTCTTGAGTCTGCGGTTGGGCTGCTTGGATTATGGGTGGATTAGGAGTAGCCACGACGGATGGATTGCTACATTGAGGTTGGATTTGGGGAGTCAGATTGACTTGGTCAGGTGATGACTCTTGTGACGAAGTCTATTGTTTGGGCCGATAGGCTTGTGTGACTCTCTTGGGTTTAGGCATGGATAAGTTCGATGGCTGTGGTTTTGGAGAGCACTACGGCTTATGGTTTGGAGGGTTTATGGGACTTGGATTGATCAAGCTTGAGGGTGGCGTATAAGTAGTGCCTTTGGCCGTGTAGGCCTTAGGGATCCATAGCCAGGTGTTGTCCATGTAGTAGCCTTGAACATGCAAGAGGGCTTTAGGGACCCATCTTTGCTTGATCATGCGGCGCTTTCTGTGACTGCATCTTGGCCTCATAGGTTTAGAGTTTTTGGTTTTATGAGGATAGGAGCGTTGACTCCTAGGCGGCGGTTGCGGCTGCTTAGGCTGCCATTGAAATCTGGGCTGTTGAGCCTTAAGTTTTGCTATTGTGGGCTGTGATTCACGAAATCTGGGAGGTGGCGGCCGTGCACTACCCCCTCCTTGGACTTGGTTACAGAAATTTCTACTAGTGATGTTGCAAACAGTGATGAGGTCACGTAGCCTTGCTGAAAGTTGTGACAATGCAAATGTTGCCTATTGCAAGATGGATATGCTGTGACTCATAATCAACATTGCAGTGAGTCTGCTTTTTGAAAGTTCGCCCCAACAGAGATTCCGTGCCTGCATTTTTAGCATTTGGCAACATATAAAAAACCATTGGGACAATCTCAGACTCGATAGAAATTGTAGCTCTGCACTTGCCGAGAAGTGCATAGGAATGGGCTCCATATGGACCTAATTTTGCATTAGTGGGTTGAAGTGGTGTTCTGCCAAGTTGAGTCCAATGATCATGAGTTAAGACATTGAAGCCTACTCCCTCGTCGATCAAAGCGTTGAAAGCACATGTTTGTTTTGTAGTGACCGTGATATGGAGGTATGTGGGCTTTATGGCTTCCTCATCCTCATCATCAATCTCAGTGATTATGGCCACTCATATCTTGAGAGGCGGTTCTAACATCGGGGGCTTGTGCAAAGGATGGGTGGGAGGGTAGTACTTCTTGACATGACTGCCATTGAAGAAGCCTATGCCCTCACCCTCTAAGGTCTCGAGCTCGACATTGCCTGTGCAGCTGATCGCACGAACTTTGAAAGGTCCAAGACCTCTAAATTTCATTTTCTACTTATGTCCCTTAACTGAGTAGAGGAGCACTAAGTCACCCTGTTCAAAGTCGCGTTGCTTGACATGCTTATCAAACCAACTCTTGTGTCGGTCCTTCTCACATGTAAGCGCATGGGTGGCTAGAAGGCGAGTCTCTGAGAGGCGTTCGAGTTCGATCAGGCATTGCATCCATGCCTCCTTCCCTTCCCATCGTTCTTGAAGTGCTATTCTCAGGCTAGGAAAGAAGAATTCTAATGGTAGAACTGCTTCAGTTCCATAGGTCTTCCTGAAGGGGGTTTGATCGCGACAACCATTTTATAAGCTGTGCAGTAAGCCCACAAAGCTGCCATCAGCTTGTTGTCCTAGTCGCTGCATGAGGTTGAGACCACCTTAGTCAAGACATTGACAAGATTCTTATTCGTGGATTCTGTTTGACCGTTTTCCTGAGGGTAGTATGGCGAGGATTTGCGATGGATGATGAGAAAGGTGGACAGGAGATGTGCTATCACTTTGTTGATGAAGTGCATGCCTTGGTCACTGACCAATTCGATGGGGCAACCGAATCAGGAGATCACTTGCTCCCATAAGAACTTGGCAGTCATCATAGTGTCATTTTTTTGTGTCACTCTTGCCTCTGCCCATTTTGTGAGGTAGTCCGTGGCCACAATAGATTGGGTTCTGAGCAACAGAGAGGAGGCTGCTATTTTGATCCATGTTATTGGTCTACGAAGGAGCCCCAAGAGATCTAATGCTTGGAGATTGTTTCTAAGTAGTGCCAGACAAAGGATTTTAGTTTCTGTCAATGCATATTGATTCAATTCATTGTGCTTTTTCTTTATCGTGTTTATCTCTTGTGTTTTATTTTCTTTCTCTTTCATCTCCTATCTCTACTTCCTTCTATGTTTGATCCCTGGTGGATATGATCTTTCGACAAAAACCACTCCAACAACAGATATATATAAAGGTTGGCACATGTCTTGTATTTCTCCAGAATGCCTTTTGAGCTTTGATCAAGATTTTTCTTGGTTGGCATTTGATTGGCATTGGTCTATAGTGGCATGCTTTGTAACCATCACTATGCCTATGGTCTATGCTTGACCCTTTGATACATGCTTTGACGCATATGTAGAAAAATGCATGCTCCTTACATTGTCTATGTTTATTGCCACTTGGAGCTTTAGTTGGGCTTTCATTTGTATAATTTGGAGCTCTTGGATGCTTATTTGGGTTTTCAAAGATTTGACATTGACTGTTACATGATGTACTGGAATTTATAGGTGATGCTTGATCAATCCCTTGCTTTGTATGCTCCATCGATATATGATCTTGGCTCCATGATGCATTATGTATTCACATGATATCTTTGAGCTTGGTTGCTTGATTGATATTGATCTCTTTGCCAGTGGGAGCTTCATGCTATCTTTGGATATTGCAGAGCTTGTAGTTTATGCAGTTGAGCTTCTTAAGTAGATGAGATTGGGATATCTTACATGTCTATGCTCTTGATAGATACATGTTTGCATTGGATGCTTTTGGGCTGATTTGATCCATCTTCTCTTTGAGCATACACCGAGCTTTGTCAGGTCTTATCAACTAGGTATACACCTAGCTTGGCTTACTCTTTGAGTTCTTTATGCTAGGGCTTGTATCCTTCTATTGACATTGATTACTCTGACACATTTGGGTATTTGGCTCTTGGTTCTTGGCTGCTATAGTGTTTGTTACATGCCTGCTTCATGCAAGATCTGACCTAGCAGTTGTACTTGACTTTGGATCACTGTTAGCTCATTGTTTGCTCTCTTTTTCTCACTACTGTGATTTATTATAGCAAGCTATTTTATGCAGAGTCTGTGATGTATTTATTGAGCTTAATCATGTCATTTTGATATACTTTTGGTACTATTTGATGGGACATCTAGTCATTTTAGCATTTTCTCTTACTTTTAGCTTGTTTTGGTGGTGGTTTTAGCTTGTTTCCAGCTAATTACAATTGGTTGTTTTTTGCATAGTGTGCCTCTGTTTGACTCATTATGGCTAGTCATCTCAAAGATACAGCTTTGTTTAACATTTTCAAGTTGGATGGTACTAAGTATGGCTTTTAGAAGTCACAAATATGGCAGGTTTTGGTGCAAAAATCATAGATTAAGCACTAAGAAACAAAGGTATTAAACTCAATAACATGGATGATGATGAACTGAACTGATTTAGATGCACTATGTAAGTCCATTATCATTTTATCACTCTCTAAAGACGTCCACATGAATGTTGTTGAAGATAGTGCATAGAATCTATGGGAAAAGATTCAGGAATTGTATGCAAAGCAAATCCATGCTTTGTAGATGTATTGGCTTAAACAGTTGATGGATCTCCACATGAAGGAGGGGACCCCATTGTCTACTCAATTTAGCTAGTTTCATTTTATCATGAAGAATCTTCTTCAAAAGGGTATTGAGTTTCAAGATAATTCGCATCCTTTGTTTTCGCTTGGCACTTTACTTGAATCTTGTGGGATGTATTTTGCATTGCAATCTGTACCAACAAGCTTGATGGGATGAAATTGAAAGATGTAGAGAGTGCGCTTTTGATTGAAGAAATCGACAAGAAAAACAATTATGCTTCTTGCAATTCATATGCTTTATCTGTTAGAGGTGTAGAAGTGGCAAGAAAGATAATGATTGTCATGGGAAGGACTCTCAAAAGTTCCAATCTAAGTCATGTGGATATAGCAAGTCCCGTGGATGTAAGTTTGATCTTATGCGCCATTATTGTGGGAAAGCAGAACACATATGATCGCAGTTCCATAAGATGCACAATGACAAGAACAAAGAAAAGGGGAAAGTAAAACTATAGGAGAAATCCAATGATCACGGCATTATGCCTGTAAAGTCCAACATAAAGATTGAGAAGATAAATGTCACGCAGCCTGAGGATTCCAATGGTGACTACATCTTAGCAACCTCTTCAGGTGATGCCTCTCAGCTGCCCAAGGCTTAGTCTATGCATGCATAGTGTTGGCTCTTGGATTCGGGTGCATCTTTTAATGTGACCCCCTACCATGAGTGGTTTCATACATATCATAGTGTATCTAGTACTGTGTGCTTAGGTGATGATCTATCTCTTGCTATTATTGGCATTGGTGATGTCACTCTACAGTTTTCCTCTAGTAGCACTTTTTTTCTACATAATTACGTCATGTACCTACCCTAACTAAAAGCCTTATGTTTTGCTAGATAGCTTGATGATGTAGGTCATCATATATGCTTTCATGATTCAACATGGAAGATAAATTGTGGCATGCTTGTTCTTGCAAGAGGTGCCAAGTCTAGCAGCCTCTGCCCCTTGGTTGTATATGGTACTATTGACCATGTTTTATAAGTAGGTTCTATTCCACATGTATCTGTTTGGCATGCTCATCTTAGGCATATGTCACTTAAGGGAATGAAAAATGCTTAGTGCTTTCCATTATCTTCTGCCTTTTGACTACTCGCATTTTGAGTCACATGATTATTGTTTATATGGAAGGTAGACTACGAATTCACATAAAAAGTCTACAAAAGCATTCGGATGTATGTGGACCCATGCTCTATCAGTCATTAGGGGGGTGCGAAGTACTTTGTCACATTTATTGATGATTATTCATGTTAGGTTTGGGCTTATCCCAAAAAGTAGAAATTTGATGTCTTCGTAGTCTTTCAATGTTGGCTTGCTTTAGCAGAGAACCAATTTGGGCATAGACTAAAATGCCTAAGGACCAATAATGAAAGTGAGAACGTCTCACATGCCTTTGAGTAGTTTTGTGACAAGTGAGGTATTAAGTGTCAGTTGACCACCCCCCTTACACCTCTCCTAAAATGGTATGGCTGAGCGTATGAATAGGACTATCTAGGAGAGGATCTACAGTATGCTTAGCCAAGCAGGCTTACCACAACATTTTTGGGCTAAGGCAAGCTTTGCCATGCATCTCATTAATGGGTTACCTTACAGTGGTATTGACTTCCAAGTTGCAAAGGAGATATGGATAGGAAATCCTCCCTCATATGCTCATTTGCGTGTCTTTGGATGTAAGGCCTTTTGCATGCCCAAGGACAAACACAATAAGATGGATCCTAAAAGTGTGAAATGTATTTTCCTTGGCTATGGATATGTAGGTAAGATGAGATATCATCTTTAGGATTCACAAGCGTTAAAATTGATCCACAACCATGATGTTGTGTTTCATGAGGGAAAAATGCATATGCAGCGTGAGAGTTGTTGAAATATGTAGGGTTATCTTTCAGGGGGAGCCCCTTGCTCCCACACAGCCAGCTAGACAGCTTGCACCAACAGGGATCCTCATGGCTAGGATTTCAGATAGGATGTTGGAAAGGTATCACAACCTGCATTGAGGTGTTCTACTAGAGATAGAAAACCTCCTAACTACTATGAGCTCTCCATAGATTATGTCTTGATTAGAGATGAATGAGAGTCTCTCACTTATGATGATGCTATGCATAGGGATGATAGTCACTCTTGGGAGAGGGCTATGTAGTCTGAGATTGATTCCTTGCATAAGAATCATACGTGGGATTTGGTTTCCTTTCCTAGTGGCAAGAGGGATTTGCCTTGCAAGTGGGTGTACAAGTTGAAAAGTATCCTTGGACACCCCAGTCCAGCATACAAGGCAAAATTTGTAGCAAAGGGTTTTAAGCAAGAGTATGGTGTTAACTTTGATGAGTTCTTCTCTCATGCAGTAAAGATGAACACCCTATGCTTAGTATTGGCTTTGGTTGCCTAGCTTGACTTGGACTTGTACCAATTGGATGTCAAGAGAACTTTCTTGCACGGGGACTTGCATAATGAGATACATATGGAGCAAGCTAAGGGATTTCTAGAGTCTGGTCGAAAACACCTAGTGTGCAGATTAGGGAAGAGTCTTTATAGCTTGAAGCAGGCATCTAGGGAATGGTACCACAAGTTTGATGCATTCATGTAGTCACAGGGCTATAGCCATAGTCCTATGGATCCGTGCTTGTACACGAAGAAAGCCCCTACTGGTTCATTAATAATTTTGGTACTTTATGTGGATGACATGCTTTTAGTAGGGAAAGCTCATGATGAGCTAGATGCACTTAAGGCTCAGCTCAAGAAGAGATCTGAGATGAAAGATCTAGGACAAGCATTTCATATACTTGGTATGCGCATTATACATGACATATCTTAGGGACTACTCTATTTGTAATAGTAGGAGCATATCCATAAAGTCCTTGAGCACTTTTGTATATGCAAGATGTGAAGCCTAGTGGTTATCTATTGCCTTCTCATGTGAAGGTATCACAGGTTGATTTTTAGCAGATAGATGAGTAGAGGGCCGAGATGGCCAATATTCCCTATGCATCCATAGTGGGAAGTCTTATGTATGCCATGATAGCCACCGATCCAGATATTGCATTTGCAGTTGGTGTTGTGGCATGTTATATGGCTATATCTGGCAAGAGGCATTGGCATGCCATGAAGGCTATCATGAGGCACCTGAAGGGAATTTCTGATATGTGCATATGTTATGGTAGCTAGGATATAGGAGTCGTAGGATACACTGACTCTGACTATGCATGACATCCAGATAGTAGGAAGTCCACTTCTAGCTATGTGTTCAGTTTTGCTGGAGGTGCTATATCATGGATGTATAGGGTGTAGAAATGCATGGCTCTTTCTACTACAGAGACCGAGTATGTTACAGCCCCACCGAGGCTTGCAAGGAGGCCATTTGGTTGGGTCATTTGGTTTCTGACCTTGGTATTGCAGATGATATCCCTACACTACATTCGAATTCTATGAGTGCTATCTAGTTAGCCAAGAATCCGATCCTCCATGCAAAGATGAAACACATTGAGGTGAGGTATCACTTCATTTGTGAGGTCATTGAGGATAGGTCTATTTGACCTTGTCAAGATCTCAACTGACCAGAATCCTGTAGACTTGCTCACAAAAAGCCTCACTACAGAGTGCTTTGCCTTCCTTAGGAGGTTGATGGGCTTTGGATGAGATAACATCTTTCCTCATCCTGTTGTATCTATGTATATGTTGTACTATCTTTTGTTTTTTCTTTTCACTCCTCACTGAGGCAGATTCACATTTAAGTGGGAGGTTGTTGGGGGTAAAGGTGCCTTTGCCTAGTTGCCCGTGTATTACTGCATTGTCAGTGCACAGTGCAAGCAGTGGGTGCCCATCATTGCCACTTCATTCTTTATTCTTTTAGTGACATTTGAATAAAGGGAAGACCGGTTACACATTGTGACTGTTGGAGTTCCCACATGGTTTCTCTCTCTCTCTCTTGGTCTTGCTTCTTCCACCATAGCTCTTACTCCCACTCGTGCTTCTACTTTAGGGCTCGCATCCCTTTAGGGATATATATATATATATATATATATATATATATATATATATATATATATATATATATATATATATATATATATGATTTTAAGTCTATGGTGTTACTAGCATTTGTGTCCTTACTTCTAACATAAAGTATGGCTACCCTCGATCTTGGTTCACAATCTCATGATAGCAACAATAGGTCACGCCAAATGTCATGAAGGCAATGTACATGAATATATCCACATTGCCCCAAGATACCAATGGATAGGTAGGTTCATGGCCATGAAACCCTAGCCAAAGCTCAAGTTGTAGTTTAACATGGAGAAGAAGAAGCTTTGAGCGGATAGCTTAGTATGGAAAAGGAGAAGCTACATAAGGAGGCAAAGTTGCTAAATTACATGATTGATGATGTTGACCCTCTCTCTCTATCCCTCTCTCTACTCTCAGTTTTATTGTAGGACACAAAAGCTTCACACACACACACACACACACACACATTCTCTCTCTCTCTCTCTCTCTCTCTCTCTCTCTCTCTCTCTCTCTCTCTCTCTCTCTCTCGCCTTAGCTTTAGTGTACAAGGATACAAGAATTTATGGAACCCAAAGCTCAGTAGGTAGTTTGATATGGACGAGCTTCATAAGAGAACAGACATTGCATATGAGCACATATCATCAAGTGGTTTCTCAAGAACCCTCAGGAGCAAAAATGGCACATAGTATGAGGAGGAAAGCATATCTTAACATAACAATGGTTATTTGGTAGTTCAGCATTATGGCATGAGAAATTTGGCTACATGCAATACAAATGTGGGAGCTTCAAGTATGTAGAGGCAATGGTAGAAGAGTAGTTACCTCTTGTTCAATGGTATGGTCATCTTTGTACGCTTGGTTAGTTATATGATCATTGTTAGAGCTTGCTTACTATCATAATTATTTTAAAAGTCTATTCAAAATTTTTCACTTTTGTAGTCTCACGTTTAGCTTATGGGATCTTTTTTAAATGTCCCTTAATAATATGGAAACTGATGAACATGCGAACATTTATCATGGAATTTGTCTCTTACATTCATCACACTAGGGATTTATTCTAATTTTGTATGTAAAGTGTGATTTGTCTCTTCCCTTAATCACACAAGGACTTTAATTTTGAGCTTAGAGTGCCTATACCCAGTAGTTCATGCAAGAAATTGGTTAACTTTAACTTCCTCATTCTATTTGTCAAGGTAGACCAATATTAGCACATAATTGTTGATAAGGTAAGTATGCTCAATCCCCAACATGATTTGCAAATTTATTGAAATTTTTAGGATCTTAAAAATCAAGCAAGCAAAAAATTCTATAAGTTTACCAAGCAAGAGACACACACCTCTATGTATATGTGTGTGTGTGTGTTTGTGTATGTTCACACACATCAACAGTAAAGGTCAATGCGTATTCAAGGATTTCTTCTTGAACACATACTTCAAACTAGAAGAGTTACAATCAATGTCTAATCAAATAAATGATATTTTATAGAGGCTTTGAATACATGTCAAAGATCCCATTTTGACATCAGGGATAATACATGCAAGCTAATTTTTGCAAAGTCATATGCTTTTAAGATGTATATCACACATACATACACACATTAGCAATTCAAGGTCTTATGTCAATACAAAGATCATTTCTTGAGTATACAAGGCAATGGAGGCCCCTCATTCCATTAGATTATGGTAGCCTCAATAATAGTAGTCTCACCCAAAACTCTAACTAAGGGATAAGTTGGAAGTCATGGTCATCTTTTCTTACTCTTGATTAGTGATGGATCGTTTGTTGGATATTTCTTATAAAAATTTGTTATGTAGATCTTTTAAATCTCCATCTTCTCACCATCTTTGTTGACTTCATATTTACACTCACTCACTCACGCATGCACGTATGCACACACACACACACACACTCTCTCTCTCTCTCTCTCTCTCTCTCTCTCTCTCTCTCTCATGCCCACAATGTATGTGAAGAAAAGCCTAGAGCTTCTCAGTTCCATGGACATGGAGCCCATATTGCATACATTGTTTTATGTTTATAGAGTGTGGAAGCTCAATGCATGACATGAAAAGTTCATGGTGAGCTCAAGAGATCCCTCTATTCTTTGTCTTACTATGGAAAAATTTGTGCTACTATAGAAAAAACATTGCAAATGATTCTACATGCAATATACCAATGACTCTATACTTCATTGACTATACAAAGATGGATCTCCAAGCCCATTGCATAGCAAAAGGCCAATCATGCACCTAAAAAAATAAATACACAAGCATCCAAATTCTACTATTTTTTGACCTCACCTGGTTTCAAAGAGAATCCTATCACAATTATGAAAGAATATAATTATAAGGTTTTCTAATCAAGCTTATTGATCACATAGAGAAATAAATACAGGTATGTTAAAGGTTATAAAGCTTAGGAATCAAATAAACGGGTACTTGCATCGGATGTGTTGAGATTGTCGAAGCACTTACATTGGATGCTTTGAGATTGTAGGCAATATGTCTTTGGGATCAAATGAAAAATAGAATTGACCATATCTTTATGAAATTAGAAAGCGTCTTTCTTGTAGGATAAAGTAATTTTTGTAGCCTTTTACCCCATGTCTTTGGGATCAAATGAAAAATAGAATTCACCATATCTTTATGAAATTAGAAAGCGTCTTTCTTGAAGGATAAAGTAATTTTTGTAGCCTTTTACCCCATGTTTTACTTATTTTGAAAAAGGAAATGATCCATTGTTGACACTTAATTATACTTTGAAAATGATGGGATTAGAGCTTTGCATGAACTATCTAATGTTGTTTGAAGTTTTGGGATGTTAGGTTTCTAGGCTAGCCATCTCATTTATTCAAGATGACTCATGTCAAATGCACAATATTAGTGTTTGAAGTTTTGGGATGTTAGGTTCTTAGGCCAGAAATGTCATTTATTTGAGATGATTCATGTCAAATGTGCGATTTTGGTTGGTTTCAATGTTTTGGATCATTGGACTGCATGACCTTATTGAACTCAAATGGCTATGCAGCAAAATGGCATAAAGGCTTGGGAAGTTTTCAATTTTGACATGAATTGGGAATTGTTTACAAATGGCTAAAATAAGTAATTTGGATACGTGGAAGTCTCCACTACAATTGTTGTGAAAGATTCTACTAAATAATTATTAGCTAAAGATTTGGGGTCTTTCATGGTTGGTTTCTTTGTGACAACCACCCATGAACCCTCTTGCCACATGAATCTATCTTATCCAAAAAAAATACTTTTTAATTCCTTCATCTTTTCATATGGTTGAAACACACAAATTTATATACGCACAAATCTATTTATTATACTTTAGTATCACTATGTGTAGGAATGCTGGTTATATATTTGTATACAAGTATATGTGTAAGTCAAATTTATGTGATCAAGTTGAATATATTCTTGATTTAGTTGTAGATACATCCTAGAATCATATTGAAAAAGCATTTAAATATCTTGATACATTTACAGAGCATGTTTATACATGTGTAAAGCAAAATGAGACATGCATTAGGACACGAAGTGCCCTAAGCATTACAAATATTGGTGCTTTGAACTTTGATACAATACACTAGTAGAATACTGGTGTGAAGCACTGGGAGAACACTAGCACAAAGTGCGAGGAGAACCTAAACACAAAGTGCCTAGTGTTCTTTTGCATTGTGCAACACTATCGTGCCCATCAAAAGTTCATACGCTCTTTCGTTGGAAGGGGACGACCTCCCAATCACAAGCATGTGCCTTCACCAAGCATAGCAACTTAATCACACCTCCCAACCACAAGTTTGTGTCTTTACCAAGCACCAACTTAATTGGATGACAAAGTGGTCGCATTAATCTTTGTGTTAGCAACTTTAGTGTATAACCGGTTCATTACCAAGCCTCAGCTCTTCTTTTCAGGAAGCCTCGATGCGGGTTCGGTAGTGACGTTCAAGCGTAGTCTAAGCATAGATTCATGTTGTTCCCGCATTCCCGTGGGCATGTGTCCTCAAAGACGAGATAGACACACCGATTGGGGGAGAGGCAGCAGAAGGAATGGCGCAGGAGGAGATATTGTGAAGAAGAAACGGCGGAAGGGGGGACCTTATACCAGGTTATATAGGTAAATGGCGATGGCGGCGCCGGAGTTGACGGAAGGATAGTACGAAGTACTGAGGAGAACGGACGAGACAGTGAATGAACTGGGGGACGAGATGTAGCGGGGGCAGAGGCAGCGGCGGGGGCGGGGTGGCGGGGATAAGAGGAGGTGAAGCTCCGGAGGTCACCGTTGCGTCTGCAGGCGTGGGGGCTCATAAGCAAGAAGACACAGGTGCAGTTGCGGCTCATCGACGCCGGCCCTACGGCGGCGGGCTGCCGGACATCGATGCCAGAGTACGGAAGGACACGCCGGAGCTGCTGTCAGCCCTCCCGGAGGGTCCTGGCTCTGCAGTTCGACGACCCCGCCGCCGGTCTCACGCGCCTCATGCCCGCCCCGCTCAGCTCCTCCTCACCGCCTGCAACCTCATGAGCTTCCACCGAGCTTCTGACGGCCTTCACCTGGGGTTCACAGTTTCATAGTGTGTAAGTAAACCATAGGTATTTAGATATAAGGGATGCAAAGACTAGGACTCTTAATAAACTTTTCTCTCTATAATTCAACAAACTCAGTTGGGTCAAGAAACTTTGCATCTAAGTCTAGACAAAACTTTTCTAGAGTTAATAGCTCGGATTTTTATCTCTAAGGGAGCTTATACCAGTAATTCAAACTATTTTGCTCAAAACAATGCTTCTAGTTCACTCTAAATAGCCCGGATGATGCATATAGTCACATGGATTCTATTTAGCCCAAAAACTCTTGAATTGCCTGATGAAAAACCCTTTCTTTTCATTGTCAAGACTCACATGTAGTAGTAGACTTTCAGTCATATAAATCTGTCCTAAAATTCCCTTTGCCTCAGCATCCATATCAAGCCACATACATTGAATTCTTTGGTCATAGTACTTCAGCCCTGTATTATCATGTTTAATAGCAATAAATTGATTTAAATCAGCTCCAAGAGGAATAAGAGCACTCTCTCCCTTCAATCCTTACACTTTCTTAGTATTTCCCAACTACTAGATGCTTGTAAGCATGACCAAGAAGCATTCAAATCCGTCAAAAAGATGAATAACAATGTTGTTGGCTTGAAATTTCCCGAATCACAATAGTAATGTGCTCTATTTGAGCCCATAACACCCATTACTAATCTCTCCCACATTAAGCTTTGATGGCTCCCTTTCTCCTCAATTTTTGTTGTCCATGATTCATGCTTGTCGTCATGGGAAGATTGCTTTAGATCCAACATATTAGGGATGGCCCCTTCAAATCCATGTAGTTTGCCCCCTTGCCATGCTCAAAATCAATGCCTTTTTTCATTCTGTGATGGGGCTAGAAGGATAATTCTCTCCTTTGTCATTCTCTCTTGGATATGGATACTTGTATAATCACTTGGCCTTATCCCTTAGGACACTTGAGAATGGAAATTCGTACTTTCTTTAGTCAATCTAAACATTGTAACTCTATTGGACACATCTTTTGCATAGACTTTGCAACCAAGGACTCGATAGATTCTCAAGGTCTCATCTCTGTATCATCATACACTTCATAGAACTTAGCCTATCTCATGCTTCTTGGCATGAATAACACTCATTATTCCTATCAATCACTTTTCACGACACACGGATGTAATCTCGATATTTAAATAAAATGTGTGAACACATGGATTTAGTCACAAATGTCTTTACAACATGTCATATAACTCTTACCAATCTTGCCAAGAAAGTTTCAAAGTCTTCATCCAAGAGTAGGTACCATAGACTAAAAGATTTAGTGGCTCATTTGTTAGGAGCCAAAATGTCTCCTTGTTAAAACAAATTACTTAGCAAATCTTTTTGATAAGGTTTGATTAATGTCTCAAATGTAAATAATTGATATGATTGTATGAATGATAATAAATTAAGTGGTATGTTATATGATATATTTAAGCTCTCACATAAAGTATAAAGAGGGTGTCATATAAAGGGGTTACTTATAGATTGAATAGAAAAGGGTTGTGTTTTATTCAAGAAAAATTCACAGATTAGGATATTTCTAAATAGGCCATGAACGCATGTTATATAGAGAATATATATATAGTGAACCCCCCGAGATTAAGTCCCTCTCTCTTACCTTCCATCCCCACCCAAAGGTTTTTGCCCTCAAAAACAATTTGAGCACGTGTGGTAACTAGGAGGGGCCGATCAGAGTACCACTCTGTGGCATTATTACAAGGGTATACTAATGAATGAAGAGGTATTATTGTGTATGATAGGCCATGGGGTATGTACGATACATGGGCCTTATTGGGGAGTTATAAACATGAGTTTTGACCCAAATATCTGGAGTAAATGTGGTCTGTAGACAGTGGACAACATGTTGTTTACTACAGGACCCTGCTGTAGTGAATCTGTCATAACTTTCACTGGGAGGCTCTGAACGGGGTATGCTAAACATCAAAGAAAAGCTCTCGAGAAGTACTTTTAGCGCATGTATGGTGTGCATTGTTGTCCGTAGTGTAGAATAAAATCTGCTTTAAAACAGAGTGTTGTCTGCAGTTAGTCTAGGGGAAAACAGGGCCATAGTTAGCTAGATTTCAGCCAAATCCGCTTCTAAAAGGTATGGGAACTCTTCAGCTTGATGCCAAGCTTTCATGGCTACCATGGACTTCACATGATGAGGGTTTCTGAGGTGGAAGAGAAGTCCAAGAAGCTGAGAAAGGAGGCTTCAATCTTGCCCAAGGGACCTGCAAGAAGCTAGGAATGAGAGCCAACAAGGAGAGGAGGCCTGGGGTGCTATCATTCTAGCTTGTAAGCAGCCTGCATTTTGCCTCAGATTTTACGGGGCTGCTCTTGAGGGTTGGGGATGATCACTACAGCTTATACACTGCTTTGTTGGTTGCTCTTGAACTCCAGAAATGCAAGGAAGAAGGCTGTCACTCCATGGAAGAGAAGGGAGCAAGATTTGGGGCTGATTACCTCCATGGAAGCTTGCAAGAAGCTTGAGAAAGGAGGAGAGAGAAGACCCTCCCTGAAAAGTAACCCCAGCTAGACTTTCTTCTAACTCCTCTGACCACGATTACTAAGAGTTCACGTTCAAAATGGTCTATAAAGAACCCACAAACTGCCAAAGTCAGTCTTCCTTCCTCCAAACTTGGTCCAAGCCACCATTAATGCTCCTGTCTGCAGTCCTTGTGGTCCAGAAATCTTTGGGAACTCCCCTACTACTCCCTATACATGTGTACCTGTGACTCAAAATTCCATGTGACTAGAAAGTTGTAACTGGGTAAAATGAAGGACTAACTGGGGCCAAGAACCTAGGCTCTGATACCAATTGTCAAGGAGAGGGACTAGGAGAGAGAAAGAAGAGAGAGAAGATTGCAGAGAAGAAGAATAAGAAGAGTAGAAGAGAGAGAAAGACAATTACGAGGAGAGAGAAATACTAGAAATGGAGAGAGAAAGACTGGAAGAGAGGGAGAGAAGACATGGAAGCTTGGAGAGCAAGGTGAAGGAGAAAGAAGACTTGTATTAAATATCTAATAATTAAAAATTAAGTCTCTCTCACCTTATATACTAGCTAGTGTAGCTAGTATTTCCCTGTTATTCAGACCCCCTCTCTCTTACACTCACATAGCCACCTTCATCTTTAGAAGATCATTAAGAAAACTAATAAGATTTTACTAGGAGTAGTGATCATATAGAGGATGGAATATGTGACTTAATTACTCACAAGAATGAGAAATTACTTGCAATAGAGAGCACATCTTGAGATATGCAAGTTACCTATTTTAAAGTTTGTCTCCATAGGTTTTCAGCAATGTTAATTGAAAAATGAATTGTAACATAGGCTTGTTCTCAAATCCATAGTCCACTTGGCATATGTAATATTTGTAAGACTTTTTTTTAGTTATTTGATGAAAAACTTTATTTAATCATATTATCTCTCTCTTATACATGATAAAATCATTTTTAATAGTTTGTAGTACACACACTCTCTCTCTATCTTTATACATAATAGTAAAACATCATATGACCCACCACCGTTGTCCTCAAATGGCATGTGCTCTCATGAAAAACCCAAAATGATATGCTTTTGCACATTATTTTAATGGATGCAGGAAGTGAGAATGCCTAAGTGTTTCCAAAGACACGTAATTGTCATGATCCATGGGAAAAGGATTTTCAAGTTCAAGAACTTTAGAATGATTGCCAAGATTGTTGCATGACTTTCCTAGATGAGAAAGTTCAAGTCAAAGTGATTTTTCCTCTCTTGCTTCCTCTTTCTATGTTTATGCATAATAGTAAAGATACTATTGTATAGGTTATGCATTTCTTGGATATAACAGTACTATTTTTTACTTGGGGGTGTGTATTTCTTTAATACAATAATACTATTTGTATCTAAATATACTCACATAAAATTTCCAATTTCACCACCATCAAACTTATCTTCTTTGGTTATTTGGTTTATATGTGTACAAAGCAGTATAAACTCTCATTGATCTCTTCTTCAATAAAATGTTATTTAAATTGTGTAAGTAACTAAATTAGGATCATATTTGAATAAATACTTACTAGGCTATATTTGAATAAACACTTAGTGTCATATTGATCTATCTGTCAATGTGACACATTCACTTAAGTATAAAAGATGTGAATGATACTTGCACAAACACCATTTTTGAATAATACAACTTGTTCTTTCTTCTCAGGCTTCTCTCTTGTCTTTTCATGGCTACCTGCCATCTCTCTCTCTCTCTCTCTCTCTCCATTTCTAGTCTTTCTTTCTCCTCATCAATCTTCTCTCTCCTCTTAGGTCTATTCTTTACAAATGGTCTACATCAAGTGTTGTTTAGTCTTTACTATAATCAAAATCATTATTATTATTATTATTATTATTTCATTTATTATTTAATCCCAAGGTGTGCTATCTTTAATAATATTGAAATAATACTAATCGCATCTATTTTTTAAGTTTCTTAAAATTTAAAATTTTATTTTTCTTATTTATTTTTAGTTTTTAAGTTAGATTCTAAGGTGTGTTATCTTTTCCTTTAGTAATATTCAAAAATTGATCATTATTGCTAATTTTTAGATTTTTGAAATATTTTTTGTTAGTTGGTGAATTAATTTTTCAATATTATCATATTTCACCTTACGAGATGCAATTGTAAATGACATTACGCCCATTGTCTACGAATGATATCATTAGTAAAAGTATTGCAAGAGTAATTGAAAGCTTATTAAGTGATGGATTTACTATCCTTGGTATATAGAAATTATGTAGTATGGGTATATGCAGTGCTATTGTATAATACAAACAAGTATGACGATAACATATATTGCTCATACGCTAGGTAGATATTTAATGATTGGAAAAAATGGGAGTTCTAAGATTTATTGCATATTGTTACTCTACATAAATTTTATCTTAATTCTATTGATTGCTCTACCAACACCGAGAGCTTGATATATCATCACCCGAGTATTGCTTACTCTATTTTTTAATAAAATTTTATTATAAAATAATATTTTCTAATATTATTTCTCAATTTTAGGTTTGGTGAGCAATGTAAATAGACGACATATTACAACATAATGTGGGTGGAAATGTGGCACAACATCACCCTTGCATGTTGTGTAATATATATGAACTTTGAATAATTCAAGTAGGAAGAGGAAGCTCCCCTATCAATATTTGAGTTAGTACAATGGCTCTATCTTACTTAAAACATGCTTACTTTTTTCTTCATTCAACTTTTTCTATGGGTTGGGATAGTACAATCATTTTTAAAAATCACTTTCTCTTCATCCATCCTTTCATAAATCTCATATATATATATATATATATATATATATATAATTGTATAATGCACCAATCTATTTATGGTACCCTTTGGTAATGATATATATAACACTACAACACAAACGAGGCATAGACGCGCAAAGTCGAGCGCATCTATCAGAGCATCTATAAGTGTGTGTAAATAGATGCAAATTTTGTGTCTATATATCCGCGCAAATAGACGCTAATATAGACCTGCCAGCAAACGCACAATTATTTAACCACCTAAAATTAGCAATTCACATAATTAAAAAACCAAAGTTAATAATTATTTAACCACCTGAAATTGATTCTTGAGCATGCACATGTGCACATGATAAAAACCATAGAATTAAGAATACACATTGAATCATTGAATTAAAAAAATAGAGTTAACAATTACTTTTTCATTGCTCTCTAATGAATGGCAGTTCCTCCAGTTGACAAGCTTGATATAAGTAATTAGCGGCAAGTGACAGAAACCTTACAATTAGTAGCAAGCATTGCAATATGTATCTCGTAATTTCTCTATGTACTTGAAGATGATAAAAGATACTTCTTTTTTATTATGGAAAATTCAATTTAGCTTTAAAATTGACTATTGATTCTTGAGTATGCACGTGTGCACATGATAAAAAGCATAGAATTAGGAATACACATTGAATCAATAAGCAAATTAAGTATGTTACAATGAATGATCCATCTCATCTTCAATGAGATCAGCCCTTGCTAAACTATCTACTTCTAGGTCTATGTTACCAAGAGGTAACGAAACAAATAAGTCTATCCCACTATCAAATGTGTTGCTATATTGCTCAATAACTTCATCAATATCATCGACAATCACATTATTGTCTTCTTCTGTGTTTCCTTGAACATCCTCGCAAGGTTCATCTTGTACTATATCATGCATATCATCCATTATGGTGTAATCATGCACATCATCATTAATTGTTGGATTGTCATATGCTATCTCCATGTCAGTAATATTACCATATATTGGTTTTGAACGATTAGATATAGGGATGATATACTATCATCGGTTATTGTCTACCATTGGATGATACACAACCTATATTTTAAAAAAAAAGCAAAAAACTTAAGTACTTATTATATTGTGTATATGTATCACATGTATACATATTAAAAAAATTAGCCTTTGCATATATACCTGCTCGCATTGTTGAGATAGTACTTCTTGTTTTGGTGAAATTTTGTAGAGTCAATGATTACAAAACCACTTGGATGACGTCTGATTGTGCAATGCTCACCATTTGTTACCACTTCTTTAAACCACTTCACATCCGGTACATATATAAAGAATCCTCTGAAGTCAAGCTTCAGAATATCTTGGATCAAGCCACAATAACCTTCCATGGTACCATTGGCATCCTTGAAGTGAGCAAGGACGCCACAATCTTGGGTATTTCTCTTTTCATCTATACGTTGAGTTCGAAGATGTTTACCCTCACACTAAAGTGCATTGAATAATGTGCACTAGTAGTAAAATATAAAAGATCAAACATGTCAATTATTTATATAAAATAAAACTTATAGAAATAAATTAATTAATAGTATGTCTCACCTTTGATAAGCAACCTCGTGCGTATTCCCACTCTTCTTGAGATATATTAATTTCCTCCTCTTTTTCCATTCTCTCCATTTTCTCATGTAACCAATCTATATCAATATGACGTGGGAGCGCATTTAGATGATCTGGAAATGAGACATTACGTCCATATCTAGTGCGAAATTCTTGTCTTTCACTTTTTCTTCTTTCCCTTGCTTCATTATATAGTGTCACCCATTTGCTCATTACATCACTATTGAGCACACAAAAACTATTTGACTTACGAAGTTCTTCTTTTGTTAGCACTTTACTCATTCCTTTTCCTTGAGGTACTATAGAAGTCATCCTCATGTCTTCATCATCTTTCCATAGTCGTGGTTGAGAGGGATCCACTTCAGCAAGATATTTAGAGATATAAACAAGGGATGATTGCACTAACCAACCCTCAGCCATGCTTCCCTCAGGCCGTGCTTTTTGCCTCACAAAATCTTTCAAGGTTTTCATGAAGCGCTTAAGAAAAAACATCCACCTTACATGAATTGCCCCACAAAGTGCGATCTCATCAATCAAATGTATGAGTAAATGTAATTGAGTAGTCAAAATGGATCGAGGAAAAATTTCCTCCACCAAACAAACCACCTCAACAGATAATACTCGAGCATCTTGCAATGTGTTTGGATCAATTTACTTCGAGCTCACGTATCTGTCAAGATGTATTTGAGAATTATTATTTTTTTGTAGAAATTCAAAGATATATAATGAAAAAATACAATGTATACACACCTCACAAGCTCTCCCATCTTGTAAATGATATCACGTACATCTTTGGATACACAATGGGATATGCTAGTAGGAAGTACAAGCTGAATGTAACCAATATTCATAGATCAAATGATTAGTTGAGGAAAAAGTCATAATACCCCAAAGTTTACACATAGTTACTTCACTAATTACTATATTCATGGTTAGAGATACCCTTACTTGAATCATGTACTTCTTATCGACTCATGCCGAGTGGAGGGTGGCTGTCAGCATTAATCCATCTCTCCTTCCAATCTCGAATGGTTAGAGATTGTGGAGTCATTCCATTAGTAGGGAGAACGTATTTGGGATGGTCAATAGGAAGAAATCAATTATGATTGTCCTAGATAACCTTCTTTAAACGTGCCGGCCTAGAGGAAACTAGAGAGGGACCGCAAATAGGACATGCATGATATCCTGACGTGGTTAAACCTGAAAAAACAAGTGAATTAATAAAATGCAATTGATTCAAGTCTTGAATTTCAAATATATAGTTATATACATGTACCTAAACACTCTCTGTATCTTGGAAAGTCGTGCATGGTCCACAACAACGTGGCCTTCAATGTGAAATCTCTAGAGGATACAAATGCACTTGTATCTTGCACCTCAATACCTTCCCATAACATTTCTAACTCTTCAATCAAAGGCTCTAAGTAAATGTCCATGTTTTTTACCTTGTGCTTTCCAGGAATTAAAAGGGACAACATCACATGTCCCTTTTTAATTACCATGGATGGAGGAATATTATAGTTCACCAATACCATTGGCCATACACTGTATGATGTGCTTTTGATGCCAAATGGATTGATCCCATCCATACTTAAACCAAATCTCAAATTTCTTGGCTCTTCTTTGAAAACGGGCCACAAATTATCTATATGTTGCCATGCGGGTGTGTCTGCAAGGATCCTTCATTTTCCATCACTTGAATGAGGACTAGCATGCCATGACATGAGTTTTCCAATAGACCTACACTTGAACATAAGTTTTATACGTGGAACAATTGAAAAATGTCACAAAACCTTACGAGGCACATCCATTGACTTCATCTCCACTTCGTATCTTGATTCGCCACAAACAGAACACTCTCGTGCGAACTCATGAATCCCACGAAATAAGACACAATCATTGAGACATGCATGGATCTTGACATAATCAAGGCCTCTTAGAGATGTCAAGTAATGTCTTGCTTGCTCTCTCTTAGTTGGAAATTTGTTTTCTTTTGGAAGAATTTGTGATAATAACCTACATATATTTTTAAAAGTGAGTTAAAAAACCACCAACATATATTTCAAAATAGAATTAACAATTAATATTATGATTCATAAGCCAAACTGAATTAATACCTACTTCAATAACGCATCCAAACTAACATTACTCCATCCATAAATTGTTTGCAAGTTAAGTATCTCGAGGGACGCACGAAGAACGGAGTACGTACAACCTTCATACAACGGAGTAGATGATGCTACATATAGTGGATCATATGGCTTCGTAGAATGACCTTCTCCCTGAACCGGTTGCGAAAATAGATGGTGTACCATGTTGTCCAAAATCTCATCCTCTACGACTTGATGGGGCATTTCATGAGGGCTACTATCATGGTCGTCAATCTCTACTCTTCTTGAAGACTCTGCCTCCTCGCGTCGACATTTTGCAGCCTCTCGATGCTTGGGAGGGAGCATCTGAGGATGTGGCACCGTATCTACTCAACCACAAAAGGGAGTTTCATGTACGTTGATATATAATTCCCGTAACATAGACATGCAATCTTAGTGGTAAAAAAGAACAATGAATACGGGTGATTTTTCTCGCTCCCATTCTCCATACAAGCTAAGGTGTGACATTGCAATTTGATGTGCTTGAAAATAACACCCTCGACAATAATCACACATGCATTTAATTTTTCGTTGTAGCCATGCATCTCGATTATGAAGACGCAATGTTTCATTCTCACTTGAGGATGTGCTCATTGACTCACCAGCTTGCACCGCACTAGGTGATGACGACGTCGACATGATTAAACCTAATTCATGACAACATCAAAATATTTGTCATTCATATGTTTACATAAGATCTTAATTTTAAATACACAAAAATCATCATAAATACATTAAAACTTATGATGAGAATTCACTATCAAAACTTATCTTCAAAATAAAAAATTATGATAAATCCCAAATGCGCGTCTATATCCACGTTTAACTACGCGTTTATATTCGCATCTATACTCGCGTCTATCTGAACAATAGATGCACATATACGCGCGAAAATAGACGCACACGTCAAAATTCAAACCATACTTAAATCATTTCTTTTCAAACTGCGCCTTTCCTTTCGTGCGTTTTTTGCGGTTCTGAAGCTTGAGTTTAGCCGACATGCAGTCTCTTCATGCCTTACCTAGTCTCTTCATGCCTCACCTCCTCATGACTCACCTCTTCTTTCATTTCAAACACAAAAGAAGGGAAAAAGGAAATCCAAGGAGATGAAGAAAGAGAGAACAAGAAAGAGGAGAACAAGAAGAAGCAGTAAGCAAGCAAGCATCAAGGGAGGGTAACTTACCAAGGAGAGGAAGAAGGAGAAGGAAGAAGCGCCACCACCCACCACACCAAACACCCAAGGTGAGTCTCTCTCTCTCTCTCTCTCTCTCTCTCTCTCTCTCTCTCTCTCTCTATTTCTCTCTTTCTCTCTCTGCTCTGTCTGTTTATTTAGGATTTGTGATTCCATTATGTATTGCCTTTTATAAATCATCAATGGCGGTCATCGGCCTAAAATCGACCGACCGAGCATGTCTGATAGCGCGTCTACATCTCAGTGTAGATGCAGACATAGACGCGAAAAATATTTTCTCTCAGAGCATCTGAGGGCGCATCTTAGGACACGTGTGCTCTGTAGTGTACACGCGATGATACACGCTGTCGAAGGATTTCGAAAGCAAAGCCGCGTCCACAGAGGACCTTGACGAATTTCAAGATAGAAGATCCAGCACATGTGAATAAGCAAGATGAGAAAATGATGCCAAGTAATATTTATATTACTGCCATGAAGTTCGCAAAATACAAGATGACTTCAAATCTGATCAGATCACTGATTTTAGGCCACCCAATTTAATTCTGCTGCATTTGTAGATCCTTGACCTCAAACACTATGTACAGAAATCTAGAGTTCAAAGATACAACACTATCGTGATCTTCTTGGATTCAGGCTGTCTAGTAAGACCATTAAAAGCTTCTTGTGGAGGAAACCAGAAATACAAAGGCACAAGCTTTCTCCTAAGCTGCCCTGTTATGATGGAAATACAACATAAGAGATCTTAGTTCTACAAGTATCCAGCTGAGCTCTTGTGAGAAACAAGTTAGAGTTGGTTAATGACTCCTTGACTGTATTGATTGGGGTAGAAACACAGACAATCTGGTATGCTGGATGCACATTCAAGACAAGATCATTACATCTGTAAGGTTAAACTATCCGCTCCAGTTCTCTGGCATAGCCCACAGTTTGATTGATCAATTATAAGGAAGATATTTCCTTATACACTGTATTTATTGCTTTCTGAAAATACACACAGCCATTGCGGATCTTCCACTCTGGTTAATCCTCTGCAACATAGGTCAGAAATTCTTGATCTGAGGAGAACATCAACATCTTCTTTGCATCAGCCAATGGTGACAGTCCTGACATCATAAAACTTGAATTCAAAAATCCAAGTTCCTTCATTCATAACTGGAAAAGACTTATAAAATGTCTTCTTCTTTCCGCAGAATTCTTGGTAATCATCTTCGTGCTCAAGATCAAAAGCTGCAATGTGGAGGCAAGCTTAAATAGGCTGTATCTATATGGATGGTAATATAATCCATTCAAGCAAGGGCAGTGTTATCATTGGGAGAGTCAGCAAGATGACGATTAGAGATGGCTACAGAATTCTGTGAGAAGCGCCATAAGACCTCCATCACTGTGTGTTTTTTCCCCTCTTCTTCCTTTTCTTTCATTTCTTCCACCCTTCGATGTTCTGCTCCTCCCTGCTTCCTTCCAAATTTTACGATAGTTGGAGGTACCCTTAGGCAATCTCTCAATAATCTTTCTAGCTTGAATAACTGCTTTAATGTTTGCCGGAGGAGGAAAGCACGCTCTGACACCACTCGTGCATGTCCTACTGAGAATACACTATGATTATGTCAGCTTGGTCGTCCTTATGATCATCGGCCGAGCTCTTGGAAGGCCACATTTCCTTAAAGACAGAGAGCCTTTTCTGAGTAGCCATAGGAGACTGCAACCAGACTCCAGAATTGAAGTGGGCGATGCTGCTACTGCCACCGCTTTCTCCTCCTGAGCCTATGTCCTCTGGTCCTCTGCTGCTTGTGACTTCAAAAACGAAATTTGCCTCAATGCGATGTGACAGTCGGTCAATGTTGCTGATGTCCTCTGCTGCTGCTAACGTGCATGAAATTTGTTTGATGGCGATGTTTTGTGGCTGAGTTTCCTTCACCTCTTCCGTCCCCTCCTGTGTCGACAACGGACCTTTCTCATTCTGCCGTCCAGCTCTGCTCAACTATTTCTCTAACTCTTCTGTTGTACTCTCGGCGATTCTCACTGTACATTTTAGCAGCTTCAGAGTTTGCTGGTGAGTTGGGATTTGGATCACATAACAAAGACTAAATAGACGTCAGAATTGCAGCCACATCATAGATAGGACTCCACTCCATCCCAAGGAGTATCATCAGGCCCGAAAATGACTGCGTTCCACAGCATCTATTTTCTTTCCTCCTTCATCTATTTTCCCTCTCTCTCCCATTCGTCCCGCACTCTCCTCCCCTGTTTCTCCCTGTAGTTGAAGAAGACGACTACTTCGTGTATGATAACACGAGCACATCCATAATCCTTTGCTATTTAATCTTATTTGACGAATTGGAATGTCTCCACGACAAAGTACCATCTCCCCTTCCCATACAGAAAATCATCCTCTTCGTCTTCAACATCCTAATTCCTCGGATCCTCCCCCCAAATTGTCAAGCTCCTTTTCCTGCGATGCTTTTCCTTCCGCCCTGATTCGATTGAGGAGCCTCTCTTTCCCCCAAAATACCTCCTTCTCAAAATAGCTCCAAAAGCTTCTCCTTTTTCCCCTCAAAGCACGGCTCTCCTTTTCCCTCCTTCTTTAACCTTTCAAAATCCCCTCTTTAGCATTCGTAGCTCACATATCATTATTTTTGGTTCAAATTCAAACTATCTATTCTAGAGCTTGTAGAAGTTTTAGCTTATACAAAAGCTCTTGACTATACTGCATATCTCCAACAATTGTAGTTTGAAAATCACCTATTTTTCACATTCAAGGATCAGCATTAAACCACAACTCATTAGTTCTTCACCTTCAATGGTCCGCATCTCATCTGTTCTTCAAATTCAATGATAAGCCTTAGCTTCTTCCTTCTCCTCCGATGCGTGTGTAGTCACATATGCATGCACCTGTGTGTGCTCATGGCCATGGCCACCGTGCTCCCATGGATGCCACAAACCCAGAAGGACAGGGCCATCCTCTTTCGCTCTGTAGAAAACCCAAAACCACATGATGAAGCAGCCTCAGTCATTAAGCTTAAACCGTGAATCCGTCCAACAGTCAATGGCTCCTCTTTTTGCTGAGTCTACGAGCAATAGTGCTGATGGATTTTGGCAAGCAATGATTCCAAACCTTTTTGCAGCAACATGTATCAACATAGGCTGAAAGCATCTCATCATGTTCACTCATGCGCAGAAAATAAATGTAAACACAACAACTGAGTATATACAAAGTATCAAATCACACACACAATTTTTGGGTGGTTTTCACACCTCGAATGCGCAGCAATACGACATCCACCCCCTCTAATCCTGCGCATCCTCCGGATGGGCCAACTACCCATGATCATTATCATCAAGATCCACAAACAAATCAATCTCTTCATTATGCATTTCCGGTAGATCAACAAGATTATCTGTCATATCATCTGTCTCTTCCATTGGAGTTTCTTGTCGTTGCTCTTCTCTTGAAAATTCTTCCAATGCATAATCCTCATCATCTCTTTTCTTGAAAATCTTGATTCTTTTTCCAGAAATAGGCACTCTAAGCACTGTTCCATCCAATTCTGTCAGCTCATATGTTGCATTATCAAAGACATGTCTGACTATGTATGGCCCAAACCATCTTTTCACCATCTTCCGAAGTGCAGTATACTGATTTTCAAGGCTGCTATCAAAGACCAATACCCAATCTCCCTCTTCTATTGCTCTAGGCCGCAAGCGATGCCTGCTATCAAACCTGTCCTTGTTCCTTAGTCTAGCAACTTTCAACCTGTCAATAGCTAGCTGAATATCCTCAGGTCTCCTCTCCAACTGTCGAATTCGAAGAGCTAAGAGCTCCTCTCTCGTCAAATCCTCCTGCCAAGGTAAAACTGACCAAGTCAAAGCACAAGTCTCAATCGGCATAACAGGTTTCTGACCATACATCAACTCTGCAGGCATATATCCTGTGGTAACACTATGGGTCGTACGATCAGCCCACAAAGCAAATGGTAGAAGTCTCGGCCATTCTCCAATCTGTCCTCTGCATGCTTTGGCTAATGCTTTCACTATTGGCGGATGTCCTCTTTCACTCTTTCCATTTCCCTCTGGATTGTATGCTGTGGTTAGAGCCAATTTGATTCCTAGCTGAGAGAAAAACTCCCTAGCTTCATCTGCATCCAATTCACCACGATCCGGAGTGATCTTACCCACACAACCATACCTGCAGAAAATTTCCTCCAATAAGAACTTACACACTACACTAGTGGTCTTCGTTCTCAAAGATCTGCCCTCAACATGATTGGTAAGATCCTCTCTAGCCAAAACAATGTACCTCATCTGCCATAGACCCATAGGCATGGTAACCAAATCAACTACCCACTTATAATGAATGCATAGCGGATAGGTCGGATGAAGCTCATCTCTATGGCGCACTACTGAATACATCTGGCAGTCTCTGCAAGTCTCAACAAAGTGAGAAACATCTCTGTACATGCCTTTCCACCAATATTTCTCCCTAATTTTCTCATAAGTAGCCCATACTCCTCTATGACCAGCCCAAGGACTCTCATGAAACTCCCTCATCACCTGTAACTGTGTCTCTCTATCGCAGACAATCCGCAAAGGTAATCCGCCTCTTTTCTTCGGATGCTTCCAAAGAAATCCGTCCTTGAGAAAATAACCATATGCTTTCCTTCTGATCTTCTTGAACTCTTCATTTGTCCATTCATCTCTTTTCCTTAGTGTACTAAGGTACCTGCCAATCTGCAACCAATCTCCAACATAGAGTTCTTCTGTGAAAGCCACAATATCATAGACATGACAAACATGATCAACCATAGTGGCTGAAATTTCTGCATCATCCTCTTCTGCAAGTAGAGTCTCCTCATCATCATACCTGGCTCTAGATAACATATCTGCCACTGGATTATCCTTCCCTGCTATGTGTTTAAATTCCGGATTTAATGACTTGATGTATGCAATCCATCTCAACATGGCTATATCCGGAGTAGAGCAACTCGTGATCATACCAATCAATGGCAAATAATCTGTCTCTACCACAACTGAAGCTCCAATAAAGTACTCCTTGTCACATTTGAGAGCCGTGACAATCCCCAATAACTCCCTCTTGATTTGCGGATATCTCCTCTGTCTCTCGTTTAGGACTTTCGCCCCAAACCGAATAGCATACCTATTTCCATCTGCATCATCTTGACCCACAGCCCAACCTATGCCAATTGGACTAGTGTCAACTGTCAATACAATAGGCCTATCACAATTATAATCCGCTTTTCTAAGAGTAGGAGCATTCTGCAATAACTTCTTCAATTTTCGCATGGCTCTAGTGTGGCTCTCATTCCAATAGAATTTCTGCCCCTTTCGAAGCAGCTGATACAAACAATCTGCAATGTGTGCAAAATGAGGTATCCAAATCATATAAAACACACAAGCACCAATGAATCTCCGTACCTCTGAAGTGGTAGAACAATACTCTGCAATCTTGCCTATAGCATTCACCTTATCAGGTGAGGGTTTCCTGCCATAATATCCACACCTATGCCCAACAATGACAACCTCATTCACTCCAAAAACAGATTTTTGCCCTGAAAGTGTCAAGTTCACTTCTTCTAACCTGGCCAAAATCTTCTCACATGCTGAAATATGATCAGCCACAAAGTATCTGCATCCCTGCTCATTTAGGCTCTCATTCTTCTCTTCTTCTGCACACCCCTTAATGGGCACATCATCCAAGAAAGGCATAGTAAGCTGAGGTATGTAATCACGAAGGACCTTATGCATGGCATTCATCATATGTGCAACAGAATTAGTGGCACCTTGAGGCAAGGTACACATCCTGACAAGCCCAATAGGAGTTCTCATGGTGGTTATGTCCCTGCTTTCCAAAGCCAGCTGAAACTGATCATAACCTGAATACAAATCACCCAAAGAATAGATGGCACGTCCAGCAAATGCCTCTGCAAACTCATCCACAACTGGACCTGTACCAACATTCCTGATAGTAACTCTGTTCACTGGCTGCATGTCCTGAATAAATCGAAGAGTACCATTCTTCTTTGGAACTGTAAACCACCTGTTTGAGTATGGTGCAGATGAAGGCTCAAGGATTCCCATCCTGATTTTCTCATTCAATAAATCAATCAGCTTTGGCAAGTGTGCTTTAGGCATTGGAATAGGTCGGAGATTCCATGGAATATGAGGAATAGTAAAAATAACCATAGGAGCAACAATATCAGGATTCACACATCCAATCTCATGTGGGACAAAAGCAAATCCCCTTCCATGATGCTCAAGCATCTCCTGAAAGCATTGCTTCTCCATGGGTAACAAGAAATCACCATTTCCAATTTTCAATTCAGCAAGTGTCTCTGCTGAAAATTTATGACCAATATGCTCCGGATTCCTCAAAATTTGCTGTTTAGCAACCCTCTCTATTTGCTGATCACTGTCAGGTGGAAGCGGTACAGCAACCGGCTTCACCTTCTTATCCACAGTTTTGTATTTCGTGTCAACCCTGGCTTCATTATGCTCTTCTGCATTACATAAACCTTGCTATAAATCAGCAATTCTACACTCCAATGGCTGAATATTCTCAGCCCTCTGCTCTATGGACTGCATAGAAACAGCCCCAAACTCTGAATGCTGAAATATTTCAGCAGTAAACTCTGTTGGCTGAAAATTTTCAGCCCTCTGTCTCTCTGAAAGCTGATCATAACCAGCTGGAAACTCTGTTTGCTGAATTTCTTCAGCACTCAACACTCTTTGCTGAGTTACCTCAGCCTCTAACTCAATCTGTGACATAAAATCTGCAATTTCAGCACTCAACACTCTTTGCTGAGTTACCTCAGCCTCTTTTCTCTCTTTTGAGCATCCTCCATCTGTCGATCTGGCCCTGGTCTTGAAGATGGTCCTGCAGTAGGTGGAGTAACAAACTCACCCCCTCTAGTCTTCTTAGCTGCACTTGGATTTTTTTCATCCCTCTTATGCTTCTCCTCAACAAATACATCTGCACCATGAGATTTAGCCAAATAAGCATAAATAGAATACCTGTCAACAGGCGAGTCCCATCCTGTCTCTGATCTGATGCTAGAGCCTACGCTAGTCAAAACAGTTTGCTGAATTTTCCCCTTGTTTGCAATCTCCATAGCATAAGTCCATAGTGCGGACTAAGTCTCCGATCCCTTCTCAATCTGTACTCCATATGCAGAAGCATCACCTCTAGCTGCCACATAAGAAGTACGCGCAGCCATGTCCTCCACTAATTTCTTCATTCCACCTTTACCAAAGTTGGTACCAAGTGGAGCTCCTGTCTCAGTCAACCAAATCTTACCATCTTGCCCCCAATATACCAAATTCTGCCTCCTTGCATCCTAGAAAGAGTCACAATCCCTGCAATGCTGATGCTCCGTACTATCACACCAAATACATCTCCGATCTCTCCTAGGAGCACTAGGAGCACTCCTAGGTGCAGTAGGAGCACTGGAAGAAGTAGTAGGCATAGTGGAAGTAAACTGCTCCTTCAACTTACGCACCAACTCCGCTTTAACTGACTCAAGTATCAAATCTGTGATACCTTTGATTATGTCATCAAGAGAAGTAGGCACCGATGGAGCGGATGGTTTTGGAGCAGAAGGTGTAGGCATCGGTCGTGGAACAGGAGGAAGAGGTGGAGTAGAAACTGTAGGCACTGGCATAGGCCAAGAAACTGGCTGAGGAGGAGAAGAAATAACAGGGATAGAAGTAGGCATAGGAGCAGTTGATGATGTAGGTGTCATGGAACCATTCTGTAGGCGAGTCTTCCATATCCTCCTCTTGGTCAATGTCGAGACTGCATCCTGAGCATCCTGCCAATCAGTTTTAAGACCCATAGGCTTCGTGCGATCTTCAAGAAGCTCACCCAATTCTTCTTGAAGAGCAGGATCTGCAGCTTGCAAGAAAAGCTCAACTTTTTCAACATCCAATGCTCTTTGTTCAATGACATCAAGCTGACTATACCTCTCTTCGAATTCTCGAATCAACTCCGAAGTAGCAAGACCCTTGTTTGGCATGTAGACCCACTCTCGGAATGACCGCCGAGTAGCCATACCAAAATCCTCAAGGAAATATTCTTCTTTAAGAGCCTTCTTAAAATCTTGCCAATGTGTATTTTGAATAAACAAATCAGTCACTTTTGTTCTCAAAGCAGGTGTGACAAGACGAAGGAAGTACTTACTCATAAGTCCAGCAGGAACTCCAAAAAACCCCATCTTGATCTCATATGTCTTCAAATATGCTGAAACATTACGCCCGTCAAATAGCTTCTTCTCACCCTCAACTGCTTCAATAGCCTTAGTTGCGCTGTTTGCATTCTCCTGCTCCGAATAGAGTTGCCTTTGCTGAGACAACTGCTGTTGATGCAATTGTTGTTGCTGCTGCATATACATTTGTGTTTGCTGATTTTGGAGTTGCATATACATGGACATATTCTGCAAAATCTGTTTTAGATCCTCCGTTGAAGTACTTGACGCAGCAGTCATAGATGGAGCTGAAGTAGAGGCAGCTGGAATTGTAGAAGAGGCTGAAATAGAGGCTGAAGTATCTCCCATCCTGAAATTTCTGCGACGCTTTCACGTCGGGTTCACCAAAGATGTTGAAGGATTTCGAAAGCAAAGCCGCGTCCACAGAGGACCTTGATGAATTTCAAGATAGAAGATCCAGCACATGTGAATAAGCAAGATGAGAAAATGATGCCAAGTAATATTTATATTACTGCCATGAAGTTCGCAAAATACAAGATGACTTCAAATCTGATCAGATCACTGATTTTAGGCCACCCAATTTAATTCTGCTGCATTTGTAGATCCTTGACCTCAAACACTATGTACAGAAATCTAGAGTTCAAAGATACAACACTATCGTGATCTTCTTGGATTCAGGCTGTCTAGTAAGACCATTAAAAGCTTCTTGTGGAGGAAACCAGAAATACAAAGGCACACGCTTTCTCCTAAGCTGCCCTGTTATGATGGAAATACAACATAAGAGATCTTAGTTCTACAAGTATCCAGCTGAGCTCTTGTGAGAAACAAGTTAGAGTTGGTTAATGACTCCTTGACTGTATTGATTGGGGTAGAAACACAGACAATCTTGTATGCTGGATGCACATTCAAGACAAGATCATTACATCTGTAAGGTTAAACTATCCGCTCCAGTTCTCTGGCATAGCCCAGAGTTTGATTGATCAATTATAAGGAAGATATTTCCTTATACACTGTATTTATTGCTTTCTGAAAATACACACAGTCATTGCGGATCTTCCACTCTGGTTAATCCTCTGCAACATAGGCCAGAAATTCTTGATCTGAGGAGAACATCAACATCTTCTTTGCATCAGCCAATGGTGACAGTCCTGACATCATAAAACTTGAATTCAAAAATCCAAGTTCCTTCATTCATAACTGGAAAAGACTTATAAAATGTCTTATTCTTTCCGCAGAATTCTTGGTAATCATCTTCGTGCTCAAGATCAAAAGCTGCAATGTGGAGGCAAGCTTAAATAGGCTGTATCTATATGGATGGCAATATAATCCATTCAAGCAAGGGCAGTGTTATCATTGGGAGAGTCAGCAAGATGACGATTAGAGATGGCTACAGAATTCTGTGAGAAGCGCCATAAGACCTCCATCACTGTGTGTTTTTTCCCCTCTTCTTCCTTTTCTTTCATTTCTTCCACCCTTCGATGTTCTGCTCCTCCCTGCTTCCTTCCAAATTTTACGATAGTTGGAGGTACCCTTAGGCAATCTCTCAATAATCTTTCTAGCTTGAATAACTGCTTTAATGTTTGCCGGAGGAGGAAAGCACGCTCTGACACCACTCGTGCATGTCCTACTGAGAATACACTATGATTATGTCAGCTTGGTCGTCCTTATGATCATCGGCCGAGCTCTTGGAAGGCCACATTTCCTTAAAGACAGAGAGCCTTTTCTGAGTAGCCATAGGAGACTGCAACCAGACTCCAGAATTGAAGTGGGCGATGCTGCTACTGCCACCACTTTCTCCTCTTGAGCCTATGTCCTCTGGTCCTCTGCTGCCTGTGACTTCAAAAACGCAATTTGCCTCAATGCGATGTGACAGTCGGTCAATGTTGCTGATGTCCTCTGCTGCTGCTAACGTGCATGAAATTTGTTTGATGGCGATGTTTTGTGGCTGAGTTTCCTTCACCTCTTCCGTCCCCTCCTGTGTCGACAACGGACCTTTCTCATTCTACCGTCCAGCTCTGCTCAACTATTTCTCTAACTCTTCTGTTGTACTCTCGGCGATTCTCACTGTACATTTTAGCAGCTTCAGAGTTTGCTGGTGAGTTGGGATTTGGATCACATAACAAAGACTGAATAGACGTCAGAATTGCAGCCACATCATAGATAGGACTCCACTCCATCCCAAGGAGTATCATCAGGCCTGAAAATGACTGTGTTCCACAGCATCTATTTTCTTTCCTCCTTCATCTATTTTCCCTCTCTCTCCCATTCGTCCCGCACTCTCCTCCCCTGTTTCTCCCTGTAGTTGAAGAAGACGACTACTTCGTGTATGATAACACGAGCACATCCATAATCCTTTGCTATTTAATCTCATTTGACGAATTGGAATGTCTCCACGACAGAGTACCATCTCCCCTTCCCATACAGAAAATCATCCTCTTCGTCTTCAACATCCTGATTCCTCGGATCCTCCCCCCAAATTGTCAAGCTCCTTTTCCTGCGATGCTTTTCCTTCCGCCCTGATTCGATTGAGGAGCCTCTCTTTCCCCCAAAATACCTCCTTCTCAAAATAGCTCCAAAAGCTTCTCCTTTTTCCCCTCAAAGCACGGCTCTCCTTTTCCCTCCTTCTTTAACCTTTCAAAATCCCCTCTTTAGCCTTCGTAGCTCACATATCATTATTTTTTGTTCAAATTCAAACTATCTATTCTAGAGCTTGTAGAAGTTTTAGCTTATACAAAAGCTCTTGACTATACTGCATATCTCCAACAATTGTAGTTTGAAAATCACCTATTTTTCACATTCAAGGATCAGCATTAAACCACAACTCATCAGTTCTTCACCTTCAATGGTCCGCATCTCATCTGTTCTTCAAATTCAATGATAAGCCTTAGCTTCTTCCTTCTCCTCCGATGCGTGTGTAGTCACATATGCATGCACCTGTGTGTGCTCATGGCCATGGCCACCGTGCTCCCATGGATGCCACAAACCCAGAAGGACATGGCCATCCTCTTTCGCTCTGTAGAAAACCCAAAACCACATGATGAAGCAGCCTCAGTCATTAAGCTTAAACCGTGAATCCGTCCAACAGTCAATGGCTCCTCTTTTTGCTGAGTCTACGAGCAATAGTGCTGATGGATTTTGGCAAGCAATGATTCCAAACCTTTTTGCAGCAACATGTATCAACATAGGCTGAAAGCATCTCATCATGTTCACTCATGCGCAGAAAATAAATGTAAACACAACAACTGAGTATATACAAAGTATCAAATCACACACACAATTTTTGGGTGGTTTTCACACCTCGAATGCGCAGCAATACGACAACGCGCTACACAGATAGTTGACCTACAGTCTACACGCGCATTGACCTGGGATGCACATCTGACAACGCGTATGTGATGCATCTTAGATGCGCAGATAGACGCGCTAGACAGAACGTTCACTCTGGAGTGCATCTGAGGGCGCATCTAACTTGCAATTTAGATGCAGGGATACACGCGCCAGGTCTCCCAGTTCTGATAGTAAACAATATATTTTTGCAATGATGAATGTGACCAATCCCATGTTTGTGTTTATCAATTTTCTTGTTTAAGAGAAGCATTAGCACTTAAGTGTTATGCTCAATGTCTAAAGAAAGCTCTTTGAAAATGTAGGTAATATATGATTTTTTGTATGTAAATAAATTTGTCTATTTTTTGTGTTTTTTTTGCAGATATCGTATCCTGGTTCATCTAGCAATGACTTAGATGTGGATCGCATGAATGATATATTGGCCTCCTTTGGTAGGGGGTCAATGCATTTTTTGGAGGTTTTCCTGGTAGGGAAGACTTCATGGGAGAGATGACCAGACACCTTGGCCGCTCTCCCATAGTGGATGAGGTGTTCAATGTCATGTCTGGGACGCCTCTGGCCTCTTTGCCTGGCACTAATTCCCAGACTCCACATGCAGGTACTCCACATACAGGTACTCCATATATAGGTACTCCATATGCAAGTACTCCATTTGCAGGTGCTCCATGTGCATCAGTTGAAGCATAAGCATCTACAGGAGCACTTGCATCTGCAGAAGCTCGTGCGTCCAGCGAGGCAGAGGGTAGTCGACAGAGAGGGAGGAGGAAGAGTCGAGGGGGAGGACGAGGCTTGTGTGGGGGTTGCCTAGGAGGTGGCGAGCGATCACCCTCACCAATAGATCACGTAGAGGAGGTTGTATGCTAGTACTATAGAGTTACAGATGCTGGTGGCATCTTTCATGATGATGAGGAAAGGGATATAATGGCGTACATGAGGAGTATCGTGCATGCGACGTATAAAGATTGTTTCATTACCTTCAAAAATCAGAAAAGCGGCTTGTGGCAGGAGGTGTTGAGGGCAGTCCATAGGAGGTACCCAAATCCTGAGCGTCAGCGATTCTTGGATGATTGGGAACGTACAAAAGTGAGGGATATGCTTCACAACAAAAGATCCCACCTCATGACACGGGCTAGGGACTCACTGCGGAGGCTGGAGGAGGGGTGTAGAGCCTATAGCCAACCCCTTATGTGCCACCGCATAGAGTGGAAGAAAGCTAAGAAGAAAGTAGCTCAGAAAGTGAAGAGTCACCAGCATGTAGAGGCGCGACGGATCCAAATGGAAACAATGGGATCGTCGCATTACGGATCGGGCGGCAGAGAGTCGTGGGAGGCAAAGTTTGTAAGTATATTTTGATTTCTAGTTTTTTTAAATTTATATTTCTTTTAATTATTTATATATTTTAGTCTAATATATTGTGACTCATAATTGTTTGTATATCTCTAAATGTTTTGCAAACTACCATCATTGGTAGGACACCTACTCCTAGAGAGATAGGTTACCATCGAGGCCATAACCGCGCAACGATATGGCTTCACTTTTATGAGGAGGGTCTCATCACTGAGGACCAATACAACTGGGCCATGAGGATTCGATAGCCAGAGGAGATATGTTTTTTTAACTTTCCTATTAAATATATAACTAATTATAACTTTTTCTCCACCTTGTCTATGTAAGCAACCCTGATCTTTTGTGCATGTAGGTGAACTCGGATGTGGAGCATAGCGAGGAGGGGGATAGCGACGCTAGTAGCCATGGTGGTACTAGCGAAGATGTTTCCTCTTTAGATTCGTAGAGGAGCACCATACTTCCTCATGAGGCCTTCTTTTCTTGTATATGTATGATAACTCTTTGAGCCTACTGCTTGCGGCCACGCTTTAGGTCGCAAGCACTTAAACTTTTCTTGTAAATGCTTTGATATATAATGAATACATGAACTTTTATTTTCAATTCTTGTGCCCGTAAGATACATTGTCTTTTTTCCAAATACACAATCTGATGTATGGTAAGGGGAAAAAAAAAACCATGCTCTCTGTTTTTTTTTTTCTAGTTCTAAGCAACCACATGCTCTCTGGTTTTTTTTTCCAGTTCTGTTTTGTGCGTCTATCAACGTGTCTAAATTACAGATAATTCGCGTTTATTCGTGCGTCTATAATGTAGACTACACGCGCTTCATAATTCAAATTAAAAAAATTAAATATCTTTTTTTTAAAATGACATTTTTTGTTTTCCGTTCGCGTCTATCAGTGCTTGTAAAAGCACGTCTACTAGCGTGTCTATATGCACGTGTATATGTGCGTCTATTGTGCGTCTATTTGTGCGTGTAAATTCATTGATACATGCGATTATAGACGCGAAATGGTAGACGAGCGGATATATGCTCCCGTAAGAATTTCTCTATATTCAAAAATCGCGTCTAAATGTGCATCTATGAGGCCTTTTTGTTGTAGTGTAAGGATATTTCTTATATATTCTTATGCAAATATTTTGAAAGAGGAAATTAATTTTCCAATAATTGGTATGGGACAATTACAAAGTATATATATTTTTCTATTCTTTCTCATTGTTGAGATACACAAAACTGTATTATGTACTAATCTACTTAGGATACTTTATGTAAAGAAGTAGAGATATTGCTTATATGTTCGTGAGCAAGTATTTGAGAATGTTCTTGATTTAGTACTAGATACATCCTATAATCATATTTTAAAAATATTTAAATATATTGATGCACTTATAAAGCATGTTTATACATGTATGAAGCTCTGTTCTTGAAGACATAACCACTATGTATAACACAAGCTTTGGGGTCTCTCACGAATGGTTTTTATGTGGCTCGACTACCCATGAATCCTCTTGCCACATAACATGTGTAGGATGTGAATAACATGTCTTACTTACAAATATTTGTGCTTCAAATTTCCGTGTTAAGCACAAAGAGAATATTCGTGCAAAGCATCAAAACACTAGCACAAAGCATCAAGAGGCGCTTGATATGGAGCGGAGAGAGAGAGAGAGAGAGAGAGAGAGAGAGAGAGAGAATTTTTAGATTAGCATGAACAATTATCAATTTGTTTAATGTTAAAATATAATAATACTCAAGGTTAGTGATTTATTGTTATTAAATATTAATTACATTTATATTAGTTATTAATAGTATTGGTAAATAACACTATTATCATTTTATCAATATAATTATGAAGTAGTTTTGACTTAACATTTATTGATGTAACATTAATGCTAACAATTATTAACTTTGTTAATTTATTATTAACACCATATTAATTAGAATCGTCGTTTAGTAGTGTTTAATTAATGTAATAATTATAGTATGTCAATGCCTAATGTCTTAGTAAACTCAATTGTACTATAAAAATTAATGTTTGTAAATAATAGAAAAAAATAATATTAATATATTAAAAATATATTAATCTTTATTACATTGATATACAGTAATATAATCAATAGAAAATTATAACTACTCATGTTATGCTAATTAAATTTTACATTACTTAATAAATAATTTTGAGAGAGAGCACGTGTAAGAGAGATAATGCCAATGGGAACATTAATATTTACAGTGATGGTATTAATTATTATATTCAAATATTGAATAAACCAATATCTTATTAATAATATATTAATATTATATATGTAAGTGTGCTAATAATCAATGACTAGGCATTTTTAATATAATTACTATGTTACTACTAATATAATCAATTATTTAGTATTAGTATTAATACAATTAATAGTTGATACATCTCTAATCTCTAATATTTAGTATCCAAAGCTTTTAGAGCCATGATATGTGCCGAAAGCAAGCATGATGCTTCAGGGTTATGCCATGTGGCACAACCTTGCAATGAGGAGGCAAAAATTTTCAAATATCCTCTTTTTCTTTTTGCTAAGTGATTAGGATCTCTCTCTCTTGCTTTCTTGTCCTCTCTATCTATGCTCTCATCCCTCCATCATTCTCTCCCTGTCTTCTATCTGCCAAAGCTCTCTCTCTCTCTCTCTCTCTCACATACACATGGGTATATGAAAGGGAGAAGTCATATTAGCAACACATTGGTATGTGAATGAGATAATTGTGCAAGATCTTAAGTGAGAACGGTAGAGTGAAACATTGGCTTGAAATTAAGAGTGGAGTGTCTAGTTATGTCTAACAAAAGAGTGAAATTGTGCTTTCCTTTCCTTCACTTTTCCTATGGCCCATGGGCCTCCTGATGCATCGTATGTGTAGGCTATCTTGACTTCGGGCTGGTTTTAAAAGTCGTGCGATGTGCAACACATGAAAAATAAATTGATTTACAAACCCATTAATGTTAATGGATGCACGTGGTTTGTAGAGTTCGGGGGGCCCAAATGACGCCTACAAACCCGAATGAACCTTACAAAAAATAAATCAAAAGAGCCTGCCGATACATCTTATCTAATACGTTGTCGGCTGTATAGCTACGTAACGTGATGTCCAGTTTTCCATGCGAGTGCAAATTACTCCTCGTCATTAGAGCTGCTGGAAGCGGTGGATCCAGGTGCATCCTGCATCTCGTCCTCAGACGAGCTGGAGGTGGTGCCATGGAAGGGATCGTCCCGGAGCATCTCCGAGTCATCGGTAGCATCGGGATCCAGGAGGTAGTTCGGAAGGTTAAAGCCTGCACCCAGGAACATGTCGGTGCAGGCATTGCGGACGTCGAGGATGAAGCTGCGCTGGAATCTGAGGCGGGTTCGCATTGCGTCGGACCCGAGGGCCATGAGGCCGAGGTAGGACCCGACGAGCCCGGGTGCGGCACGGCGAGCTCGCGGTGGAGGGAGGGGAGGAGGCGGTGATGCACGCGGGACACGAAGAGGGCGAGGCGGTGCAGGCTCAGCAGGTTGCAGGCGGCCAGGAGCATCTGTCCGCAGGCGGGTAGCACCTGCAGCGGATTGGCTCCGCTCATGTATGCGACGTTGTTGTCCCACCGCTCCCTCTGCAGGGTCTTGAAGGCCTCCAGCAAGAACGTCTTCAGCTGCTGCGTGTGGTGGCGAACCTGCCTGTCCAGATTGGAAGGACATCCCGCAGCTGCACGTCCAGTTCTAGCAGCTCCGCCTGAGCCTCACTTGGGGCTCCAGAATCGCGGCTGGATCCAATCTATCCTCCTCCGGCCCGCTCTCGCAGCCGCCGACCACAAGCCTTGCCCATCGCACGCCGCATTCGTGGCCCTAAGGGACCGAAACCCTCCGGTCGACTCCAAAAGCGTGACCATCATTCACAAGGAACTTTCAATCGATCCCTATGTAGGAAAAAAAGAGAATTCCTATGGAATTCTCTAGTTGAAAATACATATAAATGGGGAAAATAAAAACTAGGGAAAATGGGATATTTCCTAGTGAGAATAAGTAGGGAATCACATAAAACTTTTCCTATGTAGAAAATATTTTCTACATAAGAAATTTACATAGGAAATTTCTATGTAGGAAAAATACAAAATTTTCTGTGTAGGGAATAATTTTTATATAGGAAATATTCCATATATAGGAAAAAAATTCTAGAGGTGATTCCTTAGGTACTCTCACTAGGAAATCTCTCATTTTTTCTATTTTTTACATTCCCTACTTATATATACTTTCAACTAGGAAATTCCGTGAGAATTCTCTTTTTTCCTTATCATTTTATCTACTTTGTCTTTACTTTTAGACATGCTAATATCAAACAAGAAATTACACAATAATTTTTTAACTAGAAAATTATATAGAGAATGTCATCATTTCTAAGTAAGGATCAATAACATACATCTAATGATCAAAATAGATTAAACAAATTAAGACATCAACATCCACTTCTAGCAACCAAAAGAAAAATGAAAATACTTTTAAAGGAGCATAGAACTAAAAACTAATTAGCAACATGTGTGTCGTGATTGTTTTATCCCTTAAATCTCCAATATGTTGCAAAGTAATAAATGTTTGAGTAATCCCTCAAATCTCCAATATGTTGAAAAGCAATAAATTCTTAACTCAAAGTAAAAGTTATGCTAAAACTTCCATATCATCTAGACTAAGCACATTGCTATTTTGGTTTAATACAACTTTGCCATTTCCTAGTAGCCAAGAAAAGTACATATCATGAATTGTAAGCACACCAAGATACTTTAAAAGTATGGTTTCTATATTCTCTTTGTCATATTAACCTGCATTGAATAACAAAAAGAGAATAAGTAACTTATTATACTATGTATAGATAATTAAATGACAAGAATTATAATATGAAAAGCCATAAATTTAACTACATGGCTTTTATATATATATATATATATATATATATATATATATATATATATATATATATATATATAAAAACTATAAAGCTACCCTTTAAACATCATTTAAAATGTTAATCTCAAAGCTACAAATTGAACTACATGACTACAATTATATATATCTAATTAAAATATAAATTAATAATAAAATTACCCTTTGAGTATTATTTGAAATGTTAATCTCAATGCCTTGGTTTGGGAGATCTTTAAATTTCTAATTCAAATAAAATAAAAAAAATTAGATTATGCTTTTCATATATGACACAAACAAAAATATAAACATTTACATCTAGCACCTTTAGTTCTTTTTTGTTGATATTGGTACCTCGTTTCATGCTCCTTTGTTGCAAAAGATCCTTCATCTTCTCACTTGCCTAGTCAACACGTAAAATAAATAGTTATGTAATAAATCATATCCTTAGTTATTCACTAAACTATGACGCTATTGTTCTCTCACAAACATATATCAAATACCTTCCTCTTTCTTTGACTTTTTCGAGATGTTTCATTAATATCATCATCTGGATTAGCCTATATTCAAAACTAAAATTAGTAATCACATTAAAAACATTTATATAGAAAAAAAAGTTACATACCTTATCATTGCTTGAACTATGGATACTTTGTTCTAGAGTTTCTTGACGTTTAGTTGAGTACATTATTTTGTCTAAACCATGTGACAATAACTTTGAAAAGCTGGCACAATTTTCCATATCAAGTGTCTCATATTCAATTTTAACATCCTACATTTTAAACATGTAAAGGATAAGATACTGTTAAGAACATGAATCATATGGTCAATCTTAAATTTTATATAAAGCAAAGAACCTCATCGGATGTATAACATTGAAATTCTTCAAAGCTTTTTTCTTCCTCCACGAACATATTCATCTATGGAAAATGAAAGTTAATGTATAAGCATCTGTATAAGAGACATTCTCAAAGAAATTTATTAGATATGAGCTTAAAAGCATTACCTGCAATGATAAATCTGTTTGCTTGTATTGTTGTCCTTCAAATGAGCTACTTTCTTCAAGAGGCTACATCAACAAAATAAGATCATGTGTATACATCAAATGTCTCCAAAATATATGGAATCAAGTACAAAAATGATAAACATATAAGATTATAAGATACCTTTTCCAAACCTTGTTCATTTGCAATATCATCCATGCTAGGAATGTATACATCAAGTTGATTAGAATCAATAGTAGCAACATATGGTTCACTCTGCCATCAATAGACACCCCTAAATGAGTATGGGAGAAAAAGAACCAATCCTACACTTATTGTTGAATAGTGTGATGCATGTTGAATAGGTGGGAGACGAGGACCGGAGGAAGAAAGAGGAGAAGAGAGACCTTTATAACCAAAATACATGCTTGAGGGAGTTTGCATCATGTAAACATCCATTTTCTGCCAAAACTGTAAGCTTTATGTTTAAAAACGCATCAAAAATGTGTTGAGATGTTCTATTGTATACATGTTTGATCAAAGTACAAGCATCATGGTAAAATCAAAGCACTCATGAATTGGGTCCTTGTAGAGAAGGAAGTAAAAGGCAGGTAGAGCATCTGAAAGACAACAAACTAAGCTTACAATTTCCAAGTGTTAAAACCAATTCGCACATAGATGGAATGTATACTTAGTTCTAAAGACTAGACAAGGACAAACAAGGTCTAGATATGTTAAGGTCGCCTCAAGAACCAAAGTTACTGGTCATTGCCCTTATATCAGTAAAGTACAAGCATAAGAGAGTATATGAAAAGGGAGCCAAAGAAAGTGGATGATAAACTATATAGCTAATCCTTCTCATGTTCACAGTTGAAACAAATAAAACCTGACAGCTATGGTCACTCGACATCATGACATGTAATCCTGTGACAATGTCATTTCATACAGGCTTAGTTGTAACCTATGAGTACGCCAAGAAAACCAAAATACTATGAAACTGACTCAAGCATTACAGAATCCCTTTATAAGGCAAACAATAAAGAGTCAAATGTTGCCAAGGTTTGCTTGCTCAAAGCTAATAATGAGCTTTGTAGAAGCAAACCAAGAACTTACCAACTGTGGGACTTCAGTCTCCAATAGTTTTAGCATAGATCTGATTGGCATTGAGCCCATCAAGCAACTAAGTGTTATTGTCACAAAGCATTCACATTGACAAACAGGTTTGCAGAGAAATCTAATTGTGGTCACACAGTATCTACCACAATAATAGATGTTTCTGAGCAACTCTTCCTATTGCAGATGGTACAACTTAGTGTTTTGATAGCATTTATGGAGGCAAAATGCAAGCATCTCCATGTGCAATTGTCGCATACATTGTATCTTTTATAAAAAAAACAAATTCAACAAATTGCCTTACGACATATCAGCGACCTTCAGCAAAAGCAGGAGCAAATTTCACAAAGACTCGATTAGGTCTTTGCCCCTGATGCACAGATGCTCGTCTCATTCGTCAGAGTTGCTTAAAAATGTTAGATTCCCTCGATGGAATCTATAAGAGCTAAGATTTACGTTGATGTGACCAAACGATGGAAATTTTTACGATGCAGACTGGGAGCAGAGACTATTCTACAGCTAACATTGTTTCTTCCACCACATAGGACCAGGATACACACTATTCTGCAACTAATGATGTTTCTTCCACCACATCGAGTGGCAGGACCATGATGCAGAAGGACGATTATGCAGAAGGACGAGGTAGGGAAAGATTGCACAAACCTCAACTTCCTGGAGAGGCTTCCATTGCAGGAGCTGAGCGATCTACGCATCCACAGCTAACGTTGTTTCTTCCACCACATCGAGATGGCAGGACCGTGATAGCCTGTGCCTTCTCTGCCACTTCATGTGCTTGAGGGGAGGGACTTGGCCGGTATTGGCATATGTGCTAGTGCCGTAACTTTGACCAGATCCATAGCTGGAAGGCCCGCCATAGCTTTGAGAAGCAGCAGTGATGACTGCCATCGAGCGTCCGTAGGGCAGGCCCGGATCGCCAACACCAGGGTCTAATGCAAAAGCATCTGGGTCGAAACCATCCGGGCTTCGTCCATAGCCATTAGGGCCTGTGGTGTCGCATACTCATACATCCTATTGGTGGAGGAGAAGATGATGACCGCCACCTGTGCTTCACAGAGAACAGAGAGCTTGTGAGTCGTAGGCTTTCTTGAAGGCACCTGTGCGGTGTTTGGAAAAGGTCACCTGCCGACTAGTGTTGTTCTCAATGCGACAGACTGCGCCTCACCAAGACAGCTACTCCTTTAGTTGGGTTAGAGCGTCGTGCTTTAAGCGCAAAGGTCACATGTTCTGGAGATGGAGGAGAAAACAGGGGATGGTCATCTACAATATAACTAATTGATTTATTTTGAACAAGTAAAGGAAGTCGTTTAAATCAATGTGATCAATAAAAAAATCAACATAACAATAAATAAATTTAGAAGAAACTAAATAGAAATAGAGAAACATACATATTTTTAAGAGAGAATACAAAAGAGAAAAGTGTGTGCCATGCTTTCTAGCTAGACCATTGTCATTTTGTTATGGGAAAAGGGGGAGAAATCATAGCCATGCATTCTTGATTACTGATTAGTAAAGATAAAGAAAAATGTAGAATATTAATTATGATGCCAACTAACTTGGGTTAAAATTTTAAAGCTTGAACAAGTAAGGCAAATCATTACCTAAGCATGCTAGTTTTGTATAGTAGCAATATAAGGCTCCTCCATTTACGAGTCCCCATTTGTAGCTGATATCCCATAGAGTTTTAGAGCCTTTCAAAACAATAGATTAAAATGCTTGGGGGGGAAAAATGATAATCCTTTGAGGTGATTCCTACTTCTTGCACCAAATGATTAGTTCAAGGCTTAGCCACGTTTCTATTAAGGTTAGCCACTTGATCTTGAGACTCACATATTCAACTAATTGCCATTAGAGCATGTTTAACTCTTCCTCAATAATCACATCTATCTCTACATTAGCATTTGTGGATGCTAGTCTTATTAATTCCATGATAGCATAAACACCTTGATGTACATCATTATCTGCTCATAAAATAACTCTCCAAGTCACCAATTAATGATGCTTTATATTATAGATTACTCAACTTGACACAAAATGCATTACATAGGGTAATCTAATCTATGTCACAATTATTACTTAGACACTTATCCAATGATCACCAAGCTATCTGAGGGTTCATGTTATTATCTTTAGTAGAGGAATTGGATGACAACATTAATTACAGTAACCCACTCATGACAACAAATAAGAGTTCGGATCTAAGGCTACCTAGCATATGATGTTGTAAATCTCAATTTATGTAATTGACTAGAGTTTGTTGCATTTTTCCTAGTTTGGTTGCTATTCTTCCTAGTTATAGTGTGAACTTTCTATATAGTAAGTGGTCTAGAGTTTGTTGTGCACCCCCCTTATCACCACGTGTCACCCCCCTCTCTCTCTCTCTCCCGGCGCGAAGCACCGGGAGCTAGGCATGGAGTGCCTAGTACACACACACACACACACACACACACATAGAAAGCATGTGTTTTCATAGCACTTCTTCACTCATGTATAAAACTAAACTCAAAATCACAAGGTAACCAAATCCATAAACATACATTGACACATCAAATTACCACATGCACAAAAATACATGTTAATGCATATCCACATCATCATTGATGCACAATCATGTTCACTAAGAACACAATGGAGATGCTACCGTAGCCTGAGCGTCAGATTTTGGTGTGGTTGCTCGTGACGTACTGCATGGCTTGGTGTTGTGAGGGGGTTCCCACTACTCCATCCAGTCCACTTGACTCCTCACTTATGGCTCCGTGCGTGGCTTGGTCAAGATGGAGGAAGAGCGAGTGATCCATGGGCCCGAATTCTTTTAGCTCGCTCCAGGTTTTCAAGCATTACACACATCCACCATCACGATCCATATATCCCAATAGCCAGGCATCCGAAAGGGTGCCCACACAGGGTAAGTGTTATTTTATAATGGACCACATAACCACTCACCCTTAGGCAGTTGCATTTCCTTTGGCATCTGCTCCGCCATTCCAGCCATACCAACACAGTAGCTCGACTTTGGAGACACGACCTGGCTTTGCACACTTATTTGTATCACTCGCTAGCATCCAAGAGCTCTAGTTTCTTTGTCCTCATTGGCACCTATGAGTTTCAGATGGTCTAAACACAAAGAGATCGTAACATGGCTTTGCCCGCTTCTTTACACTCTCGCCAGCCTCTATGAGCCCTCACTTGTTTATGGTCGTAGAGGCATACAAGTCTCGGTCCAATTCATGAACCACATTTGGCTTGGTTTCTTTTCATTTGCCCCAAGTCCACGAATGGTGACCCGATTTCTTTAGGCTCCCTCCAAGCTCAAGAGCTAACATTTTTACATTCTCTCATGTCAAGAATTTTAAGAGAATGTGGGGATTCCCTTTGGTGTCATTGAATTGAGGTGCATCACGCTTAAGCAAGAGGTAACTTGCATAAGTCTACATGAAACTTTGTTTACAATTGACCTCTCCCATGGTATTACTGTTGCAAAGAGGACGATGATGTATTACATGTATACATGCAATAAATTTAGGTAGCCATCACTCAAAAATTTATTTCACCGTGCTATTGCTTTTGGGAGACTTTTGTGGATCAAGAATACTTGGACACATTTGGAAAGCATATTTCTAGACAATAGGGATAATAGAGGCATCACATATATTTCTTCCTATTCCATCATTTATGCTACTATAGATTGGGATGAGGATTCTCTATATGGTTGGTATGATACTTCAAACACCTACTCCAGGGCTAGTCCATATCCCAATGTCATCCAACTTATAGGAATGATTATGCCTTGGATTATGTAGGGCATGATATGGACTACAATATGATGCTTGTGCATTATACTTGGACCATGTTGGTCATTATCAAGAGACCACTGATCATTCACACGCCACCTCCTCAATAGGATGTTGATGCCCTCTAGGAAATACATGCACAAATTTTAGGTAGCTAACACTCATATTTTATTTCAGTGCATTATTGCATTTGGGAGCCATTGCACACCTTGCAGTCTTTTCACTCTTACATGGTATACACCTTTCAAGCACGTCACATGATATTGGAAGATAATTTCAAAAACACATCACGGAAGGTTGTTATACATTACAAGATTGGTATGCATACACACACAAAAACACACACACACACACACAAGGCATTTCATTGCAATAGTGTAAAAAACAATCTAATAGTAACTAAAAAGGTTGATTTTTTGGGTATTTTGCCACTTTGACTTCATTTTTCCTAGGTTTATTTGGGAATATGTGTTGTACAGATATAATACAACAAAATCTTTGCTTATGTATGTTAAATCAAACCACCTAGTACATTATTCCATTATAGCCCCATAGAGAGAGAGATAGAGAGAGAGAGAGAGAGCACAAAGTTGTTACTCTTAAAACTTCATTTTTCCTAGGTTTATTTGGGAATATGTGTTGTACAGATATATAATACAACAAAATCTTTGTTCATGTATGTTAAGTCAAACCACCTAGGACATTATTCCATTATAGCCTCTCACACACACACATATATATATATATATGTATGTATGTATATATATATATATATATATATATATATAGAGAGAGAGAGAGAGTGCACAAAGTTGTTACCCTTAGAAGTTAATGTTAATGTTATAAATACAACTATAATATATTTAAATACTCATGATTAATTTTGGTTTACCAAGCCTTTCTTGTATACCCATCATAGCTACCCATGTGGTCTAGGAATGGGGCCTCAATAAAAGTTAAACATAGAAATAAAATAAATAAATACTAAATATTAGTAAAGTAAAAATAAGATTGATCTAGTAACCTTAGTTGAGTATGTGGGCTAGGTGTGGGGCCAACAAGTTGTGCTAGGTGTTATATACCCAAAGCTAGAAATTTTAGTGTTGTATAAGTTGTAGCAAATGCACATTCACTTTCTACAAGCTCAAGTACTAGCACAAGAGGCACATCCTATGGTTGCACAATAATCTCTTAACCACTTGGCATTTCTAGAAATGACATATGTTGTAAATGTGATTATAAGAAAATAAGCTCGAATGCTTGCATGGGAATGGAGGGGATAATGGTTGGCATGGAGCATTGTGGAATTGTAATATCTTGTGTTTTGTCCACGCATGTGTCTCTTTGGGTGTGAAGGGGGGCACTCGTGGATGAAATTAAAACAAAGGTTGAATAATCTTTACAAAAGCCTTTCCTTTCTCTCGTCAACTGGAGCCGCCTCAAATTGCAATTGAAATATATGTTCCTCGTTGTTTTCATTTTTCTTATCCTCATCATCACCGTGATAGTCATCATCACCTTTGTCCTTACCTTCTCGAAACCATCAGTATCAACTAGAATTGAGAAATAGAGAATTGTGATAAACATCATCTTTATCTTATCCTCATTGTACCTTTAATTCCCTATTACATAAAAGTAGGGAATCACATCCTTATAATTCCTTATGTAGGGATTTTCAAAGGAATGTGGGGAATGCTCTATATTCCCTATTATAAGATGTAGGGAATGTAGGGACTTTCAAAGGAATGTAGGGAATGCTTTATATTCCCTATTATAAGATGTAGGGAATTCAATTTCCTAGTTATAGATGGGGAATACATACTTGTCTACATAGGAAATATTGGAGAATTTCCTATATTTCACCAAATTGCCTATGTGGGGAACGGTTGAAAGTTCCTTGTGGTTATCTCGATATTCCTGCTTCCGCCGTCTTTATTGCTGCAGTCATCTCCCTTTCTTCATTACGATATTCTCGACTCTCTCTCTCTCTCTCTCTCTCTCTCTCTCTCTCGCTGCCACCACCAATCGGTGCCTCTCTGCGTCTTCGGATTGCGCCACATCCTTAGAACAAATTAAAATATAAAGCAGGTGGTGCTATTTGTTACTAGCCTGCCCCTCTAAGGTCTTAATTGGGTTTTTTTCCATAATAGCGTGCTTCCTCCCAAAGTGCACCCCCTCTCGGCCTTAAATTTTGATTCACTTTTTCAAATTTGGCCAACTTTTTATCTCTTTTGCGTCTGGACTCCGATTCAGTCTTTGAAAAATCATTCGCGTCCGTCTCGGTATCCTCCATTGACTGGCAGCTCCCGGCATCCGGCACGGCAGTCGAAAAAATTATTAAAAATCCACAAGTGTCGTTTGGATACCTTTTAAAAGCCATCTTTCACTTGATGCTTAAAATCATCCTAGCTGCAACCGCCACCTTCGATGTTGAATATTTTTTCCCTAAATCCCGAGCCCAAAACTCCACTCTCATTGGTGACCACAGAATAGAGCGACTCAGTCCGTCGAATCCCATAATAGATCTGCACAAACAACCAAAGGAAGCATCAATCTAATACAAAATAGATACATATTAAAACACAGCACAATGCTCACCCTACCCCCTGACAAAACAAAGGCATGAAATCCACAAGGAGTAGGCCTAGCATAATCTAATAGAGGGTCCGAAGTTAGTCACTAACCGACTGCTCCAAGACAGCCAAACTAAAAAGAACTATCAAAGAGGTCGCCCTAAGTGGTGGTCTAAACTACCTACCTAACTAAGGACAACACACCCCAAAAGCTCCTACTAGGTGAGGAATCCTATAGCCTGGTCAATAAGTATTTTCTTTTAGCACATTTCTTCTTTTAGGTTTTTAGTTTTCCATACTCGAGCGTGTAAACAGGAGGGAGCTGAGCATAGTGACCCAAGGAGAACAGGGCATCGGCCTCGGGTCCTGTCTCGGTACCCAAGAATCTACCAAGCCCTCATGAGGCAACACTTAATACTTTTCTAATGCTCACTTTTATTTTTGCTCCAATCTTCCTTACTTTCTTCTTTTCCAGCGAGACGCCACCCCTAGGAAGACAAGGCATCGGCCCCGGGTCTGACTCGTCCCCAGGAACCTACCAAGCCTTCGCAAGGCGATGAGCAACTGCTTCTAAATTTGTCTTTCTTTTCTTTTCCATTTTTATAGGGGTTAGAACCCCTTTTTACACACCTTTGTATATATTTATTTTCTTTGAGATATTCGGGGTTTCTTTCTCTCTCTCATCATCATTTTTCCTTCGGCAAGCTTCTCTAACTGCCTCACAACTAACAAGAACTCCTAGAATCACTGCCTAGCAGGCTAGCAGAACAGGGTCACTAGGACTACTTTCTAAAACAGGTCTCTCGATGCCTGGCAATGTCTTTGCAGGAGGCAACGACTACTCAGCCCTCCCTCAGATAGACCTAACCTAAACCTGGGACTTCATGCCTTAGACATTGGTCCCCAACAAGAAAAGAAAATCCCCTACAAGTAAACAGACACATATAACATACAAACACGGTACTCGTAAAGGAGAGATATCACCTAGATAGGGCCACGAGAAGTTTTGCGCGACATAGGCTCCTTCCAACCTCTTCTTTGAACCTGTCTAGCACAGGACTAAAACAAGAAACCATTAACCACACCCGTACTAAGCAGACGACTGGCCCTCTTGGCCTAATGAAACAAAGCACTTCACTACAAAAACTGATCGGCTCTCTTGGCCTAATGAAACAAAACATTTAAAATCTCACAAAACTGGCCCTCTTGACCTAACGAGATCAAACAGAATAGCACCTACATATCCCTCCCTGAAATAGTATAGATATACAATAATATGCTCCTTTCCAAGGATAAAAAATAGGGCTTGCAGCCCTATACTAAATGCATAGGATTATGACCCATCCCTCTTGCATACATAGCAAGAGGCGTTGTCGTGGTGCTGCGCATCTGAGTCGTATACACCTCCATTTCTTTTGTTGTGCATTTGTGTTAATTTTTGCGTGTGATTCATTGTGTGTGATGCATTATGATAATCCGCATCCAATGTATATATTCCCTTAGTGTATGTGTATGATTTTGTTTGGATGCATGATGTGTGTGTGTTAGAAAAAGATGAAAAACTGATGCCAAAGGATATTATCAAGTTGATAATTTCAATGATGATCTCTAAGAAAAGTGCAGGGAATTATGGAATCAAAGAGAAGGTTTATCCCAAAGGAATCCATTTGATGATTCCTTGGGTCGACAGACCGATTATCTTTGATGTCAGAGACCTTGGGTACCAATTACAATGAAAGAGTTTTACCGTCCATAATTTATGAGACCTTGAAGGGAGTTGTAGCACAGTATAATGCAACCAGCTCATAACACAGCATGAGGCTGTTAGCAGAGAGATAAGAAAAATTCTTACCCAGCAGGCTGCAAATTTCAATATTGCACTTGATGATGTTTCAATTATTAACCTTACTTTTGGTAAAGAGTTTACAGCTGCTATTGAAGCAAAACAGGTGGCTGCTCAGAAAGCTGAGAGAGCTAAATTCAGAGTGGAGAAAGCGGAACAAGATAAAAGAAGGGCCATTATTTGAGCAAAAGGGGAGGCGAAAAGTGCTCAACTTATTGGGGGAAGCTAAATTCAACAATCTTGCTTTTCATTACACGGAGAAAAAGATGGAGGCTAGCAGAAAAAAATGGCGGGCAATATATCCAATTCAAAGAAAACAGAGTCTTGGAGAGGTACATTGGCCTAAGGACTTTAATGGTGGCCCTTGTTGACGTCTGCGACCAGAACATGCCACCAGGGAACAGAAGGGATGGGAGTAGACGGATTGATCTGAAGAAAGACAGAAGAAGGAAAGGCCAATCAATGATTATCGAGGAAATCTGCAACAAAACTTCGATGACAAGGACGAAGGACAAAGGGCAGAGACTATCAATAAGCTCTTCTCTGCGGTTCAGGATCTCAAGTTAATCAAAACTTCGATGTCTCGGATTTCTTCCTCACTGTTTTCGTCTCCCTCCTCCAAAGATCGTTCTGCGCTCATCAAAACAGGACTCAAATTCGGACATCCCAGACAGTGGAGCCATGATCTTCAAGCAACCTTCACTCACCGATTAAACAAAAAGATTGACATTCTGAGAATAAAAAGGAAAAAGCAGTTATCAGAAGGGATTGCGGCTGAATTGTGAAAAAGGGGAATACTGTACAGGAGGGGATCAAGCTAGAGTAAAAAAGCAATTGGGAGTGCGCTGCAAAGAATCGATCGACACACAGGAAGACAGAGGATAAAGGGCAGATTAAGCTCAGATTTAAAACTACTGCTGGGAAGCAGGTGGTTTGCATTCGTTCCTTTCAGTTAACTCAAAAGAGACAAAGAGGTGAACGATTGTCCTTCTGGAGAAACGGAGGCTTGTGCATTAGCGATGGACAATCTCCTCACCAAAGCCAGCGGCTTCTTCCTCCCTAGGCCCAAATAGATGACATCCCCGATCATTCCTCACAGGGACATGCTTCTCATGATCAATAGCAACACTATTCACATTTAAGAAACTCCAGTTTTGTAAGCCGACATCTTCCAAAACTGATGGTCAGCCTCCATTTCAATACTCATCGGCAGATGCTTAATCCCAGGTGCGCCAAGTAGGAGTTCTCATCCTTCGGAGACGATGCTAACTCACTTTCAAATAGTGTTGAAGAAGGTGCAAAACGGTTGTACAACAGATTACGTGGAAAAATGCAGACACCACTGCCAGAGTTATTGCAGAAGTATGGATTGTCAAAGGGGCTTTTCCCAAGAAATGCAACACATTATGAACTAGACGAGAATACAGGAAAGCTAACTGTGTTTATCCCTACTGTGTGTGAGGTTGGTTATAAAGATTCCTCCATTTTGAGGTTCACAACACAAGAAACAGGGATCCTTTTATGAAGGGAAAGCTTTATATTCATTTCTCTGTAGATTTTCCTGAATCTGGTTCTCTTACCCCAGAACAGTGCCGTGCATTGGAGGAAATCTTACCTTCTAGGCCTGAGCCTGAATTGACAGAGTTGGAACTTGATGAGTGTGAAGAAATAATTTTGCAAGATGTCAATATCGAGGAGGAGATGAGAAGGAAGCATCAGGATGCCCACAGAACTTCATTGTATTGGCATTGAAAGGATTTCTGAAAATTTGTTCATAGGGATTACTGCCAAGTAGAATTCTTCCAGCAGAACTCTTCAAGTCTCCTCAAGCCTACGTACCAAAGTCATAACTGTCTTCAAAAACCTGAATGTGAACAGTTTATGAGAAACTTCAAATTATTCTGAATATGAACTTCTTGTAACTCATTTGATAAGGAATATAGTGAACTTTGGCATCAAATATTTGAGTTTTTCTTGTTAGCCTCATTTCTTGCTGTATCTTGAACCCCGTGTTCTGCAGCTCTTGCATGAACTCTACGACATTTCTGGTGAACCCGACGTGAAAGTGCTGCATCATTTTTTTTTTCAACAAGATGGGAGACTCGCAAGAAGAGATGACAGATGATAATGTCGTGAAGAACCTGTTTCAGTCATTTACCATGTATATGCAGCAGCAAGCTCATGCAAAACGAGACAGTGATGCTATGGATGCCTTGAAAGCTGTCTAATAGGAGATGAAGCAGTTTAATGGCCAGCAAGTGTCAACTTACCTGCATTTTTATGAAGAAAAGATGAAGTTTTTTGGGGTTTCTCAAGATGTTTGGAGCCGCTACTTCTTGCGGATCGTGGTGCGCGCTCTTGAAGGTCGAATTGCAGAAATTCAAGAAGCACATGCAGGTTGGGCTGAATTTAAGAAGGCATTAAAAGAAGAATATTTCCTGGAGGATACAGGTCTTATGAATCGCAAGAATTTTTTAGCATGGGTTTCTATGCCTAATAAGGGACTTTCTGTTACCGCTCTTCTGCGAGAGTTTGAAAGCCGTTATGATCAGTTGGATGGGACTGAATAGCAAGCTTTGGAGATGCAGAAAGTGGAGTTATTTTTACAAGCTGCAGATGCTGATTTACAGGAAAAATTGGATGATCTTTTGGAAGATCAAGCTACTGATTCAGGTTTAAAGACTGAGTGGAGACATGTCATTGATGATGTGAATGCTCTTGTTAAGAAGCAGCGTAGGAGAGTAAGATTGCATTGTAATACAGGATCAGTTCCTGAAAAATCCTTGGAGACTTCTTCTTCTACCCCTGCTGCAACTTCTTTGCCTAAGCCTACTCCTCCTGCTGTGAATCCACCAGTTCCTGCTGCTCCAGTGTCCTTATCTGTAGATGATGTTATTAAAGGCTTGGCAGATTTGACGATTGAAGCAGTCAAAGCTGAAGTTGGTAAGTTAAAGGAGCAACTTATGTCAGTACCTGCTGTAGCACCTGCTCCAGCTACTACTTTTCTAGCTAGTCAGAGAAAAGGGAGACGATGTATTTGGTGTGATAGTACAGAGCACCAACACTGCAGAGATTTTGATGCTTTTCAGGAAGCACGTAAGAAAAATGTAGTGTTCTGGGGACAAGATGGGAAGATATGGCTGACAGAGACTGGCGCTCCTCTTGACACGAACTTCGGTAAGGGAGGTATGAAGAAGCTTGTTGATGATATGGCTGCGCGATCAGCTTATGTGAGTGTTAGAGGAGATGCTTCAGCTTTTGGAGTCCAGCTTGAGCAGAAATCAGATGGAGACTCTACTTTATGGTCCTCTGCCTTGGAGATAGCGAGAAGAGGGAAAGTTCAGGCATCTACTATGACTTGTGTGGGCTCTAGCATCCGAGGAGAAACAGGATGGGATTCTCCTGTTGATAGGTATTCTATTTTTGCTTATATGGCTAGAACGCAGGGTTTAGATGCTATGGTTGAGGAAAAGAGAAGAAGAGATGAGGAGGGTCCTAGCTCCTCCAAAAAGACTAGAGGGGGTGACTTTGTTTCACCACCTGTTACAACTCCACCTATGTCAAATTCTCCAGCTCAAACAGGTTCTGATCAACCAATGGGAGACAAGCAGAAAGAAAAGAGGAAACCAAGAAAAGAGCCAGGATTCAAGCTTTTGTCAGATCTTGAAATGCAAACGGATATGAGTAAGATTTTTCATGAAAGAATTTTGAATAGTGAAGTCACTTTTACTATTGGAGAGGCTCTTGGGATTGCTAGAAGAGAAATACAGGATCAAATGCAGGATCTTTTGCGGAGGAAACGACATGCGATGGAAGGACCTGCCTTACAGGGATTGTGGCATGGAGCTCTTGGGGAAGAGCGTGATGATGCACTGATGGTTGAGAATGCTTATGTTAATCCGCAATTGGAGAAAATAGTGCAGCCTATGCAGTATGAAGATGATGATACCCCTATTCTCATTCCTCGTAGCCATTTTTCACGAAGTCATTGGGCTAGAGCAACCACTGAGACAGTGGTAAGGATTGGAGAGAAACAAATTCCATTGGTTGCTTTAGTTGATCATGGTTCAGAGATTAATCTTATTGCTCGAGGTGTTTATGAGAGTGGCAAGTGGCCTATGGATATAGAGCATGGCTGGCGCATGAGAGCCGCCAATAATACTTCTGGTGATATGTATGCTGCTTGTCCGAGTATCAGAATTTCTATTGGTAATGTTGAAGAGGATTATCATTGCTTTGTTCAGGATTCATGCTCTTATCCGATTATTCTTGGACAGCCTTTCATTACAGAAGCAAGAATGGAAACGAAAGTGATGGATGACGGGTCAGCTTATGCACGGATACGCAGTAAAGATGGTATGCGAGCTGTTCAGTTTATGACTGTTGGGGTAAATCATCCGAGAAATGGGGACTCCTTGCGTGAGGCACCACTACCTGCGAAGGAGTTGGATTTTCATTAGGTACTGTTGTCTTGCGAGACGCCAGTGGTATGGAGCGGAGAAAAGAGGAGATCTCGCCTCCTGGCAGCCAGTCTTTCTCCAATAATTTTGTTGGTTTTTCTTTAGATAGTTCAGTGAGTTATTAGAAAATTTCAGATTTGCCTAGAGCTGCCAGGCAGTACATTGGCCGTAAGGAGAAAGAGTTGAAGAATGCAGGTATTTTGCAAGCAGAAGAGTATGTAGATGGATTGTATGAAGGAATGTCTTATGCAGATACTTTGTTTGAGATGGGAGCAATGCTGAAAACTGATGTATGTAAGGGTTCAAAGATCATACCTGTGCAAACCTTGGATATGTTTCAGGAAATTTTTGGTTTTATGCTGAAAACAGAGTTAGAGGCTGAGAAAACTCAGCAAACTGAATTTATGGCTGATCTTGATCAGCTAACAGAATTGTAGAGGGCTGAATCCATTCAGCCAACAGAGTTGAATGCAAAAAAATTTCTGCATACAGAGTTTCAGGATGTATCTATGCAGTCCATAGAGCCGAGGGCTGAATCTATTCAGCCAACAGAGTTGATTGCAGAAAAATTTCTGCATACAGAGTTTCAGGCTGCACCCATGCAGTCCATAGAGCGAAAGGCTGAAATTTTTCAGCCAACAAAGTTGAAAGTTGCTGAAAATTTGTAGAAATTGCAGCAAAGAAAAGAGTGCTTGAATGATGCCAAGGTTGACACAAAATATAAAACAGTTGATAAGAAGGTTAAGCCGGTTGCAGGCTCGCTTCCTTCTGATAGTGATGAACAGATTGAAAAAGCTATGAAGCAGCCTATGTTGAGGGACCCTGCAAATATTGGACATAAGTTTACAGCTGAAACTCTTGCAGAATTGAAGATTGGAAATGATGAATTTTTGCTTCCAGTGGAAAAAGAATGTTTTAGAGAGATGCTTGGACGTCATGGTAAGGCATTTGCTTTCTTTCCACATGAAATTGGCTGCATTAGTCCCGAATTGGTTGCACCCATGGTCATCTTCACTGTTCCTCATGTACCATGGAATATATGTCCTATACCTGTGCCTAAAGCACACTTGCCAAAGCTGATAGAGTTGCTGAATGAGAAGATTAAAATGGGGATTTTGGAACCCTCTTCTGCACCCTATTCTAACAGGTGGTTTACTGTACCAAAGAAGAATGGTACTTTGAGATTTATTCAGGATATGCAGCCCGTGAACAAAGTGACAATCAGGAATGTGGGAACAGGTCCAGTTGTGGATGAATTTGCTGAGGCTTTTGTAGGACGAGCCATCTATTCTCTAGGTGACTTGTATTCAGGTTATGATCAGTTTCAGCTTGCCTTGGAAAGCAGGGATATTACTACTATGCGGACACCTATTGGTCTTGTGAGGATGTGTACCTTGCCTCAAGGTGCCAAAACTCAGTTGCTCATATGATGAATGCTATGCATAGAGTTCTACGAGACTATATTCCGCAGTATATACCATGCCTTTTCTAGATGATGTGCCTATTAAGGGTTGTGCAGAAGAAGAAAAGAATGAAAGTCTTGATTTGCGTGGATGTAGACAGTTTGTGGCTGACCACTTGATTGCTTGTGAGCAAATATTAACACGATTAGAGGAGGTAAATTTGACACTTTTAGGGCTGAAATCTGTCTTTGGTGTTAATGAAGTCAGCATAGTTGGGCACATGGTTGGATATTATGGCAAAAAGCCTTCTCTTGCAAAGGTGGATGCCATAAACAGGATTGCAGAGTATTGCTCGACTACTTCAGAGGTGCGGAGATTTGTGGGAGCTTGTGTATTTTACATGATTTGGATTCCTCATTTTGCTCATATAGCAGATGTTCTCTATCAGCTGCTTCGAAAGGGGCAGAAATTTCATTGGGATGAGAAGCATTCAAAAGCCATGCGTAAGCTCAAGAAGTTGTTGCAATCAGCTCCTACTCTACGCAAGGTGGATTATCAGTGTGGATGGCCGATCATGTTGACAGTTGATACTAGCCCTATTGGCATAGGTTGGGCAGTGGGACAGGATGATGCTAATGGAAATAGGTATGCAATCCGCTTTGGAGCTAAAGTTCTTAATGAGCGACAAAGGAGATATTCGCAGATCAAAAGAGAGTTGTGGGGAGTAGTCACTGCACTGAAGTGTGACAAAGGGTATTTTATTGGAGCTTCAGTTGTTGTGGAAACAGATTGTTTGCCTTTGCTTGGCATGATTACTAGTTGCTCGACTCCAGATATAGCGATGCTTCGGTGGATTGCCTATATCAAATCATTGAATCCAGAATTTCGACACATAGCAGGGAAAGATAATCCAGTTGCTGACATGCTATCTAGAGCGAGATATGAGGATGAGGAGTTAATGCTTGCAGAAGATGATGAGATAGAGTTTGCTGCTTCTGTCCTTGTTCATGATTGCTATGTATCTACTGTTGAAGCCTTTATTGAAGAACTTTATGTTGACGAGTGGCTGCAAATTGGACAGTATCTAAGTTCATTGACTCGAAGAGCTGATTGGACAGATGATGAATTCAAGAAAATCAGAAGGAAGGCTTATGGATATTTCTTGAAAGATGGTTTTCTTTGGAAGCATCCAAAGAAGAGAGGAGGCTTGCCCTTGAGAGTAGTTTGTGATGTAGTGATGCAGATACAGATTATGCGAGAGTTTCATGAGAGCTCATGGGCTGGACATAGAGGTGTGTGGGCTACCTATGAGAAAATCAAAGAAAGATACTGGTGGAAAGGGATGTATAAAGATGTTTCTCATTTTGTGGAGACTTGCAGGGACTACCAACTTTACTCTTTAGTGCGACATCGTGATGAGTTGCATCCGACTTATCCACTATGTATGCATTATAAGTGGGTGGTAGACTTGGTTACTTTGCCAGTGGGACTTTGGCAGATGAGATATCTTGTCTTGGCTAGAGAGGATCTTACAAACTATGTTGAAGGCAGATCTTTGCAGACAAAGACCACCTCTACAGTATGTAAATTCTTGTTGGAAGAAATATTTTGCAGGTATGGATATATAGGCAAGATTACAGCTGATCGTGGAGAGCTAGATGCAGATGAAGCTAGAGAATTCTTCTCACGGCTTGGGATTAAATTGGCTCTTACTACTGTCTATAATCCAGAAGGAAATGGCAAGAGTGAAAGAGGACAGCATATGCATAATATGTTGTCTAATCAGCCTATGGATCCAGGGTAACAATGGTAGATGGGTCTCAGTTACTCTTTGCATCACCCATATCAATCATCGCCTGCCATATATTGCATGCTCTGATAACATTCCCCACAAGTGACCGGGTCTTGTCTCATTAGTGATAGCAATATCCAAACTAGGACCACAGTTGAAGAAAATGTTTTCTTCATAAGCAAGGTTTGCCAGTGAATCCGCAAACTGATTCTAGTAATGTGGAATCAGCTGAAGAGACACTCTCTCAAACTCCTCAAGTATGCTCATAGGGCAGTTCGATGATATATACAAAGTGATCCGGGTTTTCTACAACCCGGATTATTACCACAAAATTTGGCCAAAGCCCCAATCAAGAGCTTACCATATCACTTTGGGTTTACTCTTCAAGCACTAGGTATGCTACATTGCTTCTCGATTATGATAACTCTAGCAAATGGGGGTAACAAGTTCTTAGAAGGAATGTCAATGTAAAGAGTAAAAGGGATGGTTATCTTAGTGAAGATGAAAATAGAGTACACCTAGGAGTTGAGTGAATGCATAGATTTTTCAAAGGACTAGCCTCCAACTACACATGGGCCCTATCTACATCACTAAGATTTGGAATCTATCACCATCATTAGAGGACACCTCACCCTTGCACACAAGTCAATATCCACATCATGGTGTCATTTGGATCTTGCACAAAAGCTTACAAGCATGGACCCCTTTTGTCACATGCTTATATGTATTTATATACATATGGGGGACTAAAGTCAAAGCAGCTTTTAGAAGTCATTTTTTATAATATCAATAACTCCCAAGAAAAAAGAGAATTTCAAGAAAATTCTCGCGAGGCCCGATTGGTTTCGACCTAGTCTACAAAGTTGTAGAAGAAACTTTTTTCAAATTCCTCACGGATTTGAAGTTACAAAGGCGCAGACTGCTGGCTGCATGCAATTTTCTTCTCTCTTTCACCACACCAACTTTCCACTCTGTCCTTCTTGTAAATATATTATAATAATGTGCTTTGGGCACCCACCTCTTGTAATCTAGCTCCATTTCTCTATTTTGTCTACCACCACCCTTGGCTTCTTGCATGATGACCAAGGTGGGGACTTGTCCCATCCACTATGCTCCATATTTTCAAAGATGCCATACATCATCTAAGATTATGTTAATCAAGAAGATTATCTTAATCTAATCCTTCATGGAGGCTATATAAAGAGCCCATGGAGAAAATGAAGAAGGGGGAGGGAGGATAATGACAAGTCCATGAGAGCATTCTAGAATACCCTCATCTCTTTGAGGTGAGCTATGAGTGAGTTCTTTTATTATGTAGCATAATGGCAAGCTTCCTCTACCTCTTCTTCTATTATCTCCCTCTCCTCTCATCTTCTCATTCCATGTAGCATAATGGCAAGCTTCTTCTACCTCTTCTCCTCTTATCTCCCTCTCCTCTCATCTCTCTCTCTCTTATATTCTAATATGGTGTCTAGTACATATATTCTCTCTTGTAAATTTGTGTCTTGGTTCTCTTGATTCTCTTTGAGAAAAGGGGGAGGAAGAACAATGACAAGCCCATGAGAGCACTCTAGAATACCCTCATCTCTTTGAGGTGAGCTATGAGTGAGTTCTTTTATTATGTAGCATAATGGCAAGATTCCTCTACCTCTTCTCCTATTATCTCCCTCTCTTCGCATCTTCTCATTCCATATAGCATAATGGCAAGCTTCCTCTACCTCTTCTCCTATTATCTCCCTCTCTTCGCATCTTCTTATTCCATATAGCATAATGGCAAGCTTCCTCTACCTCTTCTCCTATTATCTCCCTCTCCTCTCATCTCTCTCTCTTATATTTCAATATGGTGTCTAGTACATATATTCTCTCTTGTAAATTTGTGTCTTGGTTCTCTTGATTCTCTTTGAAAAAAGGAGGGAAAGAAGGACAATGACAAGTCCATGAGAGCATTCTAGAATACCCTCATCTCTTGGAGGTAAGCTATGAGTGAGTTCTTTTATTATGTAGCATAATGGGAAGCTTCCTCTACCTCTTCTCCTATTATCTCCCTCTCTTCTCATCTTCTCATTCCATGTAGCATAAGGGCAAGCTTCCTCTACCTCTTCTTCTATTATCTCCCTCTCCTCTCATCTTCTCATTCCATGTAGCATAATGGCTAGCTTCTTCTACCTCTTCTCCTCTTGTCTCCCTCTCCTCTCATCTCTCTCTCTTATATTCCAATATGGTGTCTAGTACATATATTCTCTCTTGTAAAATTGTGTCTTGGTTTTCTTGATTCTCTTTGAGAAAAGGAGGGGAAGAAGGACAATGACAAGTCCATGAGAGCATTCTAGAATACTCTCATCTCTTGGAGGTAAGCTATGAGTGAGTTCTTTTATTATGTAGCATAATGGCAAGCTTCCTCTACCTTTTCTCCTATTATCTCCCTCTCTTCTCATCTTCTCATTCCATGTAGCATAAGGGCAAGCTTCCTCTACCTCTTTTTCTATTATCTCCCTTTCCTCTCATCTTCTCATTCCATGTAGCATAATGGCAAGCTTCTTCTACCTCTTCTCCTCTTGTCTACCTCTTCTCCTCTTGTCTCCCTCTCCTCTCATCTCTCTCTTATATTCCAATATGGTGTCTAGTACATATATTCTCTCTTGTAAATTTGTGTCTTGGTTCTCTTGATTCTCTTTGAGAAAAGGGATGTCCTAGCCCATCCTCCCTTTGGCTAGATGGTGCCCCTTTTTAGTTCTCTTAGTGAGGATGGGAGGTGGGTAAGAGGCAACCCATTCATCATTTCAACCCTCCTTTTTTGGTGCCCTTTCTAAGGACATTCTCAACCACAATTCTCTACCTCCTTATGTGGAATGATACAACACATGGTGGTGCATCCTCTACAACAAGTTTCCTAAGTGGCTCTTTCTCAATGTCTTCACCAACTATTTTTGAAGCTGGTCGAAGTCCACGACTCCCAGAATTGTCTCCTAAAGAAGCTCAAGAAAGAAAGTATGCCTATCAGATGATGGCACGCATGCGGGTAAAAGGTGTTCACTTTAGAAATTCCATTATCTCACAACGGAAAAAATTATGTTGCCATCAATTGCTAGGTTCTCATAATTGTGGTGAGTGTTTTGCAAACAAAGTGAAGGCCCTTTCGAGAGGTCCTCGTCTTCAAATCATCAAATCCCTCTCTCTATCTGGCCTAATCCACATCAAAGGAGGACAACTATGCATGAACGGCGTGGAGTTTTGTAGAAGTGCAAAGTATGGAGACTACCTTCAACTGTTGTTAGCTCGAAGGTTGGGTGTGGTTGAAAAGGTGGCCATCACACCTTATGAAATATATGTCGCCGAGGATGGACACACCAAGGCAAGAACAATCACTGGTGAGCAAATTCTCTGTATAGCAAAGTTGGTGGGTTCCAAAAAGAAACACTCTGGGAAAAATCCTTCATAATTCAAGAAAGTGTATTCCCTCTACTTCCTTAAGTAGTCTCCACTCATGAATAATAACAATGGCCCGAATTTCTACACCTTCCACTCTGTACAAAACATCTGAGTTAATGTATGCATCAGTAGGAAGATTTTCTTCCAGCAGCGTCTTATCATGTACTTTGGGGCTGAAAGATTAAGGAAGATTCTTGTATCACCGGAACCTATAATCTTCCCAATGCTAGATTACAATGCATCCTTCAATGTACATGTCTTTATCCTATTATAATAGTTTCTCATTAATCAAAACGAGTTGTATGGACCTATCCGTCCACTTGCTATGCAAACTGTGCATATTGTAGCTAGCACAAAGCTTAGATTCCAAGGCATTATTAGAAACATATTGGGGCCTATACGTCTTGCTGAAATCAATGCATCTGTGAACCCATTCATCCTTCCCCTTATAAAATACAACTTGAGTCTAGACGTTTTCATCTTCATACTCTACTAAGGAAACATGGCATTTCCAAGATTTTTTGGGCACGAAGGGGAGAAAGCTCTAGACTTTTTGGATGACTTAGAAATGGCCTTCCTAGTCACAGGTCGGGATGATGAAGCAACCAAAGTACGGGCCTTCTCTTTAGTTCTAAAAGGTGATGCTCGAGTGTGGTATCAAGCTCTCCCGGAGGCTACAAGGGGTAATTGGGAGAATCTCAAGACCGCATTCATGCACAAGTACCAAGATACAGAGCCACCTGAAGATATTTGGAGACAACTCTTAGATCTTCGCCAAACCTTACCAGGGGAGTACCAAGCATATAAAGGTATGTTTATAAAATTGTGGGATCAATGAACAACATCTTTAGCCGAGGGAGAAAGAGTACCTGATTGCCTTAAGAAAGATTGTTTTCTAGCCGGACTTCATCCTCTACTAAGGGAGAAGGTCAAAGGAAAGTTTCCCACATCTTATGAAGAATCAGTCACTTATGCCAGGAAGAAAGATAGAAAATTGAAGTATCAAGCCCAGTTGAAGGGGGGAGTTGAGCCCATGCAGGTTTTACCAACCATGCCAAGGCCTAGAGAAATAACAGAGGCTCCACCTGAACCAGAGATACCACAGCAAGAGCTTCTACAACGCATTACTAATCAACTTGAAAGCCTTTCATTAAATTTGGTGCAAGGAGTGCGGCCCCCTCCCCTCATAAATGAAGGCAATCGAGGTCCAAGGAGACAAGAAAGAGAGTATGTTTGCTATAATTGTGGGGAGATTGGCCATGGTATGTACTTTTGCCCTCATCCCAAGCGTTTTCCAAGAAATGGGTTCCAACCAAGAAGGAGGGGACAACAAGTGACACCACCTAGGGAAAGGTTTGTTCCACCAAATCCACGGCCTCCACCACCGGTTCAAGTTCTCCAGCATCCTCGACCACTTGTAGAGGTGCCACCCTTGCCTGTCCAACCGCCAGAGAATCATGATGTTAGGATAATTAGTTTAGATGAGAGTGATGTCAAAGGGAATGCCAAAGTAGTAGAGGTTGAAGCAATGCCGGTGAAGAAAGCCCGGAGAATTGAGAAAATGGAGCCTACACCACCAAAGGAGGTTGAAAATATGGAAGAGGAGGCAGAGTCATCAATGGCTGCAAAGACACGCAATAGTAAAGAGAGGAGGGCTCACTCACGCCGACACATTCAGCCAGATGATTTTTCCCTGGGTAAAGGTACTAGAGATTATGATTTGCTTGCTGATGTGAGGAATCAAGGGCCAAAAATTTCATGGCCCCAATTACTACATCAATCTCCAACAGTGCAGCGACAATGGTCAAAGATGGTAAGCATTAGACCCATGAAGAATAAACATATGAATGCAATCCAGGCTAGAAAGATGAAAGATATTGTGCCTCTAGTGGAAGCCGAAATCAATGGACAGAGAGTGTCAAAGACATATGTGGATGGAGGTGCAGAGATTTGTGTCATGACAGAAAATTTGATGCATCGTTTGGGATTAGAGGTAAATGAAACTACTAAATTTGGGGCCAAAATGGCTAACAATGTAGTAGTAAATTGTTTGGGAGTTATAAATAAAGTCAAGGTAAAGGTGTGTGGAGTCCAATTGGAGCTTGACATGTATGTGATGCCAGTGAAGGGGGACGGCTATCCGCTCATTCTTGGGCGACCATGGCTAATGGGAATGAAAGCCAGACAAGATTGGGAGATAGGGGCTTTAGAGCTAAGGCCACAAAAGGGGCTGCATAAAAAATGGAAGAGCACTATCTACAACATGAAGGAAGGCTAATATGAGGATCTTGTGTTAGAGACCACCGCTGATGAATGGAGTTCCAGCGAGGGTTGGTCATCTATGATAGAGGGAGAGTCTTCTAATGAGGAGGAAGAAAGCTCTCTAGAAGTGATGGGGATTACATTAAAAGGGTCTTCTAGTAGTGAAATTCCACAGCAGCTTCCAAAGGTCGAGAAGGAGGGGTTAGAAAAAATGTTGGCTAAGGATCTATCAGTTGAGGAGAAAGTAGCCTACATGGAAGTGGTGATAAAACACTCTACACTTTTTATTTCTGATTATGAACAAATCACAGGTGTGACAGCAGTACAACATCACATTAATCTAAAAGAGGGAGAACGACCAATGGTGCAGCGACTACGACGATTGGGAGTAGTTCAACAAAACGCTCTACTCACTCAGGTGCAATGACTTTTAAAGGCAGGCTTCATCTATCCAATAGGGGACTCAGAGTGGGTTTCACCTGTGGTGGTGATACCCAAGAAGAATGGAAAATCGAGGATTTGTGTGGATTACAAGCTGCTAAATGCTGCAACTAAGAGAGATCACTTTCCTCTTCCCTTTCAAGATGAAATACTCAACGAGGTGGCCGGGCATGAGAGATACACTATTTGTGATGGGTATTCAGGTTATTTCCAGATCCGAATAGCTGAGGAGGATCAACAGAAGACCACCTTCATTACACCTTGGGGTTATTTTGCTTACAAAGTAATGCCATTTGGATTAACAAATGCCCCAGCTACCTTTCAGCGATTCATAAATTATGTCTTCCAACCATATTTTGGGAAATCCATCAGGGTCTTTATTGATGATTTTTGTATTTATAGTTCTAAGGCTTTACATCTAGGAAAGGTGGATGAAGCTTTCAATCGACTCGCACAAATGGGGGGCAGTTAAACCATGAGAAGTGTCGCATTGGTGAAAGCAGTGTAATTTTGTTAGGGCATGTTGTAAGTGAGAGGGGCATTGAAGCAGATCCAAACAAAGCTAAGGCCTTATTGGCGGTGCCATCACCATCTTCTATGAAGCAACTAACCTCTTTCATTCAGAAGGTGCGATATATGGGGCGGTTCATTCATCTCCTTTCCCAATTAATATTTCCACTACAACAGTTAACCCACTCTAAGGAGCTCCTGTGGAGTGACAATAGCGAAAGATGCTTTCACGAGGTGAAGAAGGCTCTTAGCACCCTTCCTATAATTTTACAACCGTGTTGGGATCAAGAGTTTTTTGTCAATCCGAGTTTTGGGAAAGATACTCTAGGGGCAGCACTAATACAAAAGGATGCTAAAACTGGACTAATGAGACCGGTTTACTTTCCTAGTAGAGTAATGACAGCATCAGAACAAGGGTACAAGATGGTCGAGGTGATGGTTTTGTCTCTAATGTTTGCTATAAGAAAGTTTCGTCATTATCTTCTCCCTAGGCTATTCACAGTGATCATGACAGAAGAGAATTTTCCCTATACCTTACAGCACATGGATGTTTCAGCTAGAATAGCTAAGTGGGTGATACAACTCCAAGAGTTTGACTACACCTTCAAGGTGGAGGACTCTACTCAAGCTTTCCTAGCTGATTTGTTGACCCATAGATGCCATCAAAAGAAGGAAAAGGAGAAGGGAAAGGTAAAAGAGAAGACACCTCCTCTTGAGGAGCCACCACGGGTGGAGAATGCCCATGCCCTCTACTTCGATGGGGCCTACAAGCATGTTAAAGACAGAGCGGTAGGCAGGAATAGTGGTGTTCAGTCCCGAAGGTGACAAACTTTATGGAGAAGGTATCAGCTTGGAGGATGTTCATTCTAACAATGAGGCAGAATATCAAGCCTTGCTTTTAGGTTTTGAGGTGGTGTCTTTCACATGGTGTCACTCGGATTAATGTTTTTGGTGATTCTATGCTCATTGTTAAGCAAATGAAAGGAATTTGGGCTTGTAAAAATGATAACTTGGCAGTGAAAATGAGGGAAGCTAAAACTCTCATGAGAAAGCTACAGAAAGCCCAAATCTATTTTGTGCCAAGGAACACAAATGGCGATGTAGATGCTCTAGCAGCTGAAAATTTGAAAGAGGTAATGGTGGGCATCATTACAGTAAAGCTTCCCTTGTTTCAGGGTAAGTTTCAACTACAAGATGTGCTTTATTTTCTCGAGCAAGGTGAGGCACCTACACATATTAGTAAAAGTGAGAAAAGGTGGCTAGCTACTAAGGCCACTAAATACCACTTGATAAATGATGTGTTGTATTGCAAAGGAAAGGATGCAGTGCTTAGAAGGGTGCCAACAACAAAGGAGATTATAGATGTGATTAAGAGCTACCATGAAGGGGTTTGTGGCGGACATTTTGCTCAAGAAATAACCAGTAGGAAGATTCTCCAAGCCCGTTTTGTGTGGCCTAGTCTACACCGAGATGTGCAACATTAGTGCCGCACTTGTGACAATTGCCAAAAGGCCGGACCAAGGAAGCTAGTGCATGAGGAACAAAATCCCATAACTACATATGGACCATTTGAGAAATGGGGGATTGATGCAATAGGTCCACTCCCAAGAACTCAATCTGGCAAGGAATACATCATAATGGGAGTGGACTACATGACGAGGTGGGCAGAGGCTTCAGCAACTAGTAGGATCACAGTCCAAGAAGTGGGAAAATTTGTGTTTGAAAATATTTGTTGCAGGTTTGGTACACCTTTGGAAATTATCTGTGATCGGGGTCCTGGTTTTAGGGCAAACCTAGTAGGGGAGCTAATGGAAAGGCTAAAAATCAAGCATAGGCATTCTACTCCCTACTATCCACAGTGTAATGGTTTGGTCGAAAAAGTGAATGGGTTGATTTGTAAGATAATTACCAAGCAGGTACACATGCACCCCAAGCATTGGGATAAAAAATTGAATGCAGCTCTTTGGGCCTACAGGACTTCATTTAGAACCTCACTTGGCTATACTCCATTTCACCTCGTCTATGGCCAAGAAGCTTTGCTTCCTATAGAGGTGGAACTGGCCAGTTTGCGTGTTTTAGTAGCCAGTCAAGAGAAGAATCAAGATAAGAAGTTAGAGGAAAGGATCTTGGATCTAGAGAGGCTGGAGTTAGATAGAGAAGCAGCAATCCAACACTATTCCATGCAGGCTGAAGAGAGGAGAAAGATCTTTAATAAGAAGCTGACTAGCAAACACATAAGGGAAGGATTACTTGTGCTACGCTATGATAACCGCTTTGATAATAGAAAGGATGCTAAACTTGTGTTCAAGTGGGAAGGGCCATTCATGGTTATAAGGAGATATCCAAATGGCAACTATAAGCTAGGTGACATGGATGTGAAGGCTCACAAGACAAGGGTAAATGGATGGCGACTGAAGCCTTATTTTCAAAGAAATATGAACACTTTGGAGCAATCATTCAATGAACAGCCACCAATGAGGGGGTGCAGTCCTCCTTGCTCTATTGGACCATCATTATCAAGCTAGAGGCATGAATACCTCTAGCCTAAGGGGAGGGCTAATGATCCGGGTTTTTTTACAACCTGGATTATTACCACAAAATTTGGCCAAAGCCCCTATCAAGATCTTACCATATCACTTTGGGTTTACTCTTCAAGCACTAGGTATGCTACATTGCTTCTCGATTATAATAACTCTAGCAAATGGGGGGAACAAGTTCTTAGAAGGCATGTCAATGTAAAGAGTAAAAGGGATGGTTATCTTAGTGAAGATGAAAATGAATTACACCTAGGAGTTGAGTGAATGCATAGATTTTTCAAAGGACTAGTCTCCAACTACACATGGGCCCGTCTGCATCGCTAAGATTTGGAATCTATCACCATCATTAGAGGACACCTCACCCTTGCACACAAGTCAATATCCACATCATGGTGTCATTTGGATCTTGCACAAAAGCTTACAACCATGGACCCCTTTTATCACATCCTTATATGTATTTATATACATATGGGGGACTAAAGTCAAAGTAGCTTTTAGAAGCCAGTTTTTATAATCTCAATAACTCCCAAGAAAAAGTAAAATTTAAGAAAATTCCCACGAGGTCAGATCGGTTTCGACCTGATCTACAAATTTGCAAAGGAAACTTTTTTCAAATTCCTCACGGATTTGAAGTTACAAAGGCACAGACTGCTAGCTACATGTAATTTTCTTCTCTCTTTCACAACACCAACTTTCCACTCTGTCCTTCTTGTAAATATATTATAATAATGTGCTTTGGACACCCGCCTCTTGTAATCTAGCTCCATTTCTCTATTTTGTCTACCACCACCCTTAGCTTCTTGCATGATGACCAAGGTGGGGACTTGTCCCATCCACTATGCTCCATATTTTCAAAGATGCCATACATCATCTAAGATTATGTTAATCAAAAAGATTAGCTTAATATAATCCTTCATGCAGGCTATATAAAGAGCCCATGGAGAATGAAGAAGGGGGAGGAAGGACAATGACAGTCCATGAGAGCATTCTAGAATACCCTCATCTCTTTAAGGTGAGCTATGAGTGAGTTCTTTTATTATGTAGCATAATGGCAAGCTTCCTCTACCTCTTCTCCTATTATCTCCATCTCCTCTCATCTTCTCATTCCATGTAGCATAATGGCAAGCTTCTTCTACCTCTTCTCCTCTTATCTCCCTCTCCTCTCATCTCTCTCTCTCTTATAATCCAATATGGTGTCTAGTACATATATTCTCTCTTGTAAATTTGTGTCTTGGTTCTCTTGATTCTCTTTGAGAAAAGGGGAAGGAAGAACAATGACAAGTGCATGAGAGCACTCTAGAATACCCTCATCTCTTTGAGGTGAGCTATGAGTGAGTTCTTTTATTATGTAGCATAATGGCAAGCTTCCTCTACCTCTTCTCCTATTATCTCCCTCTCCTCTCATCTCTCTCTCTTATATTCCAATATGGTATCTAGTACATATATTCTCTCTTGTAAATTTGTGTCTTGGTTCTCTTGATTCTCTTTGAGAAAAGGAGGGGAAGAAGGACAATGACAAGTCCATGAGAGCATTCTAGAATACCCTCATCTCTTGGAGGTAAGCTATGAGTGAGTTCTTTTATTATGTAGCATAATGGGAAGCTTCCTCTACCTCTTCTCCTATTATCTCCCTCTCTTCTCATCTTCTCATTCCATGTAGCATAAGGGCAAGCTTCCTCTACCTCTTCTTCTATTATCTCCCTCTCCTCTCATCTTCTTATCCCATGTAGCATAATGGCAAGCTTCTTCTACCTCTTCTCCTCTTGTCTCCCTCTCCTCTCATCTCTCTCTCTCTTATATTCCAATATGGTGTCTAGTACGTATATTCTCTCTTGTAAATTTGTGTCTTGGTTCTCTTGATTCTCTTTGAGAAAAGGGATGTCCTAGCCCATCCTCCCTTTGTCTAGGTGGTGCCCCTCTTTAGTTCTCTTAGTAAGGATTGGAGGTTGAATGGGTAAGAGGCAACCCGTTCATCATTTCAACCCTCAAAAGGATGGGATTTCACACTGTCTATGTTCCATCTAGCTGATTCGAGATCAAGTGGGAATCCCCTTTCACTAACAACCGCCGAATACCACCCTATTTGACAATATACAGTCCCATAATCAAGGCTTTCTACTCCGCAATGTTGTTAGTGAATCCTACTCGGAGATAAGCAGCTAACTTCATCGTAACTCTATGTCAAGGATCTTGAATTACTACTCCAACACTCCCTTTTTTATTAGGGCCCCTAGACGCTTCGTCAAAATACAATGTGTACGTCCACAATGGGTTTACACAGCCTGCCATCATGAACTCCTCTATTTGTAATTATGATATTCAAAATTTAACATGTTTAGAGGATGAACTGATGGCTCCATCCCACCTTCTTCATTAAACTCAACAGGGATACTTGTCAACATTCGTAAGTAGCGATGGCAGAAGACTTTGATCTCCCACACAAAGGTTCCATCTTCTTGCTCAATCACTTTGTATCCTTTGCTCCACCAAATAAGTTTCCCCTGATGGTATCTCTACTCCAGATATGGGTGCTCCAAATAAGGAATTAATTGCCCCATCAACCAGCTTTAAGCTCGTTTGCATGTCTTAAATCAGCCCCAGCATGGACCTGCAATGTATTTCTCTGTGTTAGCATACTTAGAAATAATAAGGTTTAATCTTATTAAGATTAACCTTATTTTTAAATTCTACTCCCTGCAGATCAGCTAGTAGAGCCGTAGACCGATTTTTCTCTATCTTGACAATCTTGTAGGGGCCATCCCATCTAGGTTCTATCTTCCTTGGAAACAATTCCCTACGCACATCATAGTACATAACTAATTGTCCTTTTTTAAAGGTATACTTCTTTGCTTTAAGGTCGTGCGACTGCTTCATCCAACGTTTAGCTACCTCTTGGTGTAATAAGCTCTACAATTTTAGCTCATCCAGGTGGGCTATGGTTGTGAAACGTTCAAAGAGTGCATCCTCGTCTCCCAAAGAGTGGTTAATTGCAAACCGTATGGTTGGCAACTCGATTTTGAGGGATAACACACACTCTTCCCCATCAACTAATTTAAATGGAGTATGGCTAATAGCTCGCTTAAATGTTGTATTATACGCCCATACTGCCACATACAACTTCCTGTCCCAGTCTCGTTTCTTCTCAGAGATTATTTTAGACAAGATACCCACAAGCTGCTTTTTAGTACTTTCGACTTGCCCGTTGGCTTGCGGATTATAGGGGATCGTTTTGTTGTGCTTGATTTGCCAAGCTTCAGTCAGGATTTTAATAACTTTATTCAAAAAGTGGGTTCTGCGGTCGGATACTAGTTCCTTTCGGTGGACCGAAACGGCAGATAATCTGCTCTAAAAGAAAACTTGCAGTATCTTTTGCATTGTCCTGCCTCGTCACCCATACTTTTGACCATTTTGTAAAATAATCAGTTGCTACTATAATGTACCTCTTCTGAGTAGTAGACGACGGGGTGACAGGACCCACAAAGTCAATGCCCCACTTCTCAAATTGAAGAATAGCCATGATAGGCGTAAGTGGGCGTTTCCTATCCTCTCTACTGTCATGTCTTTGACAGGTATTACATCTCTTAACGTACTCAAAGGAATCTTGAAAGATGGATGGCCACCAATACTACCCAGCTCTTAAAGCTTTCTATGCTGTCAACCGTCCAGCGAAGTGCCCTCCACATGCAGAGTCATGGCACTCTTCCAAGATGAAAGGAATCTCGTCAAGCATTACACATCGGCGATAGATATCATCAACACCCTACTGATATAGTGTTCCTGCGATCAAGGAAAACTTCAAAGCTTGTTGTCTGATTTTCCTCTTTTCAGATTTTGATAAGCCAGCTCCAGTCTCTTCCGTTGATAAATAATGTGTGATAACAATATACCAAGATGGGATAGAAGCTGTATCAATTTTAAACATTTCTTCAATATCACTTCCTTCAGCCAAAGTTTCTTTCGGCTCCCCACAAGGCATTCCACAATCCCCTACAACCTCGGTGGCTTACTCTTAATCTCATAATCGAACTCGTGCAAAGTGATTAACTACTTTTTCAGACGATCAGGGGGTTGTAGCTTGTTCATAAGCAATCTAAGCCCTTCCCCCTTCGTATAGAAAACTACCTTCTCATAAAGGATATAGTGTCTGAAATTTTTAGTTGCAAAGACCATCGCAAGGCACAACTTCTCCATGTAGGTGTAGTTAATTTCTGATATGCCCAATTTTCTACTAGCAAAAGCTATCGGATGATACCACATTTCCTCCCAGATTTGGGCTAAACAGCAACTGATACTATGCATGGTGGCTGCTGAAAATATGAAAATACCTCGCCTCTTTTAGGTGCTTTTAAAACTCGTGCTTTTACTAGCTCATGTTTCATATCCTTGAAAGCTACCTTACAAGGGTCACTCCTTACAAATAGACAGCTAAAGGATAATAAGTTTGTTAGTGGCAACGTCCTTTCTGCCAAGGCATTTATAAACCTTTGATAGTACCCTACCGATGACAGAAAGCTATGTATCTCTTTCCAAGTGCGTGGTGGACTCATAGCGACTATAACCTTGATCTTTTCAGGGTCATTTGTGATCCCTACTAAACTGACCACATGGCCTAGCAATAGCACATAAGGTACTCCAAAGACACACTTCCGTGGGTTAAGAGCGATACAAAATTGTTTGTAGCGCTCAAAGCACTTTCTTAAAATAATCAACATCCTTTCCCTTACAGTGGCTGCCCCTAGGTCATCGATAAATACTTTCAACTCATCTGGGAAGATGTCACCAAAGGTCTTGTCTGCTGTTCGTTGCCATGATCCAAGCGCATTGCACAATCCAAAGGCCATCACATGGTACGCAAAAGTACCAAAGACAGTAATAAAGGTTGTTTTTAGCTTATCCTCTTCTGCAATTGCCATGTGGTTGTATCCTGCAAAGTAATCCATGAACGAATATATTTTCCTACCCGCTAATTGATCCAAAATCTGGTCAATAAATGGCAACGGGTAGTAATCCTTAACCGTCTGCTTATTCAACTCTTTAAAATCTACACATAGTCGGATCTAGTTGTTTTTCTTCTTCCTGATGACAACTGGTGAACACCATTTTGTGTGCTGTATAGGGAAGATTAACCCAGCTTTTCGTAACTTTTACAACTCCTCAAACAGCCCGTCCCTCAATTCAAAAGGCATACGCCTTACTTTCTAATACACAGGACGACTGCCTTCTTTTACAGGAATAGTATGAACAGCCAGGCTAGGAGGAATGCCTCTCAGCTCATCATAACTCCAAGCAAAGATATTGTGAAATTCTTGAATCAGGGACACGTAGTTCTCCCTTTCTACTCAACTGAGCATGGAACCTAATTTAATTGGCCATGAATCATTTGACATGCCAAGGTCCAACTCAATCACATCCGCGTCTCTTATCCTATCTTGCGGCTCTATCGGCTCATTCAAAGTTATTTGATAAATATCCTTTGTAGTGGACCCCTCTTTAGATTCGTCACTGGATGATATCTCACTACCAGATGGATCATATGTTGTCTCTAATTCAGTAGAGGATAAATGAGCTCTCTCACTTTGAGGAGACTCAGGGTAAGCATAGACTATTACTTGATTAGTACCTCTACCTAGAACCACTCGATCGGCGGGTATATCAACTTGACAGTCTGTTCATAAGATCCAAGGCTTGCCTGGCAAGACTCGATAGCTAAGACGTCCTGCAAATCTTATCACCCTAAAGTCCAGGAAGCATTCTACACTTGCAACTGTAACATGGACTTTAGTAGGGCAACCTTCTAGTTGCCTTAGACTATCATCAGCCATTCTAAGAAGGTGGAGCTATCTTTTTGGATTCCTAGACCCAACCTCTCCATCAACTCTGAACTCATGATATTGATAGAGGACCCAGTGTCTACAATAGCATGCTTCACTAATATTCCATCCACGTATGCTAGAACCCTAGGGCAATTCTTTTCAGCATGATCAAACCAATCTTCCCCTACTCGTGCTATGCCCAAAGGTTCTACAATATACCCAATACGTAGGATCTTCTTGAATTCCTTGCGTACTCCTGGAGATAATTTAATCAACTATAAGAGGTTTACATATGGTTTGACTTCGCAAAGAGAACTTGCTAAATCAAAATCATGATAGGTAGCCAAAGCTCTCTTTTCTCGCCAAACCATTCTTTCTTTTGGTCTCGGGACCGGCTTTGGTGCTTCTCTTTTAGCTCTTGCCTTCTTTCTTGGCATTTCCTCATTCTTCTTAGGATTGACTTTTTTGTCAACACGCCTTAGAGGTCCCCCTTCCATGCCAGGATTCAAGACTTGCATCCCCTTATCCCCTTGCTTAGGGTTTTCCTCAACCGGTTTTGCATTATCTCTATTACCCTCTTTAGCCTTTTGGCCTCTTGTCACAGCTTGTAGGTTGGAGGTTTCATCACCATTGATGCGTATAGCCTCAATGAGGATGACTCCATTGCCTTGTGGTAACTCCTCTATAGTGGTCTTTCCTCTTTGCAATATTTGCCTTGGTCCATCATTTTGCTGGAGGTTATTACCTTGCGCTCTATGATTAAGCGGACATGGCTATTTACTCCCTTGTTGGAGGGAACTAATCTTACTCCAATAGGTAGCAGCTAAGTGGCCTGCCACAAATATCACATTTAACATTTGGATAGTTTCTAGGGAAATGTTGTCCACCACACCACTTACAGCTGAATCTTGAGGGACGACCCTTTTCAGGGTGTCGACTCCCTATCAGATTCTGCTGCTTCTTCAGGAAATTGACGTCAATAGCTATTTGTCGATATTTTTCAAAAATCATGTCGGTGTAGTACTTCATCATATCCTTAACTTCACCAAGGACATTAGAGGCACTCGACTCATAGCCTTGATCGTCTATCCGTCGTTCCATTGGCCTAACAATTTGATTGGGCATTGGTTGTTGATTCACAGGAACAACATTAGGGTTCGAAACTTGGCCTCCAACATTTGGCGGAGCCAACTGACTACCCAGAGGCATAGTCACACTGGGAGGAGCTGGCAGCAAAGGTACATTTTGAACCATGCTTCCTCTCCCATTAGGGTTATTCATAGGCATCCGTTGAGTTCCATTTATCAATGGTAAATTTCCTCCAGGTACTAGACCTGCATTAAGATTTATTCCAGAGGAGTAGGCTATCTGTAATCGTGAATCTACTCCTTCTGCCCGCGTGATGGCGGTGTCTATATCAACCAAAGCCACACTGCTCAATTGTACTTGAATATTGAAATCCAATCCATACAAGAAGTATTGCAATTGGGCAGCTGGCAGAATGGGAATGTAAGTTTGTAACTTACAAAACACTTCCTTAAGCTTCTTGGCATAGACTTTTACATTCTCATGGGGGTCTTGGCGTGTTACATTCAAAACACGCAACCAATATTGGCCACCTCTTTCAGGGGCATATTATCCTCAAAAATCTACATAAAATTGGTCGATTGTGGTTATGGTTCCAGTTCCTATGCTGTGATACCATACTGCAGCCTTTCCTTATAGTGTCATGTTAAAGAACATCATAAGATGTCCCTCATCTTGGATGCAGTAATTAAACATTAATATTTGGAATTCACAAATTTGAAACTCCGCATCTTCTTCGGCTAACCCATTAAAAATGGGCAAAGGAACTCCTAAAGTTGGCAAATCCGGCGTCCCTACAAGAATTGCAATGGGTTGTGCCATGACGACAATAGGATTGATAATATGAGTTTGGACTGATGGAATCACACCCCCACTTGAAGTGGGTTGACTTGGTGGAAGAGAGGAAGAACTTGTGCTTCCTTCTGTACCTAAAGGACTACATGCAGCAGTTGGGTTACTAAGACCACTGCCTCTTATGCGTATCGGGCTACTCCTTTGAGGAGAATAGCGACTTACAATCTCCAACCGCGGTCTAGCCCTCTCAACATGTTCTGCTTTTTGTATTTCAGCTTGACGGTCCTTGTCAGAGGATATAAACCAACTTTTTGGTCCCTAAAAACCCTAGATTCAAGGACCACCACTTGTCGACGGCTCTCGACAGATGCACCACTGATGGGACCTCAAATGGATCAGCATTGGCTATGGCACTAGCCGGACCTCATGCTCATAATAGACAAACACACCCTCACAACGTCGCCGGCCAGGAGCGTCTATCTGTTGCTAAAGGACGAACTGTCTTAAAGCCTAATCTATGCGTTCATAGTTTTGTAGTCCAACATTTCCCTTTCTATAAACTCCACAGAGGGAGAACCCATACACATTAGCAATAAATGCCACAATAATCACATACATGGGAGGCAACCTCTCGGTGGAATCATCGCAGCCCCACTGCAGCTCTCCTACATCGTAGGGATTGGCCCCTTGATGCGCTGCTCAACATATAGAATAAACAAACAAACTCCACTCTTTCATTTTGAACGTATTCTAGGAGATACCATGTGTCCTTACCAAATAATCCCCCCAAGAAACGAACGTCTATCCTACGGCTTAGGTTGCCTTTCCACACTCAAGCGTGGGTCATCATAACAGACAACAGGTACTATGCATCCAGCCCTTTGTATTCTGATACCATGGTTGTCATGCACATGAAAAAGTGGATGATCCTACAGTGCTCAAATATAATTTTCAATCAGAAACGTGTCGACACAACCAGGCTTTCCAATGGTCATTTATTAACTCGTTGTGGCGATGTAAGGATAGCACCGAGACAATGCCTATGCTACTATCCTCTTAAATAAAATACAACAAACTCTATGTCATGATATGCATCAGAAAATCAGCAATAATCAGCATGCAAATCGCACCATTCAAATATCCCAACCCCCTACGGTTAGATATTGCTTTCCTTACATAGGTTTAGAGGTTCATTTTGTCATATTTTAATGTATGAGAAGCGATAAATCACAAACTTTGACAAAGAGATAGGGAAAAATGAGGCTAAACCTCATGCTTTGCCACTACCATACATCCACAAACAATCCTTATATTTTTTCTTATTTTTGTAAAGCATATTTCTATTTTTCTCCTTATTTTTTCTATTTTCTCAAATTATTTGATAATAAAATATGATATTTTTTTATTTTTCTTGTTCCAATCAGTTCAGCATACTAACATTCAATTTATTTTCCATTTTTCCCCCATAGGAACACATTTCACCTACTCGAAACGATAAAACTATCATTTTACCACTTAAAAACCGCATTTCAGGTTTACGGGAATTAAATAGCACATGTAAATCATTGTAAAATCAAAATTTTCTGATAAATAGCAATTAATCATGATTCAACCAACACTCAAGCAAATTTTCATCCAATAAGAACATCATTACCATCATAAACTATTAAAAATTTTCATTTTCCTTCATAAAAATGGTCATGCCGTGTTTTTATGAAACCCAAGACACATTATATGACTGCATGAACAGCGGACGGAGCCTCCATTGCTCTCAATCCAATGCTACACATCAATCTTCAGCATCTCCATCAATCTCCATCACCGTTTCCTTCAATCTCCTTCTCGATTCCTCCTTTAAGATAGTGCGCATGAACAATCCATAGAGAGGAGAGAGAGAGAGGAGAGAGAAAGACTAGATTCTGATCTCTTCATCTAGACAGGCATATCTCGCGCAAGGACCAGCGATAGAATCTGAAAAGAGGGAGAAGTTGACGGGCAATCTTGGTTCCATGGGGTACTTGTAGCCTCCATTCATGATTTGTGGGGGGGGGAAGGGGGGGGTTAAAGTCCCAAAGGGCACCCCCCCTTTGGCCTAAGTTTTTTGTCCACCTTTTCAAATCTTGGCCAATTTTTGGCCTCTTTCGCGTCCGGACTCTGTTTCGACCTCTGAAAAATCCTGTGCGTTCGTCTTGGCATCCCACACTAACTGTAGCTCCCGGCATCCTGCACGACAGTCGGAAAAATTATCAAAAACCCACAAGTGTCGCTCGAGCGCCTTTTAAAAGCCGTCTTTCACTTGGTGCTTAAAATCATCCTAGCTGTAGCTGCCACCTTTGATGTCGAATATTTTTCCCCTAAATTTTGGATTTTTTGGCAAATTTTAGGTACATCCCGGGCTTAAAACTCTGCTCTCACAAGGGTCTCACTTAAAGATATTGAGCACTCACTACTTGATGGAGAAAGCAAAGTTAAAAAAAAGGATGCAATTGAACACACCTCCAACAACAGTCTCTTGTACACCAAGGGCACTTATGGAGCAAGAGGCCATGGTTGAGGACTCAACACCAACAACAACAAGGATTGAATTATATGTCATTACTGTGGTAAGATTGGCCGTATTTATGAGTCCAAGCTTCCATCTTGGAACCTAATTCACTTGTGTAACAATTTTCTACTCATTGTCCATGTCAACATGAATTGAGTATTCATCTTCCAACCTCCATAGCTCCTACCATGCTCTAGATTCTACATTTTCACAAAATAGAGCTAGAGATAAAGGGCAAGGAGGGAGGGAGAGAGAAAATAAAGAGAGTGAGAGAGAGAGAGAGAAATGGAGAGAGGAAGGGAGAGGGAGAGAGGAAATGTTGTTTATGAATGACAAGGTGGATGAGCATGAGTTCTTGGGGTAGTCCATTTGCCTTTTAGAAAGTACTTCTTTTTTGCAAAATTAGTACATATAACTTTTGCATTTAAAATAATAATAATAATAATTGGTTGAAAAAACAAGCAAGGGTTTTAAAATCCTATCACGATGACCCATTTTCATGATACTCCACTTTTCATTCACTTTGCTTCATATTAACCTAGGAAGCTATGACCCTCTTTCTAATCATTCCCTTAATGAAGCTATGAATGTAGAAGCTCTGTGAGGCAGTCCATTCCATCCTCCTCGACCAATGGGACTTTGTACTTACACATTAGCAATGTCCCTCCCATGGAATCAATGGAGCATATGAACATGGTTGACATCTTCAAGGAGCTTCCTAACTTGATGATATATGAATTGATGACAAAAATGGTAAAGAGGATCAAGTGCAACAAAGAAAGAAAGAGGATGGGCATGAAGATGTTAAAAAAACAATTCAAGACATCAAGGCATCCTTTTTTTAAATATATAGCTACAATGTAGTGACACTTTATATAAAGGTAAATTTCATCTTGATTATCACTACACTATACATTTTCTTTGACACATAGATTCTGAGGTAGAAAAAGAGGGGAGTGCCATCCAATCCATGAAGCATCTACAGAAGAAGCAATATCTACTATGCATGAACATGGGGATCAAGCTATCATGGACTCTGTTGCACAAGAGCATGAGCTAGCACATCATCATGGTAATTATAAAGAATACTGCCAACAAGTATTAAGCAAGGTCTTTCACTTTCACCACATTTTAATTAGCCTTTAGCATAGTATAGTTTTAGCTTACTATGTTCATCCAACTATAACTCTTCTTTTTTGTAAGGATGTACATACTTACTAATACAATACATAATGTTCAACATTAAAATGTTTGTATGCTGTTGTCGAAGGCTATATATACAACTATAGTGGTGCACAAGTCTATGTAACCACTAAAGAGGCAATGCTATAAATGCATCTTAAAATAACATGGAAGTCAATGTTTAAGGTTAAAATGGCCTACAACTCAAAGGTAAAGTGTTTTGGGAGTTATTAAAACTTGGAGACCAATATTGGAGGCTAGAGGGTATGTTTGGACTTTCATGTTATGCTTGCAAAGCTAGGGCCATATCCTCTCATTTTGGGGTGACCATAATTAGCATGAGATCTAGATGGGTCTTGTACATAGGTCAATCTAAACTCTATTTGGGCAAAACTACTCATAAGAGGGTGATTCTTGGTATTAAAATAGGATCTATCATTCAAGGTGGACATGAAAGTGATGTTAAAAGACATAAGACTAACGACTCAAAAAGTTCTAGCATTGATAAAGAAGATAGAGAATGGAAGCCAATTTACTTTCTAGAGATGTTGACCTTTTTTGGATTGTGAATTTAGGGTCCAAAAGAAGTGCAAAAAGTAGTAAATCTTGCATCGAAAATGCATAACCTACAACAAGAAATGCATAACTAACAATATGAAATGAATATTGGGCTACCTAAGCTAGTGAGCATGATAGGAGATTATTTGACTAAAGGTGAAATAGCTAAATACTCAGCCATCCTATAAAATTATCCAAAGTTATTTACTACTAAGTATTTTGAGATGAGGATTACTAATAGCATTGTGGATCACATCAAATTGAAAGAAGAATATAAACTAGTAGGTTAGAAGAGCTAAGGGGACTTGGTATCATTCAAGAAAATAGAGCTGAAGCTTAAAAATTGTTGGATGCAAGGTTTATTTACCCTATTGACGATGTAGAATAAATATCTCCTATTGTAATCACACCAAATAAGAATGGAAAATGGAGAATATGTGTTGATTTTAAGCCTCTTAATGTTGTGACCAAAAGGGATTACTATCCTCTCCAATTTTAGGATGAGATTTTGGATCAAGTAGCAAGTCATGAGCTTCATAATGTATGTGATAGATATTTTGCATACTTCCAAATAAGAATAGTAGAGGAGGAACTAAAAAAGATATCGCTCATTACTCCTTGTGGATTTTTTTATGATTGGGTAATGCCTTTTGGTTTGATGAATCCATATACTAGCTTTGAAAGATGGGTTCATTGGGTATTTTCTCTTATTCATCGGGAAATCCTTGTGAGTGTTTATAGATGGCATTTGCATATACATCTCTAACGTTTTGCATGTTGAAATTCTTGATGAGGTTTTCTACAAATTGGATCAAGATGAATCACAACTAAATCCTAAAAAATGCAAGATAGGAAGGGGTGCAGTGATACTCTTGGGTCATGAAGTATCTACCAACGAACTTTCACCAAAATCTAATAAATTTGAGGCCTTCTTGTGGAATCTCCAAAAAGTATTGACTATGAGATTTATTCAGAAAGTGAGGTATCTATCAATGTCTTTTCATATGCTAGTTGAATATGTGTATCTTTACATAAAGCAATTCAAAAGAATCATTTAGTTTAGACACAAATTGAAGTGGATGCATTTCTATAGATAAAGAAGAAGGTGAACACATTACCAATTCTTATGCCTCCAAATTGGGATGAACCCTTTTTCATTTGCATTAGTGTTGGAAAGAATACTTTCAAACCTATTTTGAAGCAAGAAGAGGAGAAATGTCTTACTTGCCACCTATGTTTACATAAGCGAATTGGAGTAATTGAAAATTCTTGGATGGAAGAATAGCTATTAGTATCAAAGAGCTAGTTTACACAATTAAAATATGGAAATCCTTCTTTATTAAAAAACCATTTGTAGTACTTAGTAGTTCCTTGTAACTGCAAGTTTTTCACTCTACTGAAAATGCCATGAGGGTAACAAAATGGAAATTGGTTTTATAGATATTTGAATTTACTTGTTTGAAAGAGGATACTATATGACCTAATTCAGTTAACATTTTGATCTATAAACTGCATGCTAAAAGTTCAAGTGTTATAAAATGAAATTTGATCCTACATCCTTGAATTCATGACAAAATGAGGGATAAAGATGCCACTTTGTTTTTTATGGAAGCTATAGAAGAATGCTAAAAAAGAGGGATTTTGTATTTTCCCTTTCGAATGCTAAAGGTCAATGCTTTTTTTTAGGAAGTTAGGAAAGCAAGGAAATACAAAGCAATAATGAGGCTGAATATGCAACTTTATATGTTGGTTCAAAATTATGTATTTAGTTGGGATATAGAAAGGCAATGGCAAAGGGGGATCATACTATGTTAGTTATTATGAATGCTCAAAATATCTGGAAAGTTAACAAAGAATTTTAAAGAGATTGGTTGTTCAAGATAAAGGGTTCAATTTATAAGCAGCTATAAAAATTTGAAATTCGACATATTAACAAGCATTTTAATATTAGGGCTTTGTTGAGCCAAATGCACCAATAGTCTGGACTTTGGACAGACTTTTATTCTTTCAGAAGCTGCAATTCACTTCAATGAAAATTTCTCACCTTGTCTCTCGGCATTCCACTCTAACAAACCATGCATCCTTCTCTCTAAACCAAGAAAGCAAGAACACAAGACTATCTTCGAGGTGTAGTAAACTCACCAACCTACCTTTCCACATTGTAGTCCAAAAGCTTAAAGGCTAGAAGATAGTTCCACAATCCAATAAACACAATCCAATACCATCACTCCTTTGTATCCACCACCAAGCACACCAACAAGTTAAGAAGCTAGTACAGAAGAAGAGAAAAGCACGAAGATGACAAAAAGCTTCATCTTTCCTTAGTCCCTTGATCAATATACCTCTCACTCACTCTCTCTCATTCACCCTCAATAATGGAGAAAAGATGATAGAGTAGAAGAAGTTAATAGAAAGCTTCAATAGTTGCACTAATAGAGCTTCTGTAGCATGGATACACCAAAAGGGTAAATACAATTGAGACCTCCCACCCTTATACAGATATAAATTAGGGTTAGGGTTAGGTCACCTCTCTAGGACGATGCACTATTTTAGGATCAGGGTTTTCGTCCCACTTAATGTTTTAGGATTTGCACCCCTATGAATTAGGGTTTACGCCCATTTTGTGTTTTAGAAATTCCATCACTATGAATTAGGGTTTGGATTCTCTTTTGGGAGTCCTATTTCTTTTGTGGGATCTAGGCCAGTCATAGTATGCTTGTACATTAGTCTAAATAGGCCAAGCCTATGCTAACCTAATCACAAATACATGTGTGCAACCCACAAATGCAACTGCGAGTGATAAATACAATGTATAGGAGTGAGCTGGCTCTCACAAAATAATACATCCATGATAATTTGGTGTCCATGAGTATAACCATAATAGAAAGTCTCAAAAATAATATAATGAAGCTCCAGAAAATTATAATCCTTCTAAAAGATAGTAGTCGACACTTGCACTTTATGATCTTCTTTGACATTAGCCTTCACAAAATATTATCACTCACATCAAGGATAGGTGGGAAATGCTAGGAACAATCCTAATGAAGTAATCCTACTTGAAAGAAATAAGTGTTGCTAATGAATATTTGTGGATGATGAGAGTGATATGCTTGCTAATGTGAAGAATTGGTTCAAAAGAAGATGATGCTTTTGCAGATGCTCTAGATAATGCCCAAAAAGATGTGATAACTACTAGAAGATGAAGTCTACATGAAGAACCACTGATTGCATGGTAGATAAGAGAAATGAAATATTGAAGGATGAGGATGCAAAGGCCACTAATGTTGATGGGTCTTCAGTCCATCTCACCTACAAAAGTCATGTAAGCCAACTTGTGCTCTCCCTAAGGGATGTGTCTACCTATTGTTGAGATGTGGAGAGAGAAGATATGTAGAGATGCGAGCGAGAGAGAGAGAGAGAGAGAGAGAGAGAGAGAGAAGAGAGACACCACATACATCCCCAAAGACTATTTCATATTGATCACAATCTACATATATATAGGTGAGACCTAGTCTAGGTAGGGTGAGCTATATATAGCTTCCACACCCCCACTCAAACAAGGATCTCTAGCTACATATGAAAAAACCCATGGGGAGCACAAGGGAAAAACTTGATCACCTATATACAAATGTACAAACATGATCAATGTGGAGGGAGCACACGCTCAACTACCAAGACCCATGGACCGCTTATTGTTTCAAGCATTTCAAGCAAGCTCTAATGGCTATCTCTCACCTAGCCAACGTGCCATTGATCCTACAAGTGTAATGAGCTTAACTTGATGCCAATATGAGTTGCCTCCTCTCTCCACGATCCTAGATGCTAGATCAAGTATCCTCAAGCCTCCTCCATCTCCAAGCTCCATCCACCGTAGCCCTACGCGCAAGAAAAGAGAAGAGAAGAGAAGAGAACAAGAGAAAAGGAGATGGTGAGGAGCTTCACCCTCTTGATCCCTCACTCCCACACAATCACTCTCTCACACTCTCACACTCCCTCTCTCAAGAGCACACATAAGCAAGGAGAAGATAAGAAGAGAAGAAGAAGAGAACTCTTGTTAGCCACACACCAAAAATGAGCTTCCATTCACTTTTTGAACTTTATATACAAGCCCTAAAATCCCATGGGCACCCATCCCTTTTTTACATAATCAGCCATTGTGGCAAGGTCATTTCTCTATTTCCTCTTCTAGCCTTATGCCTCTAGTCTACACCTGTCTAATATTTTACAATTGGCACAAGAGGGAGCCTAACATTATTTTACACAAGTTTTTGGAGTTTTTTGAGGCACGTTTCATTTAAAATTACGCTTTTGGCCCCAGCTTAGTTTTAGAGGCCGCCAGCATGTCTTTGTTCTTTTTCCATCCTTTTTCCATTTTTTCATTCATTTTTCCATCTTCTTGACTTGGGGTTAACATTACCCCCCTCCAAGACGGGTGCCAGTCCCATGGCACTTTTAGCTGTTGTTCGGGTTTAATAGGCAATAATTGGCAAAGTAGTCGTGTGAGGGTAGGGCCACATGTAAACTCGGGTGCATGTGGAAGCTTGGTAATGATGTTTTTTGGAGAAGCCAAAACGGATATCAAGTGGATGACGGGGGCCTTTGAAGTCGGTGGTTTGTTGGCTTTGTGATGCTTGAAAGGAAAAGGTATGGTGCTCTACCTAAGGGGGATGTCTACCTTATTGTGTAGTGCATTGTGCTCGTTCTAGTGGAATGGGAAGTTGGGTATAACCATAGCCTTGCCTGGGTGATATCCCACACTTAAGGTCCCCATTTGTGCAAAGGGAGGTGCGGTGCAAGTAGCTTAGGGTGATAGGTCTAACCATAGGCGAGTGTTACCTCCCTAGGTATGTCCTGCCCTTGATGGGCCCTAAGCATGAAGTGGGGGAGAAAAAAGGGCTAGGGGGTTAGGAGCGGAGCCAACTGACCGAAGCCACCAGGCAAGCCTAACTTGCAGACCCCTAGGTGCAGTGATCGTGCTTTATGTGGTGCTAAGTGCTTCTACAAGTGAGTTGTTTTGTCCATTCCGTGTGTAATGTTCTTCTTGCTTTTCCTTTCATGCTTTTCTTTTTCTTTCTTTCTTTCTTCTTCTTTTTTTTATAAAAAAATAATAGTATTACACTAGTAGAATGATAGCCAGTGCCTAATTCTCATTGTCTGAATTAGGCGAAGAAGGGGGTCGGATGGATTTGCTAAAAAATTGATAGCTTTGCATGTATCCTTTCAGATTCATGCGGACGTGGAGGGAGGTGGTGGAGAGGAAAGGATGATTGCATCTAGCGAACTAGTTGTCGTTCATGTCTTCCAAGAGAGCTAGGCAAAAAGAGGGGAAGAGGCTAGCCCTCATCATTAGACGCGCCATGGCACAGTCGTCAATGGCGTTAGGGTTAAAGAAGAGGGGAGGCAGGCAACATTCTTGTGGAGTCGGGTCTTGCTTAAGTAATAATTTAAGTAACCTAAGATAATTACATGTAGTTATGAAAGCTGGATTGGGGCATGAGGAGAAATTCGCGAGGAAACACGTCATGCAGTCATCCAAGCTTTCTGAGTTGAAGAGGAGGGCATATTTGAAGGAGACAACATTAGAGTTGTAGATGATAGGAAAATCATAATGCCCATGGAGGGTGGCATCAATATCCACACCTACCCTACGAGGGTACACCATGAATGTGGGGTTGTTCCTCTTGTAGGGTAGGGTGTTGCAAAAAGCCATCTAGGCGAGCATGTTGATGTCGCACACCCGCCTCCTCCATAGGAGTTGGTAGTTATATCCTTGTACGATATGTGGTACTTCAAACACTTTGTTTTACCAAAACTCAGCTTCTTCATTTCCCCAAAGAGTGGGGGTCTTCTCCCTTTCCTCCAACCACTTTTGTCCTAGTCAGCTACCAATCGAGATCACCTCCTCCATCACCTTGAGCGGTAAGACCCTTTGCAGGCTGTTGGGCATGAGGAAGATGAATGTGAATGGGTCTTTTTCTCTTTCTTGCTGCTCCCAAACTACAAGCTTTGCATGGAATCCAGCAACGGGAATGTCATCAGGGCACGGTGGGAGGGGTGCGGATGGCTGCATGACTGGCTTGGCCCCTAGTTACTTCCTCGTTTCTTCGATTAACTTTCTCCATCTTTCCCTGAGCGCGGCTTGTCTCTCCGCAGATGGATCAACCTGTTGTTACTCTTGGGAATGAGGCGAGGGGGGTTGTGGGATCACCTCTTCTCTGAATCTCCCCATATCGAATTCAAGCTCAGCCTCCTCCCCCTACTGCCGGTCTCCTTGTTCTACTCCTTCTTCAAAGCCCATTACATCAATTTCCTCAAGGGTTAGGCTGGCCAGTAGTAGCAGGTACTTTCGTTGCTCTTCTAGGCTGAGCCTAACCTCCGCAAGTTGGGTGGCATCTGCAGCCCTGCGTGCAGAGCTTTGCATGCGATACTGAGTTTTTTCTATACCACCTCCAATGACTCTCCTTCTTCTGGGCGGGTGGTGTCCGTTAGTGTGTTAATGAAGGCCTTTTGCTAGGCACTGAAGGCTGTCTGGGTGGCTTCTTTTTTGCTCTCTGCGAGTATCTTTTCTTTCTCTACCAGAGCGAGGCGCCATGCCAGTGTCTTCACCCTTTTTTCATTCTGCACTGCCCATTCCTCTGCTCTCTTGTTCATCTCTTCCATGCTCTCTCCATGCTTCTGTACTAGGGTTACAAGCTTCTACTCTTGGTCTTTCAGTTCCCTGCTCATGTTCTCTTGCTCTTTCTTTCCCAAGTGTAGCTGATCGATCATAGACTTGATCTCCTTTTGCTACTGCTCCATCTCCTGCTTTCTCTTTTCTTCTTTGGCATTCAATTCCTCCATCATTTGCTCGATGTTGACAGTTTTTGCCGCCAATTCCCCATGTTGCATCAGGAGGAGCTTATACTCTCTCTACATCTGCACCAATTCCTGATTTTCATCCTCCATCCACTGCTTGTAGCTCTCCTCCATGTCCTCCTTGGCCTTCAATTCCTGTTTGAGATCAGAGATCTCTCTTTGCTGCATGGCTATTATGTAGGTCTTTTCGAGCTGGAATGCAGCTACCGACTTCTTTTCCGCCACCAACTCAGCCACCACAGCTATCTTCTTTTTCTCCCTAGCCTTCTCCAATTGGGAGATCAGCTCGGCGAAGTACTCATCGTAATTGACTGGTGGCGTCGCTGTTGTGTGGATTGGAGTGGTCGAGGCCTCCACTTTCTGACATTTTTGGTCTTGTATCAACTCAGTATCTGTGGCTGGTCTCTTTTGCCCCATGGTCATGGTCTCCATACTCTTTCCTTGGGCCATTTCTTTATTAATAAAATACTACATCCATGCCACAAAGTTGGAGACATCTGCGCTAGTGGGGATGCTAGGGGTGAGAGTGGTTGGTTCAGTGGGAGGCACCATGAGGGTAGGTATAGGGTGGATAAGGGCCTTGCCTTTGCCTTCAAGGACAGCGGGCGGTGTGATTTCTGGTAGCTGCGTGGTGCTGGAACCAGGCCCTTCTTCCCTCAGTAGGCTCAAGGCTCCCAGATCATCGGCCTTGCTCTGCTGCTCGATTGACCGGCATGTAGCTTTGGTCAAGTCCTCCTCCTCCTTCCTTCTCAGTTCCTCTTCTTCCTCAACAACTCTTCTTTGCCTTTCTTCTTCAATTTTCTTGCACTCTTCCTCCAATTTCTCTTTTTCTTCCTTTTCTTTCCTTTTCCTCTCCTTGGCCTCCTGTTTTGACACCTTTTTAGTCTTGTTGACTTCTTCCTTTTCCTTTTCTTCTTCCTGTTTCTTCTTCTTCTCCCTCTCCTCTTCCTCCTTGAGGGATTCTCTTTTTTCCATCTCCAAATCCTCTTTCTCTTTCTTGCGGCCTTCATCCTGCTTCTTTTTCTTTTGTGTCGTCTTCTTCTTGGGTTTCTTGGCTTGCTTTTTGCCCAATTTTTCTTCTTGTTCATGTCCTTCCTCATCATTCTCGGTCCTGTCACTGGACCTCTCTTGGTCCTGGTGAGGGGGTGACCTGTCAGAGGCGGTTCTCCTTCTCCTTCTTCTGCACCTTGTGTCTCCTTCATTGCCTCCTAGATGAGCGCAAGCAAAATGCTTCCATAGCTAATGAATGAGGCCTTAGACGAGGCATTCTTTCTTTCTGTGGCCTTGGAAGCTTGGGACTCCCCACTTGCTAGTGTACTTCCTAAAGCTAGTGCTTTAGCCGCTTGGTCAATGATTTTCTGTACATATCCGTTGCAGTAGACTTCATCCAAGGTGTGAGCTACTACATTCTCTAGCACACGCATGCTAATTTGATGCATTAAGGAGTTATAGCACTGGCTGGAGCAGAGCGCGTGCACTAGCTTTGCTTGTAGTCTAGCTTCCACATTAGGAATGTCTTGGATGTTGATGTCGTCATTAGTTAGCACATCCTCCCTTGTCATTTTCAGCATGGCATAAACATCCCTCTTATGCTTTTTCTCTATCTTCGGCTCCAATCCGAATGCCTTCTCCACCAAGGCTAGGTTTAAGTGAACTTGCACCTGTTTAGCATTTTCTCCCCTTTCCACCGTCACAGTGCAGCACTCCTGGTCAGGGTCGTGTGTCCTAAGAAACTTCACACACTTTGTGTGGTCAGGCTCTTGCACAAATTTCTCAAGGTACTTGGTGAGGTTGCAGTGCTCGGTGACTCTCTTGTCCGCTTCCTCCTTGGCCACCACACCCTCTATGTTATGAATGGTTCGGAACTTGAGCGAGTTGTAGGTGCGGTTTTCAAGGGTGATGCAGTATTGCGTTCTTTCCTCCTTCGTGAACGGATGTCGGTGGGCGCGGTCTTCCTGCGACATCTTTTGTTCCTGTCATGATCCCAAGTTTCCATTTAGTGCTTTCAAAATAATTATTTGTTGAAAAATTCATTATTTGTTGGAAAAGAAAGACTCTATATATTTATTGAATGAAAGCATTAAAATACAATCCAATGTAGAATCTTTCCTTCAGACTTTAACTTTTTGCCCTTTATTTCAAAGTTCTCGTGCCATTTTTCCTACCTCGCTCGTTGTTTACCTATTTATGCGTTTTGCTTGATTTTCCTTGGTTTTAATTTGATTCACCTACCCCCCTCCCCTTCCAACTCGAGAAGAATCCTTTCTAGGATTGAAGGTTAGGAGGTCAAGGGCATTCTGCAATGGGTCTAGGAGTTATTGGTGTAGGAATCAAATGTAGAAATTGGGGTTGTACTCTAACTGAGCTTCGCAGTCTAGATCAAAAGATTGAATGCCCACATGTGTGATGTAAGTGAGACATATAATAGAAAGTCACCGAAAGCAACGCGGCTAGCAATATGTAACTCTTCCTCAGTCAATAGGCGATCAAGGTAAGGGAGTCCTTTGATGTGCTCTTCCATGGGTCAGCCATGAAGAGTGGTTAACACTCTATACAAGGTTGGCGCGACGTAAGTGGAGTCGTACTCCACTATTTTGATTGTGTGGTGCTGCTCAATGTTTGTCATGACTTGGCACCCTTCAACTTCCCATTGCAACCTAAGAGTGTACCAGTGCCTCAAGAACGGGGATTAAGTATTAGCAAGTTTTGATAATTCTGCAATTTCTTAGTCAGTGTTGATGGAAAAAGTGGTTCAGTGATCATATGATGTGATGAGGCGTTGTTTGAGGGCTTGCTCTTTGGAGATCTTGCTATTGAGAAATTCAGCAGGCGGAGTTAGCTACTTTTGCGAAGGCAAGTTCAAATGTCTCCCAAGAACAAGGCATTGAACGAACTTCGGTTGCAAAGGGTTTGGGCAACAAGCCTAAGTCCAAGCGGTCGTAGCTCAGAGCTAGCTCTCTAAAAGTGGCATCTAGTTGTCTAATGCAATCAACCACATTATCCCCCGTATCTTTAGCTAGATCTGAGGCCAGTGTCAAAAATGATTTTCGCTAGGAGGTTTTAAGACATGCTGGTGGTTGGGGTTTGATAGCACTAGAGCCTTTGACAATAAATAGTTGCAGTTGCGGGTGTTCTTGAGATTGTGGTTGGACCTCTTGGATTAGGGCTAGGAAAGTAATAGCAATGTCCGATGGACTGCTATCTTCAGAATGGATCAAGGTAGTCGGATTGGCTCTAGCAGGTGATGACTTATGTGACAATGTCTGTCGTTTGGGCCAATAGGCTTGTTCAACTCTCTTGGGCATGTGCGCGGATGAGCTTGATGGATGGCGCTACAACTTATGGTTTTGAGGTTCTATGGGACTTGGGGTGATCAAGCTTAAGGGCGGCGTACGAGTGGTGCCTTTGGCTATGTGGGCTTTTGGGATCCATATCCAGGCATTTCCCTCATAGTAGCCTTGCGCATGCAAGAGGGATTTAGGGGCCCATCTTTGCTTGATCATGCGTTGATTTTTGTGAGTGCGCCTTGGTTTTCTAGGTTTAGAGTTTTGGGTCTTATGAGGATATATGCGTCAACTCCTAGGCGACGGTTGCGGCTATTTAGGCTTCCATTGAAACCTAGGCTATTGGGCCTTAGCTTTTTCTGCTATGAGCAGCGGTTCTTGAGAATTGGTGGGTGGTGGCCTAGCACTACCCCCTCCTTAGATTTGGTTGCTAATACTTCTACCAATGGCCTTACGGAGTGTGATGAGGTCTCGCAGCCCTTAGTGAAAGCTCTAACAATGCAAATGTTGCCTATGGCGAGGTGGATACGCTACAACTCATAATCAACATTGCAATGAGTTTGCTTTTTGAAGGTTCGCCCTAGCAACGACTCCGTGCCTAAGTCTTTGGCGTTTGGCAACATGTAGAAGATCATTGGTACAATCTCAAACTCGATATAAGATCATTGGTACAGTCTCACAGAAACCCTAGAAAAGATCGAAACATTAATCCATTCTCCACAATAACTCATCTTTCAAGTTAATGTCTTTTTTGATATCACTCAAATATAAATATATACTAACTTAACATTGTATTCAATGATGATGAAGCATACTAAAATTTACACTTTGATACCATGCTATCATATGATATTTTATCTAGGATATAAAAGCATAAGAAAATTTGTATCCCAAATAGGGTAAAAATTAGGGATGAATTCTATCATAAAGGCTATTTTGAAAAGGTTTTTTTGGTTTTTTGGATAATTTGTTAAGCTTGAAAACTCAAAAAATATCTTATATATACAAAACTTTACATATTTTGGCCTAAATTTAGCTAGAAGCAACTCAAAAATATGTTTTCTCTTGATATTCACCGAATTTCCTAGAATCTTTGCTATTGATCAACCAAACATTTACCCATCTATCTACAAATTTAAAACCATGGGGGTCCTTTATTTCTTACTTTAATCCCAAAGACTTCAAATGTATGCATACAGGTCATGGTGTGATAGGCTTTCCAAGAAGTTGACCTACTATAATGACTTACTTGTGCATGAATATTTGTCTTCTCCTGAAGAGGAAAAGTTATAACTCATGCTGTAACTTGGAGATAAGTAAAGTCTACTTGTGATCAAGAGTTGGGAATTCAGGAGGTAAGTAGTAGTAGGCTTAATGAAGCCTTATGGGTGAATTTAAATTTTGATAAAAACATAATAGGATGTGTCGTGGAGAAAACTTGTGAGGAAACGGAGGAGCTTATGTATGAACAAGGAAGGCTTGAATAAGAAAAGAAAAGACATCAAACATAAGAAGGAACAAGCACAATAGGAGGTTTTGGAGGAGTTTATGGCCTGATCTCATAGGCAAGAACTGGGCATATATGCTATCCAGAGTAGTGAATAACCACCATAATAAAATCAAGACTACTTCTAAGTGCTTCTAGGTTATGTACAAGAAGCTTATTTTCATGTATGCTTGGTTGGTGCTTGTCTCAAGAGGAACTAATGAGTGAGTCTGTTGGACAAATTTGGATTGAGCTAGAATAGAGTTTTATGTTGTTATAAATAGTATATCACTCCTATAATCACGTTTTCTCAATCTCTATAGGGTATTGAATCACTTATAAGAACCATATCAGAGTATGTTTTGGGAATATACTTGGGTGATGTAAATGATTAAATTTGAATGCATCTTGGATCATAGTTAAAGACTCTTTTTTATTGATGTAAATACACAAAGAATAGGACAAAAATTAGGGTTTTTGTTTCATGAATTATATAGTTTATGCATTGAATTGAAGCTTATATACAACTATAGGTATCTTGGGTCTTTTGGCAATATATGACATATGAAAGTAAACCAAGATTTTTTAATGGTTTCAATGTTTTAGCTTTTTTACATTTTTATGCATCAAGATAGGATTTGATGGGGTTGCATAGCTTGCATGGAGCCACTACTTTGTTTGGCTCACCATGTGTGAATGAAAGGCACGTATTACAAAATGAAGGATCTAGATTGAGATTTAAAAAAACCTTTAAAGAAAATTTTAATTGAGGATGTTTGCTTGGTTGCTAGCATGACATTTATAGAGTAGGTGACTAAGCCCAACAAGGAGCTTGTAGCTTTAAAGTTGTTACATGGATTTGAAAGCAAGTATGATCACTTGGACACCATTGAGCAATAGTCTCTAGAGGCTAAGAATATTGAGATATTTTTGCAAGCTGTAAATTCCACCTTGCAAGAGAGTTTGGAATATTGAATGATGTAACTCAGACTAAGAGCATATTAGAAAAATGTAAAAGAGGCTATTACTATGCTTGTAAAGAGAGATATACGAAAGGCCAAACTACATGTTGTTGGGCTATGTCTACCACCTCTAGCAAAGTGTGAGAACTTGTAGTTAAAGAGTCTGTGTCTATGGTTTCACAAATGAGTGAGGGGTGATGTTATGGACAATTTGGTCAAAGGGATCCATGATTTGTATCTCAAGGTTTTAAGGCTAGAGATAATCAGGGGCACAATGTAGCTTATAAAGCTCTAAGAGAGGGATTTACTCACTGATGCATATGGTGTAATAGCCCTTTGTATGAATGATGAGAGTGTGATTTGTGTTGATATGCATTACAAAGAAATCTAACTTTTTTGAAAGAGAAAAAATTCATTCAAGGGAGAGAGGTCTTCTACTTGACCCAAGATTTGAAAAAGGTGGGAGACAAAAGATACTTGAGGTTATGGCTGCCAAGAGTGTATATGCAGTTGGTGAAAGTTGCCACTATTGGGATATAAATTGAAAAGGCTCCAAGTAATGGTATTTTTGAAAGCAAAGTGCAAAGATTTAGGTTCATGCAATGGATATAGCTGAAAAGAGTAAATTATATAGGGAAATTTTACCTAGTATAGGATATGGAATTCATGAATTAATAGGATGAGACTCATCAATTGACTCTTGTTTAGTGTATGCTTAATTGGTTAAGGTGCAAAACATAGATGTGGTTGTGGAGGAGAAAATAAAACTGCATGAGTATAAGCAAGTACTTTTAGATCAAGCTAAGGTTTCTACTAGGTCTTATCCCAAAACATGTGATGGGAAATGTCTCTCAAGAAAAAAAACATGGAGAGAAAAAGAAAAAAAAAAGGTTACAAAACACAAACAAATATTGAGATTGTAACTGACTTGAAGAAATTTCTTAAAGAGTGCATCTAAATAGCAGTATTGAGTTTACTCTTGGGGAAGTGCTTCACATTGCAAAAAAAGAATTTCATGATGAAGTTAATGACATTATAAAGGTAAAATGAAAGTTTCTTAATGAGCCAAAAAATGCTTTGGTGTAGAAGGAAAAAGAGTTTGGTTCACAATCTGGTATACATGAAAATTATGAGAATTATATAGTTGCTATTTTAGAATTTATTGATGCTATAAAAGCGATTTTGGTGATGGTGTTAAACTTGATGTAATGGCTGAAAAATTAGTAAATTACAACATCACACAAAGTGGAGTAAAGCAAATATATTATACTAATGAGATGAGATTTCAAGATTGATTCCTAAAAATCATTACATCCACAATATTTGGGCTCGTGTGATGAAAAAAACAATTATGAAAATTGAAGATCTTGAGATTCCGAGTATTGTGCTTGACTAGGGCTCACATACATTATTATGATAGTCTCAAGTTTGTATGAAAACAATGTATGGCCAATTGATTCCGATCATGGATGGAGAATGTAGGCATCAAAGACCTCTTCAAGGGATCTTTATGTAGCTTATTTGAATGCGAGGGTAACTATTGGAGATGTATAAGAAGATCAACATTTTTTAAATATAGTATAGTTCTCTCTTATCCAATTATTTTGAGACAACCTTATATCACTACTACTCAAATGGAAATGAAATCATTGAACAATGGATTGGTTTAGCTTGGATTTATAAGTAGAGATGGAAAAACAGTTGTCTAGTTCTTGAGTGTATGTACCAATCATTCTGGAAATAGAGAGATTTTAAGGTATTACTGCACTACCATCAAATGCAAAAGAGGTCAAGGAACCATGTTCTTAGTAAGCACTACTATAAGGCTAGACTATAGTGGTGCTATGTAGAGGAATTTTCCTCTTATTATAGAAACATATGATTTTTCTACTTGTTTTACTGAATTTCTAGCAATATGTTTCTAGGAACATGGCTAAAAAAGCATATATATGTTGGGTTGAAAGAGAGTTGAAAAAGTATAGTTTATTGATTGCAAATGAGGGCATTTCAAGGACATATGATCGATCAAGTCTTGTACATACAATAGGTGACTTTTCAACAATGGTAAATTTTGAAAATGTGGCTGAAAATAGTGTACTACAAGTTTATTGATTAGATGTGTTTCAAGTAATAGATGAGTCTGCTTAGCAATGAGGCTTATGGATGAATAAAAAGAAAGAATCTATAGTGAAAAAAAGAACAAATTAGTGGATAAGAAAGTGAAGGCCATTGCTATGCCACTACCACGGGACAATGAGGGGATGTATGACTTGATATCTAGATAATCAAGCTTAAGAGATGCAAGGGGCATAAGACATAGATTTACTACAAAATCATTAAAAAAGCTAAAATTTGATTGTAATAATTTATTTTCCTAGAGAAAATGAATGTCTTGAGTAGATATTATCCAGACATGGAAAGGATTTTGTGTATCAGCTAGTTAAAATAGGCTACATGGATCCAAATGTAGTGGCTCCTATGGTGAGTTTTACCATTCCACATGTAGCATGTAATCTATGATGATTGATACCTATGTTAGGAGTTTACTTGTCTAGGATTATGGATTTGCTTAATTAAAAAATAAGAATGAAGATTTTGGAGCCTTAATCAGAACCATACTCAAATAGCTAGTTTACTATTCTGAACATTGAGGTTTATCTAGGACATGTAGCCAATTAATAAAGTGACAATGAGAAATGTTGGTGCAAGTCCTCTGGTCGATGAATTTGCAAAAGCATTTGCTAGTAGAGCAACTTACTATTTGGGGAATTTCTATTCAGGGTATGACCAGTTTCAATGGGTATTAGAGAGCAAGGATATTACTACCATGAAGATATAATTAGGATTGGTATGTATGTGTACGCTTTGTTAATGGGTAGCAAACTAAGTGATGAATATGATGAATGCAATGTGCAAGGTATTAGGAGACTATATTTTGCAATTAACTATGTCATTTCTAGATGATATACCTATAAAGGGATGTGTACAAAATGAGAAGAATGAAAAGTTGAATGAACATGGCTCTAGGAAGTTTATTGCGAATCACATCAATGAATTTTAGCTGATTCTAGCTAGACTATAAGAGATTCATCTAAATCTTTCTAGAAAAAAGTCTATCTTTGGAGTAGAGGAAGTACTAATTGTGGGTCATATGTGTGGGTCTTATGGCAAGAGACCCTTCTAGTACCAGTTGATGGGGAAAATAGGATACATGACACATGTTCCATTGTTTTAGAGGTAAGAAGATTCTTAGGGGTGTGTGTATTTTACCTCATTTGGATATCACATTTCGCACATGGGCCTGATGATCTCTATTAGTTATTGTATAAGGGACAGAATTCCATTGGAAAAGAAAGCACACAAACTCCACAAGCAAACTAAACTAGTTCTTGAAGATTGCACCAATATTAAGAAAGGCTAACTATTTGAAGGGAAACGCCATTGTCATTTCAATGGATACTAGCCCGAGTGGTATTGGATGGGCAATTGGGCAATTGGGCAAGATGAAAATCAAGGTAAGATATGTTGTTAGATTCAGTGCAAAGGCTTTTAATGCAAGACAAAGGAAATACCCCTTTGTGAGGAGGGAGTTATGGGGTGTTGTTATAATCCTTAAATGTGACAAAGAGTATTTCATTGTTGGTACACACATGATTATTGAGAGGGATTGCTTGCCATGCCTGGAGATGATTGCAAGTTGTGGTACTCCACATACTACCTTGAGATGTATTACATGTATAAAGTCTCTAAGTGTCCGGTTTCAGCATATTGTAGGGAAAAAAAATCTAGTGTTGATATATTATCTAGGGCACTATTTAAGAATGAAAATGAGATGATGGATAATAATGATGAGGACAATTTTACAACGATCACTATAGATACATCTATGCTATGAATGCATTGATGGTTGTTAAAAATGTAGGTATAGTAGTCATAAATACAAGGAGACAATTTAATTCAATAGGTACATAGAAGGTCTGACAAGTACATCTGTTTTAATAGTAAGTGGAATAGAAAAAATGTATTTAAAATGAGAGAAAATGTTGGATAACAAGAGAAAAACACTATGAATGTTATGTTTCACCACTGGAGATATTTTAAGAGGAATTATATGAAGAAGACTGGTTGAAAATCAATCAATACACATTATCAAAGAAAGATGATTGGAGTAAAGAAGAATGTAAGAGAATTAGAATAGATCCAAAGGGTATTTTGAAGGATGGGTACCTTTGGAAACACCCAAAGAACAAGAAAGGGACTCAACTACAAGTCATTTGTGAGAGTGCTACTCAATTGCAAATAATGCGAGTTTCAAAGTCTTCTAGATAGTCATAGATGAGTTTAGGCTATATTTGAAAATATTATGGAGAGAAATCGATGGCAAGCAATGTATAAAGATGTCTCACAATTTGTTGAATCATGTAGTACTTGCCACATGTATTCATCAATAAAGCACAAAGATGATTTGTAGCCAACATATCCTTTATCCATTCATTATAAGTGGGTGGTTAATTTTGTGAACATACCTACAAGACTTTGGAAAATGAGATATATCATGCTTCTACATGAAGATTTGACTAAGTATGTGGAAGGGAGATCCTTGATCATTAAAATAACAAATGTCACTATAATATATAGGCCACATATTGATGTTTAAAGTGATGCAAATATTCATTTAAAAAATTGCCCCCATCATTGCTAAAAATATCAATATAGGCATCTTTACATATTCCTCTCTAAAAACATCGTTATTTGCATTGTTGTTTGCAACAATATTAGCATCATAGAAGAGATGCTAATGGCACCAGAGGTAGCAATGCAAATAGCAATGCTTTGTGATGCATATACCGATGCATTATTGATGCAAATAGCAACGATTATAGAGAAAAAAAGTTGGTGGTAGGGCAATAAGTTGTCCTACCACCCACACCACCATGTACTAAATGATGTTCTGCAAAGAAATTACATATTGAATATGAAATTATCATTAAGATAGGTGCAAATTTTGCTTTTAAAAATGACTGATAACTCATAAAATAAGTACAACATTGGTGATGACAACTCATAGAATTACATGGAACCATGGAAAGGAGAGTCCAAAACAAAGATCAAAATCTATCTGTAAATATTGCAAAATATAATTTTATACAAAGAATGATAAATATATCTAAGAAATGCTACATAAAAGAGGCCTATATGGATCACAAGACCAAAAAAGAAAATGATGTGTGCTCCATGAATCCAAGCCCATGCTACAACTCCTCGCCATCTAAAAGATGGGCTTGATGATGTAAAGGAGCATAAAAAAAACTCTGAAAAAAAAACCCAGATATTAATCTATCATACATAATGCATCATAAAAAAACTAATGACTACAAACAAGAAAGAGTATTGACTTACTGGGCCATCGGGTGCATACAATCTATGGATAAGTGTAGTGAGACTGTGTCTCTCTATATATCGAGTCTTCAAACCTCTAGGATCATGGTTTGTGATGGAGTGTTACAAAGAAAACATAATAGTATTGTTAGAAATAAGATTGTTAGTATAAGTGTTATTCCCAATAAAAAAGCAAGAATAACTAAAAGAAAAATTACAAAGTCCTTCAAGTAAGTCCTATGGCCACCACTCCCTAGATGATGCATGATCCATGCTTGCAATCGTGCCCTCACTACCTCTCGTTGTTGCTGCCATTGTCTTGCAGAGTGTGTGGCCTCCTCCCTGAGTCTTCATCAATCCTTTGCATCCGACCACTTGGGATTTGACACACCACTCTTGATCTCCTTGCGTGCATCTGATCATCTACCTAACGTATATGCATGCATATACTCTATCATCTACCCACTGGAAAACCTCTCTACTACCATAGGTACTAGAAACTTCTTATACAAAGACACCCCTACATATTCCTTGCTCTCCTATGGTATATTCTTTCGATGGTCCAAAACAGTTCGTCTAAATACTTGTTGGCACAACTTTCTCATGTGAGACATCACCCTCCTCTCCTCATCATTCATAATCACAGTACCTATTTTCTCATATACGAGGTATCTATACCCTATTGGGGATATGTTTAAGGTGCAGTCTCTCCCACCTAAAACTATACTCCTAGGCATAACCAGGAGACCCATGTATATCTGGCATACCTAGGAGGGTAGTTTCTCTTGGAGTAGCACCCATAGGAGTGCCACCTGTGGCCGACTGAGCAAAACTTGGAGTCATAAGAGTAGATGTCTCTATAGGAATGACGAATCCTGGAGGTGACAAGTGTCCACCAAATCAATGAGATGGAGACACTACATTGGTATATCCACAATACCCACTTGGACCATGATGCTCTTTGAAACTGGTACAAGAACAAGGAGTAGCAACCCTCTCTGGAACTAACCGTGGACTCATAGTATCTACATCTTTGTATATGGCACCTCCTAGAACCACTGCCTCCATCTAGGGTGAGTCTAGAGTGTCGAACCACCTATTGGAGATAAAATCATAGGAGTGTGCTGAAGTAAACCTCACAGAATGGTCTGATGATGTTCTTGAAAACTCTTGGTCCTCCATATCTCTAAAGCAGGCCATCTGATTAGAAGACATACATGTGAAGATCTGTTCTAGCTCCTCATTGATCATCCTTGACTCATCTTGCTCTCTGGGTATTGTCAAAGGTAATATTTATAGATAGAAAATGATATTAGCATAATCAATATAAGGATTTAGGTAAAGTACGACAACATAACTCTGCAAAAAAGGATGCTAATTAAAGCATGTATACTAAAGTATCCTTAAAAGTGAATTATCAATGAATTGAGCAAGTAGAGGAAAATACGACCTAATCTATGTCTCCATGTCAAGCTCTTGGCATAGCTTGGAATACACAGTGGAAGGTCTATACATAGGTCACTACAAAAAGAGGAGTCCACCTCATTCTCAAAAAATTCAAGGCCTCTTGTCTCTTCGTCTATATTACCCATTCTTGTGTACACTCCAAGCACTTTTTGCCCTCCACCCTCTGTAACATCGACCCTCTACTTGCATACTCTCATCGTCCACATTGGGGACATTGCTTTCATCATATACTCATGCCCTCTAAGATGTTGATGGCAAAACATACCACCATCAAGGTTGTCAGGGATTTGGATAGATGATTACTTGTTCAATATTACATACAAGAGTGAATCAACATTTATGACTATTTTGTGTCATGAAAAATTTAACAAAAAAGATCATGCATTTGTTCATAATGACATGGTAAGACAAACATGCCGTGCAGATCGTTCCATCTTTTCTCAAAATCAACCTCTAGAAATCCAGATGGACCTGTCATAATCAAATCATCAACATAAATGACAAGTAGCATAATACCTTTCTCTGTTTTTCTCACATAAAGTGAGAAATCTGCCTTGGAAATCTGAAAGCCAATAGTGACAAGATATTGTCCTATCTTATCAGACCATGATCTAGGTGCTTGCTTCAAGCCATACAATGCTTTCTTCAACCTGCAAACAAACTCAGGATGAACAACATGCACATAACCTGGTGGCTGCTCCATATAGACCTCTTCTTGCAATTCACCATGCAAGAAGGCATTCTTTACATCCATCTGATGTAAAGACCATCCCTTTGATGCAGCCATAGCAATGACTGCTCTTACGGTTGCCATCCTTGCAACCGGACTGAATGTTTCTTCATATTCAATGCCATATGTTTGTGCATACCCCTTGACTACTAATCTTGCCTTGTATCTGTTCACAGAACCATTTGCATTGTGCTTCACCTTATAAACCCACTTACAGCCAATTGCATTCTTACCTTTAGGCAAAGGTACCAATTCCCATGTAGCATTTGCTTCCAAGGCATCCATGGCTTTCTCTCATTTTTCTTTTCCTATGGCTTCCTCAAAAGAAGTGGGTTCTGGTTCCTGTATCACTTTAACCATATATGCATAGTGAATGGCTGTAAGTCCATCATATTTCAGCCTATCCATAGGATACCTAGCTCTGGTAGACCTGCGCAAAGTAGGTTCACTCCCAGGTGCTCTCAAAACATCCCTGATCTTCCTTACTCCGCATGTAACAATAGAAGGAATACCCTATTAGCTATATATAGTCTATCTATATATAACGCCCTTGTTAGCTATATATAGTCTGTCTATATATAGCACCCGAGGTCCCCTCTATATATTCCTATCATGTGTGATCAGTTGACACACTTCTGGGGTTCCACTTTCAGTGTCTCTTTTCTCTCTTTTCCTCTCTCTTCCTCCGTTCCTTGTCTCCCTCACGCACTGTTCAACATGGTATCAGAGCGCACTCTTAGCAGCAGAGGTGCAGATGCTGGCGATGAGCATGTCTCGCTCTCACCTCCTGGTAGTGGAAGCGGAAGCGCAGATTGGGAGCTTGTTGCATGTGCCTGCTCGCTCCCTCTCCAGATTTTTACCTTCAAACTCTTCCATAGAGAGACTCTCTGCCTGCGCCCGAGAGAGAAAAGGACACAGGGAGAGATGGAGATAAAGGGAGGCATGCTCAGAGGCCGTGGCGGAGAAGGGACGCACATGCTAGCGCTGCGGTGGAAGAAGCCGACCGTCACAACAACAGCCGCTTCAACATTCTGATGCCATGGATGCCGGATTTGTCCAGCCTCACCAAGACGGGTGGTTGGGCCCACCTTTTGTGGCTCTTGCTTTTCAAGCTCCAGGTCCAGCTTTTCTAGCTCCTGTTGTTCCACAATCTGAGAAGCAAGCGAAGAAGACACGGGTGGAAGATCTTGTTCAGGCTTTTCAGCCTCCTTCTCAGAATTACAAACCTCATTTTCATGAGGTGCAAGCACTTCATCACCATCTGCTTCATGTGAATCTGGCTCCGCTACAGTATCACGCGAGACAACGGCATGGTCCGCTGTAGGCTCCAAGTCTTTGGCTTCCTCAATAGGACCGATGTGGAGTCGTCTAACTTGTGCTCCGTGGGAGGTACTGTGTCCCTCGGATCCTGCATGGGAAAAAGCAATGGAGAAGTAGAGGAAGGAACGGGTGGAGCTTCGTAGGAACGGGTGGAGCTTTGTCTGCCCTGTTTGGAGGATGGATGCTGGATTCGTCCAGCCTCACCAAGACGGGTGCTCCAGCCAGCCTTTGTTCTTGATTCATGGGGATTCATGCAACTCTTCCATGGCTACCACAGCTATTGCAGACTATGCACTCGCTTCTACACAGTCAAACGCAATTGTCCCCTTAACAACATATGTCCTGATTTTCAATTTCAAGGTGTTGTACAGTCTGCTTCGCAAGCCAGATGGAACTCTTGACCGTCACCTTGCCGAGTTCCTAGACAGAAAAGTAGCTGCAAATGCAATACCTGTCGAAGGCATTGCTAGTGTTGATGTGATCATAGAAAGAGCAACTCACCTGTGGGGTCGATGGTAGATCTCCTTGTGAATGGCAATACTAATGATCTGAATGTAGACACAGGTGTAAGATCAGTACAGGATGAAGGACGTACGTCATTATTGAGGCCTCTGATCATCTGTTTCCATGGGGGAAGCTTTGCCCACTCCTCTGCCAATAGTGCCATATACGATGCGATGTGTAGGAGGTTAGCCAAGACCTGTAATGCTATTGATGTTGTGCTTTCCCTCAATTTCAGACAAGCACCCGAGCACAGGTATCCAACAGCATATGAAGATGGATTGACATGTGTGAGATGGGCAAGCAGTGACATGGGGAGACAATGTCTTCTTTATTTGGGTTGTTGCTCAAACAAGTGCATTCTTGTAGGAGACAGCTTAGGGGGGAACATAGCCCACAATGTTAGAGTTAGGGCTTCAGAAGAGAGCATACATCTCACAGGAACGATTCTCTTAATGCCTATGTTTGGAGGACAACAGAGGACTCCTGCAGAGAAATTATTGGATGGTAGGTACTTCGTTACAATAAGGGATAGAGATTGGTATTGGCAAGCTTTTCTTCTTGTCGGGGAAAATAGAGAGCACCCTGCTTGTAATCTTTCTCTCCCGTGGCACCATAGTTGGCTGAACTAAATCTTCCTTCTTGCTTGGTGGTCGTTTGGGGCCTAGACATTCTTCAAGATTGGCAACTCCATTATGTAACAACATTCGGTTCCCTCGCCCTTTGCGAAAATCCATCCTCTGGGACTTTTTTCTTGTTGGAATGTTCTTACTTCTAGAGGTCATTAGAATAAGCATGACAAAGGACAACAATGCGCAAGACTCAAGTGCAGAAGCACTCAAAGTATTGGAAAACTGGTCACCAAAGTAGCCTGTGAGGTTCTTCCATTTTATTTCAGCTCTGAGGAAAGCTTCCACGTTGTCCTCAACAACATACACAGTCGGAAGCACTTGCTCGATTGCCTGTACGGCATTGCCACTCAAGGCTTATATTCTTTCCAGCTGATGAGGGTCTATATTCCAGCTGATGACACATTATTTTGTTTATATTCTTTCTTTCCAACCGATGAGGGTCTATATTCCAGCTGATGACACATTATTTCGTTTATATTCTTTCCAGCTGATGAGCGTCTATATTCCAGCTGATGACAAATTGTTTTATTTATATTTTGTTCATGGGGCCTCACATGTGTTATGTTGTCTATAGAGGGGCGTTGCAAACCATCTCTGTAGACCTTGTATTGTTCTAATGTCACTGTAATGTTTTTCTTTAAGTTTTGATGTGAGAGATATATTGCTTACATCCCAAGTTCAGTTGTAGGAATTTCGGAGTGATAAAGCTCTTTTGATGCCTCTGAATAGGTTGTTATAATTCAGGAGTGATGTAGCTCCTTCTCCATTGATGTTGTATTGTAATTCATGAGTGATGTAGCTCCTTTGATGCCTATGAATAGGCTCTTGTAAGTTCAACTTTGTAATTTTATATTTTGAATATTAATATAATGGTAGGCTTATATAGAGCTATGGGTTTTTCCCTTGAGCCCCCAAGGGTTTTTTCATCCATAGTAAGGGACCTTTATTTGAGCGGGGGTGTTAGCTATATATAGTCTATCTATATATAACGCCCTTGTTAGCTATATATAGTCTGTCTATATATAGCGCCCCAGGTCCCCTCTATATATTCCTATCATGTGTGATCAGTTGACACACTTCTGGGGTTCCACTTTCAGTGTCTCTTGTCTCTCTTTTCCTCTCTCTTCCTCCGTTCCTTGTCTCCCTCACGCACTGTTCAACATATAGCTAACATACCCAACTCATCATCAATGCTCTATTCTGAGGCACTGGATTCACCATCCACATAAGAGTGACCTGCATTCACATCAAACATGGGCTGATCAACCTTCTCTTTTCCTTTTCGTGATACTTGCATACTACTATCTGCATTACTTTGAGAAGATTCTCCTGATCTCAATTTGTCTGTCCATGGTGAAGAATGTGAACCACTACTAGAGGACGCTCCAGGTCTACTAATATTTTGTGATTGCTGCTGTGAATTCTATGCAGCATTACCATTTTGTGCATCTACATCATCAATCACATTAACTAGTTTATACCAGCTACTCATCTCATCAAAAACAACATCTTTGCTCACTGTAAACTTACGAGTAGAAGGGTTATAGCATCTATACCCTTTTTGCTGCAGAGAGTAACCAATAAAGATGCACTTCTTAGCTTTTGGATCGAACTTGGATCTCAACTCATCTAGCACATGTATATAGGAAATGCAATAAAAAATTTTCAAATGAGAAATATCTGGTTTCCTACCAGTATACCTCTCCTCTAGAGTCATCCCATGTATTGCTGCAGTGGGAGTCCTGTTCATTATGTAGACTGCTGTAGCAACTGCTTCAGCCCAATAAAAATCTGGCAGGTCTTTTTCATTGAGCATGGCACGAGATACCTCTCCAATATGCCTGTTTTTCCTTTCTGCAATTCCATTTTTTTGTGGGGTATGACTGCATGAATATTGCTGCTTTATGCCATGCTCCTGCAGGAATCTTGCAAACTCATTTGAGAGGTACTCTCCCCCTCCATCTGACCTTAGGCATTTTATTTGCAGACCTATTTCTTTTTCAGCCATAGCTTTAAGAGTTTTGAAATGCCCAAAAACTTCCGTTTTCTTTTTCATAAAATACACCCAAACTTTTCTGCTATAGTCATCAATAAAAGTGACAAAATAATGATAGCCTCCAAGAGATACAGCTTTAGTAGTCCACACATCAGAGTAGATTAATTCCAATGGCTTCTTACTCTCTTGAACATGTCTAGGAAATGGTTTCCTTGCCTGTTTTTCAAATTGACAGGCCTCACATACCTTATGCATTTCTGCAACCTTGAATTTAGGCAATCCTGCAACAATATTTTGGGCCTACATTGATTTAAGTCGTTGTACATTAACATGATCAATGCGTTTATGCCAGATATCAATATTTGCAACTACACCGGTCCCATGTGCAAACATTGCTGCACTCAATTCAGGCATGTCTGCATCCAACGTAAACATTCTGCCCTTCTTTTTTCCTTTTGCTATCAAGCAACCTTTATTTTTCATATCCTCAACAAAGCATCCATGAGGATTAAATCTGACCTGCAAGCCCTGCTCAACCATTTGGCCAACAGAAACCAGATTCTTGGTGATATTCAGGATATGAAATACATCGGACATGTATTTCTTTTTCCCATCCTGCATAGACAAAGGAAATTTTCCAATCTGCACAATAGGATGTGCAGTATCATCACTAGTCTCCACAAATCCTGGTTTTTCCATTTTCCTTGCATCCTCCATCCATTTTACATGACCTGTCATGTGGTTTGATGCACCTGAGTCAACATACCATACATGGTTGCTTTCTTCTGCACTTGTCACAGAATTGTTCATGTGCTGCACCATAAACAAATGCTCATTTCTGTCATCACCCTGTCTACTAGAAGATGCATAATTCCCTTGTTGTAGTTTTCCATTCATGATGTCATTCTGCTTTTTATAGCAATCTTTAGCCATATGACCCATTTTACCACAGTAGTAGCATTCAACATTACTATTTGCATTTTGGCCTCTTTGCCATCCACCACGACCTCTTTGGCTCCCCTTGCCTCTAGAGTTACCACGTCCTCCTCCATAGGACTGGTTTTCTTGAGTTTCCTGCATATTCTGATTTCTACCACGTCCTCCTCCATAGGACTGGTTTTCTTGAGTTTGCTGCATATTCTGATTTCTACCACGGCCTCCAAATTGGCCTCCTCTACCTCTGCCTCTACCTCTTCCAGCATTTGAGTAGAAGACAGCTTCTTTTGAAGTTTCTCCTGAAGAAGATGCACCACCATTTCTCTGCTCCTTAGAAATTAGAAGAGCAATCAACTCCTCAAAATCAGGAAATCTTTCACGGACGGAAATGGATGTTCGGAACTGTGCATAATCCTTTCCTAGACCATTCAAGGTCACTGAGACTAAATCATCATCTTCCACTGGCGACCCAATGGAAGCAAGTGCATCTGCAATCTTCTTCACCTTCGTGTGGTAGTCATTGATGCTCATACTTTCTCTTTGCACATTGTGCAACTCTTGCTTGAGCTGCATTTTCCTGGCTTGGGTATTTGTGCTATACATTTTTGACAAAGTATCCCATGCCTCCTTTGGCATATTTGCATCTTGAATATGCACAATCATAGAGTCTGAAATGCTGATAGACAGCCAATATATAACTTTCCTGGCTCTCTCATGCCATGCTTTAAATGCCTGCATTTGCTGTTGATTGGGAACATCAGGAAGAACTAGTTCTTCTTCATTTCCTGCAACAAATTCCATACATACCATACATTTCCTACAACAAATTCCTGCAACAAAGAGAATCAGACGCCATTACAAAACACTGCAAAAGATTCTGTCACTGCAAAAAACACAGGTTCACCCTCACAAGGGAAAATCTGCAAAACTGGCGAAAGTGGTATTTGACCACACAGTCACTTCCTACTGACAATTTTTCATAAACAGGAACCAAGCATGATTCTGTAACTCCCAATGTCTCTGCAGACAAGCATACGATGCAATTTCTGTGGTAAATGTTCACCGACTTGTAGAACAGTGGTCGCACAGCATAAAACAGGGCCTTTTCCTGAGTGCATGGAGAAAACTTCCGCCTCAAAAACAAGCCCCGAAATGGCCTCAAATCAAAAAAACAAGGTCACCAAGGGCAATAGCCTTCTCTCGCAGCATATATTGCCCTCTTGCTTCACCGGGAAGGGCGTCTCAACCTGAGACAATCCACTCCTGCACTTTCGAGCTGTGCTACCTGCAGAGATCTGCTCCCAAAACAGAAAATGAAAGCAACACTGCTCCTCTTTCTAGAACACCGCGAGCTTGGCTTGCTTTCTTGAGCTCCTTACCACGAAAAAGGCTCTGATACCATGTCAAGATTGTGGGAGAGAAGGAAGGAGTCTCACTTGTAGCTTTCTTGCTTGCAAAATGGGGGAATACACACAAAGGTGGAGGCTGAAAATAGTTTTCCTCTTCTTAATTGTGTAAGCCAAAAGAAATCTAGTACAAAGAAATAGAAGAACCCTATATATGGGTCTCAAACCAAACTCAACTAACTAATGTTGCATACTAACTGAGCCACGAACTAGAGTAGATAAGGATAGCTATCATGTAGCTATTATTCATGGGTGGTGTACCAACCGCGTCTGCAACTGACAAGTCGGTGACATAAATACACAATGGTCACCCTGGCGTATCATTAGTGGAGCTCGATATCTCAACAACATCCACCACACTTTCCTCGATTTTCTTAATTATCTAATTACCTACCACATTATGTTTAACATGCAAAAGCAACTTCCTTAATTAACCAATTTTAAACATAGGTCCTTCACGTAACTTAGACATTGACACAAAAACAATGTCAAGCAAGTTCCTTTTTCAAATGTATCTAATATTTATTTATCATAGTCCCGGAATACATCAAGTATCATGCCCGAAGGCTATCCCAACAATCAACAGTATTGTTGCTCCAAGTTCCGTCCGTGGACTAGTATACGGGCCATGGCACCCAAGTGTCCTCCCGCTCCAAGCTATACCTACGGAGAGACCTCTTGCGGTGGGTTCCGTCCATATACCCGGCGTGGCTAACAACCCCCTTGGATAGGGCCAGGTAGGCAGTCGAAGGTAACTAAATCTACCACTCCCTCCAGGTCTATAACCTTAAGCATTAAGTGTTTTTCCTTGAATTAATTCCTTGAGAAAAGAAGTTCAAACAATGTATCTAAGTGTACAATTACGATCATTACGGTGGTCGTTCATACAACCAACTACTAAGGTGTGATTCCTTTTTCCCGAATGCTCCCAACATTCGATCCTAGATCATTCGCGGCTTGGCGAGATTCCAAGGGCTTGGCAAGATAGGTTGCTTGTTTTCCCTTTATCTTCGGGTTAGGGTTTGTATCCTACCGACCCTAATTATCCTTACCTTAGGTCTCCTTGTAAAATAGGTCATGGACAATCCCGTTGTCCTTGGTTGGTCAACTTGCTGGTTATCTCCTAGATCCCTTGAAGTACCTATGTACCTTTATCTTTGATCTTAATTGATAAAGATTGTCTATCCCTTTGACCATGGCACTGGTCAAGATGGTTCTGTTTAGAACTTCCTACTCCAACTTAAGTATAAGCTTCTTAAGCCTTCTTAATAATGCTCACAAGCACTAAGCTTTTACCTATCCCTTTTGAAGTCACCAAGGACTTTGTCATGGGATTCCTAGATCTCTGTCCCGTTTGGTAAATTACAAACAACGTTGAATTTTTCCAACAACTTTAATACACGCGACGTAATGACATGCCTCCATTTCAATGCTTACAATTTTGATATCATCCATATGTTATTTTAAGCCACACATGCAAAGGTACTTTCTAGACATGCAATCTTAACATTATCCTCTATGTAATTATTTACATGATCTATAACCTTCTTGAATGATCTAACTTTATGTGATCATTGTCTGAGTCTAGCTACACTTTAATCTTTTCTGTAGATTATTACATGTACCTTAGAATCCATCTCGCAATATGGACATGCACTTTGTTTCTTTCAATGTCCTCTAAAATGCATTTTAAGCAAGAACTTGTGCAAGGGACTATGCACTTTATGCAGGAATTCTTGCAATACGTTTTTGGTAATTTACGATGCAACTATCTAATCAATTTCACCTATTATGATGTCATCTTACAATGGAAATTATCTTGCTCCTTACATACATCACAACTAAATTGATGCCTAGGAAAAACACACAATTCATGTGATGCAAGTGAATATGATTTTTCGCCATGATGATTACAACCTATGATTTAATAATAGAGCAACCTAGGTTTGGAGTGATGTCTTGATTCCAGTGGTATTGATTGCCTGATGAACCATTTGCGGTTGCAGTGCCACCTTGATTCGAACCTCCATCCACACTTGTAGGGTTTCTAGCCATCTTTGTGGAATTACGCTTTGGGGCCATACTCAAAGACGCGTGTACGAGTGATAGAGTTCTCGCACTCTCCTATGTAAAATTCTCGCCGCCTTTCCTTGAGTGGAGAAAGAGATAACGAAGGGGAGGGGTGTATTGTCGGCAATATAGAGGGGTGTGTGACCTCTCTTTAAGGAGGGGGAAGAAGAAGCTTCCCTCTCTCTCACACACACACACTCTCTCTCTCCTCTCTCTCTCTCCCTCTCTCTTTTCTCTCTCTCTCTCTCTCTCTCTTCTTCTTCTTCTGCTTCTTCTTGTTCTCTTCTCCTTCTCTCTCTCCCTCTTCTTCTTCTTCTTCTTCTTCTTCTTCTTCTTCTCCTCTCTCTCTTCTTCTTCTTCTTCTTCTTCTTCTTCTTCTTCTTCTTCTTCTCTTAGAGATGATCACAGGGGGGTGGTGGCATTTTGTTTCTTGACGATGGGGGGGGGGGGGGCTTGGTGTTCATGGACGTGGGAGGGAAGGGCTGCTACCGAAGACAGAGGGGGGGTGTAATGATGTAGGCCACGAGAGAGGGGGGAGTGCCCTTTTGAAGAGGGGGAGGAGGTCTTCACGAGAGAAGGGAGACGGCCGTTAATGGCCACCACCCTCCACCTGGGGGGCTACATGCCCCCCCTTTCACTCTCTTCACTCCCTCTCTCTCTCTTTCCTGACATGCTATCGGCGGGGAGAGAGAGAGGGAGTAAATAATTTGTATTTAAAAAAAATTTAAGGGGCGGGTTTCTCATGGGGGGAGGCATGGGGGATATTACAAACTCCATGCTCTTGTAGCAAAAGAGCCTCTATGCCATGGCCACTAGCATCACACTATGTGATAAGCTATCTAGAAAAAGTTAAGCATACTAAAATAGGAGTAAAAATAAGGATTTCCTTTAATTGGTTGAAGCCTATGTGCAAGTGCATCCCAAAAGAAAGCTTCTTTCTTCAACCTATCATCCAAAGGAGTTGCTATAACTACATAGTGCTCAATGAATCTGTGATAAATGGATGATAGATTAAGAAATCCTCTAAGTAAATTAATGCTATAGGTGCTAGCCAATCTCTAATACACTGCACATTGTCAAGATCAACATGTATCTCTTTTTTATTAATAATATGGCGTGAAGAACTCCACCTAAGTCTGTATAGTTGAACACTTTCTCTCCTTAATAAAGAGTCTGTGATGCCTCAATACATCAAAAACCTTCATCGTATGTGATAGATGATCTTGTACATCTTACTCTAAATTAGTATACCATCAGAGAAAGTAAGAACAAACTAAAAGAGGAAAGCCTATAAAATATTATTCTTTAGACTCTAGAGCATTAGTAAGCCCAAATGATATAATCCAATATCAGTCCAAAAGGCTATTTTAACTTCATCACCCTCTTGCATGCAAATGTGATTATACCTTCTCTCAAGTCAATTTTGGTAAAGAGCCTTGTCCCCCTTAAGCTCATCAAGCAAATCCTATACTCTAGTAATTGGATACTTGTTCTTCATTGTGAGCTTATTTAGATCCATGTAGTCAATACACATCCTAAAGGATCTAGCTTTCTTCTTAACTAACAAGACTAGAGAAGCACATGGTGAAGAACTAGACTCAATGAACCCCATCTCTAGAAGCTCCTTGATTTTCTTGGCTACTTCTTCAAGCTCACATTTAGACAATCGTTAGCGTGGCTTATTGATTGATTTAAAATGTGGCTCCAAATTTATAGGGTGATCCACTGCTCTCTTAGAAGGTTATGAAGTAAGCGCTTCAAATAAATCGCTATACTCCTCAAGGAGAGCTTTCAAAGGTGGATGCTTAGATGAATTCTTAGACTAATATTTAACATCTTTATACATGTGTAAAAAAAAAATCTGAGAGCGCCACTTGTACTCTTTTTTAGCTGCTTAATGGTGATAAGCTAAAAATCAAATTTAAGTCTATGGATTTCCTATAGATGGATAAACTACCCATCAATAGCAAACTCCATATACAACTATGAAAAATCCATAATAATCTTCCCTAAGGTCATCAATTAATCACACTAGAGTACAACATCAATGGGTCCCATCTTTAAAGTAATCAACTTTACCTTTTCTTTATAACTTTTAGCCAACTGTAAGTAAACATGTGGACATATTTGAGTGTTTATCTCTTATTCATCATTTGCTACTTGAACTCTTATGGGCTACTATAAATCAATGGAAAGAAAATACAACCTATCTACAACAGAGTTATTCATAAAACTATGCATACTACCACTGTCGATCAAGATAAACACATACTTTCCATGAATGGTACCATTCATACGGAGTGTCTTAAGGCTCATAGAACCTATCCAAGCATCCATAAAGATGGAACAAATAGTGGCACCATGTGTCTCATCATGGATCTCCCCTAGATCATAAAATTGCTCTTGCCCAACTTCCTCCTCAACATCTGCATGTTTATTGGCAGTCATAAATACATTTACCTCATCATTATCATCCTCTAAATCTTGAAACATTAACATACTATGGAACTTGGCTTTTTCATTCTTATATGCATGCGTTGTTGTATGATTAGTTGTATACTTCTCACCACATTTAAAATGCAAATCTTTTTTATTTGTTTCTTTGTATAGGTTCATTGGAATAGACTTTGGATTACCATTGACTAGAATATTTCTAAATTTATTGTCCCCTTGTTTAAAGTCCATTCTTAGATAATTTGCTATCCTAAAATTGCATTGAGGTTTTGAAGCATTGAAGGATGGATAAGTTGGTACTCTAGAGCCCCCACTTGGTACATGATTGCTACCATAAACATAACCAATCCATCTCTATTTTAAACAGTCCTTGTTTGTCTAAAAGTAGATGGAAATGTAGATTCTCTTCTAAACTTTCTTCCGTACCATTCTGTAAGCTCAATCACTTTGAAAAGAGTGGTGGGGTTTTGCACAATAATATCACCTGATAATAAAGATGCTAAACCATACATATACTTTGGAGTTTAGCTTCATCACTTATACTCTCTACATACATAGTTATGCCAATTGCAATTTTACATATATATTCAATGAATATGAGGTGTTGAGTTGTACCAAGAGTATATATGTAGTAAAAGGTGCATTAGAGAATTTTTTATTGAGACTTTTGGATAAAACTTGGATATTAGAAATCACTCACAATCCTCACTGTCAAGGAGAGGGAATGGGAGAGAGAAAGAAGAGAGAAGACTGCAGAGAACAAGAGTAGAAGAGAGAGAAAGACAGTTATGAGGAGAGAGAAAGATTGGAAGAGAGGGAGAGAAGACATGGAAGCTTGGAGAGCAAGCCAGTGAAGGAGAAAGAAGAATTGTATTAATTATCTGATAATGAAAAATTAAGTCTCTCTCACCTTATATACCAGCAAGTGTAGCTAGTATTTTCCTGTTATTAAATCCTCGAGGGGGTCACTCACCCTAGGCATGAATTTAGTTGTGATGTATATAAGGAGCAATATAATTTCCATTGTAAGATGACATCCTAATAGGTGAAATTGATTAGATAGTTGCATCGTAAATTACCAAAAACATATTGCAAGAATTCCTACATAAAGTGCATTGTCCCTTGCACAAGTTCTTGCTTAAAATGCATTTTAGAGGACATTGAAAGAAACAAAGTGCATGTCCATATTGCGAGATGGATTCTAAGGTACATGTAATAATCTACAGAAAAGATTAAAGTGTAGCTAGACTCATACAATGATCACATAAAGTTAGATCATTCAAGAAGGTTATAGATCATGTAAATAATTACATAGAGGATAATGTTAAGATTGCATGTCTAGAAAGTACCTTTGCATGTGTGGCTTAAAATAACATATGGAAGATATCAAAATTGTAAGCATTGAAATGGAGGCATGTCATTACGTCGCGTGTATTAAAGTTGTTGGGAAAATTCAACGTTGTCTGTAATTTACCAAACGGGACAGAGATCTAGGAATCCCATGACAAAGTCATTGTGACTTCAAAAGGGATAGGTAAAAGCTTAGTACTTGTGAGCATTATTAAGAAGGCTTAAGAAGATTATACTTAAGTTGGAGTAGGAAGTTCTAAACAGAACCATCTTGACCAGCCATGGTCAAAGAAATAGACAATCTTTATCAATTAAGATCAAAGATAAAGGTACATAGGTACTTCAAGGGATCTAGGAGATAACCATCAAGTTGACCAACCAAGGACAACGGGGTTGTCCATGACCTATTTTACAAGGAGACCTAAGGTAAGGATAATTAGCGTCGGTAGGATACAAACCCTAACCCGAAGATAAAGGGAAAACAAGAAACCTAGCTTGCCAAGCCCTTGGAATCTCACCAAGTCGCGAATAATCTAGGATCGAATGTTGGGAGCATTCGAGAAAAAGGAATCACAACTTAGCAGTTGGTTGTATGAACGACCACCGTAATGATCGTGATTGTACACTTAGATACATTGTTTGAACTTCTTTTCTCAAGGAATTAATTCAAGGAAAAACACTTAATGCTTAAGGTTATAGACCTGGAGGGAGTGGTAGATTTAGTTACCTTCGACTGCCTACCTGGCCCTATCCAAGGGGGTTGTTAGCCACACCGGGTATATGGACCGAACCCACTGCCAGAGGTCTCTCCGTGGGTATAGCTTGGAGCGGGAGGACACTTGGGTGCCATGGCCCGTGTACTAGTCCACGGGCGGAACTTGGAGCAGCAATACTGTTGATTGTTGGGATAGCCTTTGGGCATGATACTTGATGTATTCCGAGACTATGATAAATAAAGATTAGATACATTTGAAAAAGGAATTTGCTTGACATTGTTTTTGTGTCAATGCCTAAGTTATGTGAAGGACCTATGTTTAAAATTGGTTAATTAAGGAAGTTGCTTTTGCATGTTAAACATAATGTGGTAGGTAATTAGATAATTAAGCAAATTGAGGAAAGTGTGGTGGATATTGTTGAGATATCGAGCTCCACTCGTGATACGCCAAGGTGACCGTTGTGTATTTATGTCACCGACTTGTCAGTTGCAGACGCGGTTGGTACACCGCCCATGAATAATAGCTACATGATAGCTATCCTTATCTACTTTAGTTTGTGGCTCACTTAGTATGCCACCTTAATTAGTTGAGTTTGGTTTGAGACCCATATATAGGGTTCTTCTATTTCTTTGTACTAGAGTTCTTTTGGCTTACACAACTAAGAAGAGGAAAACTATTTTCAGCCTCCACCTTTGTGTGTATTCCCCCATTGTGCAAGCAAGAAAGCTACAAGTGAGACTCCTTCCTTCTCTCCCACAATCTTGACATGGTATCAGAGCCTTGTTCGTGGTAAGGAGCTCAAGAAAGCAAGCCAAGCTCGCGGTGTTTTGGAAAGAGGAGCAGTGTTGCTTTCATTTTCTATTTTGGGAGCAGATCTCTGCACGTAGCATAGCTGGAAAGTGTAGGAGTGCATTGTCTCAGGTTGAGATGCCCTTTGTGGTGAAGCAAGAGGGCAGTATATGCTGCGGGGGAAGACTATTGCCCTTGGCGACCTTGTTTTTTTTATTTGAGGCCATTTCGGAGTCTGTTTTGGAGACGGAAGTTTTCTCCACGCACTCAGGAAAAGGCCCTAGTTTATGCTGTGCGACCACTGTTCTACAGGTCGGTGAATAGTTACCACAGAAATTGCATCGTATGCTTGTGTACAGAGACATTGGGAGTTACAGAATCATCCTTGGTTCCTGTTTATGCAAAATCGTCACTAGGAAGTGACTGTGTGGTCAAATACCACTTTCGCCAGTTTTGCAGATTTTCCCTTGTGAGGGTGAAGCTGTGTTTTTTGCAGTGACAGAATTTTTTGCAGTGTTCTGTAATGGCGTCTGATTCTCTTTCACAGATTGTCACTGAAAAGCTTGACAAGAACAACTTCCAAGCATGGAAGTTTAGAATGATGAATTTCCTTATGGGAAAATGATATTGGGAATTTGTTGCAGGAAATGAAGAAGAACCAGTTCTTCCTGATGTTCACAATCAACAGCAAATGCAGGCATTTAAAGCATGGCATGAGAGAGCCAGGAAAGTTATGTATTGACTGTCTATCAGCATTTCAAACTCTATGATTATGCATATTCAGGATGCAAGTACGCCAAAGGAGGCATGGGATACTTTGTAAAAAATGTATAGCACAAATACGCAAGCCAGGAAAATGCAGCTCAAGCAAGAGTTGCACAATGTGCAAAGAGAAAGTATGAGCATCAATGACTACCACATGAAGGTGAAGAAGATTGCAGATGCACTTGCTTCCATTGGGTCGCCAGTGGAAGATGATGATTTAGTCTCAGTGACCTTGAATGGTCTAGGAAAGGATTATGCACAGTTCCGAACATCCATTTCCGTCCGTGAAAGATTTCCTGATTTTGAGGAGTTGATTGCTCTTCTAATTTCTAAGGAGCAGAGAAATGGTGGTGCATCTTCTTCAGGAGGAACTTCAAAAGAAGCTATCTTCTACTCAAATGCTGGAAGAGATAGAGGCAGAGGTAGAGGAGGCTGATTTGGAGGCCGTGGTAGAAATCAGAATATGCAGCAAACTCAAGAAAACCAGTCCTATGGAGGAGGACGTGGTAGAAATCAGAATATGCAGGAAACTCAAGAAAACCAGTCCTATGGAGGAGGACATGGTAACTCTAGAGGCAGGGGGAGCCAAAGAGGTCGTGGTGGATGGCAAAGAGGCCAAAATGCAAATAGTAATGTTGAATGCTACTACTGTGGTAAAATGGGTCATATGGCTAAAGATTGCTATAAAAAGCAGAATGACATCATGAATGGAAAACTGCAACAAGGGAATTATGCATCTTCTAGTAGACAGGGTGATGACAGAAATGAGCATTTGTTTATGGTGCAGCACATGAATAATTCTGTTACAAGTGCAGAAGAAAGCAACGATGTATGGTATGTTGACTCAGGTGCATCAAACCACATGACAGGTCATGCAGAATGGATGGAGGATGCAAGGAAAATGGAAAAACCGGGATTTGTGGAGACTGGTGATGATATTGCACATCCTATTGTGCAGATTGGAAAAATTCCTTTGTCTATGCAGGATGGGAGAAAGAAATACATGTCCGATGTATTTCATATCCCGAATATCACCAAGAATCTGGTTTCTGTTGGTCAAATGGTTGAGCAGGGCTTGCATGTCAGATTTAATCCTCATGGATGCTTTGTTGAGGATATGAAAAATAAAGGTCACTTGATAGCAAAAGGAAAGAAGAAGGGCAGAATGTTTACGTTGGATGCAGACATGCCTGAATTGAGTACAACAATGTTTGCACATGGGACCGGTGTAGTTGCAGATATTGATATCTGGCATAAATGCATTGATCATGTTAATGTACAACGACTTAAATCAATGCAGGCCCAAAATATTGTTGCAGGATTGCCTAAATTCAAGGTTGCAGAAATGCATAAGGTATGTGAAGCCTGTCAATTTGGAAAACAAGCAAGGAAACCATTTCCTAGACATGTTCAAGAGAGTAAGAAGCCATTGGAATTAATCCACTCTGATGTGTGGACTACTAAAGCTGTATCTCTTGGAGGCTATCATTATTTTGTCACTTTTATTGATGACTATAGCAGAAAAGTTTGGCTATATTTTATGAAAAAGAAAAGTGAAGTTTTTGGGCATTTCAAAACTCTTAAAGCTATGGCTGAAAAAGAAATAGGTCTGCAAATAAAATGCCTAAGGTTAGATGGAGGGGGAGAGTACCTCTCAAATGAGTTTGCAAGATTCCTGCAGAAGCATGGCATAAAGCAGCAATATTCATGCAGTCATACCCCACAACAAAATGGAATTGTAGAAAGGAAAAACAGGCATATTGGAGAGGTATCTCGTGCCATGCTCAATGAAAAAGACTTGCCAGATTTTTATTGGGCTGAAGTAGTTGCTACAGCAGTCTACATAATGAACAAGACTCCCACTGCAGCAATACATGGGATGACTCCAGAGGAGAGGTATACTGGTAGGAAACCAGATATTTCTCATTTGAAAATGTTTGGTTGCATTTCCTATGTACATATGCTAGATGAGTTGAGATCCAAGTTGGATCCAAAAGCTGAGAAGTGCATCTTTATTGGTTACTCTCTGCAGCAAAAGGGGTATAGATGCTATAACCCTTCTACTCGTAAGTTTACAGTGAGCTGAGATGTTGTTTTTGATGAGATGAGTAGCTGGTATAAACTAATAAATGTGATTGATGATGTAGATGCACAAAATGGTAATGCTGCACAGAATTCACAGCAACAATCACAAAATATTAGTGAACCTGGAGCGTCCTCTAGCAGTGGTTCACATTCTTTGCCATGGACAGACAGATTGAGATCAGGAGAATCTTCTCAAAGTAATGCAGATAGTGGTATGCAGGTATCACGAAAAGGAAAAGAGAAGGTTGATCAGCCCATGTTTGATGTGAATGCAGGTCACTCTTATGTGGATGGTGAATCCAGTGGCTCAGAACAGAGCATTGATGATGAGTTGGGTATTCCTTCTATTGTTACACCTGGAGTAAGGAAGACCAGGGATGTTTTGAGAGCACCTGGGAGTAAACCTACTTTGCGCAGGTCTACCAAAGCTAGGTATCCTGTGGATAGGCTGAAATATGATGGATTTACAGCCATTCACTATGCATATATGGTTAAAGTGATACAGGAACCAGAACCCACTTCTTTTGAGGAAGCCATGGGAAAAGAAAAATGAGAGAAAGCCATGGATGAAGAAATGGATGCCTTGGAAGAAAATGCTACATGGGAATTGGTACCTTTGCCTAAAGGTAAGACTGCAATTGGCTGTAAGTGGGTTTATAAGGTGAAGCACAATGTAGATGGTTCTGTGAACAGATACAAGGCAAGATTAGTAGTCAAGGGGTATGCACAAACATATGGCATTGACTATGAAGAAACATTCAATCCAGTTGCAAGGATGGCAACCGTAAGAGCAGTCATTGCTATGGTTGCATCAAAGGGATGGTCTTTACATCAGATGGATGTAAAGAATGCCTTCTTGCATGGTGATTTTCAAGAAGAGGTCTATATGGAGCAGCCACTAGGTTATGTGCATGCTGTTCATCCTGAGTTTGTTTGCACATTGAAGAAAGCATTGTATGGCTTGAAGCAAGCACCTAGAGCATGGTCTGATAAGATAGGACAATATCTTGTCACTATTGGCTTTCAGATTTCCAAGGCAGATGTAAAATTCCGCGTGGGAAAAAAAATAAATCGGACTTTTGAAAATTTTTTATTCCCCCTTATCCCTCTAGCCGACGGACGAGCTGGAGGGGGAGGGAAATAGAAGGAGTTGTAAGCTCCTTGGTGGAGCTTGTGGAGGGAGGGAGGACATGCGTGTTGACACGCAGGAGGAGAAGATCCCCCTCCCTCCACTATTTAAACGAGGGGAGGGGGGGCCCGCTGGATAGAGGGAGGCTGGGCCGTGCCGCCATAACACCAAGCCGAGGAGGAAGACGAGTCGCCAGCATCTGGCTCCACCACATCGCCATTCTTCAACTACCAGTCCATCTTGAGGAGCCGTGGGCTGCTGCGCCAGTCACCAGCCGCCTCCCAGCACGCCGCTTACTTTCGTAGGCCCTGCCACCTGGCCATCACGCCATCAGTCCTATTTCCCCCCCCCCCCCCCCCCCACGTGGCCCTTCCAGAAAGCCTTGGAAGGTTCCAAGGTGGGCTTCCTAAGCCCTTATTCTCCCCCCTCTCGGGGTTTTAAATTCCCCCCCTAAGCCCCTTATTCTCCCCCCCCTCCTGGGGTTTTAAATCCCCCCCCTAAGCCCTTATTCCCCCCCCTCTCGGGGTTTTAAATCCCCCCCCTAAGGCCCTTATTCTCCCCCCCCTCCGGGGTTTTAAATCCCCCCCCCTAAGCCCCTTATTCTCCCCCCCCCCCCCTCCCGGGGTTTTAAAACCTCCCCCCTAAGCCCCTTATTCTCCCCCCCCCCTCCCGGGGTTTTAATTTCCCCCCTAAGCCCTTGCCCTTTTCCCCTCTGGATTTTTCTTTAAACTATTCAAGTCACACCCATAAGCCTACCTTGTCCTTAGGCTACCTTGCAGACTTCCATTTTCTTGCATAAATTCCTTCACTCACTTTTTAAATCTTTTTGTGCAAGTGCTCTCATAGCTGAGCTTTGTGTTCTTAGTCTTATCAAACAAGCCGGTGTCTACACACTCCCATGTCCTAAAAATCCAAGTCATCATCATGGCCTTGTATATATCCCGTAAGGAAGAATATAGCCGTGAGATAAAAGATAGGGAGGGAAGCAGAGGGAGTGAAAAGAGGGAGTAAAGGAGGAAGAGTGGGAAAAAGGAAAAAGAAAAGGAAGGAGAAGACGGTGGAATTCCAAGAAGAAAAAGAAAAAGGCTATCTCACATTCGAACTACGATGCCACCGAAGAAAGTCCAAGGTGTAGCTACGGGAGGGTCATCTCCCGGTATCCATGTGGATATCTCACCTCAAAGCCAGGTTTTTCTTCTTGATGTTAATTTGGTTTTAAGTCAATCATGCAAAGAAAAAATGTTAAGGAAATATATATTTGTTCGAGTTATTTTTAACGAAGGAGTTAGCTTATGAATGCCAATGTATACAAATTAGCTTTCTTCAAATTGCATCAAGCATTATAAAATTATAGGTAAGATTAACCATTTACTATAGTAATATATTCCTAAAGTGTAGAAATTATATCTTGCACCATTAGTCTTATTCCTTTCGCAACGAATCATGGTAAAATGGCTAAATTCATGGAAGGTTTCTTCGATGCTCAAATTACTAGGGAGTTATCTTTGCTAGTTGCACATCTTAGCAAGGCAACTATTGTTATTTGGCATGAGTTCATCTTTAAAGAAAACGGAAGTTAAATGTTAGGAATTAACAAGTATAAAAATTAGATATACGAACTCATTTGGAAATAAAATATAATGGAAAATTGCTAGATGACACTCTATTAACACTTTTCCCCTACTATTTGAGGACTTGGAACTAATAAAGTGTGTATACACTAAATTCTCAGCTAGGCCTTTTGTCCCGAGGAGTATTGTCGCCTTTGTATAATCTTGGCATTTATGCTATATGCCAAATTAAACTAAATTGATTGGGAAAGTTAATTGTCACAAGGATAGTAAAACCATGACAAGACAAGTAAGATTACCTTCCACAAGCTAACCGAACCAATCTAAACATAGAAACATTCATACCCTAACACTTGACTACTTTCCTTACCGTAAGGACAATAATTTCATAAAGATAAGAAACTAGGGTTTGTCCCTAAATGAAGAAACCCTAGACCTGACATACGTCAGCCTAAAGAATCTAACAGATTATTCCATTGCAGGACTTGTGTAACATGTATGAAATCATTTTGTGATTGATTCACAAGGAAAAAAGGAAAGAATACTTCCTTAGCAGTTTGCCATACAACTGGGTTGATTAATGGAAATGTTTGTGCTTACTAGAGATTTTAGGGCTCTGTTTGAATTATGAATTACAAATTAAACAAGTACCTATACTTCAGGTTAAAGGCCTGAAGGGACAGGCAGCTTCAGTTACCCCCGACTGCTTGTCTGACTCTAACCAAGGGGGTTGTTGATCGCGCCGGGAACGTGGACCGAACCCGCCGCGAGAGGTCTCTCCGTTGAGTTATACTTGGAGCAGGAGGACACTTGGGTGCCAGGGGGGCTCTGGCCGTAAATCCCTCGCCTTCCGGGTCCTGCACAAGAGGCTAACGTGACTCGGGATTGGATCTCGAGGCCCGTATACTAGTTGACGGGTGAAAGCTTGGAATAGTAATCCCTGGAGATTACTGGTTAGTCTTAGGGCAGATTACGGACAAGCCCACAGGCGGAACTTCCTGTAATTCAAAGATAAAATGATGAGATGTTAAAAGATCTTGCTTGATATTGTTTTTATATGTCACTTGATAAGATTACGTGAAGGAACCCGTGCTTAACAAGATTAATTAAAGAAGCTGATTGTTATATGTCAAATTAATGTGTTAGATAATTACATAACTAAAACAAACCAAGGAAAGTGTAGAGGATTGGCCATGGGCCCGTCCTACGGTTGGGTGGTCCCGGTTAGCCGGGAACTTTTCTCAAAAATCTCGAAGAACAGCGGAATGATCATCATCATCAAAAAGAATAACGAGAACGATGACCTAGAGTTACGTCTTACCCGATTTACGTTATTTTAGGGGAACAGAATGGGACTATGCCTTATGGCAGAGAGGTTGAGCTTTGCATCCCTCTCGTTTCCCATTCTCCTTGAACCAAGTGCAGCGTGAATCCGCTTCGGACCTGGTGTCTCTGCGTAAAGTAGTTCGCTCGGTTCTGACGCTAGTTGCTGTTAGCTAGTGACCCATTAGGAAAACCCTAATTCCGGTCGATCCTAAGTGGGAACGGCCAGGATACTTCCGCTATGTGGCAGACGCAGGAAGAGCTAGATCGCAAAACCCGTAACATTCCATGGGAGTGCGGGCGGAGCTTTCTAGACATCCTTTCCAATGGACTGCCAAGACGTGTCCTGGATGATACTATGGGACACGTTACAATAGATTTCTCACTTTATGTGAGAAAAACAGAGAAAGGTATTATGCTACTTGTCATTTTTGTTGATGATTTGATTATGAGAGGTGACAGTGATGAATATATCCTTCATGTGAAAATGCTATTCAAGCAGAAGTTTGAGATGAAGGATGGGGGAGAGCTACGCTATTTCTTGGGCATTGAGGTGATTAGATCACCAAGTGGGATACAGCTCTTGCAGAGGCAGTATGGATTGGACATGCTGTCCAAATATGGGATGACAGGCTGTAAGCCTATTTCAATTCCTTTGGAGTAGAATGTGAAGCTGAGCACAGATGTAGGTGAGCTTCTAGAAGACCCTACTATGTACATACGCATAGTAGGAAGTTTGATTTATATGACTATTATCAGGCCAGATTTGAGCTATGCTGTTGGATTGGTAAGTCAGTTTATGCAGGCTCCAAGGAAACCACATTTGGATGCGGCTAGACGCATACTCAGATATGTGAAGTCCACATTGCAGTATGGACTGTTTTATGTGACTGGGATTCGAATACAGCTGCATGGATACACTGATGCTGATTAGGCTGGTATTATTTCTGATAGACGATCTACCAGTGGATATGTGTTCTCTTTTGGGAGTGCTGCAGTCACTTGGAGTAGCAAGAAACAGCCTACAGTTGCCTTATCCAGCACAGAGGCTGAGTACAGGGGCACAGCAATGGCTGCATGTGAGGTAGCTTGGTTGCATAAGCTTCTTTATGATATGCATCAACCTACAGATGGGCCAGTTGTCATTTATTGTGACAACATGAGTAGTATACACTTGGCAAATAACCCAGTCTATCATGCTAGGACAAAGAACATTGAGGTGCATTATTACTATGTGTGGGAGAGGGTTTTACTAGGTCTTATTGATCTAGTTTATGTCAGCACAGAGGATCAGGTAGCTAACATATTCACGAAGGCATTGGGCGCAGAGAAGCTGCGCAAGTTCAGAGACCTGCTTGGTGTGCAGGAATTGGGATTGAGCTCGAGGGGGAGTGTTGAGATATCGAGCTCCACTCGTGATATGCCAAGGTGACCGTTGTGTATTTATGTCACCGACTTGTCAGTTGCAGATGCCGTTGGTATACAGCCCATGAATAATATCTACATGATAGCTATCCTTATCTACTCTAGTTCGTGGCTCAGTTAGTATGCCACCTTAGTTAGTTGAGTTTGGTTTGAGACCCATATATAGGGTTCTTCTATTTCTTTGTACTAGAGTTCTTTTGGCTTACACAACTAAGAAGAGGAAAACTATTTTCAGCCTCCACCTTTGTGTGTATTCCCCCATTGTGCAAGCAAGAAAGCTACAAGTGAGACTCCTTCCTTCTCTCCCACAATCTTGACAGATGTGACTTGGGTCCGTCCTACGAAAGGGTGGTCTCGGTTAGCTGGGAACTTTTCTCAAAAGACATGACAACAAAATTGTGAAGACCTAGCATCAATAGAGTTAGAATCCCGATTTATACTGTTTTAGGGGAGCGGAATGGGACTATGCCTTATAGGCAGAGCAGTTGAGCTTCGCATCCCTCTCGTTTCCCATTCTCCATGAACCAAGTGCAACATAAATCCACTTCGACTCTATTGTTCCTATGCAAAGTGGTTCATGTGGAGCTCGACGCTAGCTACTTCTTAGAGACTTTGCTGATAGGAAAGAAACCCTGACTTCAGGTCGGTCCTAAGTGGGAACAACAGGATACTTCCGCTCAGGGCAGACTTGGGAAGACTTAAATCGCAAATCCTGTGACATTCCTTGTGAGTGCCGGGCGACACTTTCTAGACTCTCTTCCCAATGGGTTGCTAAGACGTGTCCCACAAGTGGACGAGCGGACATGTCACAATTGGTATCACAGCGAACCAATAAGATCTAGAGATTATAAGGGTACGTAATGGAGAAAAATAAAGGGAATAAGGGGATTAACAGCGGAAGATGAGTAGAATGGAGCAGTGTTTTCTGTTGAAAACATTTCTTTCCTCACTTATGGATGCTGGGTTGCAGAGTCACGAAGCATGGAGCAAGTTCTTGGTGTTCTAGGTCATGCTCATGACTGCAATGCATGCGTCAAATTATCGTCAAAGGCTTGGTATGATGGATATTCTGGACCACATCTATAATCATTCGCCTCTGTATGCGGAATGGAGATGGACGGGAGACTTAAAGTGTTAGGGCGCTATGAGAAGAACAGGTATCAAAGGAAGGGATATCCCAAGCTTCCTATGACTTACCATTTCTTGAAAATCCATGACCCCACTCCATATTATTATTTTGTCCATGTAGCCGATTATAAAAAAATCCTATTTTTTCCAAACTGATGTATCAATTAGCCTGTCCTACTTATCCAAAATAAATGTCCTCAGGGGGTTATGCCCTCATGAATAAATAAGACTTTCTACAATTGTCTATCTTGATCATAAATGTTAACTATGGTGTTAAGTGATTAAATCACTTAGCAAAAGGTTGTGCTCGTCATATTAACATAATATGGGAACATATGATAAGATGTTAACATAAAGAATCTTATTTTTTAGATACAACTCCAAGTGTAAGTTCCAAATCTGACTCTTGCACTAAGCCCAATTGTGGTTCAAGAGAAGAAATTCCTTAAAGAAATTAAGCCACCGGAGTTTGATGGCAAGGGAAGGATTGTACAAGCTGACCCCAAGATCTGGATTGAGTCCACGGAGGACTATTTTGAGGCTGCAGGAACTACACTTGCTAACCAAGCCATGCTTGCCAAACTTAAGTGTATAGGCAAAGCGAGACTTTGGTGGAAACAGTGGTGTAGAGATCAAGCGATCTCGAAGGGGATAGTCACTTGGAATAGCTTAAGGAAGCTGTACAAGGGAGATATCAGCCACCTGCCTACCGCACACAAAAGATGAATGAATTCTATGACTTGAAGCAGCTAGGATTATCCCTTGAAACATATTATTTGAAGTTCGTTTCACTCCTAAAGTATGCACCCACAATGGATATGACACAAGAGGTGTCAAAATTCTGTGTTGGGTTGAATCCACCCATAAACACTGGATTGGAATCAATGTGGCCAACGGATCTACAAGACGCACTCGTTCGAGCTGCTCCAATAATACAGGAGGTGCAAACCCAACCAAGGAACAACAAGATTTGACCTTACAAAGATCAAAATAAGGGTATATCTAAGGCTCAAACTAAGAGAGTACAGGTTCAGTATCACGGCCAAAGGAAGAAAGCTAGAGTCAATGCTCTCAACAACTTTGTTCCAACACAAAGTAATGATCGCAACCCACATTGCTTCCATTGCAACGAGCCCTGACACTTCAAGAGGGAGTGTCCCAAGCTTGGTAGAGGGCATTGCCAAGGGAAATTCCAAGGTCAAAATAGAGCCGCTCATGGCCAAGGAACCATTGTTATGGCCAGAGGGAGAACCTCCAGTGTTTCTAACAAGGAGCTGGACGATGAAGAAGATCCATCCATGGATGCTGACATTGAGAGGGAAATGGTTCACACCACTCTTCACAAGAAGGGTCCAAATCGCCAATTCTCAATGATTCAAACTCCATCAGAATATCAAGGTAAAAGCTTCAAAACCCTAAGTGACTGTGACAGCACACATTCCTTCATTTCACCAATCTGTGCAAAAAGATTAGGGATAGCCTTAATAGATGCACCTACTTTACTTTGGAATCAGCAAATGGTCGTGAGGTTACTTGTACTAGGCAAACTGCTAAGGTGAAATTCCTACTGGGTGGGAAGCCAACTTCTATGAGATTTAGGGTAATGAACCTGGGTGTCCACGAATGTTTACTCGGAATGGATTAGCTAATACCCAATGATGCCCATATCCACTATGGGAAGGGCCAAGTCTCCTTTCGAAATTCTGAAGAGGAACTAGTCATGACTCAAGGTGAGGCTGGTAATCCAAAAATATAGTTGGCAAAAGCAACACAGATAATAAAAGGTGTTCAAAAGGTCTACCTGTCTATCTGATTAAACTGAATAAGCTAGATCAGAATCAGGAATCCGGAGAAGAACCTTCATGGTTAAAGGAATATGCAGACGTATTCCTTGAAGATCTGACGGAACTTCCTCCCCAAAGGGAAGTCAACCACGAAATCAAACATATGCCAGGAGATGCAGTGGTCGCAAAGAGGCCGTATAAGATGTCCATTCCGAAAGTTATCAAACTGAAAGAGCAACTCAAGCAACTGTTAGATCAAGGATACATCTGTCCTAGCAGTTCACCATGGGAAGCTCCAGTGTTGTTCCAAAAGAAGAAAGATGGAACGCTTCGCTTATGCATTGACTATAGAGGGTTGAATCAAGCAACCATAAAAAATAAATACCCCATCCCAAGAATAGATGAATTACTTGACCATCTTCAAGGAATGAATGTCTTCTCAAAGATAGATCTGAGATTTGGATATTACTAGATAGGATCAAAGAAGAAGATATCCTGAAGACTACATTTGGTACAAGGTATGGACACTTCTAATTTCTAGTGATGTCATTCGGGTTGACGAATGCTCTTGCTATCTTCAACAGGTTAATGCAGGATATCTTTAGGCCCTATCTTCATGAATTCGTACTCGTCTTTTTTGACGATACCCTAGTCTACTCAAAACAGGAAAATGATAATGAATCCCAGCTTTGCATTGTTCTTGAAACAATGAGAGTACACAAGCTTTATGCTAAGAAGAAGAAGTGCACATTTTTCAAGTGACAGATTGAATATCTGGGATTCATTGTATCAACAGAAGGAATTTCAGTAAATCCAGCTAAGGTCACAGATGTTCTAGAATGGCCAACACCAACTTCTATCAAAGAAATATGAAGTTTTCTTGGGTTGACAGGGTGATACAGAATTTTCATCAAAGATTATGCTTTGATTGCAGCACCTCTGACTGATCTACTAAAGAAGCAAGTAGCAATTGTATGGTCACCTGGAGCTCCAAGAGAAACACCAAGAAAATAGGGTTTCTACTGCAAGAAAATCTATCTTTTCATCATAAACAATCTTTTTTATTAGGTTTTATATGATCACAATGAAGAAAAGAACACCAGGCGCACAACAAATCTTCATGCAGCATCATGTAGATCTCCCACGGATTTGATACAATCAACCATAATCTTCATAATCTCCATCAAAAGAACAAAGAACACAAAAAAGACATTGCTTTTTCTTGGAAATACATCACATAGTATTCTTCTTTGTTTTCTTCATAGTCCTTCTCTCTTCTCTCTCATGTAGATACATTGTTTTCATGCATAAAATTGGCTATCTCTCACTTCTCTCTCTCTCTCCATCAATCGTACATCATATCCTCACTAAAATAATCAATAATCACACATAATAATCCTTCTTGAGTCGTGGATACTCCTTCCAAAAGGTATGTCTGGTATGAAGAGCCACTAGAGACTTCATAGTGTCCTGTGAAATCTGTCTTTTGACACTGTCTTCTGTAACCTTCTGTAAATCTTCAGCAGTTACTTCTTCACTTCAATTAGCTTGGATAGAGCTTCCATTAATCCTTTCTTCAGACAAAAACACTTCCCAAAATATCCACACATCCATCATAACACTCAACAGAAACAACAAAATAGAATCACAAAGCAACAAAAGTACAGAACAACAGAGCTGCAGAAGCTTACAGAACTTCACAGAAGATCAACAAAACCCATAAAAATCATAAAAACCAAAACAAAACCAATTCAATATTTCATAAACCTCTTCACACAACTTCAATCATCTCTGAAAACATTCATTCAACCATCTCTACTACCAAAACAGAAACAAAATAGAAGAAAATAGAAGAAAATCAGACCTTACAGAACCAAACATCCTCATCAAAAACCATCAAAAACACTTTAAACTTATCCAAATCTTTCCAAACACTTCAAAATAAAAAACCATTTATCATTTTTTTTTAAAAATCCCAAAAACCAACATATTTCACACTCAAAATCACCTGCTGAACAAACCAACTTTGACAAAGTAAAGCAAATCTTAGTATCAGCACCCATCCTGAAACTTCGTGATCTTAGTAAGGAGTTTGAAGTGATAATTGATGCTAGTGCACTTGCTTTAGGATGTGTACTTATGCAAGAAGGTCACCCCGTAGCATATTCTTCAAGGAAATTGAAGAGCCATAAAAAGAATTATGCTACCCACGACCTGGAGCTATTGGCTGTCATCCATGGTCTCAAAATTTGGAGACATTACTTGCTAGGTAACAAATTTTCCTTAGTGACGGAGACCACAAGAGTCTTAAATGGATTTTCACTCAGAATGAGCTCAATATGAGGCAACGCCGATGGATTGAAGTGCTGGAAGAATATGATTTTGAAATCAAATATAGGCTCGGAAAAGAGAATGTAGTTGCCGATGCACTCAGTGGCGCAAGGCATTTCTAAATTCTCTTATTTTGCAAGATCCATCAACAACAAGGTCTCTAGCCACAAAGGTATCAATGCCAAACAACCCGATTGTTGAGCTAGCAAAAGAAGAGGCATATCATGACCCAGTCTATTAGAAAATGATAAGGGAGATCCCCATCAAGGATCAAGACTTGAAGCTTAAGACGAAGTATCAAGAATTCTTTGTCAGTAGTGGGCTTGTCTACTTTAGGACAAGATTATGTATCCCTGCAAGCCAAACTCTCAAGCAAAAGATACTATGGGAAGCCCATGACTCCCCTTTCTCAGGACATCTTGGTTATGCCAAGATCCTTAATTTGGTTAGAAAGAGCTATTATTGGGAAATCTCAAGGGAGACATACTCAAATATGTCACGGAATGTTTATCTTGTCAATGTATTAAGACAGAACATGTTAAAATGCCTGGGAAATTGCAACCACTTGACATTCCACAAATGAAATGGGAGTTCATTTGTATGGATTTCATTGTTGGTCTACCCCAAGTTCAGGGAGGATACAACTCTATTATGGTTGTAGTAGATATGCTCATCAAGGTCGCACATCTCATCCCTGTCAAATCGAACTATAAAGCTTCAGACATCACAAGATTATTCATCAAGGAAATATTCAAACTTCATTGGTTACCCAGAAGAATCATTAGTGATCGCGACTCTCTTTTCACATCACACTTCTAGAGGGCTATCTTTGAGGCTATTGCAACTCAACTCTGTTTTAGTACAACTTACCATCCCCAAACTGATGGTCAAACAGAACGAGTCAATCAAGTCATTGAAGATATGCTTAGGGCATATTGTTGTCATGAACCCAAAAAGTGGATTAAATATTTACCACTGGTTGAGTTTGCCTAAAATGCTTCTTACCAACAGAGTATTTAGATGACCCCTTTCCAAGCATTGTGTGGGTATGATTATCGTACCCCTTTCAACTTCTCGGATCCAACTTTGAGAGTAGAAGCTTCAAGATAGATGCTGGAAGACATGGATGATCAAATCAAATCAATAAGACAAGACATTCAAGCTGCCAAGGATAGACAAAAGGCTTACGTTGACTTGAAACAGTAAGACAAATCCTTCATCAAAGGTGATATGGTCTTCATCCTTCGTCAAAGGTGATATGGTCTTCATCTGTGTATGCCCTAAAAATACAAATCCTTTGTCAAAGGTGATATGGTCTTCATCCGTATATGCCCTAAAAAGAGTTCACTGTCCTTGGGAGAGTACAAGAAGCTAAGACCGAGGTATTGCGGACCTTTTAAGATCACAAAGTGCCTAGGGCCTAATGCTTACAAACTACAGCTACCCGCAACTCTAAAGATTCATAATGTATTCCACATTAGCCTATTGTAAAAGTATCTACCTAATTTGAATCATGTACTTTGATGATCAACAAACTGTAATGCCTAGCCAAGGAGTCCTTGAGCTACGACCTGACAGAATCCTAGATGTTAGGGAGAGGCATTTGAGATCAAGGACTTTGAGAGAATACCTCATCCAATGGAAAGATTATCCAAAAGAGGATGCCACCTAGATGGACGACCAACAATATCCCTAGGTCTTCTCGAGATGAGGACATCTTGATTCCTCTAAGGGGGAGAGGATAAAATATCCCCCATGAGAACCCACTCCCTTAAATTATTTTTTTAAAGACAAAATTTTTTACTCCCTCTCTCTCTCCCCACCGATAGCACGTTGAGAGAGAGAGAGAGAGAGGGGGGGAGTGAAGAGAGTGAAAGGGGGGGCATGCAGCCCCCCAGGTGGAGGGTAGTGGCTCTGTTAACGACCATCTCCCTCCCTTTGTGAAGACCTCCTCCCCCTCTTTAAAAGGGCAGTGCCCCCCTCCCTCATGGCCTGCATCATCATGCCCCTATCTTCGGCAGCAGCCCTCCCCTCCCTCGTCCACGAACAACAGGCCCCCCCCGTCATTAGGAAATGAAATGTTCCCCCCTGGTGATCATCGCTAAGAGAAGAAGAATAAGAAGAAGAAGAAGAAGAAGAAGAATAAGAAGAATAAGAAGAAGAAGAGAGAGAGAGGAGAAGAAGAAGAAGAAGAAGAAGAAGAAGAAGAAGAAGACGAAGAGAGAGAAGGAGAAGAAGAGAAGAAGAAGAAGAAGAGAGAGAGAGAGAGAGAGAGAGAGAAGAGAGAGAGGGAGAGAGAGAAAGAGGAGAGAGAGAGAGAGCGAGAGAGAGAGAGAGAGAGAGAGAGAGAGAGAGGGAAGCTTCTTCTTCCCCCTCCTTAAAGAGGGGTCACACACCCCTCTATATTGCTGACATTACACCCCTCCCCTTTGTTATCTCTTCCTCCACTCAAGGAAAGGCGACGAGAATTTTACATAGGAAAGTGCGAGAACTCTATCACTCGTACACGCATCTTTGAGTATGGCCCCGAAGCGTAGTTTCACAAAGATGGCCGGAAACCCTGCAAGTGTGGATGGAGGTTCAAATCAAGGTGGCACCGCAACTGTGAAAATGGTTCATCAGGCATCAATATCACTGGAATCAAGACATCACTCCAAACCCAGGTTGCTCTATTATTAAATCATAGGTTGTAATCATCACGGTGAAAAATCATATTCACTTGCATCACATTAATTGCGTGTTTTTCCTAGGCATGAATATAGTTGTGATGTATGTAACGAGTAAGATAATTTTTATTGTAAGATGACATCATAATAGGTGAAATTGATTAGATAGTTGCATCGTAAATTACAAAAATATCTTGCAAGAATTCTTGCATAAAGTGCATTGTTCCTTTCTTGCTTAAAATGCATTTCAGAGGACATTGAAAGAAACAAAGTGCATGTCCATATATCGCGAGATGGATTCTAAGGTACATGTAATAATCTACAGAAAAGATTAAAGTGCAGGTAGACTCATACAATGATCACATAAAGTTAGATCATTCAAGAAGGTTACAGATCATGTAAATAATTACATAGAGGATAATGTTAAGATTGCATGTCTAGAAAGTACCTTTGCATGTGTGGCTTAAAATAACATATGGACGATATCAAAATTGTAAGCATTGAAATGGAGGCATGTCATTACGTCGCGTGTATTAAAGTTATTGGAAAAATTCAACGTTTTCTGTAATTTACCAAACGGGACTGAGATCTGCGAATCCCATGACAAAGTCCTTGGTGACTTCAAAAGGGATAGGTAAAAGCTTAGTGCTTGTGAGCATTATTAAGAAGGATTAAGAAGATTATACTTAAGTTGGAGTAGGAAGTTCTAAACAAAACCATCTTGACTAGCCATGGTCAAAGGGATAGACAATCTTTATCAATTAAGATCAAAGATAAAGGTACATAGGTACTTCAAGGGATCTAGGAGATAACCAGCAAGTTGACCAACCAAGGACAACGGGGTTGTCCATGACCTATTTTACAAGGAGACCTAAGGTAAGGATAATTAGGATTGGTAGGGTACAAACCCTAACCCGAAGATAAAGGGGAAATAAGCAACCTAGCTTGCCAAGCCCTTGGAATCTCGCCAAGCTGCAAACGATCTAGGATCGAATGCTAGGAGGAGAATTCGGAAAAAAGGAATCATACCTTAGCAGTTGGTCGTACGACCAACCCTTGTAATGATTGTGATTGTACACTTAGGTACATTGTTTGAACTTCTTTGCTCAAGGAATTAATTCAAGGAAAAACACTTGATGCTTCACATTAAAGACCTGGAGGGAGTGGCAGGTTCAGTATCCTCTGATTGCCTGTCTAGCTCTATCCAAGGGGGTTGTTAGCCGCACCGGGTATATGGACTGAACCCGCCGTGAGAGGTTTCTCCATCAGTACTGCTTGGAGCGAGAGAATGCTTGGGTGCCAGGGGAGGCTCTAGCTGTAAATTCCTTGCCTCCGAATCTGATGCGAGGAGGCATACTCACGGTGGATTCCATGCCACGGTGGATTCCATGAGGTTTTACGGTGGATTTCGTAAACTTTGATGACCGAGACTCATACAAAAAGTGGATTCTTTGTGCGAGAAGTTGATGGGGACACCTTTTCTTTTTGGGCGTTTCATTAATTTAGTGTGTACATGGGTGATTCCATAGCGGGTGATTCCGCAAAATGCATATTAAATTAATAAACATTTATGAGTTTAGAGTGCGCACTCGTAATAAATTAAGGTTAGGATTGATTTCTAACCAGTTGATTTATTTATGTAGCTAAAGACTACAAAGTGTAGATAGACATCCAGTTGTTAAATTAGCCCCTAGATTCTATGGACCATTTAGGATCATTCATAAAATTAATGACAATGCATTCAAGTTAGAATTACCACCTCACTGGAAAATTCACAACACATTTCATATTAGTTTATTAAGCCCATTTAAAGGCCAATTGCCTGTACACCTTGTTTATGAAAACCCACCTTTGTTAGAGGAAGAGACTGAAATACTTGAACCTGAAGCTATCATAGATACTGACTTTATGACCTCTAGAACTGGCCGAAGATATTCTAGATATCTAGTTAAATTTAAGAACCATCCTGTAGAGGAAGCACAATGGATGCACACTAGAGACTTAAATGCTTTCCCCACTCTGTTAGCTCCATATTGAGCTAATAGCATTTAAGGTCAATTGCTATCCCACCCCGGGGGTATGATGCCAGGAGGCATATTTCACGGTGGATTCTGTGCCACGGTGGATTCCGTGAGGTTTTGTGGTGGATTCCGTAAACATTGATGATCGGGGCTCATACACAAAGTGGATTCTTTGTGCAAGAAGTTGATGGGGACGCTTGTCCTTTTCGGGCGTTTCATTAATTTAGTGTGTACATGGGTGATTCCATAGCGGGTGATTCCACAAAATGCATATTAAATTAATAAACGTTTATGAGTTTAGAGTGCGCACTCGTAATAAATTAAGGTCAGGATTGATTTCTAACCAGTTGATTTATTTATGTAGCTGAAGACTGCTAGGTATTCACTTTTGTCGGTTTAATTGTATTATTTTACTAACGATTGTGAATACTTCAGTTGATGTGTAGAGATAACAACAAAGGAAAGCATTGGAGGATAGCGAGTATTCGATTTATCATTTATATTTTGATAGGCGTCACGCCTATATTTTGTTGCGCCTATTTATTGAGGTGTTGGATATTTATTTATTATTTTGTATGCGCATGGGCGCACGATTATGTTATTTCTACTTGGACATTGTATTGGGCATACTAGACTCTTTGGGCACCGCCCACTAGCTTTATTTCTATTTTGTATTAAAGAAAACTCAAAAGCTAAAAGCTTGCTATTTTGTAATTTGGGCTATTATTTGAGCTTGAAGATGAATAATACATAAAATACATGCTTTGTGGGAGCTCTCACATAAGGCATGGGGGGAGTTTGCACCCAATTGGTCTCTTGTTCATGTCGTTCATGCTTTTTACATTGAAATTTGTGCAAAAAGTAGAGTTCTATTGTTCTTGGGGACCTTCCGACATTCACTACGCGAGCGTACAGCATCCAATCTGCGCACCAGAATCCCGCACAAGAGGTCAGCGTGACTCGAGATGGGATCTCGAGACTCGTGTACTAGTCCACGGGTAGAACTTGGAGCAGCAATCCTGTTGATTGTCGGGATAGCCTTCGGGCATGATACTTGATGTATTCCGGGACTATGATAAATAAAGATCAGATACATTTGAAAAATGAAATTGCTTGATATTATTTTTGTGTCAGTGCCTAAGTTACGTAAAGGAACCTGTGTTTAAAATTGGTTAACTAAGGAAATGGCTTTTACGTGTCAAACATAATGTGGTAGGTAATTAGATAACTAAGCAAACCGAGGAAAGTGCGGTGGACGTGACTTGGGTCCATCCTATGGAAGGGTAGTCCCGATTAGCTGGGGACTTTTCTCAAAAGACGTGACAACGAAATTGTGAAGACCTAGCATCAGTAGAGTTAGAATCCCAATTTATGCTGTTTTAGGGGAGCGCAATGGGACTATGCCTTATGGGTATAGAGGTTGAGCTTCGCATCCCTCTCATTTTCTATTCTCCATGAACCAAGTGCAGCATAAATCCACTTCGACTCTGTTGTTCCTACACAAAGTAGTTCATCTGGAGCTTGACACTAGCTACTTCCTAGAGACTTTGCTGATAGGAAAGAAACCCGGTCCTAAGTGGGAACAGCCGGATACTTTCGCTCGGGGCAGACTTGGGAAGACCTAGATCACAAACCTTGTGACATTCCTTATGAGTGCCAGGTGGCGCTTTCTAGACTCTCTTCCCGATGGGTTGCTAAGACGTGTCCCACAAGTGGACGAGTGGGCACATCACAAAGCTATTGCCTTTGAAAGTCACAAGCTTATAGATAAGGAGATAACTATGAATGTATATATCCAAGAGATGTTGACTATTCTATAGGTGATAAAAAATCGGTACCATTATTTGCATGCAGGTGATTCAGAGTTCACAGTGATCATACAGTCCTCAAGTATTTCCTTACTCAGTCAAATCTTACTCTTAAGTAGTGTAGGTGGGTAGCTACTCAACAAAATTATGATTTTGACATCACTTATGTAAGTGGTAAGCATAATGTTATCGTGTTGCTATGCGGACACACTATGAAAAAACATGGAATGCATCATCATCTGGGTTTCTTATTGATCTAGAGAGTTAATGTCATCTTAGTTCATTAGTGATAGTGTCCGTCGTATGGATGGTTCAAAAATACTAGATTTTTGTTCATGTTTAGTCTATTTTTGATATTTTTGATATTATTTATTGTAAATATCCTTAAAAACTATAGAAAAATTTTAGATAGGGTGATATGAAAAAAACAAGTGTCTTTTTCAACTAGTTATTGAGATTTCATGCAAAAGGAAGGACTTGCGAAATCGTGCGATGCGCGATCGCAATTTATATGCACCAAATAGCACTCCGAATTGGGAGAAGAAGAAGAAGTGATCTAGAAGAGTCCTAACCAAGTGTCTTAGAGTTTTTCCCCCCTTTCAAAGCCAAGGGAACCATGAGATTTGCAGTCTGAGTAGCAGAGAAGAAGCTAGTGTTTAATGCACGTTTTTCGTCTAGAAGGGAGCTCTAGGATATCTAATGCTTGGAGATTACTTCTGAGTAGTGCTAGACAAGGAATTTGTTTATCTTCTCACATTCTATCAATATATAGTGCTTTGATTTATTGTACTTTACCTTTATCTTGTGTACATCTTGTCTATTCCTTCTCTTCTATTTCCTATTCTCTACTTCCTTTTATCTCTGATCCCCAATGTATACGGCCTTTTGACTAAAACCCCTCTGACATTGGTGAACGCGATGTGAAAGGTTGTCAGAAGGAAAGAAAATATGGGAGAACCTTGAAGCACAATTTCTACTTATGTTTTGCAATAGTAAGTGCAGAATATGAACATGCTTATGTATGTATAGCAATAACAACATGTGATGCAAGCTTCTACTCAAACATAAACTGTTGTGATGAATGCTCTATAAGCAGTTGAGCCTAAGATGAAGTTGTTTAATGGACGGAATGTATTTTCATATTTGCACACCTTTGCTCAAAAGATGGAGTTCTTTGGGATGGGTCAACTTGCATGGAGCCAATATTTTGTACGAGTCATTGTACATGAATTAGAATACTGAGTTATTGAATTATACATGTAGGATGCTCACTGGGTAGCTTTCAAGAAGACACTCAAGGAATAATTTTACATTAAAGACACCAGTTTGATTACCCCTAAGACTTTCTAGGAGTGGGTTCTACAACCCAATAAGGTTATTGTGACTACAGAGTTATTAAGAGAATTTGAAAGTTGATTTGAGCAATTAGATCTTGTGTAGAATAAGAAGCTCTTGCAAATAAAAAAATTGAATTATTTATACAAGCATCAAATCCTCAACTTTAAGAGAAGCTTGATGATTTTGTTAGAGGATCAGAATATAGAGATATGGCTTAAAATAGAGTGAAGGAATGCCAAGAAAGTTGTTACTACACTGGTGACAAAGCATAGAAGAAGAGAAAGATTGCATGTCTCTAGCTTGCACACTGCGATGATGGGCAAAACAATTGATGTATCCAGTAAGCCACCCACTTCTATGGCTATACCTATTATTTCCACTCTCGGGTTAGCTACATTTGAATATATGTGTGCATCATGTAGGTTCAAAATAATGTATTTAAAAAATGTAATATTTCCATTTAAAATATTACTAGACCAACCTCCCGCACATCGTAAATTTGTGAAAAGGTTATCTCCATTTCCGGTAGTTGATTTATGATCGTACGCGAGAAAAGGAGTACTCCACATTGGTAAATCGGGACCGAAGAATCATGACCTCTCCACTGGCAAAACGCGACCGAGGTTTAAATAACCCGCATAACCATAGGTAAACATCCTCTTGGGAGGAGGTCAAGAGGATAATGTAATATTTATTGCAAATTTTTTTATTACCTTCCCCCAGCCAAAGCGTGGCTGAGGGAAGGGGATGGACTGAAATAGGGAACTTGAGAGGTGGAGGGGAGAAGAGCCATGCAGGCCACCACGTGGGAGGGTGTCCTCTCCCCCCTTTTCTTATATAAACCCCCTCTAACGGGGGAGTTGGGGGGCTGAAAAGGAGAGTCGAGAGACTGATAGAGGGGAGGAGCTGACAAAAAGGCGGCCATAGAGAGGAACCAGAGGAGGTCGTGTTGCGAGGAGAGAGGAAGGGAGCTGTTGTTGATGCCGTGAGAGAAGCATGCCACCGTGTCATGGTAGGCCACGCTGTATACACTGCCAGGCCGCTGGCTATCACCGCCCAGACCAGCCGCCAGCACTGCCATTTTGGCCGCCATAAGCCGTCAGGCCACCGCCATCTCCCTCACAAGTCCATCTTTCTTCCCCCTCCCCCCCAATCAATGTCAACTTCCACCTCATTATTACGTCCTCCCTCTTCCACGTGGGTTCTGGTCATAGCCAGAAGCTTCTTTTAAGAAGCTTCTAAGGGGGCTATCATAAGCCCCATTCACACAAGCCATCTATAAGTCCCTTCCCACTAGCCACCGCGGGTTTTCAAGGGAACCCATTTTTGTGGAAGAATTCTTGCACACGAGGGGGAAAAGTCCCAGCTTCCTTAAGCCCTATTTTCGCGTGGCCACCACGGGATTTTAAAAGAAGAAGAAGAAGCTTAGAAAGCCTCCATTCCCATAGCTCTCTCGTAAAAGGACCATCTCCACAATCCAAGCTCCAACCCCACAAGGCCTCCAAAAAGCCCAAGTCCCGCAAGCCGGTATTCTCAAGGATCCGTACTTCGGAAGGGATCTCCTGCATACGAGGGAGAAAGGTAAAGATCTTGAGGCTGCGTACCAAGGTGAGTAAATTCACCAAATCGTGTAAAGACAAAGGCAACCTGGAAGTCCAAAATTATGGCCACAATGGCCAAGAGGTTGCAAGTCAGTGGGCCTGCGGAAGGATCTTTTCCTAGTATTTACGTGGATATTTCCCGGAGCCCACAAGTCCAGGTTTTATCTATTTGGATTCCACACAAAAGTATTGAATTAGTCACGATAACTTCATGGATTAGGAAGCACCCATGCATGTTCAAATTCACCTAGTCAAGTTAAATGCAATTGGAAAATGAATTGGCTATTTGAACATTTACTAGAATTAGCTCAAGATATGAAAATTGGTCATTGGTACGTTCAATGGAATGAATGAAAAGAACATAAGGTGTCTATGCATTTTTAGGACCTTATCAGTAAGTTTCCTTTTGTGCATTCAAAAGTGACGAGCCTAGGACAACTGTTGCCTCATTACAAGGTTGAAATTATTGAGGTACACATTTTTACTAGGCATGGAAAGATTAATGGCATGTCACATTTTTAGATAAATCTTCTTGGGGAAGATTCATTAAGGAAGTCGTTATCACCTGTAGGAAATAGCAAAGCATGGAAATAATTCTAGGGGCTGCATTAAATAGGTTAACTCTAGCTTCAATTGGCATGAATCTCATTTAACTACGTGTAGTTAGGAAAGGATTGCATGTTGCACATTCATCATACGTAAGAACTTCATTCATCAAGAGATGTAGTTAGGGAAAGGTTGCATGGTTCATTAAGCATGAAATCTTAAAAAGCTTAGAAAAAGAATTGTGAGCATAATTCGTGAATGCAAGTCCTAGTTGGATCAATGGAAGTTATGCCGAAATTTAACATGCCTTTTTGGCCTTAACAAGAAAAGTTAGGGATTGTGAATCTAGTCGTACGTAGAAGCAATGAATCGTGTGCTTACGTAAATTGTGACAAAAATGCAACTAGTTTTCCCCTTTTAGATCAAGTAAACATCTCTAGGAATGGTTCGTCCTTATCGCAAGACAAGTAAACTCGAATACCTAAATCACTTAAACCGCAAAGTATTCGCATAGGATGGTTCAATCGATACAATAAATCCTCCAAGTGCTAACTAGGGTTTAGCACGTTAAGGACTTGACCTAGTTTCACACTTGTTGCCAAGTCGAAACCCTCATACCCAAAGGTCCTACCCACATTCATGGAATGTAGGGACAATTGACAGGCTTGCAAGAAACGATCTAAGGTTTCTACCCTAAGGGTCACTCGTTCAAATGATGAAACTCGGATTGAGTTGGAATTCCTAGGACCGTGGTCGGCCTAGTGTAATTAGGAATGGGTTGGATAAGAAGACACCCTAAACCCTGCTTCTTGTCTGGAGATAAGCCGTTCAATGGGTGAAATGATCTCATGAAATAGATGCGACACTTGTGCAATAAGTTGCAATGTCGAATAGACTTGTGGTTAGTTCACAAGAGAGTTTTTCCATTTCTTGAAATGAGGTTGGCAAGTTCTTGCGCAAGTTTAACTTGCAAAAGGATGAGTAGTCATCCTATTATATCACATTTCTTGGGAAAAATTTCCAAGTAAAGGGAAGTTAGGTATTTGCTTGGAAGCAAATGATCAATCAATAAATTAAAGTGACATGGTCGCCGGGATTTACTGTTAATAAAACCTAAGGTATTGGCTAAGTTGGGTTAACAGGGTATGGCCCTAACCCAAGGACAATAGGGTGAACAAACTAACCCTTGGGGATCTTGCCAAGTCGCAATTGATCCTGGATCGAATGCTGGATGCATTCGGAGAGAAGGATTCACTCCTTAACAGTTTGCCAAATAAACGGCCACTGGAATTTATTGTGCTTGTAACAGTTTAGAAAGCACTGTTTGCATTGTTTGCTCAAAGAACTAAAGGATGAAATGATATCTAATGCTTCAGGTTTGTAACGTGTCCACTAGAATCATCCCGGACACGTCTTAGCAGTCCATCGGGAAGGATGTCTAGAAGGCTCCGCCCAGCACTCCCATGGAATGTTACGGGACTTGCGATCTAGGTTCCCGCGTCTGCCACGTAGCGGAAGTATCCTGGCCGTTCCCACTTAGGATCGACCTGAATTTGGGTTTTCCTGTTTGGTCATTAGCTAGCAATAACTAGCGTCAGACCCGAGCGAACTACTTTACGCAGAAACGCCAGGTCCGAAGCGGATTCACGCTGCACTTGGTTCAAGGAGAATGGGAAACAAGAGGGATGCAAGGCTCGACCTCTCTGCCAAAGGCATAGTCCCATTCCGTTCCCCTAAAACAGCGTGAATCGGGTAATCGGTAATTCCAAGTCATCGTTCTCATTACTTGTTTCGGAGATGACGATCATCCTCTGTTCGCCGAAGACTTTGAGAAAAGTTCCCGGCTAACCGGGACCACCCTTCCATAGGACAGACCCATGGTCCATCCTCCGCACTTTCCTCGGTTTGTTTTAGTTATGTAATTACCTACCACATTAGTTTGACATATACAAACAGCTTCCTTGATTAGCCCTATTAAGCACTGGTTCCTTCACGTAATCTTATCACAGGACATAAAGAAGACAATGTCAAACAACTCCTTTATTATCATTTTATCCTTTTATCTTTGGAATACAAGGAGTTCCCGCCCATAGGCGTATTCATAATCCGCCCGAAGGCTATCCAGTAATCCACCAGGGATCACTAATCCAAGTTTCCGCCCGTAGACTAGTATGCGGGCCTCGAGATCCAATCCCGAGTCACGTTAGTCTCTTGTGCAGGGCCCGGAAGGCGAGGGATTTACGGCCAGAGCCCCCTCTGGCACCCAAGCGTCCTCCTGCTCCAAGTAGAACTCCACGGAGAGACCTCTCACGGCGGGTTCGGTCCACGTTCCCGGCGCGGTTAACAACCCCCTTGGTTAGGGTCAAGCAGGCAGTCGGGGGTAACTGAAGCTGCCTCTCCCTTCAGGCACCAACCTGAAGCTTTAGATATATTTTCATCCTTTAGTTCATTGAGCAAACAATGCAAACAGTCCTTTCTAAACTGTTACAAGCACAATCAATTTCAATGGTCGTTTAGCTGGCAAACTGTTAAGGAGTGACTCCTTTCCTCCGAATGCAGCCCGCATTCGATCCGGAATCAATTGCAACTTGGCAAGATTCCTATCATTCTTGGGTTAGGGTCATACCCTACCAATGCTTAAGGTTCTGTTGTGGCAGGATCCAGCGACCATTTCGCTTTAGTTTATTGTCGGGTCATTCGCAAATACCTAACTTTCCTTTTCCTTGGCAATTATTCCCCAAGAAAAGTAAGTAACAGGATGATTACTCATCCTCTTGTAAATTAACTTGCCAACCTCATTTCGAGAGATGACAAAACTCTCTTGTGGACAAATCTCAAGTCTATACAATGTTGCAGCTTTTTGCACATGTATTGCATCTAATTCCACGGGATCATTCCATTGCTTAGTGTTTTCCGTTCACGGAATTTACCCCAACCGAGTAACAGGGTTTTAGGGTATCCTCTAAATCATTCCTAATTAGGTTGACCCATGGTTCTAGAAATATGCAACTCCGTCGGAGTTTCATCATGATCCTTAGGATAAAACCTTAGATCATTTCATACATGAACATCCAATTGCTTCGACATTTTGTGAACGTGTGTAGGATCTTTAGATTCACGGTTTTTGTCTAAAGCTAGGTCGAATTGTTATTGCAATAAATCCTAGTTAGCACTTGGAATACCTATCATACCGACGGAGCCATACCCATATGAGTCCCTTTTAGGTTACTTAGTCACTTCAATTATACCTATCTTGCGACGAGGATGATCCTTCTAAAGGTAATAAACTAAATCTAACGGAGAGCAATAGATACAATTCCACCAATACGCGTAAACATGCGATTGATTGCCTCTACGTATCACATGGCCCATGATAACTTTATCCTTCTTTGGTGCACGATAATCTGGCTACTAACTTTGCCTAGGACCTACTAGGTCTTACATCAATAGTCGTACCTACAACCTTGTTGTCTACACTTTGGCATCTCATCCTTTTGACTCCTAATTGCGGCTCTTAATGAATGACATTTTCCACATGACGGCTACGCAATACACAACATTCTCCTAGCTACGAAGTAGTCAATGAAACTCATACAAAACTAGTGTTAATTTATTCCATCTTACAAGCTATTTGCAAGTTCATAAGATCATCTTCGTACTCTATTATTCCTTTTCGGATAATACCTTATGGGGTTAACCTTGCCTCATGAAATCATTACGAGAAGTATGTTGCCTAATGTGCGGCACACGCTTATTCCTACCATGTCTAGGACGGAAGATAATGTACTTATAAATTCCATTTCTTTGCCTAAGTTTAGACTCATTACCTTGATAAGGTACCAGAACTACATGCAACTAGCCTTCTACTCGTTCAAATTCACGACATATTTCAATCTTACCTAATGTTTCAGGAGATGCTTTGTCACATGTATTTCTTTCCAATTTCCGTATGCATTAAAATTAAACGTAAAAATGCAATTGCCTTTATGAGCTAAGCGCGCCTAATCTTTTCCTTATGCGGAAATAACTCGAAAGAACCTGGACTTGTGGAGTCAGGGAGATGTCCACTTGTACATTCGGAGATGAGCCTCCCGCGTTCGCACCTTGTGATCTTTTGGGGGCCATCGTAGGCGTAGATTCGGTTTCTGAATTCGCTTTTGTCGTCTACGGGTTGTCTTGCCTTGACATGCAACCTTCCGACCTTTGCCTTTCCTCGTAGGCGGAAGATTTCTTTACGGGATGTTGCTTGCGGTAAAAGGCTTTAAAGACTTATTGCGGAAAGCCTTTCCCGACGGTCTAGTGGGGGTCCTTACGGCTTCACCTTCCCCTCTTCAAAGTCCCGGGGAGGGGGTATTAATGGACCTTTGGGGAGATGTCGTGGGAAAGGGGGTTTAAAAACCCGCCTAGGGCATGGCTTGTGTGAGATCAAAAAGGAAGGGGACTTAAAAATCCCGGTGTAAAATGGGCTATAAAGGCTCCACGGGAAGGGGGGCTTTGGGAAGCCCCTTAGAAGCTTCCTAGAGAAGCTTCTAAGAAGCTTCTGCAGCAGGGTCCACGTGTGGAGGAGGAGGGGGATCGTATTCCAGTGGCGGCGGACTGAAGGGCCGGCGGCTTCACAGCGTCTATGGCGGACTGGGCGGCTGGCGGACTGAGGTGGCATCGTTGCGCTTGATGACGGCGGCCTGGCGCCCCTTCCTTCACACGGCCGACACCCCTCACGGCCCCTTCCTTCACACGGCGACCTCCCCCCCAGTTCGTCCAGCCCTCCTCCTCCCTTCCACACGGCCCGCTCTCCTCCCTCTCACGCCTGCACCTCCTCCAGCTCATGTCCGGCGCCTCCTCCCTCTCATGTCCGGCGCCTCCTCCCTCTCATGTCCGGCGCCTCCTCTCTACGGCCCTTCCATATGACAGCCTTCTGTCCCTCCACAGCCTCCCTCTCACGCTTTTTTTTTCCCCCCCCCAAGAGGGGGTTCTTATAGTCCAAGGAGGGTGAGGGTTCCTCCCTACGTGTCAGTTGCATGGCTCTCTCCCTTCTCACCTCCCTCATGCTAGCCCATCCATTTCCCCCAGCCACACTTCGGCTGGGGAAGATAAAAAAAATTTGCAATAATTCCACCTTTATCCCCTTATCCTCCTCCCAAGAGGGAGTTTTCCCGCGGCTATGCCGGTTTGAATCCCTGACCTTATTTTCCTAAGGTGGAGTGTCTCCATTTCCCGCGTATGGCTATAGATTTGCTGCTGGCACTAGTGATAATCTTTGCACGAGATTTACACGACATGCGGGAAGTCAATATTTACGGCACGCAGTGTGCGGAAATATTACATTCTCTCCCCCTTAGAAGAATTGAGATGTCCTCATCTCGAGATAAACTGGGGATATTGAAGATTGAGAGAGCTTTCATCCATCCAGGTAGCATCCTCCTTAGGATAATCTTTCCACTGGACGAGCCATTCTCTCAGTTGTCTCACCGTAGCATCTAAAATCTTGTCCGGCCTTAGTTCAAGGACTCCTTGACTAGGCATTACAAGTTGTTGGTCATCAAGTACATGATTAGGGCTAGGTGCATACTTCATTCTTCAATAGACTGTTATGGAATACTTTATGAACCTTAGGTTTTCAGGGAGTTGCAGTCTATAAACATTAGGTCTTAAGCACTTGAGGATCTTGTATGGTCCACAATACCTTGGACTTAGCTTCCTGCAATCTCCTAAGGATAGAGAATTCTTCCTTGGGCATACGTGAATGAAGACCATGTCTCCTTCCTCAAATATTCTATCTTGATACTTCAAATCCGTGTATGCCTTCTGTCTATCCTTCGCAGCTTTTGATGTCCCGATAAAATGAAATCATGAGCTTCGCACAATATCTTCTTTTTTTAAATAACTGGCTTGCTCGTATACATACTCTCGTCCTATAGTAGACAAGTCCACTACTGACAGAGAATTCACGATACTTAGCCTCTAGCTTTTGTTCCTGGTCCTTGATAGAGACTTCCCTTAGCATCCTTTGATAGGCTAGATCATGGCATCCTTCCTCTCTAGCTAGCTCAAGTATTAGGTCGTTTGGCATGGACACCTCTGTAGCTAGAGATCTAGCTATTGATAGATTTTGCAAGATTAGTGAATTAAGGAATGCCTTGCGATTGAGTGCATCAACAACTACATTCTCCTATCCAGGTCGGTACTTGATCTTAAAATCATATTCCTCCAATACTTCAATCCATCGACGTTGCCTCATGTTGAGCTCGTTCTGGGTAAAGTCCATTTGAGGCTCTTATGATCGGTTACTAGAGTAAACTTGTTGCCCAACAGGTAGTGTCTCCAAAGCTTTAGAGCATGGATGATAGCTAATAACTCCAGATCATGAGTGGCATAATTCTTTTCGTGACTCTTCAATTTCCTTGAAGAATATGCTACTGGATGACCTTCCTGCATAAGAACACACCCCAATGCAAGAATACTAGCATCAGTTACTACCTCGAACTCCTTATTGAGATCAAGAAGTCTCAGAATAGGTGCTGATACCAAACATTGCTTCAATTGATCGAAGCTATTTTGCTCGGGAGTTGACCATGTAATAGAAGTCTGCTTCTTTAGTAAGTCGGTAAGAGGTGCTGCAATCAAAGCATAGTTTTTGATAAAGACCCTATACCATCCTGTCAAGCCAAGAAAGCTACGTATTTCTTTGACGGATACTGGTATTGGCCATTCAAGCACATCTCTGACTTTGGCTGGGTCTACTGATATTCCTTCCTAGATATTTAATCTGACGCTTGAAGAATGCACACTTATTCATTTTTGCATACAGCTTATGAGACCTCATTGTCTCAAGGACAATCCGTAGTTGAGGTTCATGATCTTCTTCCTGTTTAGAATGGACTAAAGTGTCATCAAAGAAGACGAGCATGAAGTTATCAAGATATGATCTATAAAATATCCTGCATTAACCTATTGAATGTGGCAGGCATATTCGTAAGCCCTAGTGACATAACTAGAACTCAAAGTGTCCATATCTAGTGTTGAAGGTCGTCTTTGGGATATCTTCTTCCTTGATTCTTATCTGATAGTAACCAGACCTAAGATAATCTTGGAGAAGATCTTGGCATCCTGAAGACTATCAAGAAGCTCATCTATTCTGGGAATATGATATTTGTTCTTGACTATTGATTGATTCAACCCTCTGTAATCAATACATAGCCGAAGTGTTCCATCTTTCTTTTTCTGGATCAGTATTGGTGCTTCCCATGGTGAACTGCTAGGACGGATGTAGCCCTAATCTAGTAGTTGCTTGAGTTGTTCCTTCAACTCAATTGCTTCCGATATAGACATTCTATAGGGTCTCTTCACAATTGGCGCAGCTCCTATTACTAGCTTGATCTCATGATCTACTTTTCTTTGAAGCGGGAGTTCTGTTAACTCTTCAGAAGCTACGTCCACGTATTCCTTCAGCCAAGTGACCAAATCACTTTACTTCTTTATCAATATTCATAGTCAAGACAATCGGAAAAAATTTATTCCATTCATATCAACATAGCCCTTTCGAGGTACAATTATTTCTTGGGGCGATGGAACAAGTTGATACATTAATTCGAGGAGAATAAGATATTATTGCATTCAGCTACAGGAACTGAGTAGTAGTACGGATTGGGGTCATCGATTTTCAGGAATCGATAGTTCATTGGAAGATTAGGGTATCTCTTCCTTCGATATCCATTCTTCTCATGACGCCCCAAAACCTTGATTCGGTCGGCAGGGATTCTTTGAATCACTTCCCCGTACACATACTTATTCTGGTTAACCCTTCAACCTCCAACCTGTAGGGTCGCGTTTGCGTGAGCCTCAACAAAGATGAACAGCTTCACGATCTTCAAATCCTCCATCCACTTGATTCTCTTCAAGTTAATTTGAAGGTACGCAGGTCGATGGACAGCTATGTAATAGATCCCTGAAACACCCATCCATCTCCGTTCCATGTATACAGGCGATGGATTGTAAATGCGGTCTAGGATGTTCATCATCTCAACCCTTTGATGATAATCCGTGGAATGCATCGCGGTCATAAACATGACTCGGAACACTAAAAACCTGTTCCATGCTTCATAATTCTGCAAGACAGCATTGAAAGTAAGGAAATGTTTGGGACAATAACATTTGCTTTACTTCTTCTTATTCAAATTTCTCTAAAAAAAGTCCTTTGTTGGTCGGCTCTGATACCAACTGTAACGTGTCCACTAGGATCATCCAGGACACGTCTTAGCAGTCCATCGGAAAGGATGTCTAGAAAACTCTGCCCGGCACTCCCATGGAATGTTACGGGTTTTGCAATCTAGGTCTTCCCGTGTCTGCCACGTAGCGGAAGTATCCTGGCCGTTCCCACTTAGGATCGACCTGAATTTGGGTTTTCTTGTTTGGTCATTAGCTAGCAGCAACTAGCGTCAGACCCGAGCGAACTACTTTACACAGAAACGCCAGGTCCGAAGCGGATTCACGCTGCACTTGGTTCAAGGAGAATGGGAACGAGAGGGATGCAAAACTCAACCTCTCTGCCATAAGGCATAGTCCCATTCCGTTCCCCTAAAACAGCGTAAATTGGGTAAAACATAATTCTAGGTCATTGCTTTCGATGAACCTCCCACTTCTCTTCGAGATTTTTGAGAAAAGTTCCCAGCTAACCAAGACCACCCAACCGTAGGACAAACCCATGGCCCATCCTCCGCACTTTCCTCAGTTTGTTTTAGTTATGTAATTATCTAACACATTAATTTGACATATAACAACCAGCTTCTTTAATTACTCCTGTTAAGCACTGGTTCCTTCACGTAATCTTATCACGTGACATAGAAAAACAATATCAGACAAATTCTTTATTATCATTTCATCATTTTATCTTTGAAATACAAGGAGTTCCGCCCGTAGGCTTGTCCATAATCTACCTGAAGGCTATCCAGTAATCCGCCAGGGATCACTATTCCAAGCTTCCGCCCGTAGACTAGTATGCGGGCCTCGAGATCCAATCCCGAGTCACGTTAGCCTCTTGTGCAGGACCCGGAAGGCGAGGGATTTACGGCCAGAGCCCCCCTGGCACCCAAGCGTCCTCTTGCTCCAAGTAGAGCTCAACGGAAAGACCTCTCGCGGCCGGTTCGGTCCACGTTCCTGGCGCGGTAAACAACCCCCTTGGTTAGGGTCAGGTAGGCAGTCGGGGGTAACTGAAGCTGCCTCTCCCTTCAGGCCTTCAACCTTGTAACGTGTCCACTAGAATCATCCCGGACACGTCTTAGCAGTCCATCGGGAAGGATGTCTAGAAGGCTCCGCCCGGCACTCCCATGGAATGTTACGGGACTTGCGATCTAGGTCTTCCCGCGTCTGCCACGTAGCGGAAGTATCCTGGCCGTTCCCACTTAGGATCGACCTGAATTTGGGTTTTCCTGTTTGGTCATTAGCTAGCAATAACTAGCGTCAGACCCGAGCGAACTACTTTACGCAGAAACGCCAGGTCCGAAGCGGATTCACGCTGCACTTGGTTCAAGGAGAATGGGAAATGAGAGGGATGGAAGGCTCGACCTCTCTGCCAAAGGCATAGTCCCATTCCGTTCCCCTAAAACAGCGTGAATCGGGTAATCGGTAATTCCAAGTCATCGTTCTCATTACTTGTTTCGGAGATGACGATCATCCTCTGTTCGCCGAAGACTTTGAGAAAAGTTCCCGGCTAACCGGGACCACCCTTCCATAGGACAGACCCATGGTCCATCCTCCGCACTTTCCTCGGTTTGTTTTAGTTATGTAATTACCTACCACATTAGTTTGACATATACAAACAGCTTTTCTTGATTAGCCCTGTTAAGCACTGGTTCCTTCACGTAATCTTATCACAGGACATAAAGAAGACAATGTCAAACAACTCCTTTATTATCATTTTATCCTTTTATCTTTGGAATACAAGGAGTTCCCGCCCATAGGCGTATTCATAATCCGCCCGAAGGCTATCCAGTAATCCACCAGGGATCACTAATCCAAGTTTCCGCCCGTAGACTAGTATGCGGGCCTCGAGATCCAATCCCGAGTCACGTTAGTCTCTTGTGCAGGGCCCGGAAGGCGAGGGATTTACGGCCAGAGCCCCCTCTGGCACCCAAGCGTCCTCCTGCTCCAAGTAGAACTCAACGAAGAGACCTCTCACGGCGGGTTCGGTCCACGTTCCCGGCGCGGTTAACAACCCCCTTGGTTAGGGTCAGGCAGGCAGTCGGGGGTAACTGAAGCTGCCTCTCCCTTCAGGCACCAACCTGAAGCTTTAGATATATTTTCATCCTTTAGATCATTGAGCAAACAATGCAAACAGTCCTTTCTAAACTGTTACAAGCACAATCAATTTCAATGGTCGTTTAGCTGGCAAACTATTAAGGAGTGACTCCTTTCCTCCGAATGCAACCCGCATTCGATCCGGAATCAATTGCAACTTGGCAAGATTCCTATCATTCTTGGGTTAGGGTCATACCCTACCAATGCTTAAGGTTCTGTTGTGGCAGGATCCAGCGACCATGTCGGTTTAGTTTATTGTCGGGTCATTCGCAAATACCTAACTTTCCTTTTCCTTGGCAATTATTCCCCAAGAAAAGTAAGTAACAGGATGATTACTCATCCTCTTGTAAATTAACTTGCCAACCTCATTTCGAGAGATGACAAAACTCTCTTGTGGACAAATCTCAAGTCTATACAATGTTGCAGCTTTTTGCACATGTATTGCATCTAATTCCACGAGATCATTCCATTGCTTAGTGTTTTCCATTCACGGAATTTACCCCAGCCGAGTAACAGGGTTTTAGGGTATCCTCTAAATCATTCCTAATTAGGTTGACCCATGGTTCTAGAAATATGCAACTCCGTCGGAGTTTCATCATGATCCTTAGGATAAAACCTTAGATCATTTCATACATGAACATCCAATTGCTTCGACATTTTGTGAACGTGTGTAGGATCTTTAGATTCACGGTTTTTGTCTAAAGCTAGGTCGAATTATTATTGCACTAAATCCTAGTTAGCACTTGGAATACCTATCATACCGACGGAGCCATACCCATATGAGTCTCTTTTAGGTTACTTAGTCACTTCAATTATACCTATCTTGCGACGAGGATGATCCTTCTAAAGGTAATAAACTAAATCTAACGGAGAGCAATAGATACAATTCCACCAATACGCGTAAACATGCGATTGATTGCCTCTACGTATCACATGGCCCATGATAACTTTATCCTTCTTTGGTGCATGATAATCTGGCTACTAACTTTGCCTAGGACCTACTAGGTCTTACATCAATAGTCGTACCTACAACCTTGTTGTCTACACTTTGGCATCTCATGCTTTTGACTCCTAATTGCGGCTCTTAATGAATGACATTTTCCACATGACGGCTACACAATACACAACATTCTCCTAGCTACGAAGTAGTCAATGAAACTCATACAAAACTAGTGTTAATTTATTCCATCTTACAAGCTATTTGCAAGTTCATAAGATCATCTTCGTACTCTATTATTTATTTTCGGATAATACCTTATGGGGTTAACCTTGCCTCATGAAATCATTACGAGAAGTATGTTGCCTAATGTGCGGCACACGCTTATTCCTACCATGTCTAGGACGGAAGATAATGTACTTATAAATTCCATTTCTTTGCCTAAGTTTAGACTCATTACCTTGATAAGGTACCAGAACTACATGCAACTAGCCTTCTACTCGTTCAAATTCACGACATATTTCAATCTTACCTAATGTTTCAGGAGATGCTTTGTCACATGTATTTCTTTCCAATTTCCGTATGCATTAAAATTAAATGTAAAAATGCAATTGCCTTTATGAGCTAAGCGCGCCTAATGTTTTCCTTATGCGGAAATAACTCGAAAGAACCTGGACTTGTGGAGTCAGGGAGATGTCCACTTGTACATTCGGAGATGAGCCTCCCGCGTTCGCACCTTGTGATCTTTTGGGGGCCATCGTAGGCGTAGATTCGGTTTCTGAATTCGCTTTTGTCGTCTACGGGTTGTCTTGCCTTGACATGCAACCTTCCGACCTTTGCCTTTCCTCGTAGGCGGAAGATTTCTTTACGGGATGTCGCTTGCGGTAAAAGGCTTTAAAGACTTATTGCGGAAAGCCTTTCCCGACGGTCTAGTGGGGGTCCTTACGGCTTCACCTTCCCCTCTTCAAAGTCCCGGGGAGGGGGTATTAATGGACCTTTGGGGAGATGTCGTGGGAAAGGGGGTTTAAAAACCCGCCTAGGGCATGGCTTGTGTGAGATCAAAAAGGAAGGGGACTTAAAAATCCCGGTGTAAAATGGGCTATAAAGGCTCCACGGGAAGGGGGGCTTTGGGAAGCCCCTTACTAGAGAAGCTTCTAAGAAGCTTCTGCAGCAGCGTCCACGTGTGGAGGAGGAGGGGGATTGTATTCCAGTGGCGGCGGACTGAAGGGCCGGCGGCTTCACAGCGTCTATGGCGGACTGGGCGGCTGGCGGACTGAGGTGGCATCGTTGCGCTTGATGACGGCGGCCTGGCGGCCCTTCCTTCACACGGCCGACACCCCTCACGGCCCCTTCCTTCACACGGCGACCTCCCCCCCAGTTCGTCCAGCCCTCCTCCTCCCTTCCACACGGCCCGCTCTCCTCCCTCTCATGCCTGCACCTCCTCCAGCTCATGTCCGGCGCCTCCTCCCTCTCATGTCCGGCGCCTCCTCCCTCTCATGTCCGGCGCCTCCTCTCTACGGCCCTTCCATATGACAGCCTTCTGTCCCTCCACAGCCTCCCTCTCACGCTTTTTTTTTCCCCCCCCCAAGAGGGGGTTCTTATAGTCCAAGGAGGGTGAGGGTTCCTCCCTACGTGTCAGTTGCATGGCTCTCTCCCTTCTCACCTCCCTCATGCTAGCCCATCCCTTTCCCCCAGCCACACTTCGGCTGGGGAAGATAAAAAACATTTGCAATAATTCCACCTTTATCCCCTTATCCTCCTCCCAAGAGGGAGTTTTCCCGCGGCTATGCCGGTTTGAATCCCTGACCTTATTTTCCTAAGGTGGAGTGTCTCCATTTCCCGCATATGGCTATAGATTTGCTGCTGGCACTAGTGATAATCTTTGCACGAGATTTACACGACATGCGGGAAGTCAATATTTACGGCACGCAGTGTGCGGAAATATTACATTCTCTCCCCCTTAGAAGAATCGAGATGTCCTCATCTCGAGATAAACTGGGGATATTGAAGATTGAGAGAGCTTTCATCCGTCCAGGTAGCATCCTCCTTAGGATAATCTTTCCACTGGACGAGCCATTCTCTCAGTTGTCTCACCCTAGCATCTAAAATCTTGTCCGGCCTTAGTTCAAGGATTCCTTGACTAGGCATTACAAGTTGTTGGTCATCAAGTACATGATTAGGGCTAGGTGCATACTTCATTCTTCAATAGACTGTTATGGAATACTTTATGAACCTTAGGTTTTCAGGGAGTTGCAGTCTATAAACATTAGGTCTTAAGCACTTGAGGATCTTGTATGGTCCACAATACCTTGGACTTAGCTTCCTGCAATCTCCTAAGGATAGAGAATTCTTCCTTGGGCATACGTGAATGAAGACCATGTCTCCTTCCTCAAATATTCTATCTTGATACTTCAAATCCGTGTATGCCTTCTGTCTATCCTTCGCAGCTTTTGATGTCCCGATAAAATGAAATCATGAGCTTCGCACAATATCTTCTTTTTTTAAATAACTGGCTTGCTCGTATACATACTCTCGTCCTATAGTAGACAAGCCCACTACTGACAGAGAATTCACGATACTTAGCCTCTAGCTTTTGTTCCTGGTCCTTGATAGAGACTTCCCTTAGCATCCTTTGATAGGCTAGATCATGGCATCCTTCCTCTCTAGCTAGCTCAAGTATTAGGTCGTTTGGCATGGACACCTCTGTAGCTAGAGATCTAGCTATTGATAGATTTTGCAAGATTAGTGAATTAAGGAATGCCTTGCGATTGAGTGCATCAACAACTACATTCTCCTTTCCAGGTCAGTACTTGATCTTAAAATCATATTCCTCCAATACTTCAATCCATCGACGTTGCCTCATGTTGAGCTCGTTCTGGGTAAAGTCCATTTGAGGCTCTTATGATCGGTTACTAGAGTAAACTTGTTGCCCAACAGGTAGTGTCTCCAAAGCTTTAGAGCATGCATGACAGCTAATAACTCCAGATCATGAGTGGCATAATTCTTTTCGTGACTCTTCAATTTCCTTGAAGAATATGCTACTGGATGACCTTCCTGCATAAGAACACACCCCAATGCAAGAATACTAGCATCAGTTACTACCTCGAACTCCTTATTGAGATCAGGAAGTCTCAGAATAGGTGCTGATACCAAACATTGCTTCAATTGATCGAAGCTATTTTGCTCGGGAGTTGACCATGTAATAGAAGTCTGCTTCTTTAGTAAGTCGGTAAGAGGTGCTGCAATCAAAGCATAGTTTTTGATAAAGACCCTATACCATCCTGTCAAGCCAAGAAAACTGCGTATCTCTTTGACGGATAATGGTATTGGCCATTCAAGCACATCTCTGACTTTGGCTGGATCTACTGATATTCCTTCAGACGATACGATGAATCCTAGATATTCAATCTGCCGTTTGAAGAATGCACACTTCTTCATTTTTGCATACAGCTTATGAGACCTCATTGTCTCCAAAACAATCCGTAGTTGAGGTTCATGATCTTCTTCCTGTTTAGAATAGACTAAAATGTCGTCGAAGAAGACAAGCACGAAATCATCAAGATATGGCCTAAAAATATCCTTCATTAACCTATTGAAAGTGGCAGGTGCATTTGTAAGTCCGAATGACATAACCAAGAATTCAAAGTGCCCATATCTTGTATTGAAGGCCGTTTTTGGAATATCCTCATCCTTGATCCTGATTTGATAGTAGCCTGATCTGAGATCAATTTTGGAGAAGATCTTTGCACCTTGAAGGCGATCAAGAAGCTCATCTATTCTAGGAATAGGGTACTTGTTCTTGACTGTTGATTGATTCAACCCACGGTAATCAATACATAGTCGAAGTGTCCCATCTTTCTTTTTCTGGAATAGGACTGGAGCTCCCCATGGTGAATTGCTAGGCCGGATGTAGCCTTGGTTTAACAGTTGCTTGAGTTGTTCCTTCAACTCAATAGCTTCCGATATAGACATTCTATAGGGTCTCTTCGCAATTGGCGCAGCTCCTATTACTAGCTTGATCTCATGATCTACTTCTCTTTAAAGCGGAAGTTCTGTTAACTCTTCAGAACTACGTCCACGTATTCCTTCAGCCAAGTGACCAATTTACTTTACTACTTTTATCAATATTCATAGTCAAGACAATCGGGGAAAAGTTTTATTCCATTCATATCAACATAGCCCTTCCGAGGTACAATAATTTCTTGGGGCGATGGAACAAGTTAATACATTAATTCGAGGAGAATAAGATATTATTGCATTCAGCTACAGGAACTGAGTAGTAGTACGGATTGGGGTCATCAATTTTTAGGAATCGATAGTTCATTGGAAGGTTAGGGTATCTCTTCCTTCGATATTCATTCTTCTCACGACGCCCCAAAACCTTGATTCGGTCGGCAGGGATTCTTTGAATCACTTCCCCGTACACATACTTATTCTGGTTAACCCTTCGACTTCCGACCTGTAGGGTCGCGTTTGCATGAGCCTCAATAAAGACGAACAGCTTTACGATCTTCAAATCCTCCATCCACTTGATTCTCTTCAAGTTAATTTGAAGGTACGCAGGTTGATAGGCGGTTATGTAATAGATCCCTGTAACACCCATCCATCTCCATTCCACGTACACAGGTGATGGATTGTAAATGCGGTCTAAGATGTTCATCATCTCAACCCTTTGTCGATAATTTGTGGAATGCATCGCGGTCATAAACATGACTCGGAACACTAAGAACCTGTTCCATGCTTCATAATTCTGCAAGACAGTATTCAAAGTAAGGAAATGTTTGGGACACAGCATTTGCTTTACTTCTTCTTATTAAAATTTCCTAAAAACAAGTCCTTTGTTGGTTCGCTCTGATACCAACTGTAACGTGTCCACTAGAATCATCCCGGACACGTCTTAGCAGTCCATCGGGAAGGATGTCTAGAAGGCTCCGCCCGGCACTCCCATGGAATGTTACGGGACTTGCGATCTAGGTCTTCCCGCGTCTGCCACGTAGCGGAAGTATCCTGGCCGTTCCCACTTAGGATCGACCTGAATTTGGGTTTTCCTGTTTGGTCATTAGCTAGCAATAAGTAGCGTCAGACCCGAGCGAACTACTTTACGCAGAAACGCCAGGTCCGAAGCGGATTCACGCTGCACTTGGTTCAAGGAGAATGGGAAACGAGAGGGATGCAAGGCTCGACCTCTCTGCCAAAGGCATAGTCCCATTCCGTTCCCCTAAAATAGCGCCGGGAACTTTTCTCAAAGTCTTCGGCGAACAGAGGATGATCGTCATCTCCGAAACAAGTAATGAGAACGATGACTTGGAATTACCGATTACCCGATTCACGCTGTTTTAGGGGAACGGAATGGGACTATGCCGTTGGCAGAGAGGTTGAGCCTTGCATCCCTCTCGTTTCCCATTCTCCTTGAAACAAGTGCAGCGTGAATCCACTTCGGACCTGGCGTTTCTGCGTAAAGTAGTTCGCTTGGGTCTGACGCTAGTTATTGCTAGCTAATGACCAAACAGGAAAACCCAAATTCAGGTCGATCCTAAGTGGGAACGGCCAGGATACTTCCGCTACGTGGCAGACGCGGGAAGACCTAGATCGCAAGTCCCGTAACATTCCATGGGAGTGCCGGGCGGAGCCTTCTAGACATCCTTCCCGATGGACTGCTAAGACGTGTCTGGGATGATTCCAGTGGACACGTTACAAGGTTGAAGGCCTGAAGGGAGAGGCAGCTTCAGTTACCCCCGACTGCCTACCTGACCCTAACCAAGGGGGTTGTTTACCGCGCCAGGAACGTGGACCGAACCGGCCGCGAGAGGTCTTTCCGTTGAGCTCTACTTGGAGCAGGAGGACGCTTGGGTGCCAGGGGGGGCTCTGGCCGTAAATCCCTCGCCTTCCGGGTCCTGCACAAGAGGCTAACGTGACTCAGGATTGGATCTCGAGGCCCGCATACTAGTCTACGGGCAGAAGCTTGGAATAGTGATCCCTGGCGGATTACTGGATAGCCTTCAGGCGGATTATGGACAAGCCTACGGGCGGAACTCCTTGTATTTCAAAGATAAAATGATATAATGATAATAAAGAATTTGTCTGATATTGTTTTTCTATGTCACGTGATAAGATTACGTGAAGGAACCAGTGCTTAACAGGAGTAATTAAAGAAGCTGGTTGTTATATGTCAAATTAATGTGTTAGATAATTACATAACTAAAACAAACTGAGGAAAGTGCGGAGGATGGGCCATGGGTTTGTCCTACGGTTGGGTGGTCTTGGTTAGCTGGGAACTTTTCTCAAAAATCTCGAAGAGAAGTGGGAGGTTCATCGAAAGCAATGACCTAGAATTATGTTTTACCCAATTTACGCTGTTTTAGGGGAACGGAATGGGACTATGCCTTATGGCAGAGAGGTTGAGTTTTGCATCCCTCTCGTTCCCATTCTCCTTGAACCAAGTGCAGCGTGAATCCGCTTCGGACCTGGCGTTTCTGTGTAAAGTAGTTCGCTCGGGTCTGACGCTAGTTGCTGCTAGCTAATGACCAAACAAGAAAACCCAAATTCAGGTCGATCCTAAGTGGGAACGGCCAGGATACTTCCGCTACGTGGCAGACACGGGAAGACCTAGATTGCAAAACCCGTAACATTCCATGGGAGTGCCGGGCGGAGTTTTCTAGACATCCTTTCCGATGGACTGCTAAGACGTGTCCTGGATGATCCTAGTGGACACGTTACAGTTGGTATCAGAGCCGACCAACAAAGGACTTTTTTTAGAGAAATTTTAATAAGAAGAAGTAAAGCAAATGTTATTGTCCCAAACATTTCCTTACTTTCAATGCTGTCTTGCAGAATTATGAAGCATGGAACAGGTTTTTAGTGTTCCGAGTCATGTTTATGACCGCGATGCATTCCACGGATTATCGTCAAAGGGTTGAGATGATGAACATCCTAGACCGCATTTACAATCCATCGCCTGTATACATGGAACGGAGATGGATGGGTGTTTCAGGGATCTATTACATAGCTGCCCATCGACCTGCGTACCTTCAAATTAACTTGAAGAGAATCAAGTGGATGGAGGATTTGAAGATCGTGAAGCTGTTCATCTTTGTTGAGGCTCACGCAAACGCGACCCTACAGGTTGGAGGTTTAAGGGTTAACCAGAATAAGTATGTGTACGGGGAAGTGATTCAAAGAATCCCTGCCGACCGAATCAAGGTTTTGGGGCGTCATGAGAAGAATGGATATCGAAGGAAGAGATACCCTAATCTTCCAATGAACTATCGATTCCTGAAAATCGATGACCCCAATCCGTACTACTACTCAGTTCTTGTAGCTGAATGCAATAATATCTTATTCTCTTCGAATTAATGTATCAACTTGTTCCATCGCCCCAAGAAATAATTGTACCTCGAAAGGGCTATGTTGATATGAATGGAATAAAATTTTTCCGATTGTCTTGACTATGAATATTGATAAAGAAGTAAAGTGATTTGGTCACTTGGCTGAAGGAATACGTGGACGTAGCTTCTGAAGAGTTAACAGAACTCCCGCTTCAAAGAAAAGTAGATCATGAGATCAAGCTAGTAATAGGAGCTGCGCCAATTGTGAAGAGACCCTATAGAATGTCTATATCGGAAGCAATTGAGTTGAAGGAACAACTCAAGCAACTACTAGATTAGGGCTACATCCGTCCTAGCAGTTCACCATGGGAAGCACCAATACTGATCCAGAAAAAGAAAGATGGAACACTTCGGCTATGTATTGATTACAGAGGGTTGAATCAATCAATAGTCAAGAACAAATATCATATTCCCAGAATAGATGAGCTTCTTGATAGTCTTCAGGATGCCAAGATCTTCTCCAAGATTATCTTAGGTCTGGTTACTATCAGATAAGAATCAAGGAAGAAGATATCCCAAAGACGACCTTCAACACTAGATATGGACACTTTGAGTTCTAGTTATGTCACTAGGGCTTACGAATATGCCTGCCACATTCAATAGGTTAATGCAGGATATTTTATAGATCATATCTTGATAACTTTGTGCTCGTATTCTTTGATGACACTTTAGTCCATTCTAAACAGGAAGAAGATCATGAACCTCAACTACGGATTGTCCTTGAGACAATGAGGTCTCATAAGCTGTATGCAAAAATGAAGAAGTGTGCATTCTTCAAGCGTCAGATTAAATATCTAGGAAGGATTATCAGTAGACCCAGCCAAAGTCAGAGATGTGCTTGAATGGCCAATACCAGTATCCGTCAAAGAAATACGTAGCTTTCTTGGCTTGACAGGATGGTATAGGGTCTTTATCAAAAACTATGCTTTGATTGCAGCACCTCTTACCGACTTACTAAAGAAGCAGACTTCTATTACATGGTCAACTCCCGAACAAAATAGCTTCGACCAATTGAAGCAATGTTTGGTATCAGCACCTATTCTAAAACTTCCTGACCTCAAGAAGGAGTTCGAGGTAGTAACTGATGCCATCATTCTTGCCTTGGGGTGTGTACTTATGCAGGAAGGTCATCCAGTAGCATATTCTTCAAGGAAATTGAAGAGTCATGAAAAGAATTATGCCACGCATGATCTGGAATTATTAGCTGTCATCCATGCTCTAAAGCTTTGGAGACACTACCTGTTGGGTAACAAGTTTACTCTAGTAACCGATCATAAGAGTCTTAAATGGATTTTTACCCAGAACGAGCTCAACGTGAGGCAACGTCGGTGGATTGAAGTATTGGAGGAGTATGATTTTGAAATCAAGTACCGACCAGGGAAAGAGAATGTAGTTGCCGATGCACTCAGTCGCAAGGCATTCCTAAATTCCCTAATCTTGCAGAATCCATCAACGGCCAGATCTCTGGCTACAAAGGTATCTATGCCAAGCAGCCCTATACTCGAACTAGCTAGAGAGGAAGCATGCCATGATTTGGCCTACCAAACAATGATAAAGAAATATCTGCCAAGGAGCAGAATCTGAAGTCACAAGCTAAGTATCGGGAATTTTCCATTGATAATGGACTTGTCTACTACAGAACAAGGCTATGTGTACCAACAAGCCAGTCACTTAAGCAGAAGATATTGTGCGAAGCTCATGATTTCACTTTCTCGGGACATCAAAGCTGCGAAGGATAGACAGAAGGCATACATGGATTTGAAGTGTCAAGATAGAATATTTGAGGAAGGAGACATGGTCTTCATTCACGTATGCCCAAAGAAGAGTTCTCTATCCTTAGGAGATTGCAGGAAGCTAAGTCCAAGGTATTGTGGACCATACAAGATCCTCAAGTGCTTAAGACCTAATGCTTATAGACTGCAACTCCCTGAAAACCTAAAGGTTCATAATGTATTCCATATCAGTCTATTGAAGAATGAAGTATGTACCTAACCCTAACCATGTACTTGATGACCAACAAATTGCAATATTTAGTCAAGGAGTCCTTGAGCTATGGCCTGATGGGATCTTAGATGCTAGGGGAAAAACGACTAAGATCTAGAACCTTGAAAGAATGCCTCGTCCAGTGGAAAGATTATCCCGAGGAGGATACCACTTGGGTGGATGAAAAGCACTCTCAACCATAAATATCCCCAGTTCATCTCGAGATGAGGACATCTTGATTCCTCCAAGGGGGAGAGAATGTAATATTTCCGTTTAAAATATTACTAGACCAACCTCCCGCACATTGTAAATTTGTGAAAAGGTTATCTCCACTTCCGGTAGTTGATTTATGATCGTACGCGAGAAAAGGAGTACTCCGCATTGGTAAATTGGGACCGAAGAATCATGACCTCTCCACTGGCAAAATGCGATCGAGGTTTAAATAACCCGCATAACCATAGGTAAACATCCTCTTGGGAGGAGGTCAAGAGGATAATGTAATATTTATTGCAAATTTTTTTATTACCTTCCCCCAGCCAAAGTGTGGCTGAGGGAAGGGGATGGACTGAAATAGGGAACTTGAGAGGTGGAGGGGAGAAGAGCCATACAGGCCACCACGTGGGAGGGTGTCCTCTCCACCCTTTTCTTATATAAACCCCCTCTAACGGGGGAGTTGGGGGGCTGAAAAGGAGAGTCGGGAGACTGATAGAGGGGAGGAGCTGACAAAAAGGCGGGCGTAGAGAGGAACCAGAGGAGATCGTGTTGCGAGGAGAGAGGAAGGGAGCTGTTGTTGATGCCGTGAGAGAAGCAGGCCACCGTGTCATGGTAGGCCGCGCTGTATACACTGCCAGGCCGCTGGCTATCACCGCCCAGACCAGCCGCCAGCACTGCCATTTTGGCCGCCATAAGCCGTCAGGCCACCGCCATCTCCCTCACAAGTCCATCTTTCTTCCCCCTCCCCCCCAATCGATGTCAACTTCCACCTCATTATTACCCCCTCCCTCTTCCACGTGGGTTCTGGTCATAGCCAGAAGCTTCTTTTAAGAAGCTTCTAAGGGGGCTTTCATAAGCCCCATTCACACAAGCCATCTATAAGTCCCTTCCCACTAGCCACCGCGGGTTTTCAAGGGAACCCATTTTTGTGGAAGAATTATTGCGCACGAGGGGGAAAAGTCCCAGTTTCCTTAGGCCCTATTTTCGCCTGGCCACCACGGGATTTTAAAAGAAGAAGAAGAAGCTTAGAAAGCCTCCATTCCCATAGCTCTCTTGTAAAAGGACCATCTCCACAATCCAAGCTCCAACCCCACAAGGCCTCCAATAAGCCCAAATCCCGCAAGCCGGTATTCTCAAGGATCCGTACTTCGGAAGGGATCTCCTGCATACGAGGGAGAAAGGTAAAGATCTTGAGGCTGCGTACCAAGGTGAGTAAATTCACCAAATCGTGTAAAGACAAAGGCAACCTGGAAGTCCAAAATTATGGCCACAATGGCCAAGAGGTTGCAAGTCGGCGGGCCTGCGGAAGGTTCTCCTAGTATTTACGTGGATATTTCCCGGAGCCCACAAGTCCAGGTTTTATCTATTTGGATTCCACACAAAAGTATTAAATTAGTCACGATAACTTCATGGATTAGGAAGCACCCATGCATGTTCAAATTCACCTAGTCAAGTTAAATGCAATTGGAAAATGAATTGGCTATTTGAACATTTACTAGAATTAGCTCAAGATATGAAAATTGGTCATTGGTACGTTTAATGGAATGAATGAAAAGAACATAAGGTGTCTATGCATTTTTAGGACCTTATCAATAAGTTTCCTTTTGTGCATTCAAAAGTGACGAGCCTAGGACAACTGTTGCCTCATTACAAGGTTGAAATTATTGAGGTACACATTTTTACTAGGCATGGAAAGATTAATGGCATGTCACATTTTTAGATAAATCTTCTTGGGGAAGATTCATTAAGGAAGTCGTTATCACCCGTAGGAAATAACAAAGCATGGAAAAAATTCTAGGGGCTGCATTAAATAGGTTAACTCTAGCTTCAATTGGCATGAATCTCATTTAACTACGTGTAGTTAGGAAAGGATTGCATGTTGCACATTCATCATACGTAAGAACTTCATTCATCAAGAGATATAGTTAGGGTAAGGTTGCATGGTTCATTAAGCATGAAATCTTAAAAAGCTTAGAAAAAGAATTGTGAGCATGATTCGTGAATGCAAGTCCTAGTTGGATCAATGGAAGTTATGCCGAAATTTAACATGCCTTTTTGGCCTTAACAAGAAAAGTTAGGGATTGTGAATCTAGTCGTACGTAGAAGCAATGAATCGTGTGCTTACGTAAATTGTGACAAAAATGCAACTAGTTTTCCCCTTTTAGATCAAGTAAACATCTCTAGGAATGGTTCGTCCTTATCGCAAGACAAGTAAACTCGAATACCTAAATCACTTAAACCGCAAAGTATTCGCATAGGATGGTTCAATCGATACAATAAATCCTCCAAGTGCTAACTAGGGTTTAGCACGTTAAGGACTTGACCTAGTTTCACACTTGTTGCCAAGTCGAAACCCTCATACCCAAAGGTCCTACCCACATTCACGGAATGTAGGGACAATTGACAGGCTTGCAAGAAACGATCTAAGGTTTCTACCCTAAGGGTCACTCGTTCAAATGATGAAACTCGGATTGAGTTGGAATTCCTAGGACCGTGGTCGGCCTAGTGTAATTAGGAATGGGTTGGGTAGGAAGACACCCTAAACCCTGCTTCTTGTCTGGAGATAAGCCGTTCAATGGGTGAAATGATCTCATGAAATAGATGCGACACTTGTGCAATAAGTTGCAACGTCGCATAGACTTGTGGTTAGTTCACAAGAGAGTTTTGCCATTTCTTGAAATGAGGTTGGCAAGTTCTTGCGCAAGTTTAACTTGCAAGAGGATGAGTAGTCATCCTGTTATATCACATTTCTTGGGAAAAATTGCCAAGTAAAGGGAAGTTAGGTATTTGCTTGGAAGCAAATGATCAATCAATAAATTAAAGTGACATGGTCGCCAGGATTTACTGTTAATAAAACCTAAGGTATTGGCTAAGTTGGGTTAACAGGGTATGGCCCTAACCCAAGGACAATAGGGTGAACAAACTAACCCTTGGGGATCTTGCCAAGTCGCAATTGATCCCGGATCGAATGCTGGATGCATTCGGAGAGAAGGATTCACTCCTTAACAGTTTGCCAAATAAACGACCACTGGAATTGATTGTGCTTGTAACAGTTTAGAAAGCACTGTTTGCATTGTTTGCTCAAAGAACTAAAGGATGAAATGATATCTAATGCTTCAGGTTGAAGGCCTGAAGGGAAAAGCAGCTTCAGTTACCCCCGACTGCCTACCTGACCCTAACCAAGGGGGTTGTTTACCGCGTCGGGAACATGGACCGAACCCGCCGCGAGAGGTCTTTCCGTTGAGCTCTACTTGGACCAGGAGGACGCTTGGGTGCCAGGGGGGGCTCTGGCCATAAATCCCTCGCCTTCCGGGTCCTGCACAAGAGGCTAACGTGACTCGGGATTGGATCTCGAGGCCCGCATACTAGTCTACGGGCGGAAGCTTGGAATAGTGATCCCTGACGGATTACTGGATAGCCTTCAGGCGGATTATGGACAAGCCTATGGGTGGAACTCCTTGTATTTCAAAGATAAAATGATGAAATGATAATAAAGAATTTGTCTGATATTGTTTTTCTATGTCATGTGATAAGATTACGTGAAGGAACCAATGCTTAACAGGAGTAATTAAAGAAGCTGGTTGTTATATGTCAAATTAATGTGTTAGATAATTACATAACTAAAACAAACTGAGGAAAGTGCGGAGGATGGGCCATGGGTCCGTCCTACGGTTGGATGGTCCCGGTTAGCTGGGAACTTTTCTCAAAAATCTCGAATAGCAACGGGAGGTTCATCGAAAGCAATGACCTAGAATTATGTTTTACCCAATTTACGCTGTTTTAGGGGAACGGAATGGGACTATGCCTTATGGCAGAGAGGTTGAGTTTTGCATCCCTCTCGTTCCCATTCTCCTTGAACCAAGTGCAGCGTGAATCCGCTTCGGACCTGGCGTTTCTGCGTAAAGTAGTTCGCTCGGGTCTGACGCTAGTTGCTGCTAGCTAATGACCAAACAAGAAAACCCAAATTCAGGTCGATCCTAAGTGGGAATGGCCAGGATACTTCCGCTACGTGGCAAACACGGGAAGACCTAGATTGCAAAACCCGTAACATTCCATGGGAGTGCCGGGCGGAGTTTTCTAGACATCCTTTCCGATGGACTGCTAAGACGTGTCCTGGATGATCCTAGTGGACACGTTACAAAAAATACCATTTTTATACATTTTTTACATACAAAAGGGTGTAATATAAAGGGGTTATTTATAGATTGAATAGAAAAGGATTATGTTATATTCAAGAAAAATTCACAAACAAGGATATAGATATAATAACTTCCCAAAGTTTCCAATATTAGGGAAGATGTATTAGATGAATTGGTCAAAGGCATGCGGGATCTTGCTTTGAATTTTGGAAAGGAGGTATGCAAAAGTTGTTGGAAGACTTGGCTTCCAAAATGCGTATGTGGTTGTACATGCTTCTACTTTTGGTCTACAGTTGGATAGGATGCCTGGCCAAGTGATGGTTGGTTCGAAGGTTGCAATATGGACACATGCTTTGCATGCAATTGAAAATAGGAAAGTTACTGATAGTGAAATGTCTCATGCAGGGTAAGACATCCATGAAATAACAGGCTGGGAATCACCAGTAGATGCATATTCAGTATATGCATTTTTAGCAAAGGTGCAAAACACAAATATAATTGTGAAAAAGTGACAAAAAGAAGTGTGGATCAGCCTAAAGCTACAAATCAACCATCTCCTGAGCATGTTATGGAAGAGGTTGGTCAAGAGAAAAAATAAGATAGCAAACAAGAGGGAAAGAAGAAGGGCAAGCAGCCAAGATATAAGCCACAATCTGATATTGAGATAGCTAGGGATCTTTAGAAGATTCTTAAATAATGGATCTTAAACAATTGGGTGGAATTCACCTCAAGAGAGGTGCTTGGCATCACCAAGCGGGAATTTCATGATGAAATCATTGATATAATTAAGAGGAAGTGTTAATTTCTAGGTGATACTACTAGTACATTGTTGCACTTAGAAGAAGAATTTGGTTTGTTGGGTATTCTGGCTGAATATGAGTATGATGTAAGTGCTAGATTATCTATGCAGGATGTTGGTAATCAGTGGGTAGCATGTGGAAAAGAGAAGAAAGTGACTAAAACTGCATTGTCTTGTAGCAATATGTATGGTAGAGTAAGGTAGATGCAACAATATGGGGAAGAGACTCTAGGATTAAGGAAGTCATTACACAAGAAATCACAAGGCCAGGGTTACCATGAAACAGTAGTGAAAATAGGGGAGCGTGAAACTCCTTATATTGCTTTGCTTGACCATGGGTTTTGATTAATGTCATTGAGCATGGACAGTATGAGAATGGTGCATGGCCTGTGGACACTGATCATGATTGGCGTATGAGGGCTGTAAATAATTCTTTTCAGGGGAGCTTTATAGTGTATGTCCTAATGTAAAAGTGGCGATTGATGATGTACAAAAAGACCAACACTTCTTTGTGCAAGATAATTTCTCATATGCAATGATTTTGGGACAGCCCTATATTACATAAGTGCATATGGAAATAAAGGTGCTTAATGATGGTTTTTCTTATGTAAGAGTCAGAAGTAAGGATGGGAGAAAAGTAGTCCAATTTCTTACCATTTGTGTTAATCATCCTAGGAATCAGTTTATACTTTGAGAGTCTCTTCTACCTCCAAATGCAAGGGAATTCAAAGACTTGGATTTTCATTGAGCACTACTGTAATGCGGGGCTACAATAATGTTGTTCAGAGGATGTAATTGCTTCTTGATGGAGTGAAGCATGTATTTACTATTGGTTGTTCTCAATTTTATAGCAAGCAGTTCATGTTGGTATGGAAGCCATGTGCAAGGCTGAATGCATATCTATGAAACAGGCTACTAGGAAACTTAGAGAACTAGGGTTGTTAGTTGAAAATGAAGGCATTTCAAGCATTGTTTATGGGTTGAATATTATAGAAACTATGGCTGAATTTTCAGCAATTATACATGTAGAAAATGAGACTGAAAATAGAGTGTTGTCAGTATGTTCTTTGGACATGTATGATGTTATATCATTGTTTGCTCAATAGGAAGGATTACAATGGATTGAAGCACTTGTGGAGAAAAAGTATAAGATAGTTGAAAAAAAAGGGAGAATAAGTTGCTTTGCCACTTCCACCAGAAAGTGAGGGTTTGTATGAAAAAGTGTCAAGGCAGCCAAGATTATGGGATCCTAAAGATATAGGTCATCGGTTTATAGCTCAAACATTATAGGAATTGAAAGTTGGTACAAAAGGGTTTCTTTTACCTGGTGGAAGAAACTATTTTATGCGGATATTGGCTAGGCATGGAAAAACATTTGCATTTTAGCCAACTAAACTAGGTTGTGTGGATTTGAATGTTGTCTCTTCTATGGTAATATTTAAAGTGCCATGTGTACCATGGAACTTGAGGCCTATTCTAGTGCCTAAAGCTTACTTGCCAAAGAAAATGGATTTGCTAAATGAAAATATTCACATGAAGACCTTGGAGCCCTCTTCAGTCTCCTACTCAAGTCATTGGTTTACTATGCACAAAAAGAATGGGGCTTTGAGATTTATTCAAGACATGCAACCAGTCAATAAAGTGACCACATAATAGATGTGGGTGCTAGTCCTATGGTTGATGAATTTGCAGAGGCTTTTGCAAATTGAGCAATCTATTTGTAACGTTCTAAAAAAATCCTTTTCACGTGGACTACCTCTTGTTAGGAAATAAGGATAATGAAAAAAAAAAAATTCCCCTTATCCCCCTAGCTGACTGACAAGCTGGAGGGGGAGGGGAATAGAAGGAGTAATTAAGCTCCTTGGTGGAGCTTGGAGAGAAGGGGAAGGCATGCGTGATGCCACACAGGGAAGGGAGGATCCCCCTTCGCTCCCCTATTTAAATCAAGGAGGGGTGCAGGCTCAGGGGATATACACGGCCGTCGAGAGAGAATCCAATACATTGATATGGCTATGGATGAGTGAGGGAGGGAGAATCGACGATTCTAGCATTGTGTTGATCACTGCCATGGCGTGAGAGGGTTGATGCTGGTTGTTGAGAGGGAGGAGACAAGGCACTGGGCTGTCGTGCAGCCAGAAGAGATCGCCGCGAGACTGCTGAGAGGGAGAGGAGGAGTGGAACGTTGTTGCCCTGGGCTAGGAAAGGGCTGAACGATGCCACAAGATCGCCGCCATCTAATCTAGGTTGCTGCCTTCTGCACCAGTCCCTTCTACCACCATATTCGTCACGTGGGATTCCACCAGAAGCTTCTTAGGAAGCTTCTAAAAGCCTCCTAAGAAGCCCCCCTTCCTGTGGCACTTTAAGACTATCTTCCCCTCCCCCCCCCCCCCCCCCCCCCGGGGTTTTAAAAACCTTTAAGCCCCCTTTTTACCCTCATGCTAAAACCCCTTACCTTCTCTTTGAAGTCACTCCCCCTAAAAGCACGAAGGCCTTAAGGGTCTTATTACTTTTTTCTCCGTGTCTTATCACCCCTCTTATCCCTTAATCCTACATCACCTCCGTGTCTAAATACATTATATGGCTCTCTCCATGGGTGTTGGAACCCCATTTTTTACCCTTAAGTCCTTTCTTTTGGGATTAATCTCTTCCCTATGATTTTAAAGTTCACTCAACCCCTATCCTCAAGCCCTTTTTTTGTTTCCCTTGGAACCAGTCTCTTTCCTCCGTGTTAAATCCTTCCCTAGCCCTTCCCTTATGGCGTATTGAAACCCTTTCCCTTCAAGTTAACCCAAGGTCATTCGACCCTACTTATAATCCTTGCGGTTACTATATTTCCTTGGAGTTCGCTTCCGCACCTTGTGTCTTTTCCACACCTTTTTATTCCCGTTCGTGCGAGCTTACAAAGGCCATTAAGCCTTCCCCATGGCTTCAATGGGTCTTAGTTGTAAAAGATTCTAAAACACCCTTTCCAATTTCCAAATTCAAGGGGGGAGCCTTCCAAAAACTACTTTTGACGAACGGTGCAAGGGAGCGACGGTGGAATTCTAAGGAGAAGTTGTAAAGCTGCTTCCACGTTTGACGAACCATAGTTGTGATGCCTCCTAAGAAAGTTCAAGGCGTAGCTGCGGGAGGGTCATCTCCTGGAGCCCCGAGAGGAACACCAAGGAAAAGGGAATTCTCTTGCAAGAAAATCTATCTTGTAACATCAACAAGCTTGTTTATCATGTTTCATATCATCACAATGAAGAAAAGAACACCAGGCACAACAAATCTTCATGCAGCATCATGTAAATCTCCCACGGTTTTTAATAGAATCAACCATTTTCTTCAACATATTCACAAAATCCATCAATAGAACAAAGAAATCAAAGAAATACACCATCTTTGAATGGAAATACATCACATAGTATTCATCTTCAATATCTTCATAGTCTTCTCTCTCAATCTCTCATATACAATCACTCTGTTTCAGTAGAATTGGCTATCTCTGACTCTCTCTCACACACTCCATCAATAATACATCATATCCTCACTACAATCTCTCAAAAATTACTCTCAATAATCACTCTTAGGTCGTGGATACCCCTCCCAAGAGGTATGTCTGATATGAAGGGTCACCAGAGCCACTACAGTGTCTCTTCACAGCTCACTACTGTCACTTCACTCTAGTCTTCTCTTGAGTCTTCAGCAGCTACTTCTTCCACTTCTTTCAGCTCTTTTGCACTTGTATTCACCTCTTTCCAAGGCTAGAAAACTTTCCCCAAAATCACACATACATTCCACAGAACACTTACAGAAGCATACAGAACAGTCTACAGAACAGTACCAGAACAGAACAGAAACAGAACAGAAGCAGAAGCTCTACAGAAGACCTACAGAAGGTTACAGAAGGTCATCAAAACCTCATAACTCACTCTCAACCCATTTCAAACTCTCACAAAACATTCACTAAGCTTTCACAATATCTCATTCTTCATCAATCAATACTCCTTCCCTCCTTACAGAAGACAATCAGAACAAAATAGACCAAAACAGAACAAAACAGAAGGTATACAGAACCTATCAGAACATCACAGAACCATCAACAAACATCATGAACTTCTAAAACACAATCAATATCATCCAAAACACTCTCAATCCACTTCCAAATCAATCAATCATCTCATAAAATCAATCATTCAGCTCTCAAAAACAACAAAAATCAGCCAAAAAACAAGTCATTTCAACACTCAACATATCCCCACACTTAATAAGGAAGCGTCCTCGCGACCCAGGAAAAAGGGAATACAAGTTCATTGAAAAGCTTCACTTTGATCTTCATTATCTTCTTACAAAGAATCCATCCACCACGACCCCAACTTATAACCTGTTTCTGATATAAAAAATATAAAGAAAGGAAAACTCTTTTTACACCTTAACACCTCTTATCAAACTAAAAATCACCACAAATTTGTAAAGGATATAAGAGTTTGCTTCTTCTTCATCAGCATCATGTGCTTCAACTCTCCAACCACGACCCCATCTCTACAAATCTCCAAAATATAGCTCGTACACAAAATCCAATAGGAAACCACCACGTTCGTTTGACATAATTGTATTCACAACACAAACACTAATACACAACACAACCATCTGAATGACTTCCTCAAAAAGAAGAGTTTTGGCATTAAAAAGCTTGCACCATACATTGGAAAGGTATCAATGAAGATGATCCCTCTTAAAAGATTGATGTTGTCGGAATCGATCCATAGATAAGGATTCATCTACAAAGTTTTTAGGAGGATTTTGGAAAAAATGGAGACAGCACATCCTTTCCAATAGGACCAAGTATCTGCTAGGCAAACAGAGGGCATGAAAATACAGTATCTCCAGCTGCTGGGAATCAATGCTAACATTGACATTCATGCATAGTTTTGGAATAGGCTTTGAATCAGTATGAGAGTGCCTATGCATATACGCTAGGTACCAAGCAAAGTGAGCAGTTAATCTCACTGAGGGATCTGCAGACTGTGAATATTGCTGGGCAAAATGAACATAGTTTTGATAAGCTTGACTTGAAACTGTCCATTCTCCTAGAATTACTGGCCAATTAATTTGCGGTCCGGTAAGGCAATCATCCGAACTCCATCCCCTTCTTCTGGAAATCTGAGTATCAAAACCGTCACAGTCACTAACCAACTGAGGTGGTTGAGATATGGAAGTGTTAGGAGAGGGTAATGGAATAAGGGAAAGTGGATGTAGGGAAGGATAGGAAAAATCATAAAAGGAAGAAAAGGTTAAAGAAGGAGTGGCAGAAATTTGTAAGGAATCACTAAGGAACGGTGTTAACTGATAAATAGGAAATGTAGAGGGTACATTTATAAGGGGTGAAGGACAGGGTGGAGAAGGGGAAAATACCCTATCCTCAATAAAGAAACAGTAAGTGAAAATAGGAATTTGAGGGAAAGATGAAGGTTGGAAAAGAAGTGGTAAAATTACTGGGGAACTAGATTGACAAAGGGAAATATATATAGCATAGCGGTGAGCCAATTGTTGGTAATAAAGGAGGGTAGGAACAGAAGGTCCCAAAAGAGATCGTCTATGATAGGCATCAAAGAAGATAGCATCAAATGGATTATGTTTGGAAAGATAGGTTAAGAGATCCATCCTCAGTTGGTTAGTACTCTGTACAAAGGTAGGAGCTGTGTTTTGTCTTTGATTGAGGACCACCGAATCAATCATGGGATGCCACGAATTATCCTGACAATCAGCTACTTTGGAGGAATAACTTTGGAACATATCGGCTATGCGCAACTCCAAATGATTGACATATAGAACAGCCTGTAAGACCACATCCCCCACATACCATGCCAAATCTACCTCATCTGGAATTAACAAATCTCCTCGGAGATACATGTATGACATTAACATGGTGTCTGGCGTGACAGAATCTTCAAAGAGCATTCTGACTACCTCTGTCAACAACTCAGCAGACCAAGCCCCACTCCAGCCATCCTCTGGAAAAGGTAAATCCATCGTGGAAAGCTTCATATAGAAGACCAACTTCTGTATGTGGTAGTGGACAAAGAAAGAATGGTCTGGTAAGACAAAGTCCTGAAACTGTTCAAAGGTAGACCATAACAAGTCCATTCTCGACTGCAATCTTTCCACTTTGTCTTGGAATAGAGGGCACAAAGTAGCCTGTCTCTGTAAGGCAACCAAGTCCTGCTGTGAAAGAGAAGGAATTAATGGAACAGGAGGGCTTGGAGGAACAGAGCGGGACTTTGCAAGCTGATCTTGCAACTGTTGGATTTGGGAGGCTTGGTTGGCCACTGTCATTAGCCATCTGTAAAGCTGAAAGCTTGTCATCTAAAAGAACTTGGAATTCTTTCGCTTCGCTGGACATCCTCTCCTTCTCTGCTGAAAGGCTAGTAACCTGTGACTGAGCCTCGAATAACTGGATCTTTAATGAAGAAATCTCATCACTTTGAATGGCAACCAGTTGGGTTTGCTGTTCCATTTGCTTAAATAGATCTGCTAGGGTATCCTTAGCAGAAGCTAACTCAGATGTTGCCTTATGCAACTGGTCTTTGGACTGCATGAGCTCCTCATAGAAAGATGCGTACAGCTGTTGAACACAGGCTGTCACTGACAACTCAATGGAACTTTGAATATCCTTACAAAGGAAAGGAATGGCATCTCCTGAGACGAGACTGTTCAGGGAAGGAACTGAGATCTCCAAGGATCCTTCTCTATGTGCGCGGAATAGATTATTGCAAGTGAGATACCCAGGGAGTTCACTGCCAGAAGTAGCAGGGATAGGCACTGAGGGAAGTACAGCAGGGGCTTTGTCCGCTACCCTCTTCAAGCGTTTACGTTGTATGACCAGGGGAGGCGGAGAATCATCATCTTCAATGTCAATAGGTGCTGACTCTTCTGAAGGTGGAGGAGGAGGTACTGGATCTGATGGAGGAGGTGGAGGCACAGTCTTCTGTAAACCTGAATAGGTCAAGAAGGCAGACAAATATGATCCATAGGTAACATTGGTAACATTACCCCTCGTGACTTTTACAAAATGCTGATCCATCTTAGTAAGGAGGTATGTGCTCCAATCAATGGCAACTCCTTTTAGCACCATCCTGGAAGCTGTGAAAAGCTCTTTGGACAAATAATGGGATGGCGTTTTGGCAGGCATGAACCTGTCCTGAAGGAACTGGCACATCGTTTTCCAGACGGGATCAGTAATCATAGAAAACGAAACTCCTGAAGAGTTTATCACTTTCTTAACATCAAGGACTTCCCTTGTCTGCTTCTGCAACAGCTTGAGAATCTCTTCATTAGAGAAGAGCTGACGAGTGGTCACAAAAGGTTCTCCTTTGAAGGGTAAGGACAGAGCCTTCCCTAAGCCGCGAGATGTCAATGTCATAGACATGCCTTGGACTACTCCTGTCTTCTTGCTGTAAGAGGCCAGGAACTCATCACATACGGACGGATCCTCTGGAAGTAATGGAAAAGGAGTGGCCACAAAAGCAGCAAGTCTTGCCTTCGTGAGGGGCTCAAAAGTAAGTAGGGACGAGTAATCCCTACTAACTAGTGGGACGTACTGGATAGGGGGAGGAGCATGAGAAGGCGCCATTCAGATGGTTACACACACACCACAAACACAGACAATCAAGGAGAATGCCTGCAAACCAACAGACAAAAAACCAAGGATAAGAGAATTACCAATCAAACGTGACACGACCTACTAACCCCAGGCAAACCACATCCTAGAAAAAAAATTTGGCATGACCTTGAGACAAATGCGACCGAAAGCTTCATGCGATGCATCAAACAAACACCCTGAACCCCGTATCAGGCAATAAAAGAAAAAACTGCATACCATACCCGTAACCGTAACTAAGACAGGAAACCAAAACCATACCATATCCGACACATATCAATACGACATCTGTGATAGAACCAAGACTGGACCATGGAAAATAACACTAATGACTGCGTATACCCATCCCACGAAACGCTTCATTAAAAAGGGGATTAAGTGCAGTGAGGGGGGATTTAATTTAATGAAGGGTTGATTTTAATTAATTATTAAAAATGGGTGAATTTTTATTAGGTGATAAACCTTAATAAAAAAACGACGGTTCCTTATTATAAATTTAATTACCAATTATTAGGTTAAACCGGTGCAGTTATGCGATTCCCGGACTTCGATTCCCGACTGGGTCTCTAAATGCAATTCATTGATTATAAATAAGGTGATGTGGAGCGCTTTTTTGCCAGCGCGTGCTTATGTGACGGCTGGTTGATTTTTAATTTAAAATTTAAAGTGCCTCTTTAGCGCACATAGCGCGTGCTAAGTGAACGGCTGGTTAATTTTAATTAAAAAAGTATGTGTGTTTAGTGCGAATGCGCGTGGAAATGGTGGGTGAATTAAAGAATTTATTTTAACAATTAATTCGTGATTAAGGGGAAAAATAAAAATAAATAACATAAAATAAAATAAATACCTGGAAGGGGTGTGTATGGAATGCAGGAATGCGCACGGAAGAGTCCCAGTAAAGGAAAAGCAAAAAGCACTGATGAAACAACAATGAACACCTTAGCAGATGTGTTAAGTGGATTTATGTTGGTTTTTTATTTTTATTTATTTTATTTTATTTTTAGTTGTAATTTTTTATGTTTAAATAAATGGAAAATGAGCAAGGGAAGTGAGGAAAATTTTTTAGAATTTTTTTAGAATTTTTTACAATTTTTAAAATGATTTTTCTATATTTTTTGGCAATTTAAGGGTAATTTTAGGAAAGATGGATTTTTTTGAAATTATAGGAAAGGCAATTCCTAGCAGACAAAGTTCCAAAAATTGGCAACTGGCAGAAGGGATTTTTTGAAATTTTTTTGAAATTTTTTTAATGGAAAAATTAATGTAGTGATTAATTAAGTCATATTAATCACATTAGTCACATTAGTCACATTAGACACATTAGACATAAGTCACATTAGTCAGGTTAGTAGGAGTAAGTCAGGTTAGTCTAGCTAAGGCTAGTTAGGTAAGTTAACCTAAGTCGAGTCTGGTTAGTCTACCTAGGTTAGTTAAGTTAGGTCTAACTAAGTCAAGTTAGTTAGGTTAGGTTAAGTCTGTTAAGTCTAGTTAGTGAAGTTGAGTCTAACTAAGGTCTAACTAACTCTAGTTAGTTAGGTTAGGTTAAGGTTAGTGTTAATGATTAATTAATCCTAAGTTAACTAAGGTTAGTAGCTAACCTTAGGAGGAAGTGGGGGTGATGGAGGAGAAGGGAGGTGGGAGTGGTGGGCGGCGAGGAGGCGGCGATCGTGGCGATCCGGGCGGCGCGGCGTGTCCAGGTGGTGGCGGCGATACTGGCGGCGATACTGGCGGCGACGGCGGTACTGGCGAGTAGACGCGGCATCGGGCGAAGGCGTTCCGGGCGGCGACCAGGCGGTCAGTGGCGGCGGCCAACGGCAGGGGGTGGCGCGGTCGAAGGCGATCCAGGCGCAGCGAGGACGGCGATCACGGCGACAGGGTCCAGCGCAGGCGTGGGCGGGCGCAGGCGGAAGGGGCGGCGACGGCGGGCGTACTGGAGGAGTACGACGGCGGCTGGAGGAGAGGAGGACGGTGCTGGGGGGTGGAGGCGAGGGTGGAGGGGAAGAAGAGGAGAAGGGCAGAGAGGAGAAGGAAGGGAGGGAGTGAGAAGAGGGAGAGGGAGAAGAGGAGAAGGAGGAGTAGGAGGAGGGGAGGAGGCGGCAGGAGAAGCAGTGGGAGGAGGAAGTCGTGGAGGGGAGGGAGAAGTGGAGGGAAGAGAGGGAGGAGGGAGATGGAGGAGAGCGTGAGGAAGGAGAGAAGGAGGGGAGGAAGAAGTGGAGGGAGGAGGAGGAGGGAGATGGAGGAGAGATGGATACGCACAGAAAGAGAGAGAGAGAGAGAAAGAAAGAGAAAGAGAAAGAAGAGAGAGAGAGAAGGGACGGTTGGCGGGAGGGGGTATCCGGTTGTTGGTTTATTATTATTATTATTTTTTTTTTGTTTAAATAAAAGGTGGGCGGGCAGGGGTAAGGGAGGATGGGCGGGGTCAAGAGGGGGCGGATCGCCGTCCCGCGCACGTGCGCGGGGCGGGGTAAAAAAATTTACCGTGACGGGATTGAAACGACGCTGGGATGACGGTACGGGGTACGCGGACACGACCGGGGCGCGTGGAGACGCGTTAAAGCGAAAAAATGGCGCGTTCACGCGCAAAACGAGCGCGAGAAAAAACGTAAAAATAAAGAAAAATTAATAACTCCCAATCCGGATGTCAAAACGAAATATCGTAAAAACAAAAAGTGGGCAGGACGACAGGGGGGAAACAAGAAAAATATGGGACGAGGGTTCCGGGAGGGGTAAAGGGCGGTCACGTGCAAAAACACAAAAAACGAACCAAAAAACGCGATTTAAAAAAATTAATATCGAAAGATCCGTGCATCGGAATGAAGTTCAGAAAAAGGGAAAACGGTGCAGAAAGATGTGCCCGACAATCTTATCATGTCAAAACATAATTACGACTGAGATAAGACGCGTTCACATGGGAAAAACCCAAAAAACAAACCCGAAAATGGGATCGGAAATTAATATCGGACGAACCGGTCACCGGAATGAAATGCAGTAAGAAGGAAAAAGGTCCGCAGGAAGTGGTGGCACAGGGTTATCACGTTAAAACGCAGTTCCGGCGGAAATAGGAGGGGTTCACATGTGAAAAACTCCAAAAATACTCCCGAAAACTCATTTAAAAATTAATAAGTAAAAATCCGAACGTCGAAAAAGGGTGGAGGAAAAAGGAAAAAGGTAGGGGAAGGCATGGGGGACACGGCTGTCAAATCAAATTGGAATTCCGATGCAAATAGGGCAGGTTCACATGGAAAAATGTCAAAAATACACATGAAAAAGGCGCGAAAAACCCGGAAAATTAATAACGGACAAACCGTGTATCGGAATGATGCGGAATAAAAAGGAAAAATGTCAGGGGAAAAGTGATTGTCAGGGCTATGATGTCAGATCACGGTTCCGAAGCAAGAAAAGCGTGTTCACATGGAAAACCGGTGAAATTGCGCAAAATGCTTCAAAAATTAATAACTCGAAAACCGTGCACCGGAACAGGGGTAGGTAAAAAGGAAAAAGGGACCGTTCATTGGAAGGAACATGGCTATAAGGTTGGATGGGGACTTTAGTGAACGTAAGGTGCATTCACATGGAAGGACCTCAAAATCAGGGAATGAAGGAAAACTGCAAGGGAACAGCCCCAAGGGTGGGTGGAACATAACCGGGCGGGTGGGAAGGGACCCCAGGAGGGTAAAAGCAAGTCATGGCATACATGCATGAGCAAGATAAGGCATAGGCAAAGGATATGCACGGTAGATGCGCAGGGACGCGTCCCCACACTTAAGACCTTAACGGATAGGGTTAACCGAACAACAGGGACCTAGGACCACGCCACAGACCATCCACTAACATCCCCACACTTAAAACATGACCAGCACGAAGAAACAGAAGTTGTAGGGTTAGAAGAACTTGGCCCATTTCGTCAAGAATCAAGGTTGAGTGTCGATGGCACGTCCAGTGTTGTTGTCGGCGCTGGAGGGACCAAGGCATCTCTACAGCACACGTTCATCATGGCAGAGACCACGCGGCCGTACCCAGGGAGGTAGTTGATGGAAGGAATCGCAGGAAATTCGTCAATGATGAGGGATATTGCACTCAACTCACAGTCACTCAAATGAAATGAAAGATCAGTCACTCGCCCCATGACTAATATCACTTAAGGAAAAAGGATTGAAACCCGTATCTCATACCCGGTTGAGGAATCGACAAGGGGGGAAAGGTGTAGAAAGGAGTATGCCAGGGTGCACAGTTGATGGTGCATTAGTGCGTCCAACCCGTCTGGCATAGGTGCAAGGAGGAAGGCAAGGGAGCCTTATGGTGCAGTGCACAGAACACGGTGACATGTCTTGTGTTGACGGTAAAGACCCATCCCGTGGGTGCACAAGGAAACGGGAACATACCTGACTCCAAGTGTCGTAACGTCCCTCAATCTCACCTCTCGGTAATTGATTGAAGAAACTCCTGTCACACTCAACCCACCCTCTGTCTCACGCTCTGTTGATAGATACAGAAGGGCAGCCTTTTCCTGAAACCCATTGATGTAATCCTCACAGTCACTTGTGCAAAGGGTGTATGCCTTGTGCGCATTTGGTGGTGCAACTGTGCATCCCGCCCTGTGCCGGCATACGGTGCAAGAAGGAAGGCCAGGGAGCCTTATGGTGCAGTGCACAGAAACAAATTGTGCTTTGTGCATTGAGAGGCCCATCCCATGGGTGCAACACTTCATTCACACTTCTCACCTCTCATTCGATTTGAAGGGAAAAGACTGGTCTCTCGCCCCACCCTCTGTCTCACTCGTTGTTGATAGATACAGAGGGCAACCATACTCACTTCCCCATCCGGTTAGGATGAAAGCTCACATCACTCAAGGGGTTGTCGATGAAGATCCCGTCATCAATTGTTAAAGAGGCGTACCCAGGGAGGTAGCCATCAAATTCGAACATTGTGTTGGATAGGAACATGTCATCTGCTAGAGGATAGTTAGTCACTTTGTAAAGAGACCCAGGACACAGCGTACCAAGGGAGGCAGCGTCGGAATTGGATCCTAGGGATATCAATCAATGAATCCGCTTTCTGGACTGCTGGGTGTTACTACCTTTTCCACAGCCAGCTTCTCACCCAAGGGTATTTACCACCTTTTCTTGGAACGAGGCCTGCTATGACAGGGAATTGCTTCCTTTTCTCTCATAACAGATTTGTTTTGTTTTTTTTTTCTTCTGTTTTTTTTTCTTTTTCTTATTTTCCCCTATTCCCGAGGGTGTTTCCACCTTTTCTCGAAGAATAGGTCGGCATAACAGGGACCTAAGTCCTTTTCTCCCATGACCGATATATTTTGGTTTTTTGTTTTTTTTCTTTTTTTTTTTCTTTTTTTTTTCAATATTGAGCAAAGGAATGGCAGAAAAACCATGTGTCAAGACCCACCTCGCCACTGTCGCTGGTGGAAAATAGAGGATAAGAAATCAAGACTGGAAGGGGGTTTGGAGGGGACAGAGGGTTGCACCCTCTTCATCAGAAGTGATTGAAGAATGACTATCAAAAGTAGCATCATAAGAAGTACAGTGCCGTGCCAACGAGGGGAAGGATCAAGTGTCCGTAATTGTCAAGATCCCCAAGGAGGGAAGTACTTCTTCAGGCGATATCCATTGATCAGAAAGGGATCATCAGAGGCATCAACGGTCTGCACTTGAACAGAACCATTAGGGTTGACTGCAAGTACCTTATAGGGGCCCATCCACCGCTGCTGGAGCTTGCCAGGAAACTTGCCAAAGCGTGAATCATAGGCTAGGACCAAATCACCTTCTTTGAACTCCTTGTGCTTGATGAAACTATCATGGTAAGCCTTGCGTCGAGCTTGCGTGGCTTCCATGCACTGTAGAGCCATCCGACGAATTTCGTCCAAACATTCCAAATGCAGGAGACGGCGTTGCAGTGAATCGTCATCCCCCAAACGCTCTTTGATCGCCACTCTCAAAGAGGGTAGTTCCAGTTCAACAGGAAAAACAGCTTCTGCTCCATACACCAACTGGAAAGGTGTCTGTCCCGTTGCTGCTTTATGAGAGGTTCTGTATGCCCAGAGGGCCTCTGTAAGTCGATCGTCCCAATCACAATGATGTGCAGCAATTATTCTTGTCAGAATCAAGTAGAGGATGCGACTGGTGACTTCGACTTGGCCGTTGGCTCTAGGGTAATAAGGAGTGGACTTACGATGGCGGATCTTATACAACTCTGTCAACTCTTTCATGACTTTGTTAAGGAAATGAGTGCCTCTGTCACTTACCAGCTCTAAGGGACTGCCAAAACGGGTGATGATATTCTCGTACATGAACAAGGCCACGCTATTACCATCGTCCCGCTTTAGGGCTTTAGCTTCACACCACTTTGTGACATAATCCGTACATATGAGGATGTATCGGTTCTGTTTCCTTCTGGTAGGAGGATCGATTGGACCTACGAAGTCAATGCCCCACTTCTCAAACGGCTTCAACGGAAGGATAGGTTGCAATGGCATGGCACTTGTCTTGGTGGGTTTCCCCATTCTTTGACAAGCATCACATCTTTTACAGTAATCATAGGAATCTTTGTGAATTGCAGGCCACCAATATCCTGCTAGCAGAGCCTTCCTGGCCGTAGCTTCTCCTGCAAAGTGACCTCCACATGGCTCGTCGTGGCAAGCCTTCAAAACGATCCCAATCTCTTCCCTGGCAACACATCGTCTGAGTACTTCATCTTTGCCCTTCTTGTACAGTGCACCACCTAGCAGGGTGTATGGGGCTGATTCTAGCATGAGCTTCTTCCTTTCCTGACTAGAAATACCAGGAGGGTACTGTTGGGTTGCCAGCAGATTGGCAATGTCTGCATACCACGGAGTTACAGTTTCTACCAAGAATAGGGAAGCATCAGGGAGGTCTGGATCATCCTGCTCCTCGTCTGCAGTTTGTGGGATACGCGACAGATGATCAGCCAGAACATGGGAACGACCAGGCTTAGTAATCACCTCAAAGTCGAACTCCTGGAATAAAAGGAGCCATCTCATCAATCGTCCTTTCACATCTGCTTTGTTCATTAAGAAGGATAGGGCCTCATGATCCACATAAAATTTAAAGTGGGTAGATAGGAGGTAATGGCGAAACTTCTCCAGGGCAAACACCATTGCCAAGCACTCTAGCTCGGTCACTGTATAGTTCGGTTCCCTATCAGTGACTTTTCGGCTTGCATAATAGATCGGTTGATCCAACTTCGAGGAGCCCTTTTGGCAGAGGACAGCACCTAAGCCTTCAATTGATGCATCAGTGTGTACGTGGAACTCTTTCGTCCAATCAGGAGGTTGTAGAATGGGTGCCTCAATCAGACACTGCTTCAGAGTGTGGAAGGCTTTGTCACATTCTTCTGTCCAAGTAAACTCTGCATCTTTCCTCAAAAGCTTGTGCAAGGAAGTTGCCTTTGTCGCAAAATGGGCTATGAACCTTCTGTAGTAACCCACATGGCCTAGGAATCCCCTCAACTGTTTGAGGTTGGTGGGTGCTGTCAGAGTTGCAATCTTTTCAATCTTTGCAGGGTCTGTTGATATCCCTTGTGCTGAGACAATGTGGCCCAACAGAACTCTAGAAGAGACCCCAAAGATGCATTTGTCGGGGTTGAGGGAAATCCCATACTCCCGGCATCGGTCAAAGCATTGTTCCAAATGTCCCCAGTGTTCACTGATCAAACTATAGACACAAAAGTCATCCAAATATACCTCAATAAAGTCATGCAGATGATTTTGAAATGCAGCCATCATGACTCGTTGGAAAGTAGCAGGGGCATTGCAGAGCCCAAATGGCATCACTCGGTAAGCGTAAGTCCCCCATTCTGTGGTGAAGGTTGTTTTGGACTGGTCTTCTTCTGCGATCTGGACTTGGTTGTATCCGCTGAATCCATCCAGAAGAGAATAAAGTTCATGTCCTGCCACTGTGTCCAACAGTTGGTTTGTGAAAGGGATAGGAAAATGATCCTTCTTTGTCTTGGAATTAAGCTTTCGAAAATCCACACATATTCGCAATTTACCATACTTCTTGGGTACAACCACGATGGGTGAAACCCATTCACTATTTGCCACTGGATGGATGAACTCGGCTTCCAGAAGCTTCGGCAGCTCCGCTTTCACCAATGTGGAATAATTCGGGTTTATTCGCCTTTGTCGTTGCCGTACTGGTTTGGCATCAGGCTCCAAGTCAATATGATGTTGACATATTGTGGGATCAATCCCCTTTAGGTCTTTGTAGGACCATGCAAACACGTCCAAATTTTCTTTCAACAAGTTGTACAAAGTTGACAACTCCTCTTCTGGGAGACTGCTACCCACCTTTAAATGGCGTTCAGTGCCTTCTGCATCCACAAAGGTTAACTGCCTTTCACCTTCCACTTCACGGATGAAGGTCCCACGGACTGCTTCTGGATACAGATCCGACTCCTTCAAGGGAGTGGTATCCTCTTCTGATGTCCCACTAGAACCAACTTCTTCTTTTGGTGGAGACTTAGGTTGCTCCTTAAGACGTTGGAGTGGGATAAGCGCCGTTTCGGATTTGGTTTCAAAATTAATTACCTCTTGGCTTGAAGACTCATCTTCTAATGATACATCCAGGAACGTCACATAGCAGGGACCCTCTAATTTCTGTTGGGTTTGTCGGACTGGTGCTTGTTGGCACGGTGCATCATCATCATCTTTCTTCGGCAAGGATGGGTTAGGACGGCATGAGCCACTGCTAAAAGACGGCTTGCTCTTCTTAATCCATTTCTTATAAAGGTTTTGCATAAAAGATGATCCATTTACTAGATCAAATGGTACCATCGCCATTTTGTCCCATAGCATGAGCTCATCGGCTTCTGATGCTTCTGGAACTTCTTCTTCAAATGTATCCTCTTCAAGTGGGATAGATTCTTCTGGCTCACTTTCATAATCTTCTTCGTCCATATCATATCCATCCTCTTCTGTCTCTGTCTCTGCTTCTGCTTCTGTTCCTGTTTCTGCTTCTGCTTCTGTTCCTGCTTCTGTAGGAGCTCTGTAACAGAAGAATAGATTCTCTGTCTTCTCTTCTGCCTCTGTCTCTGCTTCTGCTTCTGCTGTGACCATGTAACAGGGAGAGCAGTACATCCATGCTTCTATCTCACTGTCAGAAGTGATTTCCGAAGTCATTTCTAGTTCAGGCAAGAAGTATTCACCCATTGATAATGGCTTTGCATCTTTTGGAAGTCGGCTTACTGTATCCACTGTTAAGGAATGTGCCACTATTTTCTTGGGAAGGATCTGTTTGACAGCATCTTCGTCTGCTGATGTTCCATCCGTAGCCTCGTTAGGGGAGTCAGAAGATAATTCCAAGGAGGTGGATCCATGTCCTTTTTGAGAACCATACAGTTTCAGCACCACTTTGTTGGGTCCTCTGCCCAAGGTCAAGGTTCCTTTGAACCAATCCGTCCTTGCTCTGGCTTCAAAAAGCCATGGTCTGCCTAGTAACAGAGGATAGGATGTACCATAAGAGTTTGGCTTCACCACCAAATAGGTCAGCCAATAATCTTTTCCAGCCACTGTAGTCTTCACATATGGGAGAATGCCCAAAGGCTTGATTCTACTCTGATCCGCCAGTCTGATGAGCCATTGGGTTGGTTGCACACCTTGTAAGCCTAGATCCTTCATTGTCACATCCGTCATAATGTTCACTGATGAACCTCCATCAATCAGTGCATTTGCAATGAAGCAGCCTTCTATCCACACGCCAGTCTCTGGGGTACCCGGATCTAAAAAAGCATTAGCCACATCCACTTCTTTTACAGGCTCTGGAGCCTTGTTGGACTTTGTTGCTGTTGCGGGAGCAATCCTTAAACCACGTCTTTTTGTCAGTATACTTTTGAATCTTTTCCGGCAACTGGGAGACAACATCAATAATTGTCGAAATGTGAGGTTTGGTTTAAAGGTATCTAGATCTCTAACTAGATCGTATTCCTTAATAGGATCCACTGGCTTTTCTAATCGATTAGGGAATGGGGCAACACCCATTTTCATTTTCCCTCTTTCTTCCAACAGAGGGATTACAGGAACTTCTTCTGCCAATTGTGCCACGTCGTCCTCTTCTGTCTCTTGGACCTCTGGTCCTGTCTCTGTAACTGTCTTTGTAACTCTCTGTGGCACTGTAGGGCTCTGTACGGCACTGTTAGGCTCTGTTCTGTTCTGTTCTTCTGGTGGAAGATTGAACTTCACTGTTCTGGCAGGAGGGTTATTTTCTTTCTGGATAGGTGGTTCCTTCTGCTTTGCACGCGTGATGGCAGCAACTTCCAATTCTACCAAATTAGAGGTAGGCTCTTGGGCCTTAGACGGACTATCAGTAGCACTGTTTTTCACTGGGGCTGGGCTTGGACAGTCTTTTGCAGTGTGGCCTTCTCCTTTGCATCGACTGCATAAGGGCTTGTAATCCACTGACCTTCGAGGATTTGGACAATTTGGTGAAATGTGTCCCTTTTCTCCGCATCTGTAACACTCCACTTCTGATCTCTGATCACCGCCAGACTGTCTTCCTCTGTAACTTTGAGAGGGAAATCTTCTGGGTCCGAAATTAGGACCAAACTCTCTAGGCTTGGGTCCAATATCTTGTGTTGTCATTTTGGATTCCAGCAAGTTAAATCTTGCGTCTTCTTCCTTTCTTCTCCTATCATGCATCTCCTTCACAGAGCAAATGTCCTCTGTATGATTCTTCCGCAAACAGTAGGAACAGAAGGCTCCAGGGATGGTTGGTTTCCGTGTACATTCAGTGGCTAAATGACCTGCTTGATGACACTTACCACACCAGGTATTTGACCGCATCACATCTCTTCCTGCTCCTGCAACGTTGGATATGCTAGCGGTATTCACTTTCAACGTCTGTAGTTGTTCTGTAATCACATCCATCAACTCCTTTTTGATGTTTGCAACTGAGTTGGATAAGTAGTCCTTCAAGCTTTCTCCTCTTGACGTACTGGCAGGAGGGTTTTGAGGAGTCTCTGCAATCACTGCATAAACGGGTTGAGCTGGTACAGAGGGGTCTCTGTTCTGGTTCTGATTCAGAGCTCCTGTTTGAACTGTTGGTTGTTGGCTCCAGTTGGTAGGATTCCACTGTTGCTGCTGATTTGGCATTGAGGAAATTGGTTGGGACCATTGTTGTTGTGGTTGAACCATCATTTGAGGCATGGATTGTGGCCACTGTGGATTTGGTGCACTGTACTGTGATACTGAGGGCATCTGTTGATAGGGATAGGGAACAGTCCCTGGGACTGCGTTTGGTGGGTACATCATTCCTGGCATCAGAGGAGGTAGGACTCCTCTTCCTGTATTCATTGCTAATCTAGCTTCCACTTCATCGTACAGTCTTGCACCTTCTGTTGCAGCTTGCAGGGTGGCTGGTCTTTGCAGCTCCACAAACTTACGGACTTCTGGTTGTAATCCTCTGAGAAACACTCCCTTCTGAATGCCATCATCTAGATTATGGTTAGTCCACCTCTTCAGGATGGATTCCATTCGTGAGACATATGCTTCCACTCTTTCTCCAGAGGACTGACTTAGGTTCATAAATTCCTCTCTCATCCGCTCTTCAAAGCCTTCACGCCTGAATTTAGTGAGGAAGGCCAACTTCAGGTCGTCCCATGTGCCAAAAGTTCCTACTGCTTGTCTCTCATACCACTGAAACGCCGCGCCCTTGAAAGTGGCGGGGAATATCGCTAACCAATGCTCAGGGGTTCTGGCATTATTAGCCACACACGCTACCATAAACTCTGCTACATCAAGATCGGGGTCTTCATTGTACTCTCCCTTAAAAACTGGCAATGGGACTACATTCGCTGGCCTGTCATCAATATTTCCAGGACAGATCTGGCTTGGAAGTGGACCTCCAGCAGGAGGAGGAAGGGCTTGATGTGCCATTGGGACTTCTGTAAAGAGTTCCGCAAGGGCGTCAAAGGCGGCTTCTGCTGCGAGCTCGCTCTCGGCTCTGATTCTTGCTTTCTCTCTTCTCACGTACCTCTGGACTCGTTCCAACGCTTGCCTTTTTATTGCGTCATTCATCAGGGGGTTGACTCCACTATGTTGTTAGTGCTCCACAGAGGGTTAACAGAAGGCTTCAGTCTCTGGAGGACTCTCTTGCCAACATTTCTTCTACTTCTTTCCTCTCAACGTCCCTAAATTCTGCTTTCATGCCACTGCACAGAGGAAGGTATTCGGTTCTGAAGGTGTCAAAATGCATACGTCTGAGCATTGTGGTGGTGCCATCATCATAGTAATGCCAGCTTCTGATGGTTTCAACAGTGTATGTTGTGAAAAACACTCTGTCTACCAACTTCCAGTGGGTTGCTAATTGAACAAACAGAAGATTATCAGTACACCAAGCATCCCATGTATCTTGCTGTTGAGCATCCACGAACAAATTCCAACTCTTTTCCTTCTTGTCCCTGTGAACCTCTACAGACCAAGACTCCTGAAGCTTCTTCACAATCTCCCACTTGATGTTGTCTGGAGACTTCTCAATGAATGCCAAATCTTCCATGGATATTCATTCTCTCTGTTTCTGCCCTTCAGTTCGTTCCCAAACAGTTTGCCACCAAGATGCAAGTTTCTGCTGCTTCAATAGGAAGAGGAAACTGTCCACCACATAGAGCATGCATCATGATGGTGATGTGTTTCCGCCATTGTGGGATGAACTTCTTGTGAAAAGTGGCTTTGATTATGAGGAATTCCAACTCTTCAGTGGAAGAAGGAACTTTACAATCATCCATTGAATTCTTCTCTTCTTGGCAATGCCAATTCCTTCATTTTCAGCCTCTTTTGGTGCTTGTTGATGGCAAGTTTCCCCGGCTGCGCACCAAAAACATGGAGCCCCGAGAGGAACACCAAGGAAAAGGGAATTCTCTTGCAAGAAAATCTATCTTATAACATCAACAAGCTTGTTTATCATGTTTCATATCATCACAATGAAGAAAAGAACACCAGGCACAACAAATCTTCATGCAGCATCATGTAAATCTCCCACGGTTTTTAATAGAATCAACCATTTTCTTCAACATCTTCACAAAATCCATCAATAGAACAAAGAAATCAAAGAAATACACCATCTTTGAATGGAAATACATCACATAGTATTCATCTTCAATATCTTCATAGTCTTCTCTCTCAATCTCTCATATACAATCACTCTGTTTCAGTAGAATTGGCTATCTCTGACTCTCTCTCACACACTCCATCAATAATACATCATATCCTCACTACAATCTCTCAAAAATTACTCTCAATAATCACTCTTAAGTCGTGGATACCCCTCCCAAGAGGTATGTCTGATATGAAGGGTCACCAGAGCCACTACAGTGTCTCTTCACAGCTCACTACTGTCACTTCACTCTAGTCTTCTCTTGAGTCTTCAGCAGCTACTTCTTCCACTTCTTTCAGCTCTTTTGCACTTGTATTCACCTCTTTCCAAGGCTAGAAAACTTTCCCCAAAATCACACATACATTCCACAGAACACTTACAGAAGCATACAGAACAGTCTACAGAACAGTACCAGAACAGAACAGAAACAGAACAGAAGCAGAAGCTCTACAGAAGACCTACAGAAGGTTACAGAAGGTCATCAAAACCTCATAACTCACTCTCAACCCATTTCAAACTCTCACAAAACATTCACTAAGCTTTCACAATATCTCATTCTTCATCAATCAATACTCCTTCCCTCCTTACAGAAGACAATCAGAACAAAACAGACCAAAACAGAACAAAACAGAAGGTATACAGAACCTATCAGAACCTATCAGAACATCACAGAACCATCAACAAACATCATGAACTTCTAAAACACAATCAATATCATCCAAAACACTCTCAATCCACTTCCAAATCAATCAATCATCTCATAAAATCAATCATTCAGCTCTCAAAAACAACAAAAATCAGCCAAAAAACAAGTCATTTCAACACTCAACATCTCTGGTATCCATGTGGATATCTCACCCCAAAACCAGGTTTTTCTTCTTGGCTTTAATTCGGTTTTAAGTCGATCATGCAAAGAGAAATTGTTAGGGATAGGATATATTTGTCTGAGTTATTTGTAATGAAGGAGTTTAGTTTATTTGAATGAATGATAATGTATAGAACTTAGTTTCCTTTGAATTGCATCAAGCATTATAAATTACGAGCAAGATTATCCATTTACTATAGTAGTATATTTTAGTTAAATCCTAAAGGTATAAAAATTATATCTTGCACCGTTAGTCTTATTCCCTTCACAACAAATCATTGTAAATGATTAAATTCATGAAAGGTTTCTTTCGTTGCTCAAATTACTAGGAAGTTATCATTGCTAGTTGCACATTGTAGCAAGGGAAATGTTTGTTAATTAGCATAAGTTCATCTGCAAGGAAAAAGAAAGTTTAAATTGAACTGTATTGACTGAAAAGTAAATTGTCACAAGGTTAGCAAAACTGTGACAAGATGATTAATATTACCTTCCAAAAGTTATCCAAACCAATCTAAACATAGAAATATTCATAACCTAAGCACTTGACTATTTTCCTTATTGTAGGGTCAAACAAATTCGTAAAGATAAAGAACTAGGGCTGTCACCAAGATCCTTAAAAAGAAACCCTAGGCCGACATAAGTCAGCTTAAATAATCTAAAATGGATTATTCCATCACAGGACTTGCGCAGCAAGTACGAAATCACTTAGTCTTGTGATTGATTCACAAGGAGGAAGGGTAAAAATCCTCAATAAGGAGGGCAGATCCCTACACAAGTTATCTGGCAAAAGGACGTATTTTTGGATATCCTTCTAAATAAGGAAAGTTGTAAACCAGAAACTAGCATATCTAAGGGACTTTAGGGTTGACCAAGTTGGGTTAATAAGGTACGCCCTGCACCGGAATGTAAAGGATCTTGCCAATTTACAAGATACCTTGGAAACGAGTGCTGATACACTCAAAATGAAAGAACACTTCCTTAGCAGTTTGCCAAACTACACGGTTGATTAATGGAAATGTTTGTGCTTGCTGGAGATTTTAGGCTCTGTTTAAATTATGAATTACAAATTAAATGAGTGCCTTTACTTCAGGTTAAAGGCTGAAGGAAGAGGCAGTTTTAGTTACCCTTGACTACCTGCCTAACCCTAACCAAGGGGGTTGTTTACCATGCCAAGAATGAGGACCGAACCCGCCGCGAGAGGTCTCTCCGTTGAGCTCTACTTGGAGTAGGAGGATGCTTGGGTGCCAGGGGGGCTCTGGCCATAAATCCCTCGCCTTGTGGGTCCTGCAAAAGAGGCTAACGTGACTCGGGATAGGATCTCGAGGCTCGCATACTAGTTTACGTGCGTAAGCTTGGAATAGTGATCCCTAAGGATCACTGGATAGCCTTCCGGCAGATTATGGACAAGCCTACGGGCGAAAATCCTTGTATTTCTAAGATAAAATGATAAAATGAAAAAAAAGAACTTGCTTGATATTTTTTTTCTATGTCACGTGATAAGATTACGTGAAGGAACCAGTGCTTAACGGGATTAATTAAAGAAGTTGATTATTATATGTCAAAATAATGTGTTAGATAATTACATAACTAAAAGAAACTGAGGAAAGTGCGGAGGATGGGCCATGGGTCTGTCCTATGGTTGGGTGGTCCCGGTTAGCCGGGAACTTTTCTCAAAGTCTCGAAGAACAGCGGGATGATCATCATCATAAAAACGAATAACGAGAACAATGACCTAGAGTTACGTCTTACCCAATTTACGTTGTTTTAAGGGAATGGAATGGGACTATGCCTTATGGCAGAGAGGTTGACCCTTGCATCCCTCTCGTTTCCCATTCTCCTTGAACCAAGTGCAGCGTGAATCCGCTTCAGACCTGTTGTTTCTACGTAAAGTAGTTTGCTCGGGTCTGATGCTAGTTGCTGTTAGCTAATGACCAATCAGGAAAATCCTTATTCCGGTCAATCCTAAGTGGGAACGGCCAGGATACTTCCGCTACGTGGCAGACGCGGGAAGACCTAGATCGCAAAACCCGTAACTTTCCATGGGAGTGACGGGCGGATTTTTCTAGACATCCTTTCCGATGGACTGCTAAGACGTGTCCGGGATGATACTAGGGGACACGTTACAATTGGTATCAGAGTCTACCAATAACGGAATTGCTTTTATAAAATCTCAATTAAATGAAGTAAAGAAATTGCTGCTGTCCAAACATTTCCTTACCTTCAATGCTGTCTTGCAGAGTTATGAAGTGTGGAATAAATTTTTGGTATTTCGGGTCATGTTTATGACTGCAATGCATTCTCCGCTTTATAGACAAAGAATTGGGATGATGAACATCCTGGAGCAGATTTATAATCCATCACCTTTATACATAGAACGAAGATGGACGAGGTCTTCAGGAATCTACTATATAGCCACCCACCGGTTTGCTTATCTACAGACCAACCTAAAGAGGATCAAGTGGTTGGAAGACTTGAAAGTCGTGAAGCTGTTCATTTTTGTGGAAGCTCACGTAAATTTAACTTTACATATTCAAGGTCGGAGGGTTGAAATGAACTCATATGTATATGAGGAAGTAACCCGTGTAATCCCAGCCGACACGATTAAAGTGTTGGGCTGCCATGAGAAGTATGGATTCCAACGGAAAGGATATCCTGAACTTCCAATGAACTATCGATTCCTAAAGATCCATGACCCAAAACCCTACTATTACACAGTTCCTGTAGACAAATGCAATACAACGTTGTTCTCCCCAAACTGAATGTAATGATTGGCTTATCATCACATGAAACGTTGTATTAAAAAAGGCTATGCCCATGTAAATACAAATAAAGACTTCTTTTTATCAATATCTGGATGTGCATAAGATTTGTTAAAAAGTTAAGTAGCTTCATTGTTTACGAGATCACTGAACTAAAAATGAAAGATAAGCTAACGTCGATTATCATATATAAACATTTAGAAAACTTTTATACAGGCACAACCCCAGGTACAGGTTCCAAATTCGCCTCCTACATCAAGTACTGCTGTGACCCAGGAGAAAAAGTTCCTCTTGAAGCTGATAAAGCCACCCGAGTTTGACGGGAGAGGCAAATTCGTCCAGGCTGATGCTGAAATATGGATTGAATCCATGGAGGATTACTTTGAAGCAGCTGGTACTGTCCCTACCAATCAAGCCATGCTTGCCAAGTTAAAGCTCACCGACGAAGCCAGACTTTGGTGGAAGCAATGTTGCAGGGATCAAGGAATTTCAAAGGGGTCTGTTACCTGGGATAATGTAACGTGTCCACTAGAATCATCTAGGACACGTCTTAGTAGTCCATCGGGAAGAATGTCTAGAAAACTCCGCCCGGCACTCCCTTGGAATGTTACGGGTTTTGCAATCTAGGTCTTCCCGCGTCTACCACGTAGCGGAAGTATCCTGGCCGTTTCCCACTTAGGATCGATCGAAATTAGGGTTTCCCTGTTTGGTCATTAGCTAACAGCAACTAGCGTCAGACCCGAGCGAACTACTTTACGCAGGAACACCAGGTCCGAAGCGGATTCACGCTGCACTTGGTTCAAGGAGAATGGGAAATGAGAGGGATGCAAGGCTCAACCTCTCTGCCATAAAGCATAGTCCCATTCCGTTCCCCTAAAACAGCGTAAATCGGGTAGGATGTAACTCTAGGTCATCGTTCTCATTATTAGCTTTGATGATGATGATCATCCCGCTATTCGTCGAGTGATTTTGAGAAAAGTTCCCGGTTAACCAGGACCACCCATCCAGAGGACGGACCCATGGTCCATCCTCCGCACTTTCCTCGGTTTGTTTTAGTTATGTAATTACCTAACACATTAATTTGACATATAACAAACAGCTTCTTTGATTAGCCCTGTTAAGCACTGGTTCCTTCACGTAATCTTATCACGTGACATAAAAAAACAATATCAAACAACTTCTTTATTATCATATCATCATTTTATCTTTGAAATACATAGGGTTCCGCCCGTAGGCTTGTTCATAATCCGCCCGAAGGCTATCAGTGATCCGCTAGGGATCACTATTCCAAGTTTTTGCCCGTAGACTAGTATGCGGGCCTCGAGATCCAATCCTGATCACGTTAGCCTCTTGTGCAGGACCCGGAAGGCGAGGGATTTACGGCCAGAGCCCCCCTGGCACCCAAGCGTCCTCCTGCTCCAAATAGAGCTCAACGGAAAGACCTCACGCGGCGGGTTCGGTCCACGTTCCCGGCGCGGTCAACAACCCCCTTGGTTAGGGTCAGGCAGGCAGTCGGGGGTAACTGAGCTGCCACTCCCTTCAGGCCTTCAACCTGAAGCATTTATATATCTTTCATCCTTTAGTTCCTTGAACAAACAATGCAAATAGTGCTTTCTAAACTGTTACAAGCACAATCAATTCCAGTGGTCGTTTAGTTGGCAAACTGTTAAGGAGTGAATCCTTCTCTCCGAATGCATCCAGCATTCGATCCGGAATCAGTTGCAACTTGGCAAGATTCCTATTGTCTTTGGGTTAGGGTCATACCCTGTTAACCCAACTTAACCAATGCTTTAGGTTTTATTAATAGTAAATCCCGGCGGCCATGTCGCTTTAATTTATTGATTAATCATTTGCGTCTGAGCAATTACTTAACTTCCCTTAACTTGGCAAATTTTCCCTAATAAGGGCGATGTAACAAGATGACTAACCATCCCCTTGCAAGTTAAACTTGCGCAAGAACCTGCCAACCTCATTCCAAGGAATGGCAAAACTTTCTTACGATCAAACCACAAGGCTATGCGACGTTGCAACTTGTTGCACAAGTGTCGCCTCCATTCCAAGAGATCATTTCACCTATTGAATGGCGTTTTCTGGTCACGGAATTATCTTCAGACGAGAAGCAGGGTTTAGGGTGTCTTTTTACCCAACCCATCCCTAATTTCACTAGATCGACAACGTTTAGTCCTAGGGTTCCAACTCAATTCGAGTTTCATCATTTTGAACGATTGGTCCTTAGGATAGGAACCCTGGATTATTGTTTGCATGAGCACCCAATTGACTCAACATTTCGGGAATGTGGTTAGGGCCATTGGGGATGAAGGTTTCGACTTAGCAACAATTGGAAAACTTGGCCGAATCCTTAACGTGCTAATACCTAGTTAGTGTTTGGGGTATCTATCGTATTGACTGAACCATGCCATACGAATCCCTTGCGGCCAGGTGATTTGGGTAATTCACTATGCTTGTCTCGCGACAAGGATGAATCCTTCCCTAGAGATAATAAACTAGATCTAAAGAAGAAAAATAGTTTCGACTATCACCATACATGTAAACATGCGACTCACTCTATCTTTCATTGGTAAAGTAAAAATACATGATAAGCTCGATACCAACTTTCTTAGGACCTACTAGGACTTACTTCAAATAATCATGTCTACTACCTTGTTATCTACACTTTAGAATCTCATGCTTTGTTTAAATCCCGCAAACTTTCCCAAATGCAACACTTGATGAATGAATTTTATGCACGATGAAAGTGCAACATGCAACCCTTTCATAACTACAACGTAGTTAAATGAGGTTATTGTAGAGTTAGTGTTGGTATATTCTTTCTTGCAAGCACATGCCACATGCCAATCCATAGATTCATTTTTGATACACCACCATTACTTTTCGGATAACCTCCTACGGGTGTTAACAACTTTTCCCCCATGAACCATTACAATAAAGATTTTTCCTAAATTGCGACATAAGCTTATTCTTTCCATGTCTAGTCAAAAATACACTTAATAACTTCAGCCTTATAATGATAGGCGGTAGGTGTTCTAGGCTCGTCCTTTGAAATGCATGATAAGGCAACATAATACTAAGGTCGTAAGATGGATAGACAACTCACGTTCATCATATTGAAAATATTAATAACTCCATTTCATGTCATGAGATAATTCTAGTAATCGATCAAATAGACAAATTTTCCTCAATTTCCTTTTAATTCGGCTTGGTAAATTTGAACATGCATAGGTGCTTTCTATTCCGTGAGAGTTATCATACCTAATGCATTATTTTTGCGTAGAATCAAAAATCATAAAAACCTGGGTCTGTGGGCTCGGGGAGATGTCCACTTGAATGCTAGGAGATGAACCTCCCGCAGGCGCGCCTTGCAACTTCTTGGGAGCCATTGTTAGCGTGCTTACGGACTTCCGGTTTGCCTTTACCCTTACACATTCGATGAGTCTTCTTCAATTTTGCGAGCCGCTTCAAAATCGTACGCCGGAGATCCCTTCCCTAGTGCGGACCCTTGAGAGTACCGGCCTCACGGGTTTTTGGGAGTATGGAAGGCCCGGTTTTAAGGCTGAGAAGCCCGCATAGGACCAAGGCTTATGGCCTTCCCTTAGAAGCTTCTTAAAGAAGCTTCTGGGAGTCTACAGCAACGTCGGGGGGGGGGGGGGGGGGGGTCCCAATGATTGGGAAGAGAGTCGTGGTCAAGGCGAGGATGGGCGGCGGAATGTTGGCGGTGGCCTGGCGGAATGTGGCGGCGGACTGTGGTCACTCTCCCTTCTCTCCCTTCGATCGTCCTTTCCCTCACGCCCAGGAGCTTTGGCTCCCTTCTTGTTTTGTGCCTTTGACCCTCTTCCCTTACAATTCGTGCCACAGGGAGGGTCACGTGTGGTGGGGAATGAAGGTGGGAAGCAGCGATAAGTTTCGTCCTCTTCCTCTGATCACACGGCACTGCAGCCTTCACAGCACGGTCCTTCTTCCCTTCGACAGCTTCCTCACGGCTCCCTCCCCATTGGCAGCCTTCACAGCACTTAAATAATTGAGGGGGAGGGTCCTCCCTCACGTCCCACGCGGCATCATGCATGCCTACATTCCCTTACGAGCTCCAGTCCGAAGCTAAGTCATAGCAGCTCCCCTCTCTCTCCTCCAGCACGATCGTTGGCTGGATTTGTTTTTATAACCATAAATCAAAAATTTCATTTTGATTTCTTTCCAAGAGGGGGTTCACACAAGCATAAGCGGTTTCCTTGACTTTGGTCTTGTTCATGCCAATGGAGAATGTACAATTTCATTATCCAATTATTCAATGCCGTCATTCCCTTGCATGAGTATCATACGGGTTGGAAATATTTACAACGGAAATATTACAAATAAGTTGAAGAAAGCCGTGCAGGGAAGATATTTACCACCTGTATATCGTATGCAGAAAATGAATGAGTTCTATGAGCTAAAAGAGCTAGGACTCACTCTTGACGCATACTACTCTAAATTCGTCTCACTTTTAAAGTATGCGCCACAGATGGACATGACGCAGCAGGTGTCCTAATTTTGTGCGGGCTTAAATCCACCCGTAAATACCCGTCTCGAATCTATGCGTCCATCAGATCTTCAGGATGCACTTATTTGAGCGACGCCTATAATTCAGGAGGTGCAAGCTAGACCAAGGGGTAACAAAACTTGGTCCTATAGTGACACGAACAGAGGAGCATTCAGACCTCAAAAGAAGAGAGTTCAAGGTCACAATCAGGGACAAAGGAAGAAAGCAAGGACAAATAACGTCAACAACTTTGTTCCTACTCAAAGTAATGGCCGAAACCTCCGTTGTTTCCACTGCAACGAACCCAGTCACTTCAAGAGGCAATGTCCCAAGCTCAGCAGAGGACATCATCAAACACATTTCCAAGGTGTAGGCCACGGTCAAGGAGCCGTTACCCGTGGAAGAGGGAGAACCGCTTGCATTGCCAATAGGCAAAGATGCGAAGAAGAAGAAGAGGAAGATCCGACTATGGAAGTGAGAGCGGAATTTAGGAGACGGGAAGTGCTTAAAAATAGCTAAAAATTATGAAGATCAAGGGAAAAATATTCACTGTCAAAGGCGGCGGCTCGATCTAGGACGATTTTAAGCGCCAAAGTGCTTTAAAGGCACCCGAGCGACACTTGGTGATTTTTCATAATTTTTCAGACAGTCGTGCGGGTTGACACGAGCTACTGGCCAATGCGGGATGCTAAGCCGGACGCCCAGGATTTTTCAGAGCTCGATTCCGAGTCCGGACGGGGGAAAGGCCACAAACCGGTCAAGATTTGAAAAGGTGGACTTATTTTTGGCCAAAGTGGGCATGACCTTTGGGGCCCAAATTTTATGCCACATGAAATGTGGATGAAAAAAACGTGATGAGGAAGAAGAAGGCGTGAGGAAACAGGCGCCGATTTTTTCGCCATGATCTTGGGAGATGGAGGATGGAGACTGCACACAACCCCCCCGAGTGATCATTGGCAGTGAATCCCCTCCGTATGCTGATCATATCGCCGCCCTTCGCCCGTGGAATGATGGCCTGGTTTGAAATTTCTGATTCTAGTCTTTCTCTCTCCTCCCTCTCTCTCTTCTAAGAGGCAGTTCATGTGAGAAGGAGCAATGAAGAAAGAATGATGGAGACTTGTCCGGCATGGACCGGATTGCTACACGGGCTGAGAATGGTGATTTGGGATGTTGCTGGACATGAAGTGTTGCTGTTTTCCAAATCTACAGCCATGGACACAAAACCCGAAACACGCGTTTAAGCGGTAAACCAAAAAATTACAAAGAAAATTTAGTGTTTTATGCTTTTGATTGATGGAATGCCGTTCATATGGACTAAGATTTGATTATGTTGCTGATTCTTCTGAGTTCTTACTGTTTATAACCAGAAATTATGAAAAACATGCATTTCATGGCCCGAAATAATGTCAAGAAACCCGAAAACCATGAAAAATGGGGAAAAACAAGGGTTTTGGGCGTATAAAGGGGGAAAACTGTCGATACACATCAACTAATCTTTCAATTTTGTTGCAAATGAACTAAGGGCCACAGCCCACAAACTGGTTTTCATTTTCAGCAATTTAAAAAATACAAGAAAATGAAGAAAATGGGGAAAAATGATAAAAACACCATGAAAAATAGGGGAAAAATACATTTGGGGCTACGAAAAATATAGAAAAATAGGATTTATGTTTGTTGATGTATAACAAGACTGGGGCATGAAGTTATGCTTCAGTTCAGCCTTGTTTATATATTTTAGTGCGTGTTTCCTTCCTTTCTCCACATAAAATGACAAGGAAACCCTGGAAGAGATGAATGCAATGATGCACTATCAACGGGGAAGGGTAGAGTTGTGGAAAAAATGGTTAAATGCCGCTGAGCATGATGAATAATTTGCTGATTTTATATGTATTGCATCTAGGACGGAATAATAATGATAAAAATTAAAACCTAGTAGCACGAAGATCACTTCGGTGCTAGGTGTTGCAGCGAAGCACAAAGCGGTTAGAAAGAAAAGCATGAAAGAGGTGTTTTGCACTTGCACGCTGCTGGTTTTTAAAATGTTTGAGCACTAGGCATCCACCTCTTTGCATGATCATTTAGAGAAAATTAAAAGTATCAGAGTTAGCTCCTGGACACGCATAGCAATTGTTTTCAGTAGGCCTGTGACCCACCGTTGAGAGCGTGAGGTTCCTATGCTGTAGGCTAGTCGTGGGATCATAAAGGGGAAGTCAAGTGAGGGAATGGTACATTCCTGGATACGTTTATTTGGTACCTTGAGCGACGTTTGTGCGAAATGTTTAAATGTTGAGCGGCGCATCGAGGGGCCAATCCCCAAGGTGTAGGAGAGTCGCAGAGGGTTGACGGCATTCAGCCGTAGGAGGAACCCTATGTGTATGTGATTCGAGCCTTTTGGCTATGTGAAAGGGACTCCCTCTGAGGAGCAATATTGGGTTAGGATCAGTTGGACTACAACGTATTACAAACGCAATGTTTAGGAAGGCAGAGATTTTGATAGACGCTCCTGGCCGCGAGGCCGAGGGGTTGTCTTGCGCATAGTGACGAGGTCCGGCTAGTGCATGAGCCAGTGCCGGCCCGTTTTTAGGTCCATCAGTGGTGCGTCTGCCGGGAGCTGCTTAAAAGTGGCGGTTCTCGAATCCTGGTTGTTTAAGGACCAACTAGCAGTTTATGCCAGAGGATACTGAGCTTGACCCGTTATTTATTGATAAGCATCGTCTAGCAGAAATCCAAAAGCAAGAAAGAGACGAGAGAGCTAGGCGACGTGCTGAAATCTTTAGGAGATATTCCCCTAAGCGTAGCGGTGCTGAACCCTTACGAGGGAGTGGATCTAGTGGTCTTAGGACCCCAAGCAATAAGTTAGGAGAAGGTGGAAGCTCTAGTGCTCCCCTTCCTGCCATAAGCCAATCCACGTCAATTGCGGGAGGTGTAACCCCACCGTTCCCTATTCCTAGTGCAAATCCAATCCCCGTCATGGCGCAGCCTATTGCAATTCCAGCAGGAACGACGGATTTGCCGGCTCTAGGTTACCCGCTACCCATTTTTAATGGGCTAGTTGAGGAAGATGCGGAACTCCACATTAGGGAGTTTCAAAAGCTGATGTTTAACTGTCGCATTCAAGAAGAAGGGCATTTAATGATGTTCTTCAACATGACTCTCAAAGGAAGAGCTGCTATATGGTATCATGGTTTAGAAGCCGGAACCATATTGAACATTGATGCATTTTATGGAGCTTTTCGAAGGGAGTTTGCCCCTGAAAGGGGTGGGCAATATTGGTTGCGTGTACTCAACGTGACCCGCCAAGATCCACACGAGGATATTCGTGCTTATGCGAAGAAGATAAAAGAGGTCTTCCGTAAGTTGGACACCTCTATTCCTATCCCCGCAGCTGCCCAATTGCAATATTTCCTACATGGTTTGGACTTTAATATCCAATTGCAGTTGAGTAGTGTTCCCTTGGGGGATATAGATACTGCCATTACACGAGCACAAGAGGTGGAATCCCGACTACAAGCAGCCTATGCTTCTAGAGGCAATTCGAACATGGGTTTAGTATTGGGAAACAATATGGCAATAGCCAATGGCAGTAGTGGCCAAGGGATAGCGATGGCTAACCCTAATGGGAGAGGGAACATGATGCCGAGTGTCCCTTTATTACCCGCTCCCCCTAGCATGTCGATGCCTACGGGCAGCCAAATGGCTCCAAGTGGTGGAGGCCAGGCGGTCAATTCCAATACCATGCCTGTGACTCAACAGCCTCTGCCTAATCGAATTGTTAGGCCGATTGAAAGACACGGTAATGACCAAGGTTATGAGTCGAGTTCTTCCAATGTTCTTGGCGAGGTTAAGGACATGATGAAGCATTATACCGACATGATTACGGAGCAGTATCGACAAATAGCCGTTGATGTCAACTTCCTTAAAAAACAACAAAATTTAATAGGAAGTAGATACCCAGAGGAGGGGGCACCTTCGAGGTTTAGTTGCAAATGGTGTGGTGGGCAGCACTATCCAAGAAATTGCCCAAATGTTAAGTGCGATATTTGTGGAAAATCTGGCCATTTAGCAGCTACTTGCTGGAGTAAGATTAGTTCCCTCCAGCGGGGTAGTCGGCAACCAGGGCCTGTTAATCATCGTGCCCAAGGAAATGATTCCCAGCGAGAGGATGGGCCTAAACAAATACTTCAACGACCAAAGACTACAGTGGAGGAGCTACCAAGTGGTAGTGGGGTTAGTTTGATTGAGGCTGTATGCGTTAATGATGCTGAAACCTCTAATCTACGAGCTGTCCTTACAAGAGGTAAAAAGGGTAGAGAAGCCGACATGGATAAGCCTGTCGACGGAAACCCTAAACAAGGCGACAAAGGAACGCAAGTTTTGGATCCTGCCCTAGAAGGGGGACCTTTGAAGCCCGTAGAGAGTAAAGCCGATAAGGAACCACCAAAGAAGAAGGTGAAAGTTAAGAAAGAGGCAATAAAGCCAGTGCAGCGACCTAAAGAGCGGATGGTTTGGCGTGAAAAGCGAGCTCTATCGAACTATCATGAATTCGATTTGGCAAGCTCTCTTTGCGAAGTCAAGCCGGATGTGAATCTTCTACAGCTTATTAAGCTTTCCCCCGGAGTGCGTAAGGAATTTAGAAAGATCCTACGTACCGGGTATATTGTAGAACCTTTGGGTATTGCGCGAGTTGGTGATGACTGGTTCGAGCATGCTGAGAAGCATTGCCCAAGGGTTGCAGCCTATGTCGATGGGATATTAGTAGATTATGCCATTGTCGACACGGGATCATCTGTTAACATTATGAGTTCTGAACTGATGGAAAGGTTGGGTCTTGCGATTCAGAAAGATACTTCCACAATTCTCAGAATGGCAGATGACAGTTTGAGACAGCCGGAAGGCTGCATTACTAAGGTCCATGTCACTGTTGCAAATGTAGAATGCATGTTGGACTTTAGGGTGATTCGTTTTGCAGGGCGGCCAAGTTACCAAGTATTACTCGGACGACCTTGGATCTTGCAAGCGGATTGCCAAGTGGATATACCTGCCGGTCGATTAATATTCGGCAGAGGTGCCCAGCGTGTGGTGGTTGATGCTTATCCTGAGTCCCCGCAGAGTGAGAGAGCTCCTCTATCTTCTACAGAATTGGAGACATTAGAAGATTTATCTGCTAGTGAGACATCATCAAGTGATGAGTCCAAAGAGGGATCCACCACAGAGGACATCTATCAGATCACTTTGAATGAGCCGATAGAGGCCCAAGATCGTATAAGAGATGCAGATGTTATCGAGCTAGACCTTGGTACGCTTGATGATTCGCGGCCAATCAAATTAGGGTCCATGCTCAGCACAGCAGAAAGGGAGGACTATGTGGCCTTGATCCAGGAATTCCGTGATATCTTTGCCTGGAGTTATGATGAGTTGAGAGGCATCCCTCCCAGTCTTGCTGTTCATACAATTCCGTTGAAAGAGGGCAGTCGTCCTGTACGGCAGAAAGTAAGGCATATGCCTTTCGAATTGAGGGACGGGCTGTTTGAAGAGTTACAGAAGCTTCGAAAAGCGGGTTTGATTTTTCCTGTGCAACACACAGAATGGTGTTCGCCAGTTGTGATTAGAAAGAAAAAGAATAATCAGATCCGTTTATGTGTAGACTTTAGGGAGCTGAATAAGCAGACAGTTAAGGACTACTACCCATTACCATTTATTGACCAGATTTTGGATCAATTAGCGGGTAGGGAGATATATTCGTTTATGGATTGCTTTGCAGGATACAACCAAATGGCAATTGCAGAAGAGGACAAGTTGAAAACAACTTTTATCACTGTATTTGGCACTTTTGCTTACCACGTGATGGCTTTTGGTTTATGCAATGCGCCTGGTTCGTGGCAACGAACAGTCGATAAGACATTCGGTGACATATCCCCTGAAGAGTTGAGGGTGTTTATTGATGACTTAGGGGCTGCCACCGTGAGAGAAAGGCAGTTGATCATTTTGAGAAAATGCTTTGAGCGCTGTAGACAATTTTGCATCGCCCTAAACCCACGGAAGTGTGCTTTTGGAGTACCTTATGGGCTATTGCTGGGTCATGTGGTCAGTTCGGTAGGAATTGCGACAGACCCCGAGAAGGTCAAAGTTATAGTTGCCATGGGTCCACCACGCACTCCGAAAGAAGTTCATAGCTTTCTGTCTTCGGTTGGTTACTACCGTAGATTCATTAACGCCTTAGCAGAAAGAACGTTGCCACTTACCAATTTATTGTCCTTTAGTTGTTCGTTTGTATGGGGTGACCCTTGTCAGGTAGCATTCGAGGATGTGAAACAAGAGCTAGCAAGAGCGCCCGTTTTAAAAGCACCTAAAAGAGGTGAGGTGTTCTATATATTTTCAGCAGCCACCATGTATAGTATCAGCTGCTGTTTAGCCCAAATTTGGGAAGAGAAGTGGTACCACCCGATTGCTTTTGCTAGTTGGAAGCTGGGGGTATCCGAAATCAATTACACCTACATGGAGAAGCTGTGTCTAGCGATGGTCTTTGGGACCAAGAAGTTCAGGCATTACATTCTCTATGAGAAAGTCGTACTTTATACGAAGGCGGAGGGACTTCGACTATTGATGAATAAGTTACAGCCGCCTGATCGTTTAGCGAAGTGGTTGATCACTTTGCAGGAATTTGATTATGAAATCAAGAGTAAGCCACCAAGGTTGCAAGGCATCGTGGAATGTCTAGTGGACTTTGGGGAGCCGAAAGAATCTGTGCCTGAAGGTAGTGACATGGAGATGATATTTAAAATAGATACGGCATCTATTCCCTCCTGGTATGCTGCAATAACGCATTATTTATCAACAGGAGAGGCGGGATCCGAATTATCTAAGGCTGAGAAAAGGAAAATTAAGCAGCAAGCGTTAAAGTTTGCCTTGATCGCAGGTACATTATATCGGCAAGGGGTTGATGACATCTATCGCCGATGTGTGATGCCTGACGAGGTGCCATTCATTTTGGAAGAGTGCCATGATTCTGCTTGCGGTGGCCATTTTGCTGGACGGCTTACAGCACAAAAGGCTTTAAGAGCAGGTTATTGGTGGCCTGCCATCTTCCAGGATGCGTTTGCGTATGTTAAGCGATGCGATATTTGCCAACGACATGATAGTCGAGAGAATAGGAAACGACCACTCATCCCTATTATGGCGATACTTCCATTTGAGAAGTGGGGAATAGACTTTGTGGGTCCTATTACTCCGTCATCGACTACGCAAAAGAGGTACATCATTGTAGCAACTGACTACTTCACAAAGTGGTCAGAAGCACGTGCAACAAGGAAAGATGATGCTAAAGAAACTGCTAGTTTCCTTTTAGAGCAAATAATATGCCGGTTTGGTCCACCGAAAGAATTAGTGTCGGACCGCGGAACCCATTTCCTGAATAAGGTGATCAAAGGTTTGACAGAGTTGTGGAACATCAAGCATAACAAGACAACCCCATATAATCCGCAAGCCAATGGGCAAGTCGAAAGCACCAACAAGCAGCTTGTAGGCATCCTGTCCAAAATTGTGTCGGAAAAGAAACGGGATTGGGATAAAAAGTTATACGTGGCAGTGTGGGCTTATAATACGACTTTCAAACGAGCCACTGGCCATACCCCGTTCAAGTTAGTATATGGGGAGGAGTGTGTCTTACCTTTAGAAATTGAGCTGCCGACTATTCGGTTTGCCATCAATCATTCTTTGAGCGATGAAGACGCTCTTTTTGAGCGCTTGACGACACTGGCACATTTAGATGAGCTTAAGTTGCAGAGCTTATTGCACCAAGAAGTGGCGAAGCGCCGAATGAAGAAGCTACATGACCTTAAAGCCAAAAAATACACCTTCAAGAAAGGACAGCTTGTTCTGTATTATGACGCACGACGTGAATTATTCCCAGGCAAGCTAGAACCCAAATGGGATGGGCCCTATAAGATCGTTAGGATAGGAAAGAATAAATCTACAGTGTTGTTAGCTGACCTTGAGGGGATAGAATTTAAAAATAAGGTTAATCTTAATAAGATTAAACCTTATTACTTCTGATTGTACTAATGCTATGACTGCCTTGCAGGTCTAGGCAAGATTGATCAAACATCTGCAAGGAAATCGTGATAGAGGTTGATGGGTCGTCTGATCCCTTATTTAGAACACCCATATTTGGAACAGAGGTATCATCACGGAAAGCTCATTTGGTGGAACAAAGGATACAAGGTGATTGAGCAAGAAGGCGGGACATTTATTTGGGAAATCAAGGTCTTCTGCCATCACTGCCTACAAATTTTGACGAGCATCCCTGTTGCATTCAATGATGATGGAGGGATGGAGCCTACAGTCCACCCGTTGAATATGCTGAATTTCGATTACCATAATTACGCGTAGAGTCCAGGATGGCAGGATATGTAAACCCTTTATGGACGTACACCTTGTACTTTGATGGGGCGTCCAGGGGTGCATGCAAAAAAGGAAGTGTAGGAGTTGTCATCCGAGACCCCCGACGACGCATTGTCATGAAGTTAGCTGCTTATCTCGGGGCGAATTTTACTAATAATATGGCCGAATACAAAGCCCTGATCATGGGTTTGAATATTGCAAAGAAGGGTGGTATCCGCCAGTTGTTGGTGAAAGGGGACTCTCAGTTGGTTTTAAATCAACTCAATGGGACGTACATGGTGCGGAACCCGATCCTTTGTATGTACCATCATACTGCCATAGCCCTGCTAGACGAATTCGATAGAGTGTCTTTTCAGCTGATTCCACGGAATTGGAATCAGTTTGCCGATTCATTGGCTAATCTTGCGTATGAAGAGGACCTCTTCTTTAATTGTGGCCCTTGTCCCGATATATCTATTGATGGTGAGACAAGACCTGGTTGTTTGTGGGGTATGCTTTCTGAACATGCCCTCTTTGGCAGACGATGGTTGATTTGGGTGATGCAGAGGGTAAGCGAGACTCATCTACCTTTATTATCTCAGACCCATAGACTGATTCGACGACATGTGATGCGAACACCTCTTGCGATATATGCAGGAGGGATAGGTCATAATTTAATGCACCTAGTTTAGGGCTATGCGCCTTTGTTCCCCTGGGAATAGTATGCTTTGATGTCTATCATGGTTGTTTCCAGGAGGATGTTATGCATAGTATTGTTTGTTTTCATTAGGCCAAGAGGGCCGATTCAGTTTTGTAGCAAAGTCATGTCTGATTTCATTAGGCCAAGAGGGCCATTTCCCTGTCTAGTGCGGGTGCGTTTAATTGGGTTTTTGTTTAGTGTTGTGCTGGACAGGTTTCGTGGTGCGTGGAATTTGGTGGAGCCTGGAGGAGCCTTTGCTGCGATGGAAGCTTCTTGTGGCCACTCCAGGTGATATTTCTCCTTTACGAGTACCTTTCTTTCCTGTTATATGTGTATTTGTACTTGTTGAGGGGATACTTTTTGTTGGGGACCGGCGACCAAGGCATGAAGTCCCAGGTTTAGGCTACGTATGTTTGAGGGAGGTCGGAGTAGTCATTGCCTCCTGTAAAGACATTGTTAGACATTGAAAGATCTGTTTTAGAAGGAAGTCCTAGTGGCTCTGTTCTGCTAACCTGCTAGGCAGCCGTTCTAGGAGTTCTTGTTAGTAGTGAGGCAGTTAGAGAAGCCTGCTAGAAGATAATAATAATGATGCCAAGAAATCCTGAACATCCCAAACGATGAATATAAATACGAAGGTGTGTAAAAAGGGGTTCTAACCCCTATCAATGAAAAGAAAAGAAATGAAAATATATAAGCAGTTGATCATCGCCTTGCGAAGGCCTGGTAGGTTCCTGGGGACGAGTCAGACCCGGGGCCGATACCTTGTCTTCCTAGGGGTGGCTTCTTGCTGGAAAAAATAATATCAAAACCAGGAAGGTTGGAGCGAAAATAAAAGTGAGCGTTAGAAAAGGATTCAGTGTCGCCTTGCGAGGGCTTGGTAGGTTCTTGGGTGCCGAGACAAGTCCTGAGACCGATGCCCTGTTCTCCTTGGGTCACTACGCTCAGCTCCCTCCTTTTTACATGCCCAAGTATGTTCATCCAATCAAAACCCTCAAATAAGAGATATACTGAAAGAAAATATCCTTTGCTCAGGCTATAGGAGTCCTCGCCTTGTAGGAGCTCCTAGTTGCGTTGTCTTTAGTTGGTCAGTAGTTCAGACTACCACTTAGGGCAACCTCTTTGGCAGTTCTTTTTAGTTTGGCTGTGTTAGAGCAGTTGGTTAGTGACTCACTTCGGATCTTCTATTAGATGATGCTAGGCCTACTCCTTGTGGATGTCATGCCTTGGTTCTGTCTAGGGGTAGGGGAAGCATTGTGCTGAGTTTTATGATGATAATTGTTTTGTATCAGTTTGATGCTTCTTTCGTTGTTTATGTGCAGATATGTTCGTGGATTCGACGGGCTGAGTCGCCCTATCCCGTGGTCGCCAATGAGAGCGGAATTTAGGAGACGGGAAGTGCTTAAAAATAGCTAAAAATTATGAAGATCAAGGGAAAAATATTCACTGTCAAAGGCGGCGGCTCGATCTAGGACGATTTTAAGCGCCAAAGTGCTTTAAAGGCGCCCGAGCGACACTTGGTGATTTTTCATAATTTTTCAGACAGTCGTGCGGGTTGACACGAGCTACTGGCCAATGCGGGATGCTAAGCCGGACGCCCAGGATTTTTCAGAGCTCGATTCCGAGTCCGGACGGGGGAAAGGCCACAAACCGGTCAAGATTTGAAAAGGTGGACTTATTTTTGGCCAAAGTGGGCATGACCTTTGGGGCCCAAATTTTATGCCACATGAAATGTGGATGAAAAAAACGTGATGAGGAAGAAGAAGGCGTGAGGAAACAGGCGCCGATTTTTTCGCCATGATCTTGGGAGATGGAGGATGGAGACTGCACACAACCCCCCCGAGTGATCATTGGCAGTGAATCCCCTCCGTATGCTGATCATATCGCCGCCCTTCGCCCGTGGAATGATGGCTTGGTTTGAAATTTCTGATTCTAGTCTTTCTCTCTCCTCCCTCTCTCTCTTCTAAGAGGCAGTTCATGTGAGAAGGAGCAATGAAGAAAGAATGATGGAGACTTGTCCGGCATGGACCGGATTGCTACACGGGCTGAGAATGGTGATTTGGGATGTTGCTGGACATGAAGTGTTGCTGTTTTCCAAATCTACAGCCATGGACACAAAACCCGAAACACGCGTTTAAGCGGTAAACCAAAAAATTACAAAGAAAATTTAGTGTTTTATGCTTTTGATTGATGGAATGCCGTTCATATGGACTAAGATTTGATTATGTTGCTGATTCTTCTGAGTTCTTACTGTTTATAACCAGAAATTATGAAAAACATGCATTTCATGGCCCGAAATAATGTCAAGAAACCCGAAAACCATGAAAAATGGGGAAAAACAAGGGTTTTGGGCGTATAAAGGGGGAAAACTGTCGATACACATCAACTAATCTTTCAATTTTGTTGCAAATGAACTAAGGGCCACAGTCCACAAACTGGTTTTCATTTTCAGCAATTTAAAAAATACAAGAAAATGAAGAAAATGGGGAAAAATGATAAAAACACTATGAAAAATAGGGGAAAAATACATTTGGGGCTACGAAAAATATAGAAAAATAGGATTTATGTTTGTTGATGTATAACAAGGCTGGGGCATGAAGTTATGCTTCAGTTCAGCCTTGTTTATATGTTTTAGTGCGTGTTTCCTTCCTTTCTCCACATAAAATGACAAGGAAACCCTGGAAGAGATGAATGCAATGATGCACTATCAACGGGGAAGGGTAGAGTTGTGGAAAAAATGGTTAAATGCCGCTGAGCATGATGAATAATTTGCTGATTTTATATGTATTGCATCTAGGACGGAATAATAATGATAAAAATTAAAACCTAGTAGCACGAAGATCACTTCGGTGCTAGGTGTTGCAGCGAAGCACAAAGCGGTTAGAAAGAAAAGCATGAAAGAGGTGTTTTGCACTTGCACGCTGCTGGTTTTTAAAATGTTTGAGCACTAGGCATCCACCTCTTTGCATGATCATTTAGAGAAAATTAAAAGTATCAGAGTTAGCTCCTGGACACGCATAGCAATTGTTTTCAGTAGGCCTGTGACCCACCGTTGAGAGCGTGAGGTTCCTATGCTGTAGGCTAGTCGTGGGATCATAAAGGGGAAGTCAAGTGAGGGAATGGTACATTCCTGGATACGTTTATTTGGTACCTTGAGCGACGTTTGTGCGAAATGTTTAAATGTTGAGCGGCGCATCGAGGGGCCAATCCCCAAGGTGTAGGAGAGTCGCAGAGGGTTGACGGCATTCAGCCGTAGGAGGAACCCTATGTGTATGTGATTCGAGCCTTTTGGCTATGTGAAAGGGACTCCCTCTGAGGAGCAATATTGGGTTAGGATCAGTTGGACTACAACGTATTACAAACGCAATGTTTAGGAAGGCAGAGATTTTGATAGACGCTCCTGGCCGCGAGGCCGAGGGGTTGTCTTGCGCATAGTGACGAGGTCCGGCTAGTGCATGAGCCAGTGCCGGCCCGTTTTTAGGTCCATCAGGAAGCTGAATTCGAAAAAGCGACAGTCCATGCCGCTTTACACAAGAAAGGGCCAAATCGCCAGTTTTCAGTGATTCAGACACCGTTGGACTATCAAGGTTAAGGTTTCAAAACCTTGATTGATTGTGGTAGTACACATTCCTTTATCTCACCCGCATGTGCAAAAAGTTTAGGAATAACCATAGTAGAAGCACCTACCCTGCTTGTGGAGTTGGCAAACGGTCGTGAGGTAACTTGTACCGGGAAAACTGCTAAGGTGGAATTCTTTCTGGGAGGAAAGAAGACTTTAGCCAAATTCAGAGTCATGAATTTAGGTATCCATGAGTGTCTACTCGGGATGGATAGGCTTAAGCCCAAAGACGCCAACATCCACTGTGGAAAGGGTCAAGTTTCCTTTCGAAACTCTGAAAGGGAATTTGTCACAACTCAAGGTGAGGCAGGAGTGCCAAGAATCCAATTAGCCAAAGTATCTCGGATCATAAAAGGAGTCAGAAAAGGATTACCTGTTTACTTGATCAAACTCAACAAGTTAGATCAAAAGCAAGAGTCTCATGAAGGACCTTCTTGGCTAAAGGAATACGCTGTCGTATTCCCTGAGGAATTGATTGAACTTCCGCCTCAAAGAGAAATAGATCATGAGATTAGGCTAGTACCTGGAGCTGCACCAATTGCAAAGAGAACTTATAGAATATCCATACCAGAAGCAATTGAGTTGAAGGAACAACTCAAGCAACTGTTAGATGAGGGTTACATGCGGCCTAGCAACTCACCGTGGGGAGCTCCAGTACTATTTCAGAAAAAGAAAGATGGGACACTTCGACTATGTATTGATTACCGAGGGTTGAATCAATCAACAGTCAAGAACAAGTATCCTATTCCTAGAATAGATGAGCCTCTTGATCGTCTTCAAGGTGCAAAGATCTTCTCCAAGATTGATCTCAGGTCAAGTTACTATCAAATAAGGATCAAGGAAGAAGATATTCCAAAGATGGCCTTCAATACAAGATATGGGCACTTTGAGTTCCTGGTTATGTCATTCGGGCTTACAAATGCACATGCCACCTTCAATAGATTAATGCAAGATATCTTTAGACCATATCTTGATGATTTCGTACTTGTCTTCTTCGATGATACTTTAATCTATTCTAAACAGGAAGAATATCATGAACCTCAACTTCGGATTGTCCTTGAGACAATGAGGTCTCATAAGCTGTATGCAAAAATGAAGAAATGTGCATTCTTCAAGCGTCAGATTGAATATCTGGGATTCATAGTATCATCAAAAGGAATATCAGTAGACCCAGCCAAGGTCAGAGATGTGCTTGAATGGCCAATACCAGTATCCATCAAAGAGATACGTAGCTTTCTTGGATTGACAGGATGGTATAGGGTCTTCATAAAAAACTATGCTTTGATTGTAGCACCTCTTACATACTTACGAAAGAAGCAGACTTCCATTAATGGTCAACTTCCGAACAAAATAGCTTCGACAAATTGAAGCAAAGTTTGGTATTAGCACCTATTCTAAAACTTCCTAACCTCAATAAGGAGTTTGAGGTAGTAACTGATGCTAGCATTCTTGCCTTGGGGTGTGTACTTATGCAAGAAGGTCATCCAGTAGGATACTCTTCAAGGAAATTGAAGAGTCACGAAAAGAATTATGCCATGCATGATTTGGAATTACTAGGTGTCATCCATGCTCTAAAGCTTTGGAGACACTACCTGTTGGGTAACAAGTTTACTCTAGTAACAGATCATAAGAGTCTCAAATGGATTTTTACCCAGAACGAGCTCAACATGAGGCAACGTCGGTGGATTGAAGTATTGGAGGAATATGATTTTGAAATCAAGTACCGACCAGGGAAGGAGAATGTAGTTGCCAATGCACTCAATCGCAAGGCATTCTTAAATCTCCTAATCTTGCAGAATCCAATAATGGCCAGATCTCTGGCTACAAAAGTATCTATGCCAAACAACCCTATACTTGAACTAGCTAGAGAGGAAGCATGCCATGATTTGGCCTACCAAACAATGATAAAGGAAATATCTACCAAGGAGGAGAATCAGAAGTTGCAAGCTAAATATCAAGAATTTTCGATTGATAATGGACTTGTCTACTATAGAACAAGGCTGTGTATACCTGCAAGCCAGTCACTTAAGCAGAAGATATTATGGGAAGCTCATGATTCTCCTTTCGCAGGACATAGTGGCTATGCTAAGACTCTTAATGCAGTTAAGAAGAGCTACCATTGGGAGAGGCTTAAAGGTGACGTTCTCAAATATGTCACTGAGTGTTTGTCTTGCCAACGTATCAAGGCCGAACATGTCATGATGCCAGGGAAACTGCAACCGCTTGACATTCCCCAAATGAAATGGGAATTCATCAGTATGGATTTTGTTGTAGGCTTACCCCAAGTCCAAGGAGGATACAATTCCATTATGGTTGTGGTTGACATGCTTACCAAGGTTGCACACCTGATTCCAGTAAAGACAAACTATAAAGCCTCCGACATTGCAAGATTGTTTATCAAGGAGATATTCAAGCTACATGGGTTACCTAGAAGAATCATTAGTGATCGAGATTCTCTCTTCACATCACACTTCTGGAGAGCTATCTCTGAAGCTATTGGGACTCAACTCTATTTTAACACCGCTTATCATCCCCAAACGGATGGCCAAACAGAGCAAGTAAATCAAGTCATCGAGGATATGCTTAGGGCATATTGCTATCGAGAGCCGAAGAGGTGGATTCAATACTTGCCTTTGGTTGAATTTACCTACAATGCGTCTTACCAGTAGAGCATTCAAATGACCCCTTTCCAGGCATTGTATGGTCATGATTGTCGAAGTCCCCTAAACTTTTCTGATCCAACCCTAAGAGTTGAAGTGTCAAGACAGTTGTTGGAAGACATGAATGATCAAATAAGGTCAATAAGACAAGACATACTAGCGGCCAAGGATAGACAAAAGGCATACGCAGATTTGAAACGTCAAGAAAGAGTCTTCGAAGAAGGAGACATGGTCTTCATTCGGGTATGCCCTAAAAAGAGTTATCTATCCCTAGGAGAATGTAAGAAGCTAAGTCCAAGGTATTGTGGGCCCTACAAAATCCTCAAATGCCTAGGACCCAATGCTTATAGATTGCAACTCCCTCAAAACCTAAAGGTTCACAATGTATTCCATATCAGCCTATTGAAAAAATATGTACCCAATCCTAATCATATACTTGATGACCAAAAAATTGTAATGCCTAGTCAAGGAGTCCTTGAACTAAGGCCGGATAGGATCTTAGATGTGAGGGAGAGACAACTAAGATCGAGAACCTTAAGAGAATGCCTCGTCCAGTGGAAAGATTATTCCAAAGAGGATGCCACCTAGGTAGATGAAGGCACTCTCATCCATCAATATCCCTAGTTTATCTCGAGATGAGGACATCTCGATTCCTCTAAGGGGAAGAGAATGTAACGTTCTAAAAAAATCTTTTTCGCGTGGACTATCTCTTGTTAGGAAATAAGGATAATGAAAAAAAAAAAAATTCCCCTTATCCTCCCAGCTGACTGACGAGCTGGAGGGGGAGGGGAATAGAAGGAGTAATTAAGCTCCTTGGTGGAGCTTGGAGAGAAGGGGAAGGCATGCGTGATGCCACGCAGGGGAGGGAGGATCCCCCTCCCCTCCCCTATTTAAATCAAGGAGGGGTGCAGGCTGAGGGGATATACACGGTCATCGAGAGAGAATCCGATACATTGATACGGCTGTGGATGAGTGAGGGAGGGAGAATCGACAATTCTGGCGTTGTGTTGATCGCTGCCATGGCGTGAGAGGGTTGATGCTGGCTGTTGAGAGGGAGGAGACAAGGCGCTGGGCTACCGTGCAGCCAGAAGAGGTCGTCGCTAGACTGCTGAGAGGGAGAGGAGGAGTGGAACATTGCTGCCGTGGGCCAGGAAAGGGCTGAACGATGCCACGAGATCGCCGCCATATGATCTAGGTCGTTGTCGTCTGCACCAGTCCCTTCTGCCGCCATATTTGTGAGTGGGATTCCACCAAAAGCTTCTTAGGAAGCTTCTAAAAGCCTCCTAAGAAGCCCCCCTTCCTTTGGCTCTTTAAGACTATCTTCCCCCCCCCCCCCCCCCCCCCCCCCCCCCCCCGGGTTTTAAAAACCTTTAAGCCCCCTTTTTACCCTCATGCTAAAACCCCTTACCTTCTCTTTGAAGTCACTCCCCCTAAAAGCACGAAGGCCTTAAGGGTCTTATTACTTTTTTCCCTGTGTCTTATCACCCCTCTTATCCCTTAAGCCTACATCACCTCCGTGTCTAAAAACATTAGATGGCTCTCTCCCATGGGTGTTGGAACCCCATGTTTTACCCTTAAGTCCTTTCTTTTGGGATTAATCTCTTCCCTATGATTTTAAAGTTCACTCAACCCCTATCCTTAAGCCCTTTTGTTGTTTCCCTTGGAACCACCCCTCTTTCCTCCTTGTTAAATCCTTCCCTAGCCCTTCCCTTATGGCGTATTGAAACCCCTTCCCTCCAAGTTAACCCAAGGTCTTTCGACCCTACTTATAATCCTTGCGGTTACTATATTTCCTTGGAGTTTGCTTCCACACCTTGTGTCTTTTCCACACCTTTTTATTCCCATTCGTGCGAGCTTACAAAGGCCATTAAGCCTTCCCCATGGCTTCAATGGGTCTTAGTTGTAAAAGATTCTAAAACACCCTTTCGAACTCCCGAATTCAAGGGGGGAGCCTTCCAAAAACTACTTTTGATAAACGGTGCAAGGGAGCGATGGCGGAATTCTAAGGAGAAGTTGTAAATCTGAGAAGACGATTAATATTACCGTCAAAAAGTTATCCAAACCAATCTAAATATAGAAATATTCATAACCTAAGCACTTGACTAGTTTCCTTATTGTAGGGTCAAACAAATTCGTAAAGATAAAGAACTAGGGCTTTCCTCGAGATCCTTAAAAAGAAACCCTAGGCCGACATAAGTCAGCTTAAAGGATCTAAAACGGATTATTCCATCACAGGACTTGCGCAGCAAGTACGAAATCATTTAGTCTTGTGATTGATTCACAAGGAGGAAGGGTAAAAATCCTCAATAAGGAGGGCAGATCCCTACGCAAGTTATCTGGCAAAAGGACGTATTTTTGGATATCCTTCTAAATAAGGAAACTTGTAAACCGGAAACTAGCATATCTAAGGGACTTTAGGGTTGACCAAGTTGGGTTAATAAGGTACACCCTGCACCAGAATGTAAAGGATCTTGCCAATTTACAAGACACCTTGGAAACGAGTGCTGATACACTCAAAATGAAAGAACACTTCCTTAACAGTTTGCCAAACTACACGGTTGATTAATGGAAATGTTTGTGCTTGCTAGAGATTTTAGGCTCTGTTTGAATTATGAATTACAAATTAAATGAGTACCTATACTTCAGGTTAAAGGTTGAAGGAAGAGGTAGTTTTAGTTACCCCCAATTACTTGCCTAACCCTAACCAAGGGGGTTGTTCACCGCGCCGGGAACGTGGACCGAACCCACCGCGAGAGGTCTCTCCGTTGAGCTCTACTTGGAGTAGGAGGACACTTGGGTGCCAGGGGGGCTCTGGTCGTAAATCCCTCGCCTTCCGGATCATGCACAAGAGCTAACGTGACTCGGGATTGGATCTCGAGGCCCGCATACTAGTTTACAGGCATAAGCTTGGAATAGTGATCCCTGATAATCACTGGATAGCCTTCGGGTGGATTATGGACAAGCCTATGGCGGAACTCCTTGTATTTCTAAGATAAAATGATAAAATGAAAAAAAATAACTTGCTTGATATTGTTTTTCTATGTCACGTGATAAGATTATGTGAAGGAACCAGTGCTTAACGGGATTAATTAAAGAAGCTGATTATTATATGTCAAAATAATATTTTAGATAATTACATAACTAAAATAAATCGAGGAAAGTGTGGAGGATGGGACATGGGTCCGTCCTACAGTTGGGTGGTCTCGGTTAGCCGGGAACTTTTCTCAAAGTCTCGAAGAACAACAGGATGATCATCATCATAAAAACGAATAACGAGAACGATGACCTAGAGTTACATTACGTCTTACCCGATGTACGTTGTTTTAGGGGAACGGAATGGACTATGCCTTATGGCAGAGAGGTTGAGCCTTGCATCCCTCTCGTTTCCCATTCTCCTTGAACCAAGTGCAACATGAATCTGCTTCGGACCTAGAGTTTTTGCGTAAAGTAGTTTGCTCGGGTCTGACGCTAGTTGCTGTTAGCTAATGACTAATCAGGAAAACCCTAATTCCGGTCGATCCTAAGTGGGAATGGCCAGGATACTTCTGCTATGTGGCAGACGCGGGAAGACCTAGATCGCAAAACCCGTAACATTCCATGGGATTTCCGGGCGGAGTTTTCTAGACATCCTTTCCGATGGATTGCTAAGACGTGTCCGGGATGATACTAGGGGACACGTTACACTATTCTTTAGGTGATATTTACTCGGGGTATGATCAGTTTCTGCTTTTGCAGCTGAGAGCACAAATATCACAACCATGACAACTCCCTTGGGGTTAGTAACGGATGTGTACTCTTTTGCAGGGTGCAATGAACTTAGTGGCACACATGACAAATGCTATAAGAATGAAGAGATGGATGCTCAAGGGTACAAACATTTTGTTACAGACTGTATTGTGGATTGTATAAGGACTTTGACATGTCTAGAAGAGGTTCATTTAACTCTTTCTAGTCAAAAGTCAATCTTTGGAGTTGAAGAGGTTTTTATTATTGGGCATATGTGTGGACCCTATGGGTGAAGAGCATCACCAGCAAAAATAGATGGGATTGATAGAATGCAAGATGTATGCACGAATGTATCAGAGGTGCATAGATTCTTGGGTGCATGTGTGTTCTATTTGATATGGATCCCTCACTTTGCACATGTAGTTGATTCTCTATATAAGTTCTTGAGAAAAGGTTAGATATTTCATTAGGAAAGGAGCATCAGAAAGCAATGAAGTTGAAACATCTCTAAAATCTACTCCTACATTGAGAAAGGCTTATTATTCACATGGAAAGCCTATCATTATTACTATTGATATGAGCCTAATCATGGACAATGAGCAAGATGACGAGGAAGAGCAAAGATATGCAATTCTCTTTGGTGCTAAAGTATTGGCTGAATGACATAGAAGGTATCCACATGTAAAAAGAGAATAATGGGAAATTGTGATAGCTTTTCATATAAAAATCAATGAAAACACATTATAACATGGAAACAAGGCTTGACTAAGGCTTGATCCTCATGCTCCAGCCTTGTTATACGCTCATGGACATAAAGTGTATTTTTCTCTAATTTTTAAGGTGAAAACTAAAATTTTCCTAAAATTTTTCATTTATTTCTTTTTTTTAAATGAGATATTTCTGAATTATGAGTTCTTACTAATCAAGGACACTCAACATCATTTTCATGTTCATTTTCATCCCACATGACCCCAAAACACTCAACGAAAACCCCAAATTCCATTATTTTTATCAAAATCGCAACCTACGGGTTTTGTGTATTTTGCAAGAAATTATTATACCATCATATTTTTTGGTTTTCTTTAATATTTGAGAGAGAATAGAACAAATAAAATCAAACACTTTCTCCAACCATTTTCCATAAAATAAAAGAATCTCTCACTTACACATAGAGACCGCGATTCCAAGGCTCGTATCTAATAGATAGGAGGTCGTTGATGCTTCTTCTTTGCCAGTAACATGCTCTCTCATCCTGATCTATGTCCTCCATTGCTCAAGCATTATCATTTTCTTTGGATTCGTCATGACAACCCTCCCCCTTCTCTCTTGAATTGATGCATATGAACAACCACTAAGAGGAGAGAGGATAGAGGAGAGAGGAGAGAGAAAGACTAGAAAATTAAAATTTCAAATCCTCCATTAAAATGGGCAAGCTTAGAACCATCTCATTCCTCTCTTTGTCGTCTTGATCGAGTATCTCCCTCTCTCTCTGAACGGGTGTGTATCGGAGAGCCACTGATCAGATTTTGAGAGGGTGCAAAAAAATTTGCACCGATAGTTTTTGCATTAACTTGAGGCTTCTTATTAAGCCTAAGGTCTAAAACATTAAAATAACTGGTTCAATTTTTGGTGTTCACATAGTCTCGTAAGTGGATATTTCAATTTTGGATGGGCAACTGGACTCAAATTGAAGACACTTAAATCATTTTTTAATGCTCACTTTTATTTTTGCTCCAATCTTCCTTTCTTTTCTTTTTAGCTAGCTACTACTCCTAGGAAGACAAGGCACCATGTCTGACTCCTCCCTATAAACCTACGAGGCCTTTGTAAGGCGATAATCAACTGCTTATAGGATTTTTTTTCCTTTATCTTTTCCTTTTCTTATTGAGGGTTTAGAATCCCTTTTTACACACCTCTATAATTCTTATTTTTAGATAAATTTAGAACTTTCTCTTCTTTTGATATTTTGGCAGACTTCTCTAACTGTGTCACCCTTACAAGGACTCCTAGGACAGTTGCCTAGCAAGTAGGAAGGATAGGGTCACAAGGACTACTCTCTAGCATAGGTCGTTATTACGTGACAATGCCCTAACAGGAGATAGACAACTACTCGAATCTCCCCCAGATATACCTAACCAAACCCTAGGACTTCATGCCTTGATTGCTGGTCCCCAGCAAACAAAAAGAAATTAACCCCCACATACACATATAACATTATCTGCTTAAGGAAAAAACTCGAAAAGGAGACGAAACCACCTGGAATGGCCACAAGAAGCTCCTCCGTAGCAAAGGCTCCCTCCAATAACATCGTCAACTTGTGTGATGCAATCACTAAAACTATAAACCATTAAACGTACCTACACCAAACAGACATATGGCCCTCTTGGCCTAAAGAAATATCACAGTTTATACCTAACAAAACTTGCCCTCTTTCCTAAAGAAATAAAGCATTTAAACTCGACAAAACCAGCCTTCTTGACCTAAAGAAATCAAGCATTAAAACTCTAAAAAGAATCGGCCCTCTTGGCCTAATGGAAATAAAACAAAACAGCTCATATATACCCCCCTTGAAAAATCTTGCTAATATAGAACAAGATGCTCCATCCCAAGGAGGAAATAGGGCTCTTGCCATAAACTAAATGCATCAAATTGTGACCTATGCCTCTTGCATAAATAGCAAGAGGTGTATACATAACGTGTCGTCTGACCAACCTATGGGTCCAAGATAATAAAGGAAAATGGGTCTCGGCCACTCTTTGCATCACCCATACTAGCCATCACTTGCCATATTATAGGACATGTTCTAATAAAAGACCCCATAATCAACCGGGTCCTATCTCATCATTAATAGAGATATCCAAACTAGGACCACAATTGAAGAAAAGATATTCTTCATAAGAAAAGTAGGCTAATGAGTCCACAAACTAATTCCAATATCATGGAACCAACTAAAAAAACACTCTCTTAAACCCATCGATCAGGGTCATAGCAGTGCAATAATACATAGAAAGAATGGAATTTTGTACTATGTAAGTCCCATTTAGTTAGTTCAATATCAATTGGAAATCCCCCTTTACTAACAACCGACGAATATGGCCTCTCTTAGCAATATTCACTCCCATGATTAAAGCTTTGTATTCCACCATGTTGTTGGTAAAGCCAACCCCAAGATAAACAACTAATTTTATCATGACTCTACATTGGGGATTTCTAATAACTACCCCTGTACTCCCTTTCTTGTTGGGACCCTTGGACGCTCCATCAAAGTAAAATGTGTACATCCACAATGGGTTCACATAGCTAGCCATTGTCACCTCTACTCATAATTATGATAGTCAAAATTTAGCATATTTAGAGGATGTATTGAAGGCTCCATCCCACCTTTTTCATTGAATGTAACATGAATGCTTGTCAGAATTTGTAAGCAGTGATGACAGAAGTTTTTGATTTCCCAGACAAATAATCCATACTCTTGCTCAATCACTTTATATCCTTTACTCCACTAAATAAGGTTTCCCTAATGATATCGCTGCTCCAAGTATGGGTGTTCCAAGTAAGGAATAAGTTGCCCCATCAACCAATATTTCCTTTTGCAAGTTTCTAATCAACCGTGCATTGATCTGCAAGGTATTTTTTTCATTAGTGCATTTAGAGATAATAAGGTTTAATCTCATTAAGATTAACCTTATTTTGATATTCCACTCCCTCAAGATTAGCCAATAATGTCATGGACTTATTCTTTCATATTCTTACGATCTTGTAGGGACTGTCTCATTTGGGCTCAAGTTTTCCTGGAAAAAAATTCTCTACATGCATCATAATATAGAACTAACTATCCCTTCCTAATGGTATATTTCTTCACTTTTAAATCATGCACTTGCTTCATCCAATGCTTAGCCATTTCCTGGTGCAACAAACTCTGCAATTTGAGCTCATCCAAGTGGGCCAGTGTTGTAAAGTGCCCAAAGACGGCATCCTTGTCACCCAAAGAATGATTAATTGCGAGTCTTATGGTCAGCAACTCAATCTCTAAGGGCAAAAAATACTCCTCCTCATAGATTAGCTTGAACAGGGTGCGGCCAGTGGATCGTTTAAACATCATGTTATACATCCACACCACCACATATAATTTCGTATCCTAGTCTTGCTTCTTTTTAGACACTATTTTTGATAGAATTCCCACAAGCTGCTTGTTAGTACTTTCAACTTGCCCATTTGCCTACGGGTTATAAGGAGTCGTGATTATCCCCACCCTTGGTAGTGTCAAGTGTATCCTTTGTGTGCTACATGTTCTTTTGAAGGGTATTCCTAGGAGGGTTTCCTTTCCACAGTTAGCACTATTTGGGGAAACATGGAATATGATAGGCAAGCTTTCCCTTTCAATAGTTATAAGGATTTTGCACTTCCCTATAAGGGCTTGTGAGTGTTCCCCATAAAGACTAAGAGTTGCTTAGTCGGTGTGAGCTTTGGTTGGCCTAGTAGGGTCCATGCTTCCTTCATAGGTCAAGATATTAAAATCAGCTCCTTCATCAATGAGAGCATCAACAATGTGTTCTCTTTTTACGGTGAGTTTGACCCTAAGGTAAGCGGACGGTACTATGTCTTCATCTTTTGGGTCTTAGCTTGTAAATTCAAGTCTTCTGATACATGCCCTTGTGTTCCCAACTGCACAAATAGATGTGGATTCTCTACTAATTTCTTGGGTTGTCTATGCAGTGCTATTCAAGGTGCATCTATCATCAGGACTGTCATGTCTAGTCATCCTCACAATTGTAGCTTAATGTTGTTCCATTGCACTTTGACTAGATGCAGTCCGAATGCAACATATACATGTTTTTATGGTGTGGTTCTCTCCAGCCTGCTTGGGGGAAGTGCGGAGGGGGGCAAAGCCCCCTCTGTGGGGGTCCGGGGGGGAGTCCCCTCGGCCCGTAGGGCTTGTACATTAAATACCATGTGCAATTGGAAGGACCGATCTATAATGTGCTCTCGAATCTATATGGTCTCTAGGTTTATATTCTCTTGTTCTAGTTTGTTCGTTTGATTCTGGGTGGTCTGACTTTTAGAGTCATACGGTCCGACTAGACTGAGTTCGATTTCGAAGAGTGGTCAGATTGGTATTTGTGACCGAGTCTTATGGTTGGTCCCAAGGTTGTCTAATTAGACTACTGGGTATCTAATCAGACGGTTGATTTGAACTTCGTGCATCCGATTCTGGGAATCGAACGTCCGATTTGACATGTGTCCAATTTTGGAGTGTCCGATTCTAGTTGGTCCAATTCTGGGAATTGGACGTCCGATTGTGGATTGTTCAATTTTCAAAATCGGATAGGGTGTGCAATTGGACCAGGTGGGTTTGTTTGAGTGGTCTCGACTCTTGGAATTGGACAGGTCGCTCGGGTCTGAAACTAGGAATCAGACATTATGGGGGGCGCCTAATTCCGCTGGCCGAAATGCATGTCGATCACTTATTTTCCCAAAAATATAAAGATAGTTGTTGCTAATGGCTACCAGAACTTCCAATAATGAAGGGGGGTGTGGGCCAAGGGCATTCCATACCTAAATCTCATTGAAAGTCCCCATATGCTCCAATTGATCCGATATATGCCTAGACCTACAAGATCTCTCTCTCTCTCTCTCAAGATCTTCTTAACCTTTCAAATGCAAAATAAGGTATTCCTTGCAACTCCTGGCCTCTTATTGCCCTATCCAAGTCTCCATTCACCTTAGTCTTGCTCCTCTTATCAACATTTAACCAAAAATTTCATTTTTTTCCCTTCTTTTTCATGTTTCAGTCTATTATACAAGTAGAGACCCTACTGTTTGCTCACACTATTTTGCTTCTATCCTATCTAAATGTAAACAAAAATCATAAAGAAAGAACCTACACTACTCCAACTTGCTTTTTCCAAATCTGAAAAACCAACAACCTATTTGCTAAGGAGATCGAATACCTCTTCAAACTCGCTTGCTTCCTACCTATCTACCTCAAGCCTTGATTTGGGGAAAACCCTACTTCAGTGCTTGATTTGAAGTACGCAAGCACTCAAGGCTTGAATTTGTTGGTCCCAGCAATGGAACCAAAATGTGGAGGTGATCAACCACCGAGACCCACGGACCGCTTATTGTTTCAAGTGTTCCAAGCTGAGCTACCTCTCACATAGCCGACGCACTATCCATCTCTACGAGCGTAGTGAACTTACCTCCATGTCCAATTGAGTTGCCTCCTCTCCCGAACACTCTGGTAGCTCCATGATCCAAGTGCAAGCTTCAAGCAAGCTCCATCCTCAAGCTCCACACTCCAAGCTCCATTACCGCAAGCAAGAGAAGAGAAGAGAAGAGAAGAGGAGAAGATGGAGAGCTTCTCCACCATGGTTTCTCACCCTCACACACTCACTCCCTCACTCTCAAACTTACTCCCTCACACTCTCACACTCCCTCTCTCAACCACAAGCTCAAGCAAGCAAGCAAGCAAGCAAGAAGAAGAAGAAGAAGAAGAAGAAGAAGAAGAAGAAGAAGAAGAAGAAAGCTACTTTTGTCCACACACAAGAATGAGCTTCTCATCACTTTTCAACTATATATACAAAATCTCAAATCCCTTTTGGATGGTCAACCCCTTATCTCCTTTTTTACATGGCCGACTGTGGCCTATTAGGCCTTTTTCCCATTGTCCTCCTATCTTCCTAGCTTCCTTTCTACTGCCCGTCTACCTTTACAATTTGCACATGTGAGAGTCCAGCACTCTTAAAATAAATCATGGTGTGCCTTGTGCTTTTTTATAAAATTATTGACTTGCGCTTTTTCTCGTGCGCCTTTCTCCTTGATTTAGGACTTTTCTGTACTTCTTGTGTTTCCAGATTCTTCTTGGTGCACCTTCATCTTCTGTTTCACTTTTGCCTTGGCCTTGTCTTCTGCTTTAGATTTTTTGGATTCTCCCTCTTTTTCATCTGAGGGTTAACAAAAGTATTTGTTTCAACACATCATCTCGTTGAAGATTGTTCTCTTGTGCATGATGGTTAATAGGACCTGGCTATCTACTACCTTGTTGGAGAGAGCTTATCTTACTCCAAACGGTGGCAACCAAATGGCCAAACTTCCCACAAAGATCACATTTGATGTTTGGACAATTTTGAGGGGTAGTGCTGGTTGCCACACCATTTACAACTAAATATTGATGGTGCACCCTCTTCAGGGATTCTACTTCCTATCAGATTTTGTTGTTTTGAAATTGACATCAATAGCTATTTACTGATATTGTTCGAAAATCATGTCAATGTAGTGCTTCATCATATCCTTAACTTCACTAAGGATATTCGATGCACTTGACTCAATCCATGATCATCTGTTGATCGTTCCATTGGCCTAACTATTTGATTGGGCATTGGTTGTTAACTCATAAGAACAATGCGAGGGTTTGATGCTTGGCTTCCAACCATCCGAATAGCCATAGGCATAGTCACACTGGGAAGAGTTGGCAATAAAGGCACATTTTGGACCATGCTTCCTCTCACATTCGAGTTAATCATAGCTATCCCTTGACTTCCATTGCCATTAGTCATTGCCAAATTATTTCCTGAAACTAGATCCATATTAAGATTGGTTCGAGAGGCATAGACCGCTTGTAGTCGGGATTCTACTTCTTGTGCTTGTCTAATGGTAGTGTCTACATCCAACAAAGTTACACTACTCAACTACCCCTGAATGTTGAAATCCAGACCATGCAAGAAATATTGCAGTTGGGCAGCTACTACTACTGAAATAGGGATAGAGGCTTGCAATCTACGAAAGACCTCTTTTAACTTCTTGGCATATGCTTGGATATCCTCATGTGGCTCTTAACACATCACATTTAGTATACATAGCCAATATTGACCACCCCTTTCAGGGGAAAACTCCCTTGGAAAGGCTTCGTAAAATAAATCGATAGTGGTTATGGTTCCGGCCTCTAGGCCATGATACCATATGGTATCTCTTCCTTTGAAAGTCATGTTGAAGAACATCACTAAATGTAATTCATATTGAATCTGATAGTTAAACATCAATTTTTGGAATTCGTTAATGTGCAGCTTCACATATTCTTATGCTAACCTATTAAAGATGGATAGGTGGAAACCTAGGGCTGGCAAATTCGCCATTCTAGCATGTATAGCAATAGGTTATGGTGCCATGGTAACAACCAGATTCGCTACTACAGGGGTTCGAATAACCAGAACTAGATCTCCACTCAAAGTGGAGTGACTGATTGGAGGGCGAGAGGAACTAGAACTTCGTCCCCCTAATGGACTGTGTGCCGAGCTAGGGTTATGAATACCCCACCCTTGCAAAGATATCAGGCCACTCCTTTGCGAAGAATATCTTCTATTTGCTCAAGCCTGTCGTCTAGCTCATTCAGCCCTTTCTTTGCTTTTGGATCTCCATTTGATGGTCTTGTGAGACTAGCTCACTAATTTCTGGCATACAGTACAGGATAGGTCCCAATAGACCAAGGCATAGAAATCGCCACTTGTAGGTAGCTCCTGACAAATACACTTCTATCAGGACCTAAAACGAGACCGACACAAGCTATAGAAGCTAGTCGGGCCTCTAACACTCACAAGAGAACCCCACATGGCCTCACAGCTCCACAGGAGCGTCTAAGGGATATACTGCCCTAATTTCACTACTATAGATATTGTGTTTGCAATAGAATATATTCCAATAATTACCCTTCCTTACTCCTTAGAGGGAGATCCCATACATCTTGCTATAATATACCACGTAACACAAACATAGGTGGTGCACAGATCGGATGTTGTATGCGCGCGTAGTGAGCGTTGAAAGGTCCCCAAGAACAAAAGAACTCTACTTTTGCACAAAAAACAAGAGAGAAAGCTTGCACGACATGAAGCAAAAGACTAATTGGGTACAATCTCCCCCCATGCCTTGTGTGAGCACTCCACAAAGCATGTATTTGATATATTATTTATCTCCAAGCTCAAAAAATAGCCCAATTTACAAGTAGCACGCTTTAGCTTTTGTGTTTGCTTTTGTCCCACTAAAGAATTAAAGCTATTGGGCACCCAAGGAGTCGCGCAGTACCCAAATACAATGTCCAATACAAATATTTAAATTGTGCACCCATGCGCATACAAAAATAATAAATAAATGTCAAGCCCTTCAATAAATAAGCGCATCAAAATAAATATTGGTGCCATGCCTAAGATGCGCGCCCATAAAAATGATAATAATTTGAATACACACTATTGCCCAGTGCTTCCTAACACCACTCATGCCTGCTCTACATATCAACTGAAGCATTCACAATTGTTAGAAAATAATAAAATTAAATCGATAAAAGTGAATACCTATCTGTTTTCATCTACAAAAAAAATAAATGGGTTAGAACTCAATCCTAACCTTAATTTTTTACGAGTGCACACTCTAAATTCATAAACGTCTATTAATTTAAATATGTATTTTGCGAAATCACCTGCTATGGAGTCACCCACTTGCACATTAAATTAACAAGACACTCGAAAAGGACAGGTGTCCCCATTGACTTTTCGCACAAAGAATCCACCTTGTGTATGAGCACGGACAATAAATAAAATTTTACAGAATCCACTGCAAAACCTCACGGAATCCACCATGGAATATGCCTCCTAGCATCATATCCTTGGGGTGGGATAGCAATTGTCCTCAATTTCTATTAGCTCAATGTGGAGCCAACATAGTGAAGGGTGAGCACTTAGGTTTCGAGTGTGCATCCATCGGGCCTCTTCAACAGGATGATTTTTAAACTTAACCAAATATTTGGAATATCTACGGCCAGTTCTAGTGGTCATAAAGTTTGTATCTAGAATAGTTTCAAGCTCAAGGATTTCAATTTCTTCTTCTAGCAAAGGAGGGTTTTCATAGACAAGGTGTACAGGTAATTGTCCTCTAAAAGGTCGTAATAAACTGATATGAAAAGTGTTGTGGATTTTCCAATGTTGTGGTAATTCTAGCTTAAATGCATTGTCATTGATTTTTTGAATGATCTTGAAAGGCTCATAAAATCTAGGGGCTAATTTTACAATAAGGTGTTTGTCAACACTTTGTAATCTTCACTTTTCAATTCGTAACCAAACATAATCATCAACTTTGAAACTCATAGCTTTTCTTTTCTTGTTGGCTTGTTTTGTGTATGATTTCTGGGTTTTGGCAATCATATCTTTAACTTCATAAAAAATAGTAGCATAAATGTTAGCAATATCATCAGCAGCTTGAACTTTGTTTGACAATGATGTAACAGGTGTAGGTAATCTATATCCATAAATAATCTCAAATGGTGCTTTCTGTGTAGCTGTATGTGGTGTGCTATTGTATGCAAACTAAAGTAAATGTAACTGTGTATCCCAAGTTTGTGGTTTTGGAATTGTGTATGCACACAATATATCTAAAATGGTAATGTTAGTGGCTTTTGTTTGGCCATTTGTTTCAGGATGAAATACATATGAAAAATCAATCTTTATTCCTAATTTAGCAAACAAAGTTATCCAAAAATTATTGCAAAATCTAGAATCATGATAAAAAATAATAACTTTTGGCAAACCATGACTAGTGAAAATAGTTTTTAAGAACAATTGAGTAGCTTGAGATGCAGTTAATACTTTCTTGCATGGAATGAAATATGCTTGTTTGCTAAACCTATCAACAATAGTCAAAATCATGTCATGGTTAGCTTTAGTGTTAGGCAAAACAGTGATAAAATCCATTGAAATCTGTTCCCATGGTCGTTCTGGAATTGGTAAAGGCATTAATAAACCATATTGTTTACCATGGTGTCTTTTAACTATTTGACAAATTAAGCATTCAGATACAAAGTTAGATACATCAGATTCCATGTGTGGCCGATAAAAATCTTCAATCAGTGTGCGCAAAGTAGAAATAATTTCTCTATGGCCTTGGTATGGGGGACAATGAATTTCATGCAAAAAAAAATATGGAAATGGAACAGTTACACATAATCTCTTTTCATAAAACATAAATCCATCAATGTCAGACAATGAATTAATGGGAATCCAATTATTTGCAACTTGTTTATTCCAATCAGCTTGAAAAGTAGGATCTTGGTCATAAGTATCTTTCATAGGGAGAAGAGAGTCAAAAGATATCACACAAATATTATGAATAGTCGGTCTTCTACTTAAAGCATCGGCAACAACATTCTATTTTTCGGGTTGATATTGTATGAGTGGATGAAAACTTTGAATAAAAGCAGCCCATTTAATGTGTCGGTTAGATATTTGTGGTTAACTAAGGAGATGTTTAATGCTTTGTTGGTCAGGTTTGATCATGAATTCATATTCATTTAAATAGTGTTTCCATTGACATAAAGCTTGTACTACAGCTAGTAATTCCTTATCATACGCAGAATACTTAAGTTCAGAGGGTTTAAGTTTGCAGCTAGAGTAGGCTATGGGATGAGAATCTTGTATAAGGACAGCTCCTATTCCAGATCCACTAGCATCAGTGACTATTAGGAAAAATGGTCTATTGAAGTCAGATAATTGCAATACAAGAGCATGAGTTAAAGCATGTTTCAATAAATCAAAGGACTTTTGTTGATTATTAGACCAATGATACACAATGACTTTCTTTAATAATTTTGTCAAAGGTAATGCAAGCAATGAAAATTTTCTCACAATTTTTTTGTAAAAGCTAGCAAGACCTAAGAAAGAACGTAATTCATGCACATTTTTGGGTATCGGCCAATTCAAATTTGCTTCTATCTTTTTAGGGTCAACTTTAATACCTTTAGATGAAACAATATATCCTAGATATTCAATTTGTGTTTGGAAAAATTCACTCTTTTTTGGATTGGTATATAATTGATTCTCTTTTAATAATTTAAAAACCAAAGATAAATGTCCATAATGCTCATTCTCACTCTTACTGAAAACCAATATGTCATCAAAGAAAACAATGACACAATGCTGATGCTTCAAAAATATGCGATTCATCATATGACTGAATGTGGCTAGTGCATTAGTTAAACCAAAAGGCATAACCAGGAATTCATAGTGTCCAAATTGTGTTCTAAATGCAGTTTTGAATATATCAGATGTGTCCAATCTTACTTGATGATATCTAGATTTAAGATCTATCTTGCTAAATATTGCAGATCCTTGTAGCTTGTCCATAATATCATCTACCCTAGGAATCGGATATCTATTCTTAACATTGATTTTATTTAGGCACGATAATCAATGCACATGCTATAGGTATTATTTTTCTTCTTCACTAATAGGACAGGCGCACTAAATGGAGAACTACTAGGTCTAATGAGTCCTTGAGCTAACAATTCTTCAATTTGGGCTTGAATTTCTTTCTGTTCAATTTGGTTATGTCTATATGGTGCTTTACATGGTGGTTGTGATCTAGGAATTAGGTCTATCTTGTGGTCTTTGGGACATACAGATGGTAAGCCAGGTGGTAAGTCAGTAGCAAAACAATCTTGAAATTGTGAAAGAAATTGTGTGTGCCTAGGATGCATATGATTTTCTTTAATCTCGATTTCATTCACCCATATTAAATAGGATTTTCTACCTTTCTGTAATGCACGTTTAGCTTGAGTATGACTAAGCAATGGAAAATTATCAAAAGTGTGCATATCATGCAATGTGATTTGTTTTACATTAGAATGAATTTTTATTGAATGAGTGGAATAATCTATATCAGGATTGTACTGATGACACCAAGGCATTCCTAAGATAATGTCACTAGATTGCAAAGACACAACTAAGAAATTTCTATGTTCAATATAATCACCAATTTTAATTTCTAAGTCATGCACTTCTTGTGTTCCATTGTATCTAGTGCCTAAGAATGCAGCCTTAATGCGATAATGTGTAGAAATAATATGTAAATTCAATTCTTTGACCAATTTTGCAGAAATAAAGTCATGTGTGCTCCCATCATCATGTAAAACAGTCTTTTCTTTACCATGCACAAGACATTTCATCATTAATAAAGAATGGAGATTTGGCATACCTAGTAAAGTATCTGAAGTACTACCAATATCATCATCGTCTTCTGTGAAATCCGGTATTTCTTCATGTTCTTCACCTTCTGTCACTCCCAAATAATTGATATGAACAGTTGGCTTTTTGGATTGACAATTTGCCGCTCAATGTCCAGGTTGATAACATTTGTAACAGACTATGGGTTTGGCTTTAGATATATTATTGGTAATAGCAGGAAGTTTAGGAATGTTGGGATTTGGCTGGAGATATGGCTTAGAGTTTGGATTTATATTTGATGGTAAAGTAGGTGGTCTTTTCCAAGATTTATGGAATGAAGATGGAAGGAAATGAGTTTGATTGAGTCTTCAAAAATTTTAATTGAATTGTTTTAAACCAAAGTTACTATTAGTTTGAAATTGTTGTGGTCACTTCTCTCGTCCTCGAATTTTGTCTTCAGTGTCATGGGCCAAGGAAATTGCATCTTCGAGAGTCGTTGGATTGAACATGTTGACCTCCGCATAAAAATGTCCAAGTAAGCCAAACATAAACTTGCACTTATGGGTTACCTCAGGTACATCTTCTAGCATTCATAGTTGCAATAAAGCATTCCAAAAACAGTTGGTATATTGTGAAATAGACTCACGATCCCTTTGTTGCAAAAGATCCCATTGCTTGATTGCTTATTCGTGGAATTGGGGTGGAAGGAAATTCTTGGATAGTCTCCCAAGTAGTAGGACAATCAATGCTCTTGCGGACAACAATCCACCATAGGGATGCTCAGTCAACTAGATGATTAGTGACACACTTAATTTTGTCTTTCTCAGCATACTATTCTTCATGGAAATAATCATCAAAATTGATTGATAAAAGCAAGTACATTATTTCCATTGTGTGACCCATTGAAAGTATGAAATTTGAAATTTCTTTTACTTATCTTTGTTTCTTTCCGAATAGATTGTGTTTCAAGTGTTGCATCAATCGTACGTCGTATAAGATCTTCAGATTGCCGTCCATCTTGGTCGGCGGTAGATTATTGCAGATTGGCCAATTGAGCTTGCAAGGTTTGACGTAACCTTTGTTCCTCTTGAAGCTGCATCATAATCGAATCCAGTTTTTGCTCCATCGTTGGTTCGGGTAGGTCACCTTCAGCCATAAAATCTTCCATGGTTTGATCGGACATCCTCCAAATTTCCAAAAGACCTTACACACTCAAAATCTCGTTAGCGAAATGAGCGTAGCTCAAAGTCAGGTTTACAAGGCTTATTTCTGTTTTTTTTCCTTTTATGGCTTTTTGTAGTATCTCTCATTTGCGGATGTAAAATTTGATATCATGGTCATCTTCCAAGAAGATAATCTTGCATATAGACTGCATGTTGTAAACTTTTTGCTGGAATTTGGCTCTGTCAAAATGCAGGCATGAACAGGAGCTTGTAGGGAGTTATAGAACTGGTTTAGGTGTACTTCCGTATGAACGTATGGTACGCAGATCGGATGCTGTACGCTCGCGTAGTGAATGCTAGAAGGTCCCCAAGAACAATGAAACTCTACTTTTTGCACAAATTACAAGGTAAAAAGCATGAACGACAAGAGCAAGAGACTAATTGGGTGCAATCTCCCCCCATGCCTTGTGTGAGCACTCCACAAAGCATGTATTTTATGTATTATTCATCTTCAAGCTCAAATAATAGCCCAAATTACAAAATAGCAAGTCTTTAGCTTTTGAGTTTGCTTTAACACAAAATATGAATAAAGCTAATGGACGATGCCCAAAGAGTCTGGCATGCCCAATACAATGTCCAAATAGAAATAACATAATCGTGCGCCCATGCACATACAAAATAATAATAAATAACCGACGCCTCAATAAATAGGCATAACAAAATATAGGCACCATGTCTAAGGTATACACCCATCAAAATATAATCCATAAATCGAATACCCGCTATCCTCCAATGCTTTCCTCTGCCAGTGGTGCTATCTTGACACATCAACTGAAGCATTCACAATCGTTAGTAAAATAATATAATTAAACCGACAAAAGTGAATACCTAGCAGTCTTCAGCTACATAAATAAATCAACTGGTTAGAAATAAATCCCAACCTTAATTTATTACGAGTGCACACTCTAAACTCATAAACGTTTATTAATTTAATATGCATTTTGCGGAATCACCCGCTATGGAATCACCCATGTACACACTAAATTAATGAAACACTCGAAAAGGACATGCATCCCCATCAACTTCTCGCACAAAGAATCCACTTTGTGTATGAGCTCCGGTCATCAAAGTTTATGGAATCCACCGTAAAACCTCACGGAATCCACAGTGAAATATGCCTCCTGGCATCATATAAAGTTTTCTTACATGGAATGAAATATGCTTGTTTACTAAATCTATCTACTACTGTCCAAATCATATCATGGTTAGATTTAGTATTAGGTAAACTAGTAATAAAATGCATAGAAATTTGTTCCCATGGTTTAGATGGAACAGACAAAGGCATAAGTAATCCATACTGTTTACCAAGATGTCTCTTAACTCTTTGACAAATCAAACATTCAGAAACAAAGTTAGATACATCAGTGTCCATATGCGGCCAATAAAAATCTTCAGTTAATGTACGTAAAGTAGATATGATACCTCTATGACCTTGATATGGGGGACAATGAATCTCATTCAAAATAAAAAATCGGAATGGAATTGTAACACATAATCTCTTTTCATAAAACATAAATCTATCATTATATGACAATGAATCAATAGGAATCAAGTTATTTTGAACTAATTTATTCCAGTCAGCATGAAAAGTAATATCCTGATGATAAGTATCTTTCATAGCAATCAAAGAATCAAAAGATATAACATAAATATTATGAATGGCATGTCTTCTACTTAATGCATCAGCCACTACATTTTCTTTTCCGGGTTGATATTGAATGATAAGATGAAAACTTTGAATAAAGGATACCCATTTGATATGTCGGTCAGAGATTTTGGGGTTGGCTAAGTAAATGTCTAATACTTTGTTGATCGGTCTTAATCATAAATTTTGTAACGTGTCCACTAGAATCATCTAGGACACGTCTTAGTAGTCCATCGGGAAGAATGTCTAGAAAACTCCGCCCGGCACTTCCTTGGAATGTTACGGGTTTTGCAATCTATGTCTTCCCGCGTCTACCACGTAGCGGAAGTATCCTGGCCGTTCCCACTTAGGATCGACCGGAATTTGGGTTTTCCTGTTTGGTCATTAACTAGCAGCAACTAGCGTCAGCCCCGAGCGAACTACTTTACGCAGAAACGCCAGGTCCGAAGCGGATTCACGCTGCACTTGGTTCAAGGAGAATGGGAAACGAAAGGGATGCAAGGCTCAACCTCTCTGCCATAAGGCATAGTCCCATTCTGTTCCCCTAAAACAGCGTAAATCGGGTAGGATGTAACTCTAGGTCATCGTTCTCATTATTAGCTTTGATGATGATGATCATCCTGCTATTCGTCGAGTGATTTTGAGAAAAGTTCCCGGCTAACCGGGACGGACCCATGGTCCATCCTTCGCACTTTCCTCGATTTGTTTTAGTTATGTAATTACCTAACACATTAATTTGACATATAACAAACAGCTTCTTTGATTAGCCCTGTTAAGCACTGGTTCCTTCACGTAATCTTATCACGTGACATAGAAAAACAATATCAAACAACTTCTTTATTATCATATCATCATTTTATCTTTGAAATACAGAGGTTCCGCCCGTAGGCTTGTTCATAATCCGCCCAAAGGCTATCCAGTAATCCGCTAGGGATCACTATTCCAAGCTTCTGCCCGTAGACTAGTATGCGGGCCTTGAGATCCGATCCCGAGTCACGTTAGCCTCTTGTGCAGGACCCGGAAGGCAAGGGATTTACGGCCAGAGCCCCCCCTGGCACCCAAGCGTCCTCCTGCTCCAAGTAGAGCTCAACGGAAAGACCTCACGCGGCGGGTTCGGTCCACGTTCCCGGCGCGGTCAACAACCCCCTTGGTTAGGGTCAGGCAGGCAGTCGGGGGTAACTGAGCTGCCACTCCCTTCAGGCCTTCAACCTGAAGCATTTATATATCTTTCATCCTTTAGTTCCTTGAACAAACAATGCAAACAGTGCTTTCTAAATTGTTACAAGCACAATCAATTCCAGTGGTCGTTTAGTTGGCAAACTGTTAAGGAGTGAATCCTTCTCTCCGAATGCATCCAGCATTCGATCCGGAATCAGTTGCAACTTGGCAAGATTCCTATTGTCTTTGGGTTAGGGTCATACCCTGTTAACCCAACTTAACCAATGCTTTAGGTTTTATTAATAGTAAATCCCGGCGGCCATGTCGCTTTAATTTATTGATTAATAATTTGCGTCCGAGCAATTACTTAACTTCCCTTAACTTGGCAAATTTTCCCTAATGAGGGCGATGTAACAGGATGACTAACCATCTCCTTGCAAGTTAAACTTGCGCAAGAACCTGCCAACCTCATTCCAAGGAATGGCAAAACTTTCTTGCGATCAAACCACAAGGCTATGCGACGTTGCAACTTGTTGCACAAGTGTCGCCTCCATTCCAAGAGATCATTTCACCTATTGAATGGCGTTTTCTGGTCACGGAATTATCTTCAGACGAGATGCAGGGTTTAGGGTGTCTTTTTACCCAACCCATCCCGAATTTCACTAGATCGACAACGTTTAGTCCTAGGGTTCCAACTCAATTCGAGTTTCATCATTTTGAACGATTGGTCCTTAGGGTAGAAACCCTAGATTATTGTTTGCATGAGCACCCAATTGACTCAACATTTCGGGAATATGGTTAGGGCCATTGGGTATGAAGGTTTCGACTTAGCGACAATTGGAAAACTTGGCCGAATCCTTAACGTGCTAATACCTAGTTAGTGTTTGGGGTATCTATCGTGTTTACTGAACCATGCCATACGAATCCCTTGCGGCTAGGTGATTTGGGTAATTCACTATGCTTGTCTCGCGACAAGGATGAATCCTTCCCTAGAGATAATAACTAGATCTAAAGAAGAAAAATAGTTTCGACTATCACCATACATGTAAACATGCGACTCACTCTATCTTTCATTGGTAAAGTAAAAATACATGATAAGCTAGATACCAACTTTCTTAGGACCTACTAGGACTTACTTCAATTAATCATGTCTACTACCTTGTTATCTACACTTTAGAATCTCATGCTTTGTTTAAATCCTGCAAACTTTCCCAAATGCAACACTTGATGAATGAATTTTATGCACGATGAAAGTGCAACATGCAACCCTTTCATAACTACAACGTAGTTAAATGAGGTTATTGTAGAGTTAGTGTTGGTATATTCTTTCTTGCAAGCACATGCCACATGCCAATCCATAGATTCATTTTTGATACACCACCATTACTTTTCGGATAACCTCCTACGGGTGTTAACAACTTTTCCCCATGAACCATTACAATAAAGATTTTTCCTAAATTGCGACATAAGCTTATTCTTTCCATGTCTAGTCAAAAATACACTTAATAACTTCAGCCTTATAATGATAAGCGGTAGGTGTTCTAGGCTCGTTACTTTGAAATGCATGATAAGGCAACGTAATACTAAGGTCGTAAGATGGATAGACAACTCACGTTCATCATATTGAAAATGTTAATAACTCCATTTCATGTCATGAGATAATTCTAGTAATCGATCAATTAGACAAATTTTCCTCAATTGCCTTTTAATTCGGCTTGGTAAATTTGAACATGCATAGGTGCTTTCTATTCCGTGAGAGTTATCATACCTAATGCATTACTTTTGCGTAGAATCAAAAATCATAAAAACCTGGGTCTGTGGGCTCGGGGAGATGTCCACTTGAATGCTAGGAGATGAACCTCCCGCAGGCGCGCCTTGCAACTTCTTGGGAGCCATTGTAGACGTGATTACGGACCCCGCAGATTCCCTCTAACCTTTACTCTTGCTCTTCGAGACGGTCAAGAGTCGATACCTTCTCCTCGCGTAAGAATAGGAGCTTAAGGCACCCGGTTTTAAATCGGCGGTTTTAAATCGGGGAAGGGCACATAGGGACAAGGCCTATGGACCTTATCCCTTTAGAATCTTCTTAAAGAAGCTTCTAATAGGCTTTTGACTTTCTGGAAACCACGTGGAAGAGAGGGCGACCAATGATGGAAGGAGGGAATGTCGAAGGAAGGGGAGGTGATTAGGATGATGGCAGGGAAGTATGGCGGCAGCACTTGGCGGCGTTTCTGGTGGCGGCAGCACCTGGCGGCGTTTCTAGTGGCGGCAGCAGTCGGTGGATTTTGGGAGTGGCGGTGGTCACGGCAGCCTCCTCCCTCCTTCGATTCTCCAACACGCAGCCTTCCCTCTACACGACTAGCATCCCCCCCCCTCTGCACGACTAGCGGTTGTTTATATATTCTAGGGGGGGGAAGAAGGCCTTCACCACGTGGCCCCTTGCATGGGTTCCCCCCCCTCCCATGCAGGCCACGACTCTTCCATATCCCATCCCCCCACACTCCCTTTTCTCCAGTCGTGCATCGGCTGGGGAAAAGGGATAAAAATAAAAAAATTTGCCTTGAATATTCAAATTGCCCCTCCCAAGAGGGTGTTTATGTGAGACTTGCGGTTTCAAACTTTCGGTTTTGATTTACCAATGCGGAGGACCCCATTTCACGCGTGCAGGTCACACATTGCACCGCCGATAATTTCAATACGAGAGATAACCTCTACACAAGGTTTACGTCGTGTGCGGGAAGTCAATATTCACGGGTGGGAATATTACAAATTTTGAGCCCATTAAGTAGTGTTTCCACTATCTTAATGCTTGTACAGCATCTAATAGTTCTTTGTCATATGTTGAATATTTTAGTTCAGAGGGTTTCAACTTACAACTAGAATAGGCTATAGGATGATTGTCTTGCATAAGTACAGCTCCTATTCCTGATCCACTAGCATCGGTCTCACTACTAGAAAGAATGGCCTATTAAAATCAGGCAACTGTAGGACAGGGGCATGGGTTAATGCATGTTTCAATAAGTCAAAGGATTTCTATTGATTTTCAGACCAATGATAGACAATACCTTTCTTCAAAAGTTTAGTTAGTGGTAAAGCAAGTAATGAAAAATTACGTACAAACTTCCTATAGAAACTAGGAAGACCAAGGAAAGATTGTAACTCATGCACGTTTTTAGGTACAGGCCAGTTCAATATTGCATCTATTTTCTTAGGGTCAACTTTAATTCCATCAGATGATACAATATGACCTAAATACTCAATTTCTGTTTTAAAGAATTCACTCTTTTCAGGGTTTGTATACAGTTGATTATCTTTTAGTAACTGAAAAACCAATGACAAATGCTCATAATGTTCTTTCTCATTTTGACTAAACACCAAAATATCATCAAAGAAGACAATTACACAATACTGATATTTCAGAAATATACGGTTCATCATTCTACTAAATGTAGCAAGTGCATTAGTCAATCCAAATGGCATCACTAAAAATTCATAATGACCAAACTGTGTCCTAAATGCAGTCTTGAATATGTCTGACATATCTAGTCTCACCTGATGATAACCAGACTTAAGGTCTATTTTACTAAATATAGTAGATCCTTGCAGTTTATCCATAAGGTCATCAACTCTAGGAATGGGATACCTATTCTTTACAGTGATCTTATTAAAGCTCGATAGTCAATGCACATATCATAGGTATTATTCTTTTTCTTGACTAACAGAACAGGTGCACCAAATGGAGAACTACTAGGTCTAATCAATCCTCTATTTAGTAATTTCTCAACTTGACTTTGAATTTCTTTTTGCTCTATCTGGTTATGCCTATATGGTGCTTTGCAAGGTCGTTGTGTGCCAGGAATCAAATCTATTTTATGGTCTTCTGGATGTGAAGGAGGTAAACGAGGTGGTAGATCTTCGGCAAAATAGTCCTTAAAATGTGCAAGAAATTCTTTATGCCTAGGGTGGAGATGATTTTCTTTGACTTGCAGTTCATTCACCCAAATGAGATAGGATTTACTACTCTTGCGTAATGCACGTTTAGCTTGAGTATGCGAAAGCAGTGGAAAAACATTAGATGCATGCATACCATATAATGTAATAGGTTTTCCTTGAAAATTAATATTCATTGAATGTGTGGAATAATCTATATTTGGGTTATGTTGGTGACGCCAAGGCATACCTAAAATAATATCACTCGAATGTAATGGAACAACTAGAAAATCTCTTCTTTCTGCGTATTGACCAATTTGAATCTCTAAGTCATGCACTTCCTGTGTACCATTATACCTAGTGCCTAAGAATGCTGCTTTAATGCGATAATGCGTAGGTATAGTCTGTAACTTCAATTCTTTTACTAACTTTGCTGAAATAAAATCATGAGTGCTACCGTCATCATGCAAAATAATCTTTTCCTTTCCATGCACCAAACATTTCATAGTCAATAAAGAATGTGGAGTTGGCATACCTGGTAAAGTATCCGAAGGAGTAGTAGTGTCATCCTCTTCCATAAAATCAGGCATATCTTCATGTTCTTCATCGTCCATTGCTCCAAGGTAGTTGATATGGGCAAGTGGCTTCTTTGAATGGCAATTTGCTGCTAAATGTCTAGGCTCATGGCATTTATAACATACTATTGGCTTGGCTTTGGTTACATTGTTTGCAATGGCAAGAAGTCTAGGGATATTAGGATTTGGCTATGGAATAGGCTTAGGGTTTTGATTGACATTAGATGATAAAGGAGGTGGTTTTGCCCAATTTTTACGGAAAGATGATGAAGAGAAAGGACCTGGATTAAATCTTCTAAATTTGGAATTTAATTGCTTAAATCCATAGTTACCATTGGCTTGGAATTGTTGTGGACGTCTGTCTCTACCTCGCAGCTTGTCTTCAGTGTCGTGAACTAGTGAAATGGCGTCTTCAAGAGTAGCAAGCTTGAACATGTTAACTTCAGTGTAGTAATGCCCAAGAAGTCCACACATATACTTGTGCTTGTGTGTCACTTCAAGTACATCTTCAAGCATGCGTAACTGGAGTAGTGCATTCCAAAAACGCTCTGTGTACTGAGGAATAGGCTCACGATCCCATTGCTGAAGAAGAGCCCATTGCTTTATGGCTTTCTCATGAAATTGTGGAGGAAGGAAATTCTGCATGAACTTCTTCTTGAAATTCTCCCAAGTAACGGGACAATCTATACTGTTGCGTACTGCAGTCCACCAAAGAGATGCTCTGTCCACTAAATGATTAGTGACACACTTGATTTTATCTTTTTCTGCATAGGTTTCCTCATGAAAATAGTCGTCAAACTGACTAATGAATGCAAGAACAGTTTTTCCCTCTCGAGTGCCATTGAAAGTACAGAATTTGAAACTTCTTTTACTTATCTTTGATTCCTTGCGGATGGTTTGAGCTTCGAGAGTCGCATCGATGGTACGTCGGATAAGATCTTCAGATTGAGGTTATTCTTTGTCGATAGAAGATCTTTGTAAATTTGCCAATTGAACTTGCAATGCTTTCCTAGCCCGTTGTTCTTCATCCAATTGCATCATAATTAAATCCAGCTTTTGCTCCATCGTAGGTTCAGGTAGGTCACCTTCAGCCATTAAATTGTCCATATGTGGTTCCATCATCCTGCAAAACTCAAAAGACATTTCTCACTCAAAATCAAGTTAGCGGAATGAGCGTAGCTCAAGTTCGAGAATACAAAGCTTATGTATTTTTGGTTGTAGCTTTCACAATCTTCGAACAATCTGCGTTTTATCCTTCTTCGTATGCTGAAAATGCTTTAGCAAACCTGCGTATGAGTAGAGTACCTTCCAATGAAAAACTTTGCAGTTTGGATTTTTTGCGTAGGAACAACCCTTCTATGAGTTTTGGATAGAAGTTAGTTTTGACTCCAGTTGACTTGTCTGACTTGCAGAGTACCAGACTAATGTGACTTGCAGAGTTTGTTGACTTGCAATACTTAGTTGCTCTGTGGAACTTGCAGAACTTTGACTTGTTAGAACTTGCTGAACTTGACTGGTTGTGTGTGACTTGAAGTTTGTGATAACTTGGCTGATTAGAGCTTAAGTGATTAAGCTTGGAGCTTGATCAATAGCCAACGGCAAAAATCGTGGGGGGGGGGCCGTTTTTTTCAGCCGGCGAGATTTGCATTGACATCCTTAGAGGCGCCACGAAAATTTGAAATTTTTAAGCTCTTTAAAGCTTAAGTTAAGCTTCTCAAGCTTTTAAATCTTGATTAACTTATAAACTTTTGGGATTAAGAGAGAGCTTATCTCTATTCTTGACGACTTGATAAAGAAGATGTAGGAGTGGTCCTTCGCCTCTGCAGACCGGTCCCTCGCAATTTGATGATGAAAACAGGGGTTCTTGATCGCCAGGAATCTGCTTGTATCGACCGTTCGCGACGAGATTGACCGTAGAGCCCGATCGTTCGAGGAGCCCCGCCTTTGCATGAGATGGATAGCGATTGGAAGCTCTTGATATCAACTTCACTCTGATGCCACTGGTACGTAGATCGGATGCTGTACGCTTGCGTAGTGAATGCCAGAAGGTCCCCAAGAACAATAGAACTCTACTTTTTGCACAAATTACAAGGTAAAAAGCATGAACGACAAGAGCAAGAGACCAATTGGGTGGAATCTCCCCCTATGCCTTGTGTGAGCGCTCCATAAAGCATGTATTTTATGTATTATTCATCTTCAAGCTCAAATAATAGCCCAAATTACAAAATAGAAAGCTTTTAGCTTTTGAGTTTTCTTTAACACAAAATAGGAATAAAGCTAATGGACGGTGCCCAAAGAGTCTGGCATGCCCAATACAATGTCCAAATAGAAATAACATAATCGTGCATCCATGCACATACAGAATAATAATAAATAACCGACGCCTCAATAAATAGGCGTGATAAAATATAGGCGCCATGTCTAAGGTATACGACCATCAAAATATAATCCATTAATCAAATACTCGCTATCCTTCAATGCTTTCCTCCGCCACTGCTGCTATCTCTACACATCAACTGAAGCATTCACAATCGTTAGTAAAATAATACAATTAAACCGATAAAAGTGAATACCTAATAGTCTTCAGCTACATAAATAAATCAACTGGTTAGAAATAAATCCTAATCTTAAATTATTATGAGTGCGCACTCCAAACTCATAAACGTTTATTAATTTAATATGCATTTTGCGGAATCACCCGCTATGGAATCACCCATGTACACACTAAATTAATGAAACGCCCCAAAAGAACAGGCGTCCCCATCAACTTCTCGCACAAAGAATCCACTTTGTGTATGAGCCCCGGTTATCAAAGTTTACGGAATCCACCGTAAAACCTCACGGAATCCACCGTGAAATATGCCTCCTGGCATCAACGTAGGCTATGGAAGAGATTAAGAATTGGATTTTAAGCCTTAGTAAGGCTTAAAAGAGACTTAAGATTTAATTAAAAAGCTTGACTTAACGTTTTGATGACAACCGGAATGGCGGGAGCTTTTGGTACGGCGCCATCATCGAGTACATCCTCACACAACAAATCGTCAAATTCTGAAGAGCTTAAGCAAAGCTTAAGTTTTGTAAAGCTGAAAGCTATTATTAATGAAGATTTTGCTTACTGTATCCTTAAGAAGAAAACGTCTTCCAAAATAAATTCTCGGGTGGTCCTTCGTGAGCAGAGAATGGTCCTTCGCAATCCAATTGCGCAGCAAGGGATTCTTCACTGCCAAAAACACGCTGGTATTGACAGATTGTTGCGAGGCTGACTGTAGAGCCTATTCATTCGAGGAGCTTTGACTTCGTGAGAAATGTTAAGTGATTGGAAGCTCTCAATCTCAGCTTCGCTCAGATACCACTGTTGCACAGATCGGATGCTGTATGTGCACGTACTGAGTGCTGGAAGGTCCCCAAGAACAAAAAAACTCTTCTTTTGCACAAAAAACAAGAGAGAAAGCTTGTTCACATGCAAGTACAAGATATCTCATTTGCCAAAGGCTTGTAGGCATCATGACTAAATCCACCACCCACTTAAAATGAAGAGACAAGGGATATGTGGGCTGCAATCCATCCCGATGTCTCATAAATGAATACATTTGACATGTTGTACATGTTTCCACAAAGTGAGTAACATCCTTGTACATACCTTGCCACCAATATCTTTCTTTGATCTTTGCAAAAGTACCCCAAACACCTCTATGGCCAACCCATAAGCTTTCATGAAATTCTTGCATAACGTTTACTTGTGAAGCTATGTCACCCAAAACTCGCAATTGCATACCTTGTTTCTTCTTAGCATGTTTCCAAAAGTATCCATCTTTTAAGAAAAACTCATAGGCTTTCCCTTGATTTTCTTAAACTTCTCATCCAACCATGAGAGTTGGATTTTAGGAGCCGATTGTGAGCCATGCTTGAAGCATTTGAGGTGACTAATTAGGTGGAAGAAAGAGCTCTACATACTAAGACAACAAATGGAGTGGGTACTTTTCTCTTAGAAGAGATCTTTTGTTGGTATGGTATGGTATGGTATGGATTGAGAAATTATAGGAGGTCTATCTTTTGGATGATGAACTTAGCCATGGTTTTTAGAAATTCTAGTAAGGGTCTCATGGATTGTAATATTGAGCTTCATTGGTACTTAATTGTTTCTTTCGACAACCTATCACATTTGCAGAGACTGATGGCTAGATAGAAGGGATAAATAAGTGGTTGGAGACTCACATTTGCAATGTTTGCCATGATGTGTAGTATGCTTGCAATTCATGGTTGCATTTGGCTAAGTTCACCTATAATAACTCCACTAATGAATGTATTGGAGTTTTACTCTTTGAGACTATGTATGGTTACAAGGTGCCCCTAACCATAGTCACTTTTATTAAGAAGATTAATCCTCATGAGAAAAAGAATATGAAAGAATGTAGAGTCTTCTTCAACAATATAAGATGAATCTTAGAAAAGCTCAAGATCAAATGAAGATATATGCTGATGAGAAGAGACAACCTTTTGGAGAGAGAGAGAGAGAGAGAGAGAGAGAGAGAGAGAGAGAGAGAGAGAGAGAGAGATTGGTTTTGTTGAAAGTACCTAAGTCTCATTACTCTAATTTGAAGGACTAATCCATCAACAAACTTACTTATAGGTTTTATGGACCTTATAGGATATTTAAGTGCATTGTAGACTTCACATATAGACTAGAACTACCCTCTTCTACTAAGATTCATAATGTATTTCATGTTAGGCAACTCAAGTCCTTTTATGATACTCATGTGGATACAATTGATGAGCTACCTCTTATAGATGAAGAAGGTCTTATTTAGTACATCCATGAGGAGATAATAGGTTAGTGTAAGAAGAAGCTTCACTCTTATTCTACCATTGAGTATTTGATTAAATGGAGAGATTTTCCACCTAAAAAAGCTTCTTGGAGACTTGAAACTATATTAGATGAGTTTTCTTATCTATGGGATGTATTAGTGGTGGCCAAGGTATAGCTACAACGGAGTTAGTTATGGTAAATTTTTCTTTTAGAATATTTTTTATTTAACTTCATCTTTAGAGATATGTCACCTACATACATCAAATTATTCTTTAATAGCTATGTTTTGATATGTGTCACACTTCATTTAGATACTTCTATTAGAAGTTATAGCAGGTTTTGTTTAGTAAAATCTATTCTTACAACAAGTTATCTTTCACTCTTGAGTTTGTTTCTTGAAGATCTAAAGGCTCCAATTTCTTTTTGAAGATATCAGATCATGTATATAGTTGAGGCTTTCCTTAATGTTATCATTTAAGTCAATATATATTGAATTCTTCATTCATTTTCGATACTTTGTATACTTGAAATCAAAGTAGTACTTTGTTTCATCCATCCTTCTCACCCATTTAAGTTGTTTTTGTGGGCAAAAACCTTTGGGTAGGAATGGATTATAAGAAGCTGGGAAGATATATTTTGGTGTGAAAATGTCAATAATACCTTGTCACATTGACCGGTATAAAAAGTGAGTCATGTAAAATTTTACATCCTTTGGGAATAATAAAATACCTATCTCTCACCTCACCTCCTTGTTCTAGCCTCCATGGCTTCTCTCTCTTCTTTTCTATCTTTCCAGTATTTCTCTCTCCTCACCACTCATTCTCTCTCCTCTTTTCTCTCTTTGCTCATTTTTTCTCACCTCTCAGCTTCTCCTTGACACAAATCTATTGAAACTAATAAATATAAGAAAACATCAATCCCTCTTAACAGAAAATAACAAATCAATCACATGATTTTGGTAGTATAAAAGAGGAACTTTTTATCTCTAAACTAATTTATAAACTAGAAGCTAGAATCTATGCATTTCTCTCTATTGATTGCTATAATAACAATCAAGTCTAAAGTTAGAATCAACATCAAAACCTATTATAAAAATAGTAGAAAAGAGAATACACACATAGATATATAGATGAGCACTTATGCAATCTTACCCAAATTGATATTTGTAAGAAGAAAATACCAAGAGCTAGAATAAATGTCTCATAGAACACACACACACACACACACACACATACACACATACATAGAGGAATAGAGATCGTAAAGATTGAGATCGCATGGTAACCACAAGAAAATACCCGATCACACTAATAGGATACAAAAGGTGTAAAAAGAATTTGGTAACGGCATCTAGAAATTATCAATCAATTAGTCTATTCATCCTCTCCAAGATTCCATGGCTTCTTCCCCTACTTTCTCTCTCCTTCCTTAGTCTTTCTTTTTCACATTCTCTCTCTTTTTCTATCCTCTCTATAGTCCTTTCTATTTCCTCTCTTGTCCCTCTCTAGTCCTCTTTACATACATACATACATACATACATACATACATATATATATATATATGTGTGTGTGTGTGTGTGTGTGTGTGTGTGTGTGTGTGTGTGTGTGTGTGTGTGTGTGTGTGTGTGTGTGTGTGCATGTATTTAAAGAGAAAATATTCACTTTCTATGGATGTCAACATTCTACCCTCCTATTAGATTATAATGCAAACTCCCTTAAATTATAATATTTATTATCCAAAAGATACACCCATTAAATTATAATATTTATCATCCATAAGACACACCCATTAAATTATAATATTTTTAACACTACACGATATAAGCCATATACTGACATTTAAAGCAACAAATTCATTCATCCAAAAAATTGCCCCTATCATTGCAAAAACTATCATTATATAGGTCTCTACAAAATGGTTGCAATATGTGTCATAATGTGTATCATGTCGTAAACTGCATCACAATATACATCTCTATTTGAAATGCATATTGCAACACAATTTGTGATGTAGATTGCGACACATATATCAACAAGTGCAATTTATTTTGGTGATGCTAATAGCCGTGCCACCCTTTCAGCCATATATGATGAACAACATTCCATAAATTACTTATAAGTTGAGCACATAGTTGTTGAAACAATGCATTGTGAGATGCTAGAAGAAAATCATTCATTGATTCAATTTTCAATAAGCACAATATCAACAAATGATATCTCATAAAATTACATGGATTGATAGAGAGCAGAACCCAAAATAGAATAATGTACCAATAAATATCACAAAAATATGTAAGTCTATACAAAATATGAGAAATATATAAAAGAAAGCCTATCGAGAAAGAGCCTATATGGATTATAGGGTCAAAAAATGAAGGGATGCGTGCTCCACAAACCCAAATGACTACTACAACTCCTCACCATCTATAAGCTTGTTGTGATTCAATGAAGTATTCAACAGACTCTGCAATATAAAATGACCAAAGATTAATCTACATAACATAATGTATCATAAAACACATTATATGAGAAATATATCAAAGAAAGCCTATAGAGAAAAAGCGTATATGGATTATAGGGTCAAAAAATGAAGGGATGTTTGTGAGTTGGAGAAAAGCTGGAGGTTTGTGAGCTGGTTGGAGGCAACCACGCAGGGCGGGGAAAGAAACGGTCACTGCGGGCCCTGTCGTGAGTGGAGGGGGCGAGAGGGCACCGTACATTGGTTGCCGCCCCGCTGATACCCAGAGCTGCCGCTGGTACGCAGAGCCGCCGCCAGCTCCATTGGAAATCACGGCCGCCTGGCCATGCTGGCCATCGTCATCCTAGCTCATCTCCCTGCCACGACAGTAGCTAGAAGCTTTAGAAGCTTTTTGTAACTTCTAAGGGCCTCCTCCCAAGCCCCCCTTTCCATGGTACATTTAACCCCCTTTTTGGGGTACATTTAAGTCCCTTCCCGTGGTACATTTAACCCCCTTTCCGGGGTACATTTAAGCCCCTTCCCGTGGTACATTTAACCCCCTTTCCGGGGTACATTTAAGCTCCTTCCCATGGTACATTTAAGCCCTCTTTCCCATGGAGTTCCACCCAAGTTTCTTAAAGTTCACCTTACTCTAGAAATTAAAACATTTTCCCCCCTAGCATCCCTCAAAAGCCACCTTAGCCCACTCCCCTTGACCTCAAAAGCCCTTAATCCCCGTGCCTAAATCCATAAGTCCCATTTTTTGTTTGAAACCCCATGTTTTACCCCTCATATTTCTTTTTTTTTTATACACTCATAAGCCCTTTCTAAACCCCGTGTCCCATTTTTACTTACACGCCTTTCATAGATGTTTGTGAAGCCACACTCACACATAACCTTTTTCACTGTGATTATATCCTATACACCCTTTTTCTTTTAAGCTTTATAAACATTTCCCTCTCCGAAGAAGCTAAGATTTTAGAGGTCTTATTATCCCTTCTCATGGTTAACCTTTTGAACGACTCCTTGCCTCGAAAGAGAGACGGTGGAAATCCGAAAGAAAGAGTAAAAACTGCCTTCACGTTCGAACTGCGATGCCGCCTAAGAAAGTCCAAGGAGTAGCTGCGGGAGGGTCATCTCTCGGTATCCATGTGGATATCTCACCCCAAAACAAGGTTTTTCCTTCTTGGTTTTATATCAATTTTAATTTAATCATGCAAGATGAATTATTAGGATAAGATATATTTTGTCCTAGTTATTTACGATGAAGGAGTTTAGTTTAATTAAACATGCAAAAAATGATAATATAATAAACATAAATTCTTTCAAATAGCAACATGCTTTGAAACGAACTATGAGCAAGATTATCTGCCTGCTGTATTAGTATATTTCGGCTAAATCTTGAAGGTATAAAAACTACATCTTGCACCATTAGCCCCTATTCCTTTTTGCAACAAATTATCATAGAAGATGAAATTCATGAAAGGTTTCTTATGTTGCTCGAATTTTAGGAAGTTATCATTGCTAATTGCATATCTTAGCAAGGAAAAGATTGTTATTTGGGATGAGTTTCATTTGCAAAGAAAAAGAAAGATTAAATGAATTTACCTAACCTCAAAGCATTAAAGTGTAGGACTAAAAAATCAATTGTCACAAGGATAACAAATGGTGTCGAGGTGATCTCAATATTACCTTCTAAAAGATAACCGAATTAAGGTAAACTTAGAAATACCTATACTGCGAAGTATGCCTTGGGAATGATTTAAAGGCCAAGAAACATTTATACCTTAAATACTTGACTATCTTCCCTGATTGTAGGGTCAATAAATTCATAAATGTAAAAGAACTAGGGTTTGTCCCTGAGGTTCTTAAAAAGAGACCCTAGTTTTGACAAATGTCAGCTTAAAGAAACTAAGACGAATTATTTCATCGCAGGACTTGCGCAGCAAGTACGAAGTCATATAGTCTTGTGATTGATTCACAAGAAGAAAGGGTAAAAACCCTCAACAAGGATGGCACATCCTTACGCAAGTTATCTTGCAAAAGGATGTATTCCTGGATATCCTTCTAAATAAGGAAAGTTAAAAACCAGAAACTAAAGTATCCAATGAACTTTAGGGTTGCCCAAGTTGGGTTAATAAGGTACGCCTTAACCGAGAATATAAGGGATCTTGCCGAGTTGCAAGACACCTTCGAACGAGTGCTGACGCATTCGAAAGGAAAGAATCATTCCTTAGCAGTTTGCCAACAACAAGATTGGTTAATGAAAGTGTTTGTGCTTGCTAGAGAATTTAGAGCACTGTTTGATTTATGAATTACAAATTAAATGAATATCTACGCTTCAGGTTCAAGGCCTGAAGGAAGAGGCAGTTTCAGTTACCTCCGACTGCCTGCCTGACGCTAACCAAGGGGGTTGTTGACCGTGCCGGGAACGTGGACCGAACCCACCGTGAGAGGTCTCTGTGTTGAGCTCTACTTGGAGCAGGAGGCAAGGGATTTACGGCCAGAACCCCTCCGGCACCCAAGCGTCCTCCTGCTCCAAGTAGCGCTCAACAGAGAGACCTCACACAGTGGGTTCGGTCCACGTTCCCGGTGCTGCTAACAACCCCCTTGGTTTAGTGTTAGGTAGATAGTCGGGGGTAACTGAGGCTGCCTCTCCCTTCAAGCCTTCAACTCAAAGCATTAAATATCTTTCCATCCTTTAGTTCCTTGAGCAAACAATGCAAATAATGCTCCTAAACTATTACAAGCACAATCAATTCCAGTGGTCATTTATTTGGCCAACTACTAAGGAGTGAATCCTTCTCTCCCAATGCATCCAGCATTCGATCCGTTGATCAATTGCGACTTGGAAAGATCCCCAAGGGTTTGTTTGTTAACCCTTTTGTCCTTGGGTTAGGGCCATACCTTGTTAACCCAACTTAACCAATACCTTAGGTTTCATACATTAATAATAAATCATGGCGACCATGTCGCTCTAAATTGTCAATTGATCCTTTGCTTCCAAGCACATACCTAATTTCCCTTAGCTTGGCAATTTTTCCCAAGAAAGGTGTTATAACAGGATGACTACTCATCCTCTTGCAAGTTAAACTTGCGCAAGAACCTGCCAACATCATTCCAAGGAATGGCAACTCTCTTGTGATCAAACTGCAAGATCATGCGACGTTGCAACTTATTGCACAAGTGTCGCATCTATTCCAAGGGATCATTTCACCCATTGAACGGCGTTTTTTGGTTAGGGAATTATGATTAGACAAGAAATAGGGTTTACGGTGTCTTCTTCTTATCCAATCCCAATCCTAATTGCACTAGGCCGACAACGTTCCGGTCCTAGGGATTCCAAACTCAAACTGAGTTTTAACATTTGAACGAATGATCCTTAGGGTAAAAACCCTAGATTGTTTCATGCATGAGTGTCCAATTGTCCCTACCTTCCGTGAATGTGGGTAGGACCTTTGGGTATGAGGGTTTCGACTTGGCAACAAGTATGAAACTAGGTCAAGTCCTTAACGTGTTATATCCTAGTTAGCACTTGGGGTATTTATCATATTGTAATATCTCGAAGGCACGTGTGAACTGCCTTAAAAAAAAAGAAATTGGATAAATGAAAAAAAAAATTCCCCTTATCTCCCCAGCCGACTGATGAGCTGTAGGGGGAGGGGAATAGAAGGAGTGATTAAGCTCCTTGGTGGAGCTTGGAGTAAGAGAGAGGCATGCGTGATGCCAGGCAGGGGAGGGAGGATCCCCCTCCCCTCCCCTATTTAATTCAAGGGGGCGCAGGCTGAAGGGTAGTGCTATCGCCTGTTCTTGGTGTGAGGAGAGAGGTTGAAAACGTCGTGCTGTTGACAGTAGCCTTGAGCGGAGAGGAGCAGTGTCTCTGGGCAACAAGAGAGAAGGGAATCGCCGTGAGTTGCCGCACCATTGAAAATTGTCTAGATCACAGGTTACCGCCGCCGTTCTGCACCATCGAGGAGCTAGGCTGAAAGAGAAGGCGCCGCTCAAGACTGTCACACCAGTCCGCGCGGCCACCTCCTGGCCATCGTAAACGGGTGGGGAGTTATCCTCCCCCTCCACGTGGCCTTGTAAGGCTTCTGGAAGCCTTAGAAGCTTCCAAGGGGGGCTTCCTAAGCCCCCCTTCCTGTGGCCTTTGGCACTATCCCCTCCCTCCAATTTTTCCCCTAAGGGCCCTTAGGCCTCTTACCTATAGCCTTTAAGGCTACCTTTTTCGCCCTTTAAATTCCTCCCTAAGGGCTCCCTTAGGGTCTCTTTTTCCCCCCTGGAATTTCCCCCTTAGGGCTTTATAAAGCCCCCTTTCCCCCCTTGCATTCTTAAACAAAGGGATTCTTCCCCGAGAAACAAAGCCTTTCCCCCCCTTTTCCCCCCCCCGGTTTTAATCCTCCTAAGGCCCTTTCATCCCCCTTCTTGTGCCTCACCAAATTCTCCCTACTACCCCCCTGTGTTTAAAGGGTCATAAGCCCTTTTTTCCCCTATAAAGGGTGGCTTAAAGGTCCTACTATTGCACCCCCGTGCTTTTAAAAGTCACATAGCCCCTTCCCTTAAGCTCCTTCTTCATATCCTCAAGTCCACTTTTCCTTGGAACGACACCCCCGTATTTTAACCCTTAAACCCTTTCCTTGGACATCCTGAAACCACACCCCCCGTGTTAATCCCTTAAACCCCTAACCCTTGGCTTGGAAACCACCCCTCTTTCCTCCGTATTTATACCTTCCCTAGCCCTCCCCCTTGTGGCATATTGAATCCCTTTTAAGTTTGACTTAAGGGTCCTTCGACCTTATTTACAACCTTCACGATTACTATATCCCCTTTGAAGTTCTCTCCTGCACATTGTGTTTTTTCCATCCATTTTTGTTCCTCGTTTGAGCGAGTCATTAAAAGACCATTAAGCCTTCCCCATGGCTTCAATGGGTCTTAATTGTAGAAGACTCTGAAACACCCTTTCGAATTTCCCTGACTTCCAAGGAGGGAGCCTTCCAAAACTACTATCGACAAGCGGTGCAAGGAAGCGACAGTGGAATTCCTAGGAGGAGTTGTAAAGCCACTTCCACGTTCGAAAAACTACAATTGCCATGCCTCCTAAGAAAGTCCAAGGCGTAGCCGCGGGAGGGTCATCTCCCGGTATTCATGTGGATATCTCACCCCAAAACCAGGTTTTTCTTCTTGGCTTTAATTCGGTTTTAAGTCGATCATGCAAAGAGAAATTGTTAGGGATAGGATATATTTGTCCGAGTTATTTGTAATAAAGGAGTTTAGCTTATTTGAATGAATGATAATGAATAGAACTTAGTTTCCTTCGAGTTGCGTCAAGCATTATAAATTATGAGCAAGATTATCCATTTACTATAGTAGTATATTTTAGTTAAATCCTAAAGGTGTAGAAATTATATCTTGCACCATTAGTCTTATTCCTTTCGCAACGAATCATTGTAAATGGTTAAATTCATGAATGGTTTCTTTTGATGCTCAAATTACTAGAAAGTTATCTTTGCTAATGGCACATCTTAGCAAGGCAAATGTTGTTATTTGGCATGAGTTCATCTGTAAGGAAAACGGAAGTCTAAATTAAACTGTATTGACTGAAAAGTAAATTGTCACAAGGATAGCAAAACCGTGACAAGACGATTAATATTACCTTCCAAAAGATAACTAAACCAATCTAAACATAGAAATATTCATACCCTAAGCACTTGACTACTTTCCTTACTGTAGGGTCAATAAATTCGTAAAGATAAAGAAGTAGGGTTGTCCCTAAGGTTCTTAAAAAAAGAAGAAACCCTAGGGCCGACATACGTCAGCTTAAAGGATTTAAAATAGATTATTTCATCGCAGGACTTGCGTAGCAAGTACGAAATCATTTAGTCTTGTGATTGATTCACAAGGAGAAAGGGTAAAAACCTTCAACAAGGATGGCAGACCTCTACACAAGTTATCTTGCAAAAAGGACGTATTTTTGCATATCCTCCTAAATAAGGAAAGTTGTAAACCGAAAACTAGCATATCTAAGGAACTTTAGGGTTGACCAAGTTGGGTTAATAAGGTACACCCTACACCGGAATGTAAAGGATCTTGCCAATTTACAAGACACCTTGGGAACGAGTGTTGATACACTCAAAAAGGAAAGAACACTTCCTTAGTAGTTTGCCAAACAACACAGTTGATTAATGAAAATGTTTGTGCTTGCTAGAGATTTTAGGGCTCTGTTTGAATTATGAATTACAAATTAAATGAGTACCTATACTTCAGGTTAAAGACTGAAGGAAAAGGCAGTTTCAGTTACTCCCCACTACCTACCTAACCCTAACCAAGGGGGTTGTTCACCGCGCTGGGAACGTGGACCGAACCTGCCACGAGAGGTCTCTCCGTTGAGCTCTACTTGGAGTAGGAGGACGCTTGGGTGCCAGGGGGGCTTTGGCCGTAAATCCCTCACCTTCCGAGTCCTGCACAAGAGGCTAACGTGACTCGGGATTGGATCTCGAGGCCCGCATACTAGTTTACGGGCAGAAGCTTGGAATAGTGATCCTTGGGGATTAGTGGATAGACTTTGGGCGGATTATGGACAAGCCTATAGGCGGAACTCCTTGTATTTCAAAGATAAAATGATGAAATGTTAAAAAGAACTTGCTTGATATTGTTTTTCTATGTCACGTGATAAGATTACGTGAAGGAACCAGTGCTTAACAGGATTAATTAAAGAAGCTGATTGTTATATGTCAAATTAATGTGTTAGATAATTACATAACTAAATCAAACCGAGGAAAGTGCGGAGGATGGACCATGGGTCCGTCCCACGGTTGGGTGGTCCCGGTTAGCCGGGAACTTTTCTCAAAAATCTTGAAGAGCAGCGAGATGATCATCATCATTAAAACGAATAACGAGAATGATGACCTAGAGTTACATCTTACCCGATTTACGATGTTTTAGGGGAACGGAATGGGACTATGCCTTATGGCAAAGAGTTTGAGCCTTGCATCCCTCTCGTTTCCCATTCTCCTTCAACCAAGTGCAGCGTAAATCCGCTTCGGACCTGGCGTTTCTGCATAAAGTAGTTTGCTCAGGTCTGATGCTAGTTGCTGTTAGCTAATGACCAATCAGGAAAACCCTAATTCCGGTCGATCCTAAGTGGGAACGGCCAGGATACTTCTGCTACGTGGCAGATGCGGGAAGACCTAGATCGCAAAACCTGTAACATTCCATGGGAGTGTCGGGCGGAGTTTTCTAGACATCCTTTCCGATGGACTGCTAAGACATGTCCTGGATGATACTAGGGGACACGTTACAGTTGGTATCAGAGCCGACCAACAACGGAATTGTTTTTATGAGATCTCAAAAAAATGAAGTAAAGAAATTGTTGTTGTCCAAACATTTTCTCACCTTCAATGCTGTCTTGCAGAGTTATGAAGCATGGAATAATTTTTTAGTATTTCGGGTCATGTTAATGATAGCAATGCATTCTCCGCTTCATAGACAAAGAATTGGGATGATGAACATCCTAGAACAGATCTATAATCCATCACCTCTTTACATAGAACGAAGATGGACAGGGTCTTCAGGAATCTACTATATAGCCGCCCACCGGTTTGCTTATCTACAGACCAACCTAAAGAGGATCAAGTGGTTGGAAGACTTAAAAGTTGTGAAACTGTTCATTTTTGTGGAAGCTCACGTAAATTTGACTTTACATATTCAAGGTCAAAGGGTTGAAATGAACTCATATGTATATGAGGAAGTAACCCGTGTAATCCCAACCGATAGGATTAAAGTGTTGGGCCGCCATGAGAAGTATGGATTCAAACGGAAAGGGTATCCTAAACTTCCAATGAACTATCGATTCCTAAAGATCCATGACCCAAAACCCTACTATTACACAGTTCCTGTAGACAAATGCTATACAACATTGTTCTTCCCAAACTGAATGTAATGATTGGTTTATCATCACACGAAATGTTGTATTCAAAAAGGCTATGCCCATGTAAATACAAATAAAGACTTCTTTTTATCAATATCTGGCTTTGCATAAGAGTTGTTAAAAAGTTAATTAGCTACATTGTTTATGAGATAGTTGAACCAAAAATGAAAGATAAGCTAACGTCGATTATCATATAATAACGTTAAGAAAACTTTTATCCAGGCACAACCGCAGGTATAGGTTTCAAATTCGCCTATTACATCAAGTACTACTGTGACCCAAGAGAAGAAGTTCCTCCTCAAGCAGATAAAGCCACCCGTGTTTGACGGGAGAGGCAGATTCGTCCAGGTTGATGCTAAAATTTGGATTGAATCCATGGAGGATTACTTTGAAGCAGCTGGTAATGCATATACTAATCAGGCCATGCTCGCCAAGTTAAAGCTCACCGACGAAGCCAGACTTTGGTGGAAGCAATGGTGCAGGGATCAAGGGATTTCAGAGGGGTCCGTTACCTGGGAGAAGTTGAAGAAAGCCGTGCAGGGAAGATACTTACCACCTGCATATCGTATGCAAAAAATGAATGAGTCCTATGAGCTAAAACAGCTAGGACTCACTCTTGACGCATACTACTCTAAATTCGTCTCACTTTTAAAGTATGCGCCACAGATGGACATGACGCAGCAGGTGTCCAAATTTTGTGTTGGCTTAAATCCACCTGTAAATACCCGTCTTGAATTTATACATCCATCAAATCTTCAGGATGCACTCATTCGAGCGGCACCTATAATTCAGGAGGTGCAAGCTAGACCAAGGGGTAACAAAACCTGGTCCTATAGTGACCCGAACAGAGGAGCATTCAAACCTCAAATGAAGAGAGTTCAAGGTCATAATCAGGGACAAAGGAAGAAAGCAAGGACAAATAACCTCAACAACTTTGTTCCTACTCAAAGTAATGGCCGAAACCTCCGTTGTTTCCACTGCAACGAACCCAGTCACTTCAAGAGGCAATGTCCCAAGCTCAGCGGAGGACATCGTCAAACGACTTTCCAAGGTGCAGGCCGCGGTCAAGGAGCCATTACCCGTGGAAGAGGAAGAACCGCTTGCATTGTCAATAGGCAAAGATGGGAAGAAGAAGAAGAGGAAGATCCGACTATGGAAGCTGAATTCGAAAAAGCAATAGTCCATGCCGCTTTACACAAGAAAGGGCCGAATCGCCAGTTTTGGGTGATTCAGACACCGTCGGACTATCAAGGTAAAGGTTTCAAAACCTTGATTGATTGTGGTGGCACACATTCCTTTATCTCACCAGCATGTGCAAAAAGTTTAGGAATAACCACAATAGAAGCACCTACCCTGCTTGCGGAGTTGGCAAACGGTCGTGAGGTAACTTGTACCAGGCAAACTGCTAAGGTGGAATTCTTTCTGGGAGGAAAGAAGACTTCAGTCAAATTCAGAGTCATGAATTTAGATATCCATGAGTATCTACTTGGGATGGATTGGCTTAAGCCCAACGACGCCCACATCCACTGTGGAAAGGGTCAAGTTTCCTTTCGAAACTCTAAAAGGGAATTTGTCACAACTCAAGGTGAGGCATGAGTGCCAATAATCCAATTAGCCAAAGTATCTCGCATCATAAAAGGAGTCAAAAAAGGATTACCCGTTTACCTGATCAAACTCAACAAGTTAGATCAAAAGCAAGAGTCTCATGAAGGACCTTCTTGGATAAAGGAATATACTGACGTATTCCCTGAGGAATTGATTGAACTTCCGCCTCAAAGAGAAGTAGATCATGAGATTAGGCTAGTGCCTGGAGCTGCACCAATTGCAAAGAGACCTTATAGAATGTCCATACCGGAAGCAATTGAGTTGAAGGAACAACTCAAGCAACTGTTAGATCAGGGTTACATCTGGCCTAGCAACTCACCATGGGGAGCTCCAGTACTATTCTAGAAAAAGAAAGATGGGACACTTCGACTATGTATTGATTACCGAGGGTTGAATCAATCAACAGTCAAGAACAAGTATCCTATTCCTAGAATAGATGAGCTTCTTGATCGTCTTCAAGGTGCAAAGATCTTCTCCAAGATTGATCTCAGGCCAGGTTACTATCAGATAAGGATCAAGGAAGAAGATATTCCAAAGACGGCCTTCAATACAAGATATGGGCACTTTGAGTTCCTAATTATGTCATTCGGGCTTATAAATGCACCTGCCACCTTCAATAGATTAATGCAAGATATCTTTAGACCATATCTTGATGATTTCGTACTTGTCTTCTTCGATGACACTTTAGTCTATTCTAAACAAGAAGAAGATCATGAACCTCAACTTCGGATTTTCCTTGAGACAATGAGGTCTCATAAGCTGTATGCAAAAATGAAGAAGTATGCATTCTTCAAGCGTCAGATTGAATATCTGGGATTCATAGTATCATCAGAAGGAATATCTATAGACCCAGCCAAGGTCAGAGATGTGCTTGAATGGCCAATAGCAGTATCTGTCAAAGAAATACGTAGCTTTCTTAGATTGACAGGATGGTATAGGGTCTTCATCAAAAACTATGCTTTGATTGCAGCACCTCTTACAGACTTACTAAAGAAGAAGACTTCCATTACATGGGCAACTTTCGAACAAAATAGCTTCGACAAATTGAAGCAAAGTTTGGTATCAGCACCTATTCTAAAGCTTCCTGACCTCAATAAGGAGTTCGAGGTAGTAACTGATGCTAGCATTCTTGCCTTGGGGTGTGTACTTTTGCACGAAGGTCATCCAGTAGCATACTCTTCAAGGAAATTGAAGAGTCATGAAAATAATTATGCCACGCATGATCTGGAATTACTAGCTATCATCCATGCTCTAAAGCTTTGGAGACACTACCTGTTGGGTAACAAGTTTACTCTAGTAACCGATCATAAGAGTCTCAAATGGATTTTTATCCAAAATGAGCTCAACATGAGGCAACGACAGTGGATTGAAGTATTGGAGGAATATGATTTTGAAATCAAGTACCGACCAAGGAAGGAGAATGTAGTTGGCGATGCACTCAGTCGCAAGGCATTCCTAAATTCCCTAATCTTGCAGAATCCATCAACAACCAGATCTCTGGCTACAAAAGTATCTGTGCCAAACAACCCTATACTTGAACTAGCTAGAGAGGAAGCATGCCATGATTTGGCCCACCAAACAATGATAAAGGAAATATCTACCAAGGAGCAGAATCAGAAGTGGCAAGCTAAGTATCAAGAATTTTCCATTGATAATGGACTTGTCTACTATAGAACAACGCTGTGTATACTAGCAAGCCAGTCACTTAAGTAGAAGATATTATGGGAAGCTCATGATTCCCCTTTCGCAGGACATTCTGGCTATGCTAAGACTCTTAATGCAGTTAGAAAAAGCTACCATTGGGAGAGGCTTAAAGGTGACATTCTCAAATATGTCACTGAGTGTTTATCTTGCCAACGTATCAAAGTCGAACATGTCATGATGCCAAGGAAACTGCAACCCCTTGACATTCCCCAAATGAAATGGGAATTCATCAGTATGGATTTTGTTGTGGGCTTACCCCAAGTCCAAGGAGGATACAATTCCATTATGGTTGTGGTTGACATGCTTACCAAGGTTGCACACCTGATACGAGTAAAGACAAACTATAAAGCCTCCGACATCGCAAGATTGTTTATCAAGGAGATATTCAAGCTACATGGGTTACCTAGAAGAATCATTAGTGATCAAGATTCTCTCTTCACATCACACTTCTGGAGAGATATCTTTGAAGCTATTGGGACTCAACTCTGTTTTAGCACCGCCTACCATCCCCAAACGGATGGCCAAACAGAGCGAGTAAATCAAGTAATCGAGGATATGCTTAGGGCATACTGTTGTCGAGAGCCGAAGAGGTGGATTCAATACTTGCCTTTGGTTGAATTTGCCTACAATGCTTCTTACCACCAGAGCATTCAGATGACCCCTTTTCAAGCATTATATGGTCATGATTGCAGAAGTCCCCTAAACTTTTCTGATCCAACCCTAAGAGTTGAAGCGTCAAGACAGATGTTGGAAGACATGGATGATCAAATAAAGTCAATAAGACAAGACATACAAGCGACCAAGGATAGACAAAAGGCATACGCAGATTTGAAACGTCAAGAAAGAGTCTTCGAAGAAGGAGACATGGTCTTCATTTGTGTACGCCCTAAAAAGAGTTCTCTATCCCTAGGAGAATGCAAGAAACTAAGTCCAAGATATTGTGGGCCGTACAAAATCCTCAAATGCCTAGGACCCAATGCTTATAGATTGCAACTCCCTGAGAACCTAAAGGTTCACAATGTATTCCATATCAGCCTATTGAAAAAAATATGTACCCAACTCTAATCATGTACTTGATGACCAACAAATTGTAATGCTAGTCAAGGAGTCCTTGAACTAAGGTCGGAAACGATCTTAGATGTTAGGGGGAGACAGTTAAGATCTAGAACCTTAAGAGAATGCCTCGTCCAATGGAAAGATTATTCCGAAGAGGATGCCACCTGGGTAGATGAAGGCACTCTCATCCATCAGTATCCCCACTTTATCTCGAGATGAGGACATCTCGATTCTTCTAAGGGGGAGAGAATGTAATATCCCAAAGGCATACGTCAACTGCCTCAATACAAATGAAATTGGATAAATGGAAAAAAAATTTCCCCTTATCCCCCCAACCGACTGATGAGCTGGAGGGGGAGGGGAATAGAAGGAGTGATTAATCTCCTTGGTGGAGCTTGGAGTAAGGGAGAGGCATACGTGATGCCACGCAGGGGAGGGAGGATCCCCCTCCCCTCCCCTATTCAAATCAAGGGGGCGCAGGATGAAGGGGAGTGCTATCGCCTGTTGATGGTGTGAGGAGAGAGGTTGAAAACGCCGTGCTGCTGACAGTAGCCTTGAGGGGAGAGGAGAGGTGTCTCTGGGCAACAAGAGAGAAGGGAATCGTCGTGAGCTGCCGCACCATTGAAAATTTCTTGGATCACAGGCTACTGCCGCCGTTATGCACCATCGAGGAGCTAGGCTGAAAGAGAAGGTGCCGCTCAAGACTGTCACACCAGTCCGTGCGGCCACCTCCTGGCCATCGTAAACGGGTGGGGAGTTATCCTCCCCCTCCACGTGGCCTTGTAAGGCTTTTGGAAGCCTTAGAAGCTTCCAAGGGGGGCTTCCTAAGCCCCCCTTCCTGTGGCCTTTGGGACTACCCCCTCCCTCCAATTTTTCCCCTAAGGGCCCTTAGGCCTCTTACCTATAGCCTTTAAGGCTACCTTTTCCCCCCTTTAAATTCCTCCCTAAGGGCTCCCTTAGGGTCTCTTTTTCCCCCCTGGAATTTCCTCCTTAGGGCTTTATAAAGCCCCCTTTCCCCCCTTGCGTTCTTAAATAAAGGGATTCTTACCCCGGGAAACAAAGCCTTTCCCTTGCCTTTCCCCCCCCTTTCCCCCCCCCCCCCCTGGTTTTAATCCTCCTAAGGCCCTTTCATCCCCCTTCTTGTGCCTCACCAAATTCTCCCTACTACCCCCCCCGTGTTTAAAGGGTCATAAGCCCCTTTTTCCCCTATAAAGGGTGGCTTAAAGGTCCTACTATTACACCCCCGTGCTTTTAAAAGTCACATAGCCCCTTCCCTTGAGCTCCTTCTTCATATCCTCAAGACCCCTTTTCCTTGGAACCACACCCCTGTATATTAACCCTTAAACCCTTTCCTTGTACATCCTGAAACCACACCCCCCGTGTTAATCCCTTAAACCCCTAACCCTTGGCTTGGAAACCACCCCTCTTTCCTCTGTATTTATACCTTCCCTAGCCCTCCCCCTTGTGGCGTATTGAAACCCTTTTAAGTTTGACTTAAGGGTCCTTCGACCTTATTTACAACCTTTACAGTTACTATATCCCCTTTCAAGTTCTCTCCTGCACCTTGTGTTTTTTCCATCCCTTTTCATTCCTCGTTTGAGCGAGTCATTAAAATACCATTAAGCCTTCCCCATGGCTTCAATGGGTCTTAATTGTAGAAGACTCTGAAACACCCTTTCGAATTTCTCTGACTTCCAAGGAGGGAGCCTTCCAAAACTACTATCGATAAGCGGTGCAAGGAAGCGATGGTGGAATTCCTAGGAAGAGTTGTAAAGCTGCTTCCACATTCGAAAATCTACAATTGCGATGCCTCCTAAGAAAGTCCAAGGCATAGCCATGGGAGGGTCATCTCCCGGTATCCATGTGGATATCTCACCCCAAAACCAGGTTTTTCTACTTGGCTTTAATTTGGTTTTAAGTCGATCATGCAAAGAGCAATTGTTAGGGATAGGATATATTTGTCCCAGTTACTTGTAATAAAGGAGTTTAGCTTATTTGAATGAATGATAATGAATAGAACTTAGTTTCCCTTGAGTTACGTCAAGCATTATAAATTACGATAACATTATCCATTTACTATAGTAGTATATTTTAGTTAAATCCTAAAGGTGTAGAAATTATATCTTACACCATTAGTCTTATTCCTTTCGCAACGAATCATTGTAAATGGTTAAATTCATGAAAGGTTTCTTTCGATGCTCAAATTACTAGGAAGTTATCTTTGCTAATTGCACATCTTAGCAAGGCAAATGTAGTTATTTGGCATGAGTTCATCTGTAAGGAAAACAGAAGTTTAAATTAAATTGTATCGACTGAAAAGTAAATTGTCACAAGGATAGCAAAACCGTGACAAGACGATTAATATTACCTTCCAAAAGATAACTAAACCAATCTAAACATAGAAATATTCATACCCTAAGCACTTGACTACTTTCCTTATTGTAGGGTGAATAAATTCGTAAATATAAAAAACTAGGGTTGTCCCTAAGGTTCTTAAAAAAAGAAGAAACCCTAGGGCCGACATACGTCAGCTTAAAGGATTTAAAACAGATTATTCCATCACAGGACTTGCGCAGCAAGTACGAAATCATTTAGTCTTGTCATTCACAAGGAGAAAGGGTAAAAACCGTCAACAAGGATGACAGACCCCTACGCAAGTTATCTTGCAAAAAGGATGTATTTTTGCATATCCTCCTAAATAAGGAAAGTTGTAAACCGGAAACTAGCATATCTAAGGAACTTTAGGGTTGACCAAGTTGGGTTAATAAGGTACGCCCTACACCGGAATGTAAAGGATCTTGCCAATTTACAAGACACCTTGGGAACGAGTGCTGATACACTCAAAAAGGAAAGAACACTTCCTTAGTAGTTTGCTAAACAACACAGTTGATTAATGGAAATATTTGTGCTTGCTAGAGATTTTAGGGCTCTATTTGAATTATGAATTACAAATTAAATTAGTACATATACTTTAGGTTAAAGATTGAAGGAAGAGGCAGTTTCAGTTACCCCCGACTACCTGCCTAACCCTAACGAAGGGGGTTGTTCACCGCATCGGGAACGTGGACCGAACCCGCTGCGAGAGGTCTATCCATTGAGCTCTACTTGGAGTAGGAGGACGCTTGGGTGCCAGGGGGGGCTCTGGCCATAAATCCCTCGCCTTCTGGGTCCTGCACAAGAGGCTAACATGACTCGGGATTGGATCTCAAGGCCCGCATACTAGTTTATGGGTAGAAGCTTGGAATAGTGATCCCTGGGGATTACTCGATAGCCTTCGGGCAGATTATGGACAAGCCTACAGGCGGAACTCCTTGTATTTCAAAGATAAAATGATAAAATGTTAAAAAGAACTTGCTTGATATTGTTTTTCTATGTCACGTGATAAGATTACGTGAAGGAACCAGTGCTTAACAGGATTAATTAAAGAAGCTGATTGTTATATGTCAAATTAATGTGTTAGATAATTACATAACTAAATCAAACCGAGGAAAGTGCGGAGGATGGACCATGGCTCCATCCTATGGTTGGGTGGTCCCGGTTATCCGGGAACTTTTCTCAAAAATCTCGAAGAACAGCGGGATGATCATCATCATCAAAACGAATAACGAGAATGATGACCTAGAGTTACGTCTTACCCGATTTACGATGTTTTAGGGAAATGGAATGGGACTATGCCTTATGGCAGAGAGGTTGAGCCTTGCGTTCCTCTCATTTCCCATTCTCCTTGAACCAAGCGTAGCATAAATCTACTTCGGACCTGGCGTTTCTACATAAAGTAGTTTGCTCGGGTCTAACGCTAATTGCTGTTAGCTAATGACCAATCAGGAAAACCCTAATTCCGGTCGATCCTAAGTGGGAACGGCCAAGATACTTCCGCTACGTGGCAGACGGGGGAAGACCTAGATCGCAAAACCCGTAACATTCCATGGGAGTGTCAGGCAGAGTTTTCTAGACATCCTTTCTGATGGACTACTAAGACGTGTCCTGGATGATACTAGGGGACACGTTACACATATTGATTGAACCATCCTATGCGAATCCCTTGTGCTTTAGGTGATTTAGATAATCCAATTTACTTGTCTTACAACAAGGACAAACCATTCTTAGATATGTTAACTTGATCTAAAAGGGGAAAAGTAGTTGCATGAAGTCACAATTCACGTAAGCACGCGATTCATTGCTTCTACGTACGACTAGATTTGCAATAACCCTAACTTTTCTTGTTAAGACCAAAATGCATGTTACATTGTGGTATAACTTCCATTGAACCTACTAGGTCTTACATTCAAGGATCATGCTCACAATTCTTTTTCTAAGCTTTTAAAATTTCATGGTTAAATGAACCATGCAGCCTTTCCCTAAATACAACTTTTGATGAATGAAATTCTTGTGTACGACGAATGTGCAATATGCAATCCTTTCCTAACTACAACGTAGTTAAATGAAATTCATGACAATTGAAGCTATAGTTAGCCTATTTCATGCAAGCACATAGAATCATTTCCATGCTATTTCCTATGATTGATAACGACTTCCCCTAATAAATCATTACAAATAAGATTTGTTTAAAAATGCGACATGCGATTAATATTTCCATGCTAGTCAAAGGTGCACTTTAATAATTTTCAACCTTATAATGATAAGCAACAATTATTCTAGGCTCGTCACTTTGAAATGCACAAAAAGCAACTTACTGATAATGTCCTAAAATGCATAGACAACTTATGTTTTTTTTCGTTCTTTCCATTGAAAATACCAATGACCAATTTCATATCATGAGCTAATTCTAGTAAATTTCAAATAGCCAATTTTATTTCCAATTGCATTTTAGCTAGGTGGATTTGACATGCATAGATGCATCCTAGTCCATGAAATTATCGTGTGTAATGCAATACTTCTACGTGAAATCAAAATATAAAAAAACCGGGACTTGTGGGGTTGGGGAAATATCCACGTGAATACTAGGAGATGAACCTCCTGTAGGCAGGACTTGCGACTTCTTGGGGGCCATCGTGGGCATAATTACGGACTGCCAGGTTGCCTTTGCCCCTACACAATCGGTGAATTTTGTCGCCTTGGTACACAACCTCAAGAACTTTGCCTTTCTCCCTCGTATGCATGAGATACCTTTGCGGGACTTTGGATCTTTAAAAGGCCGGGCTTGTGAGATTTGGGATTATGGGATTTTGGTGTATGGAATTTGAAGCTTTGCGAGGGGTTTTGCGGAAAGGCTCTTACGAATGGTGCTTGCAGGAGAGGAGGATTTAAGAGCTTCTTTAGGAAAACCCGGAGTGGTTAGGAATGGGTTTACAGATGGCTTGTGGGATTTGAAGCTAGTTTTGGAAAGGCTCTTATGAATGGGTCTTGCAGGAAGGGGAGGCTTTATGAGCTTCTTCTTCTTCTCTTAAAAATCTCGGGGCTAGGAATGGACTTATGGGATTTGTATGAAAGGGGCTTATAGAACCCCCCCCCCCTTAGAAGCTTCTTAAAGAAGCTTCTAAGAAGCTTTTGTCTGTGGAAAGATCCACGTGGAGGAGGGAGGGGACAATAAGAAAATGACGTGGAAGAGGGATGATGGCGTGAGGGATGGCAACGGTTGTCAGTGCTCCAGGAGGCGGCATTTGGCTTCATGGCGGCAACCTTCTACTAAGGGGGTTTCTATAGGCCAAGGGGAGAGAGAGGACCTCCCCCCACGTGGGCTGTGCATGCAGCCCACGACTCCCTCATGAAATCACCTCTCCCACCTAGCCCATCCCCTTCCCTCAGCCACACATCGGTTGGGGGAAAATTAGCAAAAAAATTAGCAATAAATTGCACATTATCCACTTAACCCCCTCCCAAGAGGGTGTTTACCCGCAGTTTGTGGGTTTGAACCCCGCCGGGCTCACTTTGCCAATGCAAAGGTCTCAATTTCTCGCGTGCAAGTTACAGATTACACTGCCGGCAATTCTAATACGGAAGATAACCTTTACATGGGATTCACGAGGTGTGCGGGAAGCCAAGTTGGGTAGTATTTTTTGAACGGGAATATTACAGGTGGTATCTCATAGAGTATCACCACTTGACCAATAGGATGGGGACACTACATTAGTGTCTCCAGATTATGCACTTGACCTTCCCTTTAGAACAAGTAAAAAAGTGAGGAGTAGAAACCATGGCTATAGGGTTATGTATCTATATCTCCACCATACCCCTCAGAGAAAGTCCCATATAATGAGGAGGAGAGGAAGTGTGTGGCTTTCTAAGATATGCACCACAACCACCATCTCCATCAATCAAATAAGGCATCCTGGCCAGAGCCTCCTTCTATGGCTAGCCTAAGGTCCCGACTCCACTTGCTAGAGATTAACACATTGGAGTATGCTGAGGTACGTGCTAAATGGCAAGAAGATGATTGATGCAACTCCTAGTCTATCATATCTTTGAATCATGCCATTTGATCCCAGGACATATATGAAAGGGTCTCTTGTAGCTCCTCATCTATCATCCCTGGACTCATCCTGCTTTGTTGGATCGTCTACAATGACTTGCATAACCAAATTAAAGATATTAGCATAATAAATATAAGTGTGAAGGTGTACAGTAATATATATTTTTAAAGAGGGATGATAGTTAAAGAACATGTGATAAAATACTAATAAAGGAAAATAATCAATGAATTTGACAAGTATATGTAAATACAACTAGTCCTACAATTCCATGACAAGTTCTTGGTATAGCTTGGTATATGCTAGAAGGCCTATGTATAGGTCTCCATAGAAAGAGGAGTTTACTTTATTCTCAAAGTATTCGTGTACTCTAGACTCCACCTAAATTTCTTATAATTGTCCTATCCTCACACTGTAAGCCCTCCTCATTCTCCATCCCTTATAATAGCAATTCCTCAACTTGCATACTCTCCTCGTCTTTGCTAGGAACATTGTTTTGATTATACACAAGAGCACGCTGCGGTATTGATGTCACAATATACTACCAACGATATTATTGTGGGTTTGGATAGAAGATTACTTGTTTAATAATATCAAATGAGAGCTTGCTACAAAGAACCAAAAAGCATTTGTGATGATTTTGTGTTGTGAAAAAATTGAAAAAAAAGGTCATATACTTGTTCACAATCACCTACTAAGATAAAAGTGTCATTGAGATCGTTCATATTTTCTCGAAGTCTATCTCCAAGAATCCAAAGGGTCCTCATCAAAATGATTGTTCCTACTCCTTTCAATACCACTTTAAACCATTATACATCGAATATGATCATGGAGAAGCTATTGTAGTCTACTAAAAGAACACTTTGTATGTTGCCAAAATACTCCATCTCATCCACTATAATGTTCAAATCCATGGCTCACAATTGACTTTTTTGCTCAAACTTTGCCATGACCCCATAGTTGGCCATGGAGCACATTTTGTCAATGTACTCAACTTGCAAATATCACCCACATGACCATATTGCAATGTAGACACTACAAGATATAGGCCTTATACCGACGTTAAAAGCAATGAAAATGTAAATAACAAAATTTGCCCTCATCGTCACAAAAAGCATCGTTATTGGAGACGCCATAGAACAGTCGGTATCAGCGTTGGTATCAGCATCATTATTGGCATCGATATTAGCGTCACAAATCGACTCCAATAACGACGCTGATACCAATGGTTTGCGACAAAAATAACGACGCCAATAACAACTCGAGCAGTAAATTTGCGACGCTAATAACGATAGTAACATGGGGAAAAAAATCCTTGCTGTCCATTCCGATTCAGAAAAGTTCTTGGCCAACTGGGAACTTTTCTCAATTCCTACCACATTTAGTTGGACATGCATCAAGCAGCTTCATTAATTAGCCAGTTAGACACTGGTTCCTTCACATAACCTTAGCATGTGACATAGAAAAACAATCTCAAACAAGTTTCCTTTTCAACAGGTTATCTTATTTATCTTTGGAATACATCCATAAAGTCCAGCCTGTAGGCTTATCCATAATCCGCTCGAAGGCTATCCATAATCCACCCAAAGGCTATCCTGCAATCCACAAGGATTACTAATCCAAGATTTCACCCGTAGACCAGTATGCGGGCCTCGAGAACTAATCTCACGTCACGTTGGCCTCTTGTGCAGGGCCTGGAAGGCAAGGGATTTACGGCCAGAGCCCCCCTGGCACCCAAGTATCCTCCTTCTCCAAGTAGCGCTCAACGGAGAGACCTTATGTGGCGGGTTCGGTCCACGTTCCTAGTGCGGCTAACAACCCCCTTGGTTAGGGTCATGCAGATAGTCGGGGGTAACTAAAGCTGCCTCTCCCTTCGGTCCTTCAACCTGAAACATTAAATATATTTCCATCCTTTAATTCCTTGAGCAAACAATGTAAATAGTGCTCCTAAACTTTTACAAGCACAATCAATTCCAATGGTCGTTTATTTGGCCAACTGCTAAGGAGTGAATCCTTCTCTCCGAATGCATCCAGCATTCGATTCGAGATCAAAAGCGACTTGGCAAGATCCTCAAGGGTTTGTTTGATAACCCTTTTGTCCTTGGGTTAGGGCCATACCCTATTAACCCAACTTAACTAATACCTTAGGTTTTATTAATAGTAAATCCTGGTGACCAAGTTGCTCCAATTATTGATTGATCCTTTATTCCCAAGCAAATACCTAACTCCCTTAACTTGGCAATTTTTCCCAAGAAGGTGATATAACAGGATGAATACTCATCCTCTAGCAAGTTAGACTTGCACAAGAACCTACCAACCTCATTCCAAGGAATGGCAACTCTCTTGTGATCAAACCACAAGACCATGTGACATTGCAACTTGTTGCACAAGTGTCGCATCTATTCCATGGGGTCTTTTCACCCATCGAACGTCATTTTCTGGTGACGGAATCATGATTAGATAAGAAGCAGGGTTTAGGGTGTCCTCTTACCCAACCCATTCCTAATTGCACTAGGCTGACAATGTTCGGTCCTAGGGATTCCAACTCAATCCGAGTTTCATCATTTGAATGAGTGATCCTTAGGGTAGAAACCCTAGATCGTTTCTTGCAAGCACGCCCAATTGTCCCTACATTCCGTGAATGCGGGTAGGACCTTTGGGTATGAGGGTTTTGACTTGGCAACTAGGTCAAGTTCTTAGCGTGTTAAACCCTAGTTAGCACTTGGAGTATTTATTGTATCGATTGAACCATCCTATGCAAATCCTTTGCGGTTTAGGTGATTTAGGTAATCCAATTTACTTGTCTTGCGACAAGGACGAACCATTCCTAGAGATGTTAACTTGATCTAAAAGGGGAAAACTAGTTGCATTACGTCACAATTTCACGTAGCACATGATTCATTGCCTCTATGTATGACTAGATTCACAATCCCTAACTTTTCTTGTTAAGACCAAAACGCATGTTAAATTTTGGCATAACCTCCATTGATCCTACTAGGACTTGTATTCACGAATCATGCCACTATTCTTTTTCTAAGCTTTTAAGATTTCATGCTTAAATGAACCATGCAGCTTTTCCCTAAATACAACTCTTGATTAATGAAATTCTTGCGTACGACGAATGTGCAACATGCAACCTTTTCCTAACTACTATGTAGTTAAATGAGATTCATGCCAATTGAAGCTAGAGTTAGCCTATTTCATGCAACCCTTAGAATCTTTTCCATGCTTTGCTATTTCCTACAGTTGATAACAACTTCCTCAATGAATCATTACAAAGGACATTTGTCTAAAAATGCGACATGCCATTAAACTTTCCATGCCTAATCAAAGGTGCTTTTTAATAATTTCAACCTTGTAAAGATAGGCAATAGGTGTTCTGGACCGTTACTTTGAAATGCACAAAAGGCAACTTGCTAATAAGGTCCTAAAATGCATAGACACCTTATGTTTTTTTTGTTCATTCCATTGAAAGTACTAATGACCAATTTCGTATCATGAGTTAATTCTAGTAAATTCTAAATAGCCAATTTACTTCCAAATGTGTTTAACTAGGTGGATTCGACATGCATAAGTACATCCTAGTCCATGAAATTATTGTGCATAATGCAATACTTTTACGTGAAATCAAAATAGAAAGAAAACTTAGACTTGTGGGCTTGGGGAAATATCCATGTGAATACTAGGAGAAGATCCTCTCGCAGGCGTGCCTTGCGATGCTCAACAATGGCCTTGTGCTTGATGTTGTGCCTCCCAATGGTTGAATTACATCCCTTTCCCTTTTCACGTCCATTTGATCCATTTTTTTAGTGGACCGCCACATTTCTCAATATGTCTATTCTTACATCCATTTGATCCTTTTTTGAGAGCATCATTACTTCATGCATTTGAGAGCTTTGGAGAGTACGCTTGTTGAGTATTGGCAAGAAGCTTTGCAGATACCCAAGAATCTCTATGACGATGTTCCTCTTTGTACCCAAGATATGGTCATACTGCAGCATGTGCTGGAGGTCGATGGTCATGCAATCCCGAGAGGGGTCGTCAAGCCGAGTTACAAAAGCAAGAACGTGCTGAGAGAGCTAGACGGAGGGCTAAAATTTTAAGATGTTATTCTCCTCGAAGGAACAACCCGATACGCATAAGAGGCAGTGGTCTTAGTAACCCAACTGCTGCACATAGTCCTTTAGGTGTAGGAGGAAGCACAAGTCCTTTCTCTCTCCCACCAAGTCAACCCGCTTCAAGTGGGGGTGTGATCCCCTCAGTCCAAACTCCTATTGTCAATCTGGTTATCGTCATGGCACAACCCATTGCAATTCCTGCAGGGATGCCTGATCAATCTGGTTATCGTCATGGCACAACCCATTGCAATTCTTGCAGGGATGCCTGATCTGCGAGATTTAGGAGTTCATTTGCCCATTTTTAATGGGTTAGCCGAAGAAGATGCAGAGTTTCACATTTGTGAATTCCGAAGATTAATCTTTAATTACCGTATCCAAGATGAGGGACATCTTATGATGTTCTTTAACATGATGTTTAAAGGAAGGGCTGTAGTATAGTATCATAGCATAGAGGCTCGAACCATAACTACAATTGACCAATTTTATGCAATTTTCTAAGGAGAATATGCCCCTGAATGAGGTGGCCAATACTGGTTACCTATTTTGAATGTAACACGCCAAGAACCCCATGAGAATGTGAAAGCCTATGCCAAGAAGCTTAAGGAAGTGTTTTGTAAGTTACAAACTTACATTCCTATTTTGCCGGCTGCCCAATTGCAATACTTCTTACATGGATTGGATTTCAATATTCAAGTACAATTGAGAAGTGTGGCTTTGGCTGATATAAACACCGCCATCACATGAGCAGAAGGAGTAGAGTCATGACTACAAATGGCCTACTCCTCTCGAATAAATCTTAATAAATGGAGGTCAAGGATAGCCCTGGCTAACCTGAATGAGAGAGGAAGCATGGTTCAAAATGTACCTTTGTTGCCATCTTCTCCCAGTGTGACTATAACTATGGCCAGTCAGTTGGCTCCACCAAATGTTGGAGGCCAAGCTTCGAACCCTAATGTTGTTCCTATGAGTCAACAACCAAGGCCCGATCAAATTTTTAGGCCAATGGAACGATGGATAGATGATCAAGGCTATGAATCGAGTGCCTCTAATGTCCTTAGGGAAGTTAAGGATATGATGAAGCACTACACAGACATGATTTCTGAACAATATGAGCAAATAGCTACTGATGTCAATTTCCTAAAGAAGCAGCAGAATCTGATAGGGAGTCGACGCCGTGAAGAGGGTTGCCCCTCAAGACTCAGTTGTAAGTGATGTGGCAGACAACATTTCCCTAGAAACTGTCCAAATGTTAAATGTGATATTTGTGGGAAGTCGGGCCATTTAGCCACTACGTGTTGGAGTAAGATTCGTTCCCTCCAACATGAGAGTAAATAGCCAGGTCTAGTTAATCATAGAGCACAAGGTAATAACCTCCAGCAAAATGATGGACCAAGACAAATACTGCAAAGGGGAAAGGCCACTATAGAGGAGTTGCCCCAGGGCAATGGAGTCAGCTTATTGAGGTTGTACGCATCAATGGCGCTAAAACCTCTAGCCTACAAGCCATGACAAGAGGCCAAAAGGCTAAAGAGGGTGACAAAGATAATGCAAAACCAGTCAAGGAAAACCCCAAACAAGGGGATAAGGGGATGCAAGTCTTGAATCCTGGTGTGGAAGGTTGACCTCTAAGGCATGTTGTCAGAAAAGTTGACCCTAAGAAGGATAAGGAAGTGCTAAGAAAGAAGGCAAGAGCTAAAAAAGAAGCACCAAAGCCAGTCCCGAGACCAAAAGAGAGAATGGTTTGGAGAGAAACAAGAGCTTTGGCCACTTATCATGATTTTGATTTAGCAAGTTCTCTTTGCAAAGTCAAACCAGATGTAAACCTCTTATAGTTGATTAAATTATCTCCAGGAGTACGCAAGGAATTCAAGAAGATCCTGGATATTGGGTATATTGTAGAACCTTTGGGCATAGCACGAGTTGGGGAAGATTGGTTTGAACATGCTGAAAAGAATTTCCCTAGGGTTCTAGCATACATGGATGGAATATTAGTGGAGCATGCTATCGTAGACACTGGGTCCTCCGTCAATATCATGAGTTCAGAGTTGATGGAGAGGCTGGGTCTAGGCATCCAAAAAGATGGTTCCACCCTTCTTAGAATGCCTGATGATAGTCTAAGGCAGCTAGAAGGTTGTGTTACTAAAGTCCATGTTATAGTTGTAAGTGTAGAATGCTTCTTGGACTTTAGAGTGATAAGATTTGCAAGACATCCTAGCTATCGAGTCTTTCTAGGCAGGCCTTGGATCTTACGAACAGACTATCAAGTTGATATACCTGCCGATCGAGTGATTCTAGGTAGAGCTGCTAATCGGGTAATAGTTGATGCTTATCTTGAGTCTCAGAGTGAGAGAGCTCCTTTATCCTCTATTGAATTAGAAACAACCGATGATCCATCTGGTAGTTAGACATAATCCAGTGATGAATCTAGAGAGGGGTCCACTACAGAGGATATTTATAAGATAACTCTAAATGATCTGATAGAGCCTCAGTTTAGGATAAGAGATGCGGATGTGATTGAGTTGGACCTTGGCATGCCAAATGACTCATGGCCAATTAAATTAGGTTCCATGCTCAGTTTAGCAAAAAGGGAGGACTATGTGTCATTGATTCAAGAATTCCACGACATCTTTGCTTGGAGTTATGACAAGCTGAGAGGCATTCCTCCCAGCCTGGCTGTTCATACTATTCCTGTAAAAGAAGGCAGTCATCCTGTGCGTTAGAAAGTAAGGCGTGTTCCTTTTGAACTGAAAAATGGGCTGTTTGAGGAGTTACAGAAGCTACGAAAAGCTGGTTTAATCTTCTCTGTACAGCACACAAAATGGTGTTCACCAGTTGTCATCAGGAAGAAGAAAAACAACCAGATCTGACTATGTGTAGATTTTAGAGAGTTGACTAAGTAGACTGTTAAGTATTACTACCCACCATTTATTGACCAGATTTTGGATCAATTAGCGGGTAGGAAAATATATTCGTTTATGGATTGCTTTGCAAGATACAACCAGATGGCGATTGCAGAGCAAGACAAGCTGAAAACAACATTCATTACTATTTTTGGTACCTTTGCATACCATGTAATGGCCTTTGGTTTGTGCAATGCACCTAGATCATGGCAACGAACAACATAAAAGACCTTTGGTGACATCTCCCCCCAGATGAGTTGAAAATATTTATCGATGAACTGGGGGTAGCCACTGTAAGGGAAAGGATGTTGATTATCTTAAGAAAGTGTTTTGAGCGTTGCAGACAATTTGTCATCGCTCTTAACCCACGAAAGTGCATCTTTGGAGTGCCTTCTGGGCTATTGCTAGGCCATCTAGTCATTTCAATAGGGATCGCGATTGACCCTGAAAAGATCAAGGTTATAGTCGTTATGAGTCCACCACGCACTTTGAAAGAGGTACATAGCTTTTTGTCATTGATAGGGTACTATCGGAGGTTCATAAATGCCTTTGCAGAAAGGACGTTGCCACTAACAAACTTATTATCCTTTAGCTGTCTATTTGTATGGAGCGACCCTTGTAAGGTAGCTTTTGAGAATGTGAAACAGGAGCTAGTCAAAGCACCAGCTTTAAAAGCACCTAAAAGGAGCAAGGTATACTACATATTTTCAGTAGCCACCATGCATAGTACCAGCTACTGTTTAGCCCAAATTTGGGAGAAAAAGTGGTATCATCCGATAGCTTTTGCTAGTCGAAAGTTGGGCATATCAGAAATTAACTACACCTACATGGAGAAGTCATGCCTTGCAATGGTCTTTACAACTAAAAAATTTAGACACTATATCCTCTATGAGAAGGTAGTTTTCTATACGAAGGCGGAAGAGCTTAGATTGCTTATGAACAAGCTACAACCGCCTGATCGTTTGGAAAAGTGGTTAATCACTTTGCAGAAGTTTGATTATGAGATTAAGAGTAAGCCACTGAGGTTGCAAGGTATTGTGGAATGCCTTGTGGATTTCGAGGAGCCAAAAGAGACTTTGGCTGAAGGAAGTGATATCGAAGAAATGTTTAAAATTGATACAGCTTCTATCGCATCTTGGTATGCTGCTATCATGCATTATCTATCAACAGGAGAGATTGGAGCTGGTTTATCAAAATCAGAAAAGAGGAAAATCAGTCAACAGGCTTTTAAATTTTCCTTGATCGCAGGAACACTATATCGATAGGGTGTTGATGATATCTATCACTGATGTGTGATGCCTGATGAGGTTCCTTTCATCTTGGAAGAGTGCCATGACTCTGCATGTGGAGGGCACTTCACTAGGCGGTTGACGGCACAGAAAGCTTTAAGAGCTGGATATTGGTGGTCGTCCATCTTCCAATATTCCTTTGAGTACGTTAAGAGATGTGATACCTGTCAAAGGCATGACAACAGAGAGAATAGGAAACGCCCACTTACGCCTATCATGGCTATCCTTCCATTTGAGAAGTGGGGCATTGACTTTGTGGGTCCTATCACCCCATCGTCTACTACTCAGAAGAGATACATTATAGTAGCAACAACCGATTATTTATAAAATGGTCAGAAGAATGGGTAACGAGGTAGGACAATGCAAAAGAGACTGCAAGTTTCCTCTTAGAACACATTATCTACCGTTTTGGTCCACTGAAGGAACTGTGGAACCCACTTTTTGAATAAAGTAATCAACTGCCTGACTAGAGCTTGGCAAATCAAGCACAACAAAATGACCCCTTATAATCTACAAGCAAATGGACAAGTCGAAAGCACTAATAAGCAACTTGTGGGTATCTTGCCTAAAATAGTCTCTGAGAAGAAATGAGACTGGGACAAGAAGTTGTATATGGCAGTATGGGTGTACAATACAACGTTCAAGCAAGCTACTGGCCATACTCCATTTAATTAGTTTATGGGGAAGAGTGTGTGTTACCCCTCGAAATTGAGTTGCCAACCATACGGTTTGCAATTAACCACTTTTGGGAGACAAGGATGCACTCTTTGAACGTTTCATGACCATAGCCCACTTGGATGAGTTGAAATTGTAGAGCTTATTACACCAAGAGGTAGCTAAACGTCGGATGAAGCAATTGCACGATCTTAAAGCAAAGAAGTATACCTTTAAAAAATGGAAATTAGTTCTGTACTACGATGCACGTAGGGAGCTATTTGCAGGGAAGCTGGAACCTAGCTGGGATGGCCCCTACAAGATTGTTAGGATAGGAAAAAATAAGTCTACAACTCTACTAGCTAATCTACAGGGAGTAAAATTTAAAAATAAGGTTAATCTTAATAAGATTAAACCTTATTACTTCTAAGTGTGCTAACACGAAAAATTGCATTGCAAGTCCATGTTGGGGTTGATTCGAGACCTGCAAAAGAGCTTAAGCCGATTGATGGGGCAGTTAATCCCTTATTTGGAGCACCCATATCTAGAGCAGAGATACCATCAGGGGAAGCTTATCTGGTGGAGCAAAGGATACAAAGTAATTGAGCAAGAAGACGGAACCTTTGTGTGGGAGATCAAAGTCTTCTGCCATCATTGCTTACAAATGTTGATAAGTATCCGTGTTGAGTTTAATGAAAAAGGGGGAATGGAGCCGTTAGTTCATCCTCTAAATATGTTAAAATTCAACTATCATAATTAGGAATAGAGGATTTCATGATGGCAGGTTGTGTAAACCCATTGTGGACGTACACATTATATTTTGACGGAGCGTCGAGGGGCCCTAATAAAAAAGGGAGTGTTGGAGTAGTAATCGGAGATCCCCGATGTAGAGTTATGATGAAGTTAGTTGCTTATCTCGGGGTAGGATTCACTAACAACATGGCGGAGTATAAAGCCTTGAATATGGGACTCCATATTGCCAACAAGCAAGGTGGTATTCGGCGGTTGTTAGTAAAAGGGGCTTCCTAGTTAATCTTAAATCAGCTAGATGGGACAAACACAGTGCAGAATCCCATCCTTTGTATGTATCATCGAACTGCCATGACCCTACTTGAGGAGTTTGAGAGGGTGTCTCTTTAGTTGATTCCATGTTATTGGAATCAGTTTACAGACTCATTGGCAAACCTTGCTTATGAAGATGACCTTTTCTTCAATTGTGGTCCTAGTATGGATATAGCTAGTGATGATGGGATAGGACTCGACCGCTTGTGTGGAATGTTATCAGAGCATGCGATATATGGCAGGTGATGGTTGGTATGGTGATGCAAAGAGTAGCTGAGACCCATCTACCATTGTTATCCTAGACCCACAGGCTAATTAGACAACATGTTATGTGTATGCCTCTTGCTATATATGCAGGAGGGATGGGTCACAATCTTATGCATTTAGCTTAGGGCTGTGAGCCCTATTTTCCTCCTTGGAAGGGAGCATATTATTACATATCTGTACTATTTAGGGAAGGGATGTATATGTGCTATTTTGTTTGACCTCGTTAGGCCAAGAGGGCTAATTTTGTGAGGTGTTAGTTTTTATTTCGTTAGGCCAAGAGGGCCGATCAATTTTTGCAGTGAAATGCTTTATTTCATTAGGTCAAGAGGGCCAGTTGTCTGTTTAGTATGGGTGTGGTTAATGGTTTCTTGTTTTAGTTGTATGCTAGATAGGTTCAAAGAAGATATTGGGAGGAGCCTTTATTGTACGGAAGCTTCTCGTGGCCCTATCCACGTGATATCTCTCCTTTACGAGTACCGTGTCTTTATGCTATATGTGTTTGTGTACTTGTAGGGGATTTCATGGTGCGCAGATCGGATGCCGTATGCTTGCATAATGACTCTCGGAAGGTCCCCAAGAACAAAAGAATTCCACTTTTTGCACAAAAATGAAGGTAAAAAGCATGCACGACATGAACAAGAGACCAATTGGGTGCAATCTTTCCCCATGCCTTGTGTGAGCGCTCCATAAAGCATGTATTTTATGTATTAATCATCTTCAAGCTCAAATAATAGCCCAAATTACAAAATAGCTCGCTTTTGGCTTTTGGGTTTGCTTTCGCACAAAATCGAAATAAAGCTAATGGGAGGCGCCCAAAGAGTCAGGCGTACCCAATACAATGTCCAAGTACAAATAACATAATCGTGCGCCCATGCGCATACAAAATAATAAATAAATATCCAACGCCTCAATAAATAGGCACGACAAAATATAGGCGCCATGCCTAGGGTATACGCCGATCAAAATATAAGTGATAAATCGAATACTCCCTATCCTCCAATGCTTTCCTCCGCCACTGCTGCTATCTCTACACATCAACTGAAGCTTTCACAATCGTTAGTAAAATAATACAATTAAATCGACAAAACTGAATACCTAGTAGTCTTCAGTTACATAAATAAATTAACTGGTTAGAAATCAATCCTAACCTTAATTTATTATGAGTGCGCACTCTAAACTCATAAAAATTTATTAATTTAATATGTATTTTGTGGAATCACCCGCTATGGAATCACCCATGTACACACTAAATTAATGAAACGCCTGAAAAGGATAGGTGTCCCCATCAACTTCTCGCACAAAGAATCCACTTTGTGTATGAGCCCCGATCAACAAAGTTTACGGAATCCATCGTAAAACCTCAAGGAATCCACTGTGGCACGGAATCCACCGTGAAATATGCCTCCTGGCATCATACCCCCGGGGTGGGATAGCAATTGACCTCAATTGCTATTAGCTCAATGTGGAGCTAGTAGAGTGGGGAAAGCATTTAAGTCTCTAGCGTGCATCCATTGAGATTCCTCTACATGATGGTTCTTAAATTTGACTAGATATCTAGAATATCGTCGGCCAATTCTAGTGGTCATAAAGTCAGTATCTATGATAGCTTCAAGTTCAAGTATTTCAGTCTCTTCTTTTAACAAAGGTGGGTTTTCATAAACAGGGTGTACAAGTAATTGGCCTCTAAAGGGTCGTAATAAACTAATGTGAAATGTGTTGTGAATTTTCCAGTGTAGTGGTAACTCTAACTTGAATGCATTGTCATTGATTTTGTGAATAATCTTAAATGGTCCATAGAATCTAGGTGCTAATTTCATAACTGGATGTTTATCTACACTTTGTAATCTACGTTTTTCTATTTTCAACCAAACATAGTCATCAACTTTGAAATTCTTTTCTTGTGTTTTCTTATTGGCTTGTTTGGTATATGATTGCTGGGCTTTGGCAATCATGTCTTTAACCTCATAAAAAATAATAGCGTGCATAGTAGCAATATCATCAACACTCTGAATTCTATTTGATAAAGATGCAATAGGTGTAGACAATCTATAACCATAAATCACTTCAAACGGTACTTTCTTTGTAGATGTGTGTGGTGTATTGTTATATGCAAACTATAGTAAATGCAAATGTGTGTCCCATGTCTATGTTTTAGAAATAGTGTAAGGATGTAAAATATCTAGAATAGTACTGTTAAGTGGCTTCTATTTGTCCATTAGTTTCAAGATGAAATGCAGATGAGAAATCAATTTTTGTTCCTAGGTTAGCAAACAAAGTAATCCAAAAGTTGTTACAAAATCTGGAATCACGATGAGAAATAATAACTTTTGGTAATCCATGGTTAGTGAAAATAGTTTTCAATAATAATTGTGTTGCCTGTGATGCTGTTAAAGTTTTCTTACATGGAATGAAATATGCTTGTTTACTAAACCTATCTACTACAGTCCAAATCATATCATGGTTAGCTTTAGTATTAGGTAAACCAGTAATAAAATCCATAGAAATTTGTTACCATGGTCTTGATGGAATAGATAAAGGCATAAGTAATCCATATTGTTTACCATGATGTCTCTTAACTCTTTGACAAATCAAACATTCAGAAACAAAGTTGGATACATCAGTGTCCATATGTGGCCAATAAAAATCTTTAGTTAATGTACGTAAAGTAGATATGATACCTCTATGACCTTGATATGGAGGACAATGAATCTCATTCAAAACAAAAGATCTAAATGGAACTGTAACACATAATCTATTTTCATAAAACATGAATCCATCATTATAAGACAGTGAATCAATAGGAATCCAGTTATTTCCAACTAATTTATTCCAATCAGCATGAAAAGTAATGTCCTATGGATAAGTATCTTTCATAGGGGTTAGAGAATCAAATGATATAACATAATTATTATGAATGGTAGGTCTTCTACTTAATACATCAGCCACTACATTTTCTTTACCTGGTTGATATTGAATAATCGGATGAAAACTCTGAATAAAGGCTGCCCATTTGATATGTCAGTCAGATATTTGGGGTTGGCTAAGTAAATGTCTAATACTTTGTTGATCACTCTTAATCATAAAATCAGAACCCATTAAGTAATGTTTCCATTCTCTTAAAGCTTGTACCATATCTAATAATTCTTTATCATATGTGGAGTATTTAAGTTCGGAGGGTTTCAGTTTACAACTAGAATAAGTTATGGGATGATTATCTTGCATAAGTATGGCTTCTATTCCAGATCCGCTAGCATCAGTAACTACTAAAAAGAATGGTCTATTAAAATCAGGTAGTTGTAATACAGGATCATGGGTTAATGCATGTTTCAATAAGTCAATGGATTTCTGTTGATTATCGGACCAATGATAAACAATACATTTCTTCAAAAGTTTAGTCAAAGGCAAAGCAAGTAATGAAAAATTTCGCACAAATTTCTTGTAAAAACTAGCAAGGCCTAGGAAAGATCGTAACTCATGCACATTTTTAGGTATAGGCCAGTTCAATATTTCTTCTATTTTCTTAGGGTCAACTTTAATACCATCTGATGATACAATATGACCTAAATATTCAATTTCTGTTTTAAAGAACTCACTCTTTTTTGGATTAGCATACAGTTGATTATCTTTTAATAACTTGAAAACCAATGATAGATGTTCATAATGTTCTTTTTCATTTTGACTAAACACCAAGATATCATCAAAGAAGACAATAACACAATGCTGATATTTCGAAAATATATGATTCATCATTCTACTAAATGTAGCAGGTGCATTAGTCAATCCAAAAGGCATCACTAAAGATTCATAATGACCAAATTTTGTTTTAAATGCAGTCTTGAATATGTCAGACTTATCTAATCTTACCTGATGATAACTAGATTTAAGGTCCATTTTACTAAATATGGTAGAACCTTGCAATTTATCCATAAGGTCATCGACTCTAGGAATTGGATACCTATTCTTTACAGTGATCTTATTTAAAGTACGATAGTCAATGCACATACGATAAGTATTATTCTTTTTCTTTACCAACAAAACAGGTGCACCAAATGGAGAACTACTAGGTCTAATCAATCCTATATTTAGTAATTCTTCAACTTGATTTTGAATTTCTTTTTGCTCTATTTGGTTATGCCTATATGGTGCTTTACAAGGTGGTTGTGTACTAGGAATCAAATCTATTTTGTGGTCTTCTAGACGTGAAGGAGGTAAACCAGGTGGTAGATCTTCTGCAAAACAGTCTTTAAAGTGTGTAAGAAAATTTTTATGCCTAGGATGCATATGATTTTCTTTAACTTGCACTTCATTCATCCAAATGAGATAAGATTTACTACTTTTGCGTAATGCACGTTTAGCTTGAGTATGCGAAAGCAGTGGAAAAGCATTAGATGCATGCATACCATACAATGTAATATGTTTTCCTTAGAAATGAATATTAATTGAATGTGTGGAATGATCTATATCCGGGTTATGCTGATGACGCCAAGGCAGACCTAAAATAATATCACTGGATTGTAATGGTACAACTAGAAAATTCCTTCTTTTAGTGTATTCACCAATTTGAATTTCTGGATCATGCACCTCTTGTGTTCCATTATAACTTATACCTAAAAATGCTGCTTTAATGCGATAATGCATAGGTACAATCTGTAATTTCAATTCTTTCACTAGCTTTGTAGAAATAAAATCATGAGTACTACCATCATCATGCAAAATAATCTTTTCTTTTTCATGCACTAAACATTTCATTGTCAATAAAGAATGTGGAGTTGGCATACTTGGTAAAGTATCCGAAGGAGTAGTAATGTCGTCTTCATCTTTCGTGAAATCAGGCATTTCTTCATGTTCGTCATCTTCCATTGCTCCAAGATAATTGATATGGATAGGTGGCTTCTTTGATTGGCAATTGGCTGCTAGATATCAAGGTTGGTGGCATTTATAACACACTATAGGTTTGGCTTTAGATACTTTGTTTGCAATGGCGGGAAGTCTAGGAATATTAGCATTTGGCTATGGAATTGGCTTAGGGTTGTGATTGGTATTGTATGGTAAAGCAGGTGGTTTTGCCCAAGACTTACGGAAAGTTGATGAAGGAAAATAACCTTGATTAAATCTTCTAAAATTTGAATTGAATTGCTTAGATCCATAGTTACCATTGGCTTGAAATTACTGTGGATGCTTCTCTCTTCCTCGAAGCTTGTCTTCAATGTCATTAGCTAAAGAAATTGCATCTTCAAGAGTTGGAGGCTTGAACATATTGACTTCAGCGTAGTAATGCCCAAGTAATCCAGACATAAACTTGCGCTTGTGAGTCACTTCAGGTACATCTTCAAGCATGCGTAACTGGAGTAATGCATTCCAGAAACGTTTGCTGTACTAAGGAATAGGCTCATGATCTCTTTGCTGAAGAAGGTTCCATTGCTTTATGGCTTTTTCATGAAATTGTGGAGGAAGGAAATTCTACATAAACTTCTTCTTGAAATTCTCCTAGGTAGTGGGACAATCTATACTCTTACGAACCACGGTCCACCAAAGAGATGCTCTATCCACTAAATGATTAGTGACACACTTGATTTTATCTTTTTCTCCATATGTTTTCTCATGAAATTAATCATCAAACTGACTAATGAATGCAAGGACAATTTTTTCCATCTCAAGTGCCATTGAAAGTACGGAATTTGAAATTTCTTTTACTTATCTTTGTTTCTTTGCGGATGGATTGAGCTTCGAGAGTCGCGTCGATGGTATGTCGAATAAGATCTTCAGATTGTGGTTCTTCTTTGTCAGTATTCGATCTTTGTAGATTAGCCAATTGAGCTTGCAATGCTTGCCAAACTCGTCGTTCTTCATCCAACTGCATCATAATTAAATCCAGCTTTTGCTCCATCGTAGGTTCAGGAAGATCGCCTTCAGCCATTAAATCATCGATATGTGGTTCCGTCATCCTGCAAAACTTCAAAAGATCTCACACTCTCAAAATCCAATTAGCGGGATGAGCGTAGCTCAAGATCGGGTATACAATGCTTATATATTTTTGTGTGTGGCTTTCACAATCTTCGTCTTTGGCTATTGTGGGATTTGTAATCTTTGAAAAATCTGTATTTTGACCTTCTGCGTGTGCTGAAACTGGTTCAGCAAACCTACGTATGCGAACAGTACCTTCCAGAGAACAACTTTGCAGTTCAGAGTTTCTGCGCAGGAACAGTCCTTCTAGGAGTTTTGAGCAGACGTTAGTTTTGACTTCAAGTGACTTGTCTGACTTGCGAAATTGTAGACTTATGTGACTTGCAGAGTACCAGAACTTGAGTGACTTAGAAAACTTGTAGAATTTAGACTTGTTGACTTTGAAGACTTGAGTAGTTGGGAGGCCTTAGTAAACTAAGAAGCTTTTAGCTACTTGATCAGTCGATGACTTTGAGGACATGAATATGTCCTTGGTGGAAATTTTAGTGCCCTAAAGGTCCGGACGTCCTCATTGATCAATGTTTTGAAGCTTTTTTAAAGCTTCAAATTAGACTAAGATTTAAAACTTTAGAACTTAAGCTTTTAAGCTTAACGATAGATATGGCTTATCTATGTATCTCCACGACTTGTATGAGAGGATGTAGGAGTGGTCCTCCACTATTGCAGGCCGGTCCTTCGCGATCAGAGGATGGAAACATAGGTTCTTGACCGTCAAGAATCCACCCGTATCGACCATTCGCGATGAGATTGACCATAGAGCTCGATCGTTCCAGGAGCTCCGCCTTCGCACAAGATGGATAGCGATTGGAAGCTCTTGAACTCAGCTTCACTCTAATACCATTCGTGCGTAGATCGGATACCATATGCTTGCATAGTGAATGCTGGAAGGTCCCCAAGAACAAAAGAACTCTACTTTTTGCACAAAACTCAAGGTAAAAAGCATGCACGACATGAACAAGAGACCAATTGGGTGCAATCTCCCCCCATGCCTTGTGTGAGCGCTCCACAAAGCATGTATTTTATGTATTAATCATCTTCAAGCTCAAATAATAGCCCAAATTACAAAATAGCTCGCTTTTGGCTTTTGAGTTTGCTTTAGCACAAAATAGAAATAAAGCTAATGGGCGGCGCCCAAAGAGTCAGGTGTACCCAATACAATGTCCAAGTACAAATAACATAATCGTGCGTCCATGCGCATACAAAATAATAAATAAATATCCAATGCCTCAATAAATAGGCGCGATAAAATATAGGCGCCATGCCTAAGGTATGCGCCCATCAAAATATAAGTGATAAATCGAATACTCGCTATCCTCCAATGCTTTCCTCCACCACTGCTGCTATCTCTACACATCAACTGAAGCATTCACAATCATTAGTAAAATAATACAATTAAACCGACAAAAGTGAATACCTAGCAGTCTTCAGTTACATAAATAAATCAACTGGTTAGAAATCAATCCTAATCTTAATTTATTACGAGTGCGCACTCTAAACTCATAAATGTTTATTAATTTAATATGTATTTTGCGGAATCACCCGCTATGGAATCACCCATGTACACACTAAATTAATGAAACACCCGAAAAGGATAGCCGTCCCCATCAACTTCTCGCACAAAGAATCCACTTTTTGTATGAGCCCTGGTCAACAAAGTTTACGGAATCCACCGTAAAACCTCAAGGAATCCACTGTGGCACGGAATCCACTGTGAAATATGCCTCCTGGCATCATTTCATTTCTTTATTGGGGACCGACGTCCAAGGCATGAAGTCCCAGGTTTAGGTTAGGTATGTTTGAGGGAGGTCTGAATAGCCGCTGCCTCTTGTAAAGGTATTATTAGGCATTAAAGACCTGTTTTAGAAGGCAGTTCTAGTGACCCTGTTCTACTAACCGACTAGGCAACTGTTCTAGGAGTTTCTGTTAGTTGTGAGGTAGTTAGAAAAGCCTTCCAGAAAAAATGATGATAAAAGGAGAAAAAACCCTAAATATCCAAAAGAAAATATATATATCTAGAGGTGTGTAACAAGAGGTTCTAACCCCTATACAAAAATAGAAAAGAAAAATTCTAGTGCAGTGTCTATTGCCTTGCAAAGGCCTAGTAGGTTCTTGGGGATGAGACAAGATTTGGGGCCGATGCCTTGCCCTTCCTTGGGGTAACATCTTGCCAGAAAAAAGAGGGGAAAAAAAGGAAAAGAAAGAAAGGTTGGAGCAAAAATAAAAGTGAACGCTTAAAAAGGATTAAGTGTCACCTTGCGAGGGCTTGGTAGATTTTTGGGTACCGAGAAAGGACCTGAGGCCGATGCCCTATTCTCCTTGGTCACTATGCTCAGCTCCCTCCTTTTTACATGCCCGAATGTGGAAAAATAAAAGCAAAAAAACTAGAAATATACTAAAAGAAAATATTTCTTGATCAGGCTCTAGGAGTCCTTGCCTAGTAGGAGCTCTTGGTTGTGTTGTCCTTAGTTATGTAGGTAGTTCAAACCACCACTTAGGATGACCTCTCTGATAGCTCTTTGTGGCTTGGCCGTGTTGGAGTAGTCAGTTGGGCGACTAGTTTCAGACTTCTCGATAGATCATGCTAGGCCTACTCCTCACGGATTTCATGCCTTGGTTTTGTCATGGGTAGGGTGAGCATCGTGCGGTGTTTATTGTGTATTTATTTTGGATCAGCTTGATGCTTCCTTTGGTTGTTTATGTGTTGATCTATTCGTGGGATTCGATGGGCTGAGTCGCCCTATCCCATGGTCGCCAATGAGAGCAGATTTTTGAGCCCAAAATGTGCCTAGAATTTGCCAAAAAATCCAGAATTCGAGGGAAAAATAATCACCATCCAAGGCGGCAGCTGATAGGTTGATTTTAAGTGGCAAGTCAAAGACGGGTTCGAAAAGTTCTCGTGAGATACCCTCTGTCGGTCGTGGATTTTTCAGAATTTTTTTGTCAGTTGGAATGGACCCCGGTGAGAGCGAAGTTGTGTGGGACTTCGAGCGAGACATGTAGAAATTTTCGGCACTCAGTTTGGACGCTGGACACAGGAGTTATGTCGAAAAAAGGGCCAAAGGGGGAGGAATGAAGATGTGTGTCCCTCTTGGGGCCACCTTGGCTCCCAAATCTTCACTCGACAAGGGGGGGCATTTTTTTTTTTGGCAAGGAAAAGAAAAAGAAGCGGAGAGGGCGCAGACTTGACGATGAGGGAGAGAGAGGGAGAGAGGGCCATTGACACCTCAATGTACTTGCATACTTTGATCTCAGCCATGGATTCCCACAGGTTTTCGCTCTCCATCGCCATGTCCGCCTTCGTGAATGGTTGCTTGAATGGAGAGATGCAAAAATAGTCTTTCTCTCTCCTCCTTCTCTCTCCTACAAGGGGTAGTTCATGCGTGGGAGAATAAATGAAGCACGGTTGACGAATGCTTGTCCGACGTGGTATCGGATTGCTTCCAAACCAACATAGGGCTGAAGATGACTTTCTCGAGATGTGCCGGTCATTAATTGAGGGCTGAATCACAGACCCACAACAAATTCCAAAACCTGCAACCCGAAAAAATACACGATAACTCATTTTTATGAAGAAAAATTGCCTCTTTGTGTTATTTGTTTGCCCAAATGTTGTTCCCATTGGATGAAAAGTCATAAGAACGTTGTTTGGGTGTGTTTTAGCAGTCCATGGTATAAAAAACCAGAAAATTGAAAATTGAAATGCTGAAATTAAATTTCTAAAGCCCGCAAAACACGCTTTTCATGAGAAAAATGGGGTTTTTGGCAATATAAACGAGAAAACATGGAATAAAATACCAAAAAAACCTAAAATTGTGTTGTCCAAAAACCTAACAGCCACAACTCACAAATAACACATTTTTTGTAAATTTTATTGATAAAAAATAGGGAGAAATAGTAGAAAATAAGGAAAAATGGGTTTTAAATAGAGGAAAACTAGAGAACGATCAAGGGAAATTTTCTCAAAATTATGTACATGTTTGTGAACATATAATGTGGGTAAAGTACATGGATTTGTGTTGATTTATCTTCATTTGTGTGTTTTTGTGTGTATTTACTGCTTTTCCTACGAGAAATACACATAAAACAACCCTTTCATCTATCAACGCATGCAAAATATTAAACGGTAGGGAGAGAGGGGGTTTGAGCGTTGAAACATAAATTTATGTGTTGCATCATGCATATAGGACGTCATTTAAAATAAAGAGAAAGGCAGCACAAGTGTAAGCCTCGGTGTCTTCTCCCATCGCAGTACATAAACATTAGCGTGGAAATCATGGAAAGAATGGATTGGCACAATGCACAAGGCTATTTTTCTCTTGTTTGAGCACTTAACCATACGCACCTTTGCATTGAGCATCATCAAATGGTATCAGTGAGACAGACTCCTGGATGCACAGCACAATTGATCGTCCATAGGACTTGACCAACACAGAGCGAGAAAGGACGACCCAAGCCGTAGGTTTAATTAGTGGGTCCTGGGAGATAGTCAGTGAGGATTGGTACATTCCTAGATCGTTAAATATATCGGTACCAAGAATGGACTGTATTACGCATGTGCTTCATGTATTAGTGACGCATCAAGGGGCCAATCCTCGAGGTGTAGGAGAGTCGCAGTGGGGCCATGGCAATCGGCCGATGGGTGCCTCCTTATGTTATTCTACGTGGTGATTTACACCTAAATGTGCAGGGTCTCCCTTTGAGGAGTTTGAGAGGGTTAAAAGTTGGACTAGAGATAAAATACAAATGCAAGATATCCATTAGATAGCAGGGCAATCTGTCCCATAGACACTCCTGGCCGCGAGGCTGTGGCATTGTCGAGTGTATGAGGTAGTGGCATAGCCAATGCCGACCCATTTTATGTCCCATCATAGCTGCACGCGACCATCAACACTCGACTACGGCCAAAGCACCTCCAACTTACCTACCTCCTTGAAATCCATTTGTGCCTCTATAGTGTCTCTCTTTCCTGTGATGTGGTCCCATAGCAAGCTACCCACATTCTTGAAAATATTCATGGGATCCAACAAGTGGTTGACCTGTAAGTGGGTCCGATATGGCAACTCGTAGAAAATTGAGAACCACTGCATTCCGTTTGGATGTGACTCTGTGTGGACCATTTTTAGCTCATACCAGCTTGCGGCGTTCATATGTGTTGGAGGTCGTCCAAGAAAACCTTCCCTAAGTTTATGATCCTCTGGCAAGAAAGCAGTGTGTCCTTGATATACCATCTTCTTCATGGTTCGTGACCTTCGGGAGTCTAACTATGGCCCACACAATGGACATGCATGATAACCTGAGGTAACCAGACCTGTTTCAATACCACGACCCAGTGAATACAAGCTTGAACGAGATAAAATATCGATAGTACCAACGAGAACGGAGGCCTATTCACCTGAGCACTCTCCAAATCCCGGAAAGTCATGTATCCTCCACATGAGAATGGCTCAAATATTGGCAGACCGATCGCGCTTGCTCATATCTTGCACAGTGACCCCCTCCTCCCACAAAATCTTAAGCTCATCGACTAATGGATGCAGAAAAATGTCCATATTTTTGACTTTGTAGCGGTCGGGGATGAGTATGCTAAGGAAGAGATGTCCTTTCTTCATAGAAAGCCATGGAGGGATATTGTAGTTGACAAGGACTATAGGCCACACACTGTAAGAAGTTGACCGCAGACCAAATGGGTTCACGCCATCCATTGCAAGACCAAGCCGAAGATTCCTTGGCTCTTAGACAAAGCCTGGGAAGGTAGAGTCAATGTGGCTCCATGCGCGTGAATCTGTTGATATTCGTTGAACTCCATCCGTGGACCTATTTTGCGCATGCCACATTGTCAAGCTCGCCATGCTGAACGTACGAAACATGTGATTTATGCGGGGAATGAGCAGAAAATGTATGAGAACTTTTTAAAGGATGGTTTTCCCTTGCAAGTCCTATCGATACCTGTGAGCACCACACTTTGGACATGTCTCCATAGTCTCGTATTCTCCTTGAAACAGTATGCAATTGTTGATACATGTATGGATATTGTTGTAGTCCATGCCAAGCTTTCGTAAAACATGTCGTGCATCATCACTAGACTCAGGGATGGTATTTGTAGGTGGTAATATATGATATTTCAATAACCTGAAAAAAATCATAAACACCTTGAAAAAGCACAAATTTTTTTAATAATAGTGTTAAAAAAAATCAATGAAGCGTATGTACAAGGTACCTGAACAACTCGGTCACACTCGCATCGCTCCACTCGTATTTTGCTTGCACACTTAAGAGTGCAAGCAGTGTCTTCAAGCGAGATACTGGGTACCCATCATATAATGGTATGGATGCTTCCTCTCTAATTGATCAGAAGTCTCGACATCCATGGGAATCAATGCATCGATCATTTCCTCCATCTTAGACTCCAATATTGTAGGTAGGTCTAGAAGGCTGCCTGTCTCCTCTGCCATTGACAGTATAGATTGGCACACCATCCATCGCATGCCCATGAACTCTTCTAATTGGCTGCAACGGGTGCACTCCTCATTGGGGTGAGACATCACTTCCCTGGATAGAAAATTTGCCAGCCAGACACAATCTTATTGTATATGGTGAGGGCTGAAATCATGAACAGGTTGCCTCTTACCCATCCATCCTCCAATCCTCACTAAGAGAACTAAAGAGGGGCACCACCTAGCCAAAGGGAGGATGGGCTAGGACATCCCTTTTCTCAAAGAGCATCAAGAGAACCAAAACACAAATTTACAAGAGAGAATATATGTACTAGACACCATATTGGAATATAAGAGAGAGAGACGAGAGGAGAGGGAGACAAGAGGAGAAGAGGTAGAAGAAGCTTGCCATTATGCTACATGGAATGAGAAGATGAGAAGAGAGGGAGATAATAGGAGAAGAGGTAGAGGAAGCTTGCCATTATGCTACATAATAAAAGAACTCACTCATAGCTCACCTCAAAGAGATGAGGGTATTCTAGAGTGCTCTCATGGGCTTGTCATTGTTCTTCCTCCCCCTTTTCTCAAAGAGAATCAAGAGAACCAAGACACAAATTTACAAGAGAGAATATATGTACTAGACACCATATTGGAATATAAGAGAGAGAGATGAGAGGAGAGGGAGATAAGAGGAGAAGAGGTAGAAGAAGCTTGCCATTATGCTACATGGAATGAGAAGATGAGAGGAGAGGGAGATAATAGAAGAAGAGGTAGAGGAAGCTTGCCATTATGCTACATAATAAAAGAACTCACTCATAGCTCACCTCAAAGAGATGAGGGTATTCTAGAGTGCTCTCATGGGCTTGTCATTGTTATCCTCCCTTCCCCTCTTCATTCTCCATGGGCTCTTTATATAGCCTCCATGAGGGATTAGATTAAGCTAATCTTCATGATTAACATAATCCTAGATTATGTATGGCATCTTTGAAAATATGGAGCATAGTGAATGGGACAAGTCCCCACCTTGGTCATCATGCAAGAAGCCAAGAGTGGTGGTAGACAATATAGAGAAATGGAGCTAGATTACAAGAGGTGGGTGCCCAAAGCACATTATTATAATATATTTACAAGAAGGATAGAGTGGAAAGTTGGTGTGGTGAAAGAGAGAAGAAAATTGCATGTAGCCAGCAGTCTGCGCCTTCGTAACTTCAAATCCACGAGGAATTTGAAAAAAGTTTCTTCTACAACTTTGTAGACCAGGTCGAAACCGATCAAGGTACACGAGAATTTTCTTGAAATTCACTTTTTCTTGGGAGTTATTGAGATTATAAAAAATGGCTTCTAAAAGCTGCTTTGACTTTAGTCCCCCATATGTATATAAATACATATAAGCATGTGACAAAAGGGGTCCATGCTTGTAAGCTTTTGTGCAAGATCCAAATGACACCATGATGTGGATATTGACTTGTGTGCTAGGGTGAGGTGTCCTCTAATGATAGTGATAAATTCCAAATCTTAGTGATGCAGAGGGGGCCCATGTGTAGTTGGAGGCTAGTCCTTTGAAAAAATCTATGCATTTACTCAACTCCTAGGTGTAATCTATTTTCATCTTCACTAAGATAACCATCCCTTTTACCCTTTACATAGACATGCCTTCTAAGAACTTGTTCCCCCCATTTGCTAGAGTTATCATAATCGAGAAGCAATGTAGCATACCTAGTGCCTGAAGAGTAAACCCAAAGTGATATGGTAAGCTCTTGATAGGGGCTTTGGCCAAATTTTGTGGTAATAATCCGGATTGTAAAAAACTCAGATCATTAGCCCTCCCCTTAGGCTAGAGGTATTCATGCCTCTAGCTTGATAATGATGGTCCAATAGAGCAAGGAGAACTACACCCCCTCGTTGGTGGCTCTTCATTGAATGACTGCTCCAAAGTGTTCATATTTCTTTGAAAATAAGGCTCCAGCCACCATCCATTTACCCTTGTCTTGTGAACCTTCCCATTTATGTCACCTAGCTTATAGCTGCCATTTGGATATCTCCTTATGACCATGAATGGCCCTTCCCACTTGAACACAAGTTTAGCATCATTTCTGTTATCAAAGCGGTTATCATAGCGTAGCACAAGTGATCCTTCCCTTATGTGTTTGTTAGCCAACTTCTTATTAAATGTCTTCCTTCTCTCTTCAGCTTGCATGGAATAGTGTTGGATTGCTGCTTCTCTATCTAACTCTAGCCTCTCTAGATCCAATATCATTTCCTCTAACTTCTTATCTTGATTCTTCTCTCGACTGTCTACTAAAACACGCAAACTGGCCAGTTCCACCTCTATAGGAAGCAAAGCTTCTTGGCCATGGACGAGGTGAAATGGAGTATAGCCAAGTGAGGTTCTAAATGAAGTCCTATAGGCCCAAAGAGCTACATTCAATTTTTTATCCCAGTGCTTGGGGTGCATGTGTACCTGCTTGGTAATTATCTTACAAATCAGCCCATTCACTTTTTCGACCAAACCATTACACTATGGATAGTAGGGAGTAGAATGCCTGTGCTTGATTTTTAGCCTTTCCATTAACTCCCCTACTAGGTTTTCCCTAAAACCAGGACCCTGATCAGAGATAATTTGCAAAAGTGTACCAAACCTGCAACAAATATTTTCAAACACAAATTTTCCCACTTCTTGGGCTGTGATCCTGCTGAAGCCTCTGCCCACCTCGTCATGTAGTCCACTCCCATTATGATGTATTCCTTACCAGATTGAGTTCGTGGGAGTGGCCCTATTACATCAATCCCCCATTTCTCAAATGGGCCATATGTAGTTATGGGATTTTGTCCCTCATGCACTAGCTTCCTTGGTTCGGCCTTTTGGCAATCGTCATAAGTGCGGCACCAATGTTGCACATTTCGATGTAGACTAGGCCACACAAAACCGGCTTGGAGAATCTTCCTGCTGGTTATTTCTTGAGCAAAATGTCTGCCGCAAACCCCTTCATGGCAGCTCTTAATCACATCTATAATCTCCTTTGTTGTTGGCACCCTTCTAAGCAGTGCATTCTTTCCTTTGCAATACAACACATCACTTATCAAGCGGTATTTAGTGGCGTTAGTAGCTAGCCACCTTTTCTCACTTTTACTCATATGTGTAGGTGCCTCACCATGCTCAAGAAAATAAAGCACATCTTGTAGTTGAAACTTACCCTGAAATAAGGGAAGCTTTACTGTAATGATTCCCACCATTACCTCTTTCAATTTTTCAGCTGCTAGAGCATCTGCATCGCCATTTGTGCGCCTTGGCACAAAATAGATTTGAGCTTTATGTAGCTTTCTCATGAGAGTTTTAGCTTCCCTCATTTTCACTGCTAAGTTATCGTTTTTACAAGCCCAGATTCCTTTCATTTGCTTAACAATTAGCATATTAGAATCACCAAAAACATTAAGTTGAGTGACACCATGTGAAAGACACCACCTCAAACCTAAAATCAAGGCTTGATATTCTGTCTCATTGTTAGAATGGACATCCTCCAAGATGATACCTTCTCCATAAAGTTTGTCACCTTTCGGACTGAACACCACTATTCCTGCTACCGCTTTGTCTTTAATACGCTTGTAGGCTCCATCAAAGTAGAGGGCATGGGCATTTTCCACCCGCGGCGGCTCCTCAAGAGGAGGTGTCTCCTCTTTTACCTTTCCCTTCTCCTTTTCCTTCTTTTGATGGCATCTATGGGTCAACAAATCAGCTAGGCAAGCTCGAGTAGAATCCTCCACCTTGAAGGTGTAGTCAAACTCTTGGAGTTGTATCACCCACTTAGCGATTCTAGCTGAAACATCCATGTGCTGTAAGGCATAGGGAAAATGCTCTTCTATCGTGATCACTATGAATGGCCTAGGGAGAAGATAAGGATGAAACTTTCTTATAGCAAACATTAGAGACAAAACCATCGCCTCGACCATCTTGTACCCTCGTTCTGATGCTGTCATTACTCTACTAGAAAAGTAAACCGGTCTCATTAGGCCAGTTTTAGCATCCTTTTGTATTAGTGCTGCCCCTAGAGCATATTTCCCAAAACTCAGATTGACAAAAAACTCTTGATCCCAACACGACTGTAAAATTATAGGAAGGGTGCTAAGAGCCTTCTTCACCTCGTGAAAGCACTTTCGCTGCCGTCACTCCACAGGAGCTCCTCAGAATGGGTTAACTGTTGCAGTGGAAATATTAATTCGGAGTGGAGATGAATGAATCGCCCCATATATCGCACCTTCTGAATGAAAGAGGTTAGTTGCTTCACAGAAGATGGTGATGGCACCACCAATAGGGCCTTAACTTTATTTGGATCTGCTTCAATGCCCCTCTCACTTACGACATGCCCTAACAAAGTTACATTGCTTTCGCCAATGCGACACTTCTCATGGTTTAATTGCCCCCCCATTTGTGCAAGGCGGTTGAAAGCTTCATCCACCTTTCCTAGATGTAAAGCATTAGAACTATAAATACAAAAATCATCAATAAAGACCCTAATGGATTTCCCAAAATATGGTTGGAAGACATAATTCATGAATCATTGGAAGGTAGCTGGGGCATTTGTTAATCCAAATGGCATTACTTTGTAAGCAAAACAACCCCAAGGTGTAATGAAGGTGGTCTTCAATTGATCCTCCTCAGCTATTTGGATCTGGAAATAACCTGAATACCCATCACAAACAGTGTATCTCTCATGCCCGGCCACCTCGTTGAGTATTTCATCCTGAAAGGGAAGAGGAAAGTGATCTCTCTTTGTTGCAGCATTTAGTGGCTTGTAATCCACACAAATCCTCCATTTTCCATTCTTCTTGGGTATCACCACCACAGATGAAACCCACTCTCAGTCCCCTATTGGATAGATGAAGCCTGCCTTTAAAAGTCGTTGCACCTCAGTGAGTAGAGCATTTTGTTGAACTACTCCCAATCGTCGTAGTCGTTGCACCACTGGCCGTGCTCCCTCTTTTAGATTAATGTGATGTTGTACTGCTGTCACACCTGTGATGTGTTCATAATCAGAAATAAAAAGTGCAGAGTGTTTTATCACCACTTCCATGTAGGCTGCCTTCTCCTCAACTGATAGATCCTTAGCCAACATTTTTTCTAACCCCTCCTTCTTGACCTTTGGAAGTTGCTGTGAATTTTCACTACTAGAAGGCCCTTTTAATGTAATCCCAATCACTTCTAGAGAGCTTTCTTCCTCCTCATTAGAAGACTCTCCCTCTGTCATAGATGACCAACCCTCGCTGGAACTCCATTCATCAGCGGTGGTCTCTAACACAAGATCCTCATGTCGGCCTTCCTTCATGTTGTAGATAGTGCTCTTCCAATTTTTATGCAACCCCTTTTGTGGTCTTAGCTCTAAAGCCCCTATCTCCCAACCTTGTTTGGCTTTCATTCCCATTAGCCATGGTCGCCCAAGAATGAGCGGACAGTCGTCCCCCTTCACTGGCATCACATACATGTCAAGCTCCAATTGCACTCCCCACACCTTTACCTTGACTTTCTTTATAACTCCCAAACAATTTACTACTACATTGTTAGCCATTTTGGCCCCAAATTTAGTAGTTTCATTTACCTCTAATCCCAAACGATGCATCAACTTTTCTGTCATGACACAAATCTCTGCATCTCCATCCACATATGTCTTCGACACTCTCTGTCCATTGATTTAAGCTTCCACTAGAGGCACAATATCTTTCATCTTTCTAGCCTAGATTGCATTCACATGTCTATTCTTCATGGATCTAATGCTTACCATCTTTGACCATTGTTGCCGCACTATTGGAGATAGATGTAGTAATTGGGGCCATGAAATTTTTGGCCCTTGATTCCTCACATCAGCAAGCAAATCATAAGCTCTAGTACCTTTACCCAGGGAAAAATCATCTAGCTCAATGTGTCGGCGTGAGCGAGCCCTCCTCTTTTTAATGTTGTGTGTCTTTGCAGCCATTGATGACTCTGCCTCCTCTTCCATATTTTCAACCTCCTTTGGTGGTGTAGGCTCCATTTTCTCAATTCTCCGAGCTTTCTTCACCAGCATTGCTTCAACCTCTACTACTTTGGCCTTCCCTTTAACATCACTCTCATCTAAACTAATTATCCTAACATCATGATTCTCTGGCGGTTGAACAGGCAAGGGCGGCACCTCTGCAAGTGGTCGAGGATGCTGGAGAACTTGAACCAGTGGTGGAGGCCCTGGATTTGGTGGAACAAACCTTTCTCTAGGTGGTGTCACTTGTTGTCCCCTCCTTCTTGGTTGGAACCCATTTCTTGGAAAACGCCTAGGATGAGGGCAAAAGTACATACCATGGCCAATCTCCCCACAATTATAGCAAACATACTCTCTTTCTTGTCTTCTTGGACCTCGATTGCCTTCATTTATGAGGGGAGGGGGTCATACTCCTTGCACCAAATTTAATGAAAGGATTTCAAGTTGATTAGTAATGCGTTGTAGGAGCTCTTGCTGTGGTATCTCTGGTTTCAGGTGGGGCCTCTACTATTTCTCTAGGCCTTGGCATGGTTGGTAAAACCTGCATGGGCTCAACTCCCCCCTTCAACTGGGCTTGATACTTCAATTTTCTATCTTTCTCCCTCGCATAAGTGACTAATTCTTCATAGGATGTGGGAAACTTTCCTTTGACCTTCTCCCTTAGTAGAGGATGGAGTCCGGCTAGAAAACAATCTTTCTTAAGGCAATCAAGTACTATTTCTCCCTCGGTTAAAGATGCTGTCCATTTATCCCACAATTTTATAAACATGCCTTCATATGCTTGGTACTCCCCTAGTAAGGTTTGGCGAAGATCTAAGATTTGTCTCCAAATATCTTCAGGTGGCTCTGTATCTTGGTACTTGTGCATGAATACGGTCTTGATATTCTCCCAATTATCCCTTGTAGCCTCCGGGAGAGCTTGATACCACACTCGAGCATCAGCTTTTAGAACTAAAGAGAATGCTCGTACTTTGGTTGCTTCATCATCCCGGCCTGTGACTAGAAAGGCCATTTCCAAGTCATCCAAAAAGTCTAGAGCTTTCTCCCCTTTGTGCCCAAAAAAACTTGGAAATGCCATGTCGCCTTAGTAGAGTATGAAGATGAAAACGTCTAGACTTAAGTTGTATTTTATAAGGGGAAGGATGAAAGGGTTCACAGATGCATTGATTTCAGCAAGACGTCTAGGCCCCAGTATGCTTCTAATAATGCCTTGGACTTTAAGCTTTGTACTAGCTACAATATGCACAGTTTGCATAGCAAGTGGACGGATAGGTCCATACAACTCGTTCTGATTAATGAGAAACTATTATAATAGGATAAATACATGTACATTGAAGGATGCATTGTAGTCTAGCATTGGGAAGATTATAGGTTCTGGTGATACATGAATCTCCCTTAATCTTTCAGCCCCAAAGTACATGACAAGATGCTGCTGGAAGAAAATCTTCCTACTGATGCATACATTAACTCGAATGTTTTGTACAGAGTGGAAGGTGTAGAAATTTGGGCCATTATTATTATTCATGAGTGGAGACTACTTAAGGGAGTAGAGGGAATGCACTTTCTTGAATTATAAAGGATTTTTCCCAGAGTGTTTCTTTTTGGAACCCACTAACTTTGCTATACGGAGAATTTTCTCACCAGTGATTGTTCTTGCCTTGGTGTGTCCATCCTCAGTGACATATATTTCATAAGGTGTGATGGCCACCTTTTCAACCACACCCAACCTTCGAGCTAACAACACTTGAAAGTAGTCTCCATACTTTGCACTTCTACAAAACTCCACACCGTTCATGCATATTTGTCCTTCTTTGATATGGATTAGGCCAGAGAGAGAGAGGGATTTGATGATTTGGAGACAAGGACCTTTCAGAAGGGCCTTCACTTTGTTTGCAAAACACTCACCACAATTATGAGAACCTAGCAATTGATGGTGACATAATTTTTTCCGTTGTGAGATAATGGAATTTCTAAAGTGAACACCTTTTACCTGCATGCGTGCCGTCATCCGATTGGCATACTTTCTTTCTTGAGCTTCTTTAGGAGACAATTTTGGGAGTTCTGGACTTCGACCAGCTTCAAAAATAGTTGGTGAAGGCGTTGAGGAAGAGCCACTTGGGAAACTTGTTGTAGAGGATGCACCACCATGTATTGTATCATTCCGCATAAGGAGGTAGAGAATTGTGGTTGAGAATGTCCTCAGCGGGGGCACCAAAAATGAGGGCTGAAATGATGAACCGGTTGCCTCTTACCCATCCATCCTCCAATCCTCACTAAGAGAACTAAAGAGGGGCACCACCTAGCCAAAGGGAGGATGGGCTAGGACATCCCTTTTCTCGAAGAGAATCAAGAGAACCAAAACACAAATTTACAAGAGAGAATATATGTACTAGACACCATATTGGAATATAAGAGAGAGAGATGAGAGGAGAGGGAGACAAGAGGAGAAGAGGTAGAAGAAGCTTGCCATTATGCTACATGGAATCAGAAGATAAGAAGAGAGGGAGATAATAGGAGAAGAGGTAGAAGAAGCTTGCCATTATGCTACATGGAATGAGAAGATGAGAGGAGAGGGAGATAATAGGAGAAGAGGTAGAGGAAGCTTGCCATTATGCTACATAATAAAAGAACTCACTCATAGCTCACTCATAGAGATGAGGGTATTCTAGAGTGCTCTCATGGGTTTGTCATTGTTCTTTCTCCCCCTTTTCTCCAAGAGAATCAAGAGAACCAAGACACAAATTTACAAGAGAGAATATATGTACTAGACACCATATTGGAATATAAGAGAGAGAGAGAGAGGAGAGGAGAGGGAGATAAGAGGAGAAGAGGTAGAAGAAACTTGCCATTATGCTACATGGAATGAGAAGATGAGAGGAGAGGGAGATAATAGAAGAAGAGGTAGAGGAAGCTTGCCATTATGCTACATAATAAAAGAACTCACTCATAGCTCACCTCAAATAGATGAGGGTATTCTAGAGTGCTCTCATAGGCTTGTCATTGTTCTCCTCCCTTCCCCTCTTCATTCTCCATGGGCTTTTTATATAGCCTCCATGAGAGATTAGATTAAGCTAATCTTCTTGATTAACATAATCCTAGATGATGTATGGCATCTTTGAAAATATGGAGCATAGTGAATGGGACAAGTCCCCACCTTGGTCATCATGCAAGAAGCCAAGGGTGGTGGTAGACAACATAGAGAAATGAAGCTAAATTACAAGAGGTGAGTGCCCAAAGCACATTATTATAATATATTTACAAGAAGGATAGAGTGGAAAGTTGGTGTGGTGAAAGAGAGAAGAAAATTGTATGTAGCCAGTAGTCTGCGCCTTTGTAACTTCAAATCCGTGAGGAATTTGAAAAAAGTTTCTCCTACAACTTTGTAGACCAGGTCGAAACCGATCGAGACATGCGAGAATTTTCTTGAAATTCACTTTTTCTTGAGAGTTATTGAGATTATAAAAAATCGCTTCTAAAAGCTACTTTGACTTTAGTCTCCCATATGTACATAAATACATATAAGCATGTGACAAAAGGGGTCCATGCTTGTAAGCTTTTGTGCAAGATCCAAATGACACCATGATGTGGATATTGACTTGTGTGCTAGGGTGAGGTGTCCTCTAATGATGGTGATAGATTCTGAATCTTAGTGATGCAGATGGGACCGATGTGTAGTTGGAGGCTAGTCCTTTGAAAAAATCTATGCATTCACTCAACTCCTAGGTGTAATCCATTTTCATCTTCACTAAGATAACCATCCCTTTTACCCTTTATATAAACATGCCTTCTAAGAACTTGTTTCCCCCATATGCTAGAGTTATCATAATCGAGAAGCAATGTAGCATACCTAGTGCCTGAAGAGTAAACCCAAAGTGATATGGTAAGCTCTTGATAGGGGCTTTGGCCAAATTTTGTGGTAATAATGTGGGTTGTAAAAAACCTGGATCAATGGTATTGAATTAGCTTGTGAGTACAATGCATGATTGATATTAACTTTTCTTATCGTTTGCTAAAAATCTGCAATTACTTGATCAATGATCTCAGATTGAAACTCTCCAAATCATCGTATGTATTCTATAGACAATCGATGTTTTCGTCGAATTGTCAGCTTACATTGAGTGCAAGGACATGGGACACGCTGATTAAGATACGCCTCATGATCTTGAACAACAGGACCTTTATCGTTTTCCATTTTGTCTACATTACGACAAACAATTTGTTTTTGTTATCATTCTTTTTTTTTTCTTAAATTGTTATCCTCTCCTTCCATCTCTCTCTCTTTTTTTCTTTCTTAAATTGTTATCCTCTCCTTCCATATCTCTCTCTTTTTCTACGTTGCGACTACAACTAGGACCACGACTATGACTATGACCACGACCATAACCACGACTATGACCACGACCACGTCCACGACTATGACCACAACCACACTACAACTATGACTACGACCACGACCACGACCACGACCATGACCATGACGACGACGACGACGACCACCACCACCACCACCACAACCACGACTACGACTATGACTATGACTACGAATATGACTACAACTACAACTACAACTACGACCACGACTACAACTACGACTATGACCACGACTATGACTACAACTACGACCACGACCAGGACCACAACCATGACTACGACTACGATGACCACAACCCGAACCACGACCACGACCATGAATATGACGACCACGATCACGACTATGACCCTGACCATGACCACGACCACAACCACGACCACGACCACAACTACGACTACGACCATGACCACGATCACAACCACGATTACGATGACCATGAGCACGACCAGGATCAGGACCACAACCATGACCATGACCATGACCATGACCATGACCACGACCACGACTAGGACGACCACAACTATGGGTAAGTTATACTCACTAAGAATAGGATTGGCGATTCACCTCATCTTCTCTCCATCATCAATAGAATTATCCTTTACCATTTACAACTCACCCATCTTCTCTCCACACTATTGCACACTACAATCTCTATGAGGGCATGAGATTGGGATCTCTCCAGAGATACCAAAGCATGATCTCTATCTTGATGGTTGCATATATACTACTACTACTCATGGAATAAACCTTAAAATAGTTATTATGCTCAAATATATGCTTGTTAGAGCATAAATTTGTTCCTAAGACTAAAGAGGATTAATGATAAAAGAGTGTTCTTCCTTGCAAGTGATTTTATATTATATTTATTAATTAAAATTGATAGTTGAAGATGAGTTTCCTAAGAGGTATTGTGGTGATGCTATTTTAATTTTGCAAAGCATATGAATGATGTTGTTTTAGTTTTTTGTATTTGTCTTTTTAAGAAGAGATTGATTTTTATGGAATATTCCAAGTTATTTTTGGATTTACGTAATGAAAAATGAATGTTTTTTATACTAATAGGTTGATTTCCTTCATTATATATTTGCATGGTGGAGGCTAGGACAAGCCCTATGTATGAGAGGTCTCTTTGCAAGAAGAACATTATGCTAGGAGGCACAAGTATGCTAGGGCTCTCCAGCCATATATCCCTTAGGTTTGTTGAGGATCGGCCTAACCCCTATGAGCCTAGGATGAGCTTATTGCAAGGTCCTATTTACTTTTCTCTCTTTCTCTCCCTCTCTCATTTCCTCTCCTCCCTCACTCTCACCCTCTCTTTCTCTATTTTCCTATTAGATTTAATGAATTTTCTCTCTTTTTCTCTCTCCTATCCCTCTCTCATTATTTTTCTCTCTCATTTCCTCTCCCTCCCTCACCCTGACCCTCTCTTTCTCTCTTTCCCTATTAGGTTTAATGATTTTTCTCTCTTTTTCTCTCTCTCTCTCATTTCTTTTTCTCTCTTCTCTCCCTCTCTCATTTCCTTTTCTCTCTTCCTCTCCCTCCCTCACCCTCACCCTCGCCCTCACCCGCACCCTCTCTTTCTCTCTTTTCCTATTATGTTTAACATATTTTTCTCTCTACTCTCCCTCTCTCATTTCCTTTTGCTCTCTTCCTCTCCTCTCATTTCTTCTCCCTCCCTCTCCCTCTCTCATTTCCTCTCCCTCCCTCTCCCTCCCTCTTCCTTTCCCGTTTCCTCCCCCTCTCCCTCTCCCTCTCTTTCTCTCTCTCTCCCTTCCTCCCTCTCCCTCTCTCATTTCCTCCCCCTCCCTCTCCCATTTCCTCCCTCTCCCTCTCTTTCCCTCTCTTTCTCTCTCTCTCTCCTTCCCTCTCCCTCTCCCTCTCCTTCTCTCTCATTTCCTCTCCCTCTCTCAATATACACAAATTATACAAATAATAATAAAAGAGAGAGAGAGAATAAACTCTCCCTCCCTCTCATGCTCTTATTTCATCCCCCTCCCTCTTCCATTTCCTCCCTCTCCCTCTCCCTCTCTTTCTCTCTCTCCTTCCTCTCCCTCCCTCTCTCATTTCCTCCCCCTCCCTCTCCCTCTCCCTCTCTTTCTCTCTCATTTCCTCTCCCTCTCTCAATATACACAAATTACATTTAAAAAATTAAAAGAGAGAGAGAATGCACTCTCCCTCCCTCTCCTTCTCTCATTTCCTCCCCCTCCCTCTCCCTCTTTTTCTCTTTCTCTCCCTCCCTCTCCCTCTCCCTCTCTTTCTCTTTCTCTTTCTCTTTCTCTTTCTCTTTCTCTCCCTCTCTTTCTCTTTCTCTTTCTCTTTCTCTTTCTCTTTCTCTCCCTCCCTATCCCTCTCTTATTTCCTCCCCCTCCCTCTCCCTCTCCCTCTCTTTCTCTCTCATTTCCTCTCCCTCTCTCAATATACACAAATTAAATCCTAAACAAGTAAAAGAGAGAGAGAATGGACTCACCGTAAAGATTTGAAGGAGGGTTCGACGGCTCCTCTTCGTAACACTAGCTCCTCCTCTCCTTCGCGAATGACGGCGGCGATGGCGATGAGAAGCCTTCTTCCTCTCCCTCTCTCACCCTCTATGCAAAACGATCAATCTCTCTCTCACTCTCCCTCTCGAAAACTTTCATGAATGTGAGAAATGAAACGCACTCAGGTTGCGGTCCACTTTTTTTTCTCTGTGGGGCGTCGCTAATCTGCGTCGCTATGGCCTAATTTCCTTGTAGTGAGATTTTGTATTGTACATTGAAATGTTTAGATGTGATGCGAGGAGGCATATTTCAGGATGGATTTTGTGAGGTTTTGCGGTGGATTCCATTAAATTGTATTTATAGCCGGGGCTCATACACAAGGTGGATTCCTTGTGCGAAAAGTCGATGGGGGTGCTTGTCCTTTTCAGGAGTCTTGTTAATTTAATGTGCAAGTGGGTGATTCCATAGCGGATGATTCCACAAAATACATATTTAAATTAATAAACGTTTATGAGTTTAGAGTGCGCACTTGTAATAAATTAAGGTTAGGATTGAGTTCTAACCAATTTATTTATTTTGTAACTAAAGACTACTAAGTATTCACTTTTGTCAGTTTAATTTTATTTTTTTTCTAACAATTGTGAATCCTTCAGTTGATGTGTAGAGCAAGCAGTGGTGGTGTTGGGAAGCACTGGGCGATAGCACGTATTCAAATTATTATCATTTTTTATGGACAGGCATCTAAGGCATGGCGCCAATATTTATTTTGATGTGCTTATTTATTGAAGTGCTTGATATTTATTTATTATTTTTATATGCGCAAATATCTGTATTAGATATTGTATTTGGGTATTGCTCGACTCCTTGGGTGCCCAATAATTTTAATTATTAAGTGGGACAAAAGAAAGCACAAAAGCTAAAGCGCACTAATTGTAAATTGGGCTATTTTTTGAGCTTGGAGATAAATAATATATCAAATACATGCTTTGTGGAGTGCTTACACAAGGCATGGGGGGAGATTTTATCCAACTAGTCTCTTGTTTCATGTTGTGCAACCTTTTTTCCTTTTTCTTTGTGCAAAAGTAGAGTTCTTTTGTTCTTGGGGACCTTCCGGTGCTCACTACACGCGCATATAACATCCGATCTGTGCACCAGTGGTATCAGAGCTAAGCTAAGATCGAGAGCTTCCAATCACTTACCATCTCGCACAAAGTCGAGGCTCCTAGAATGATCAAGCTCTACAGTCAATCTCGTGGCAGTCCATCAATACCAGCATGTTCTTGGAAGTCAAGAACCCCCTACTACATACTCAGATCGTGAAGGACCGGCTTCTGCAGGCAGAGGACCACGCGGGAAGCTCCTTCAACAAGACGTTTTTTTTTCAGAGATACAGTAAGCAAAATCTTCATTAGTAATAGCTTTAAGCTTAACAAAGCTTAAGCAAAACTTAAACTATTCAAAATTTGACGACTTGCTTAAGCTTAACAAAGATTAAGCAAAGCTTAAACTATTCGAAATTTAACTACTGCCATCGTCTACGAAAAGCTGTTGCCATCCTGGTCATTATCAAAATGATTAGTTAAGCTTTATTAATTAAAGCTTAAGTCTCTTCTAAGTCTTACTAAGGCTTAAAATCCAATCCTTAATCTCTTCCATAGCCTGCATTTACACGGAAGTATACCCGAACTGGTTCTATAACTCCCTGCAAGCCCCTGTTCGTGCTTGCATTTTGACAGAGCTAGACTCCAGCAAATAGTTTACAATATGCAATCTACATGCAAGATTATCTTCTTAGAAGACGACCGTGATATAAAATTCCGCATCTACAAAGGAGAAATACTACAAAAAGCCATTTTAAAAAAAAAGAATTAAGCCTTGTAAACCTAGACTTTGAGCTACGCTCATTCCCCTAATAAGATTTCGAGTGTGTGAGATCTTTTGGAATTTTGTAGGATGTTTGATCAAATTATGGAAGATTTTGTGGCTGAAGGTGACCTACCCGAACCAATGATGGAGCAAAAACTGGATTTGATTATGATGCAGCTTCAAGAGGAACGAAAAGCACGTCAAACCTTGCAAGCTGAATCGGCCAATCTGCAACGATCTACCACCAACCAAGATGGAACTCAACCTGAAGATCTTATACGACGTACGATCGATGCAACACTTGAAGCGCAATATATTCGTAAAGAAACAAAGATAAGTAAAAGAAATTTCAAATTTTGTACTTTCAATGGGTCATGTAATGGAAAGACTGTACTAGCTTTTATCAGTCAATTTGATGATTATTTCCATGAAGAAAAGTATGCTAATAAAGACAAAATTAAGTGTGTCACTAATCATCTAGTTGATTGAGCATCCCTATGGTGGACTGTTGTCCGCAAGAGTATTGATTGTCCTACTACTTAGGAGACTTTCCAAAAGAAATTTTTGCAGAATTTCCTTCCATCCCAATTCCACGAAAAAGCAATTAAACAATGGGATCTTCTGCAACAAAGGTTTCATGAGCCTATTTCACAATATACCGAGTGTTTTTGGAATGCTTTATTGCAACTATGAATGCTTGAAGATGTACTTGAGGCAACCCATAGATGCAAGTTTATGTCTGGCTTACTTGGATATTTTTATGCAGAGGTCAACATGTTCAAGCCAATGACTCTTGAAGATGCAATTTCCTTGGCCCATGACACTGAAGACAAAATTCAAGGACGAGAGAAGTGACCACAACAATTTCAAACTAATGGTAACTTTGGTTCAAAAAAATTCAATTCAAATTTTTGGAAGATTCAATCAAAGTCCTTTCCTTCCATCTTCATTCTGTAAATCTTGGACACGACCACCTGCTCTACCATCAAACACAAATCCAAACCCTAAGCCATCTCTCCAGCCAAATCCCAATTACCAATAATGTATCTAAAGCCAAACCCATAGTTTGTTACAAATGTCATCAACCTAGACATCTAGCGGCCAATTGTCAATCGAAAAAGCCAACTGTTCATATCAATTATTTGGGAGCGACAGAAAATGAAGAACACGAAGTAATGCCGGATTTTACAGAAGATGATGACAACATTGGTACTACTTCAGATACTTTACCAAGTATGCCAAATCCCCATTCTTTATTAACGATGAAATGTTTATGGTGCACGGTAAAGAGAAGACTGTTTTACATGATGATGGGAGCATACACAACTTCATTTATGCAAAATTGGTCAAATAATTGAATTTACATACTGTTTCTACACATTATCACATCAAAGCATTAGACATCTCCTTAGTCAACCACAAATATCTGACTGATCCATTAAATGGACTGCTTTTATTTAAATTTTTCATCCACTCATACAATATCAACTTGAAAAAGAGAATGTTGTTGCTGATGCTTTAAGTAGACGACCGACTATTCACTGTGATATCTTTTGACTCTCTTCTCCCTATGAAAGACACTTATGATCAGGATCCTACTTTTCAATTTGATTAGAATAAACTAGTTGAAAATAATTGGATTCCCATTGATTCATTGTCTTACACTTATGGATTTATGTTTTATGAAAAAGGCTTATGTGTAATTGTTCCATTTCGATCATTTTTTTTGCATGAAATTCATTGTCCCCCATACCAAGGCCATAGAGGAATTATTTCTAATTTGCGTAAATTGATTGAAGATTTTTATTGGCCACACATGGAATCTGATGTATCTAACTTTGTATCTGAATGCTTAATTTGTCAAAGAGTTAAAAGACACAATGGTAAACAATATGGTTTATTAATGCCTTTACCAAATCCAGAACGACCATAGGAACAGATCTCAATGGATTTTATCACTGGTTTTCCTAACACTAAATCTAATCATGACATGATTTGGACTATTGTTGATAGGTTTAGCAAACAAGCATATTTCATTCTATGCAAGAAAACATTAACTACATCTCAAGCTACTCAATTGTTCTTGAAAACTGTTTTCACTAGTCATGGTTTGCCAAAAGTTATTATTTCTGATCATGATTCTAGATTCTGAAAAAAAAATTGGATTACTTTGTTTGCTAACTTAGGAATAAATATTGATTTTTCATCTGCATTTCATCCTTTAAAAAATGGACAAATAGAAGCTACTAACAATACCATTTTAGATCTTTTGCGTGCATACACAATTTCAAAACCATAAACATGGGATACACTTTTACATTTACTTCAATTTGCATACAATAACACACCACATACAGCTACAAAAAAAGCACCATTTGAAATTATTTATGGATATAGATTGCCTACACCTGTTACATCATTATCAAAAAAAGTTCAAGCTGCTGATGATATCGCTAACATGCATGCTACTATTTTTTATGAAGTTAAATATATGATTGCCAAAGCCCAGCAAACATACACAAAACAAGCCAACAAGAAAAGAAAAGCTGAGTTTCAAAGTTGATGATTATGTTTGGCTATGAATTGAAAAGCGATAATTACAAAGTGTTGACAAATACCCTGTTGTAAAATTAGCCCCTAGATTTTATGGACCTTTCAAGATCATTCACAAAATCAATGACAATGCATTTAAACTAGAATTATCGCAACATTGGAAAATCAATGACTGCTTGGTATTCACTTTTGTTGCAGGTTTAATTTGATTATTTTCTAACAATTGTGAATGCTTCAGTTGATGTGTAGAGCAGGCAGTGGTGGCGTTGGGAAGCACTGGGCGATAGCGTGTATTCAAATTATTATCATTTTTGATGGGCGCGCATCTTAGGCGTGGTGCCAATATTTATTTTGGCGTGCTTATTTATTGAAGGGCTTGACATTTATTTATTATTTCTGTATGCACATGGGCACATGATTTAAATATTTATATTAGATATTGTATTTGGGTATTGCCCAACTCCTTGGGCGCCCAATAGCTTTAATTCTTTAGTGGGACAAAAGAAAACACAAAAGCTAAAGCGTAATAATTGTAAATTGGGCTATTTTTTGAGCATGGAGATGAATAATATATCAAATACATGCTTTGTGGAGCGCTCACACAAGGCATGGGGGGACATTGTACCCAATTAGTCTCTTGCTTCATGTCGTGCAAGCTTTCTTCCTTGTTATTTGTGCAAAAGTAGAGTTCTTTTGTTCTTGGGGACCTTTCAGCACTCACTACGCACGCATACATCATCCGATTTGTGCACCAAGATTAGCTACTACATATAATTGCTCAATACAATAACAAAGACAATGTGTGGTCACCTTTGAACTGTAGCCCCTTAAGAACTTTCACTCCTTCCTGTAGACTTTCACCCCTTGGCATGAAGCTATGGTGAAGGCATCATGTAACCATCTCGTAGACATGAACCATGGCATCTCCTCCATGTTCTTGAGATATCAAATAGGTTGCTTGTATGTACTATGTTGATATCCTAATCATGTTGTCTCTCATTCTCTTCTAGCCTACTCATACCTACTGACCTACTTCTCCATGAATGTATAGTGCAAAATAGGAAAAAGATTCATTCTCTTCTCCATGGCACCATCCATCCTCTTCTCTATTCCACTTTGGACCACCACATCTCTTGTTAGTCGATCATCATCCTTCAATATCCACATCATCCTATTATTTGAACCTATCCTTAGTAGCCACTCTAAAATATACATACATACCTTTGATAATAGGAAACCTTTAGCCATGTTACCCTCTTGATGAGCATGTTGTCATATAGAGCCTTTCAAGGTTTTCATGAAAGCGCTCTAAGAACAAAATCCATATGGTATGCACCGGTCCTACAATCTCCACTTTGTTCATAAGATGTACTAAGACATGAGTTTGTATCATGAGCATACTCGTGGATAAGTACTTCTTAAAGAGAGACTGTATACACTACTCCTTGCCTTACACATTCAAAGAATGATGTCCTAATCTTCTTTTGTGAGATCCATTGCACTAAATTTGATAACTTATAGATCACCAAGCATATATTTGGAGTGAGACACCCAACCATTGCTATTGGTAGTACGAATTGTAAAGAAATTCAATGCCTTAAAAACTTCATATCAACAGAAAGTAAGATGTACTAGATGTACTTACTACCAATTCTAGGACAAACTTGGTATATATTGTGCCAATCATGGGATTTTAGTCCTAGTGTGTGGATAGATTTGATAATTTGCTTTACCATGCACTCCTCTTTATTAGACAGGACGTAAGGAGCATGAGATAGTTGTATATAACCATTAGAGCTCATTTGTAGCCAAAGGGTCTCCATCGTTCCTACCTCCTTCAATTCCATTTGTACTCCTAGAGTGTATCTCTTTCCTGTGATATGGTTACACAATGAGCTATCAGCATTTTAGAAAATGTGCATGGTATCTAGTAAACTGTTGATCTATAATTGAGTCAAATATGGCAGCTTATAGAAAACTAAAAACTATCACATTTCACTTGGAAGTGACTCCTCGTGGACCATCTTCCACTCATATCAACTTTGGGTATTCATTCATGTGGGAGATTATCCAAGGAATCCTACTCTCAAATCATTGCCCTCTGGTAAGAGTATAGCATGTCCCTGATATACCATCTTCTTCATGGTACATGACCCCTAGGATTCCAACTTTAGTCCACACAATGGACACACATGATAACTTGATGTGACCAGGCATGCCAAAAACTCTATATCTAGTCAACACAAACATAAATGAGTAATGTGAGATGCCATCAATGACAACAAAATCTCATTTACTTGAGCACTTAACAAATTTCAGAAAGTCATGCATGGTTAAAATAAGAATGACTCATATATTATTGAACCACTTCTCGATATGCTTGCTCATATCTTCCATAGTAATTCCCTCCTCCCACAAAATCTTGTGCTCATCAACTAATGGATGGAGATAGACATCCATATTCCTAACTTTGTAGTGCCTAAGAACAAGAAATCTTGGGTATCCCTTCTTTGCAGAGAGCCATGATGGGATTTTATAGTTCACAAGGACTACTAGCCACACACGATAAAAAGTCAAGAGGAGTTTGAATGGACTCATGCCATCCATAGTAAGATTGAGTGAAAGATGTCTTGGCTCTCATGTAAAACTTGAAAATGTGAAGTCAATGTGACTCCATGCTCGTAATTCTACTAGTATTAACTAGATTTGATTTGTGGAACTATTTTACATATATCACATTATCAAACTCCTCATGTCTGATATGAAAAACATATGATGGAAGCGTGGTATAAGTGGAAAGTGTCTGAGAATCTTCAAGGGAAAAATTGTCCCTACAAGTTTTGGAGATACCTATGAGCGCCATACTTTGGACGTGCTTCCATGGACTCGTATTCTCCTCAAAAGAGCACAATTATTGACTCATACATGAATGCTATTATAATCCATGCCAAGTTTAGGTAACAATTATCATGCATCATCATAATACTCAGACATCATGTTTTTAGATGGTTGTATATAACATGTTAGAAGCTTAAAAAGAATCAAAATACCTTTAAGAAAATAAAAAAATATTTGTATTTATACATCAAGACAAAGGCTATGGTATTTACATGGACAACTTGGTCACACTTGCATTGCTCCATCTATACTTTGTCTATATACTTAGGAGCATAAGGATTGTTTTTAAGTGAGATATGTGCCACCTGTCATACAATGGTATATATGCTTTCTGTCTTAATGGATTGGATGACCCTGTCTTCCTAAATAGTAACACATCAATCATAACCTTCATCTCAATCTCTAACATTTGAGGAAGGTTCAAATAGTTCCCAATTTCTCCATTGCTTTTGCGATGGACTAGCACGTTGCTATGTATATTTTTGGGATACATTTAATATTATTAAAGTTTATTTCAACTTGATTTTGATTGCAAAGCAAGAGTAATACATATTTTGCTCACCATTTAACTCAAGGTCTAAGACCACTTGATTGATGATTTCTGATTAAAACCCACGGAATCATCACATGTAGTTCATAGACTAGCAGTGTTCTTGTTGAATTGTAAGCTTGCATTGAGTTTACAGACATGGCATACACTGATTGAGATATGCCTTTTAATCTCAAACATCACGACCCTCATCTTTGTCTATTTTCTCTTATATGTCATGGCAGACAGTGCACTTATCTCTCTCAAATCCTCCCTCTCTCTCTCTCTCTCTCTCTCTCTCTCTCTCTCTCTCTCTCTCTCCTTGTCTCTCGCCTTTTCTCCCTTCGCATCCTTATTTCTCCCTCCTCCTCTCTCTACTTTTTTTCTCTACCCCCATCACTTCCTCTTTGTTTTTTTATATTATATTATATTATTTATTTATTTATTATCTTTATCTTTTTTCTCTCTTCCTTTATTTTTTATTTTTCTCTCTCTCATTTGTATTTCTCTCTCTCTCTCTGTCCTTTTGCATCTTTATTTCTCTCCCCCTCTCTCTTTGTTTCTATTTTCTCTCTCTCTCTCTCTCTCTCTCTCTCCCTTTGCATCTTTATTTCTCTCCTCCTTTCTCTTTGTTTCTCTCCCCTCCTCTCTATTTTTTTCTCCTTCTCTCTCTTCCCCCCTCTTTCTTCGCATATTTATTTCTCTCTCTCCCACTTTGTTTGTTTCTCTCCTTCCCCTCCCTCTCTTTGTCTCTCTCTTCCCTCCTCTTTCTTTATTTCTCTCCCTCTATTTCTCTTTTTTTTTTGTCTCTTTCTTTTTTATTTTTTATTTTGTATCTTTCATTGGACACCATCTCTTTACTTTTCTCTCTCCCTTCCTCCTCTTTATTTCTCCTTCTTTTTTTCTCTCTCTATTTGTATATTTAGTTTTCTCTCCCTCTCTATTTTCTCTATATTTTTTTGTCCCTCTATATTTTTCTCTCTCTCCCTTTGCATCTTTATTTCTCCTTCTCACTCTCTTTCTTTCTCTCCCCCTCTATTTTTCTATGTCCCTCCCTCTCTTTATCTTTCTCTTCCCCCCTCTTTCTTCACATCTTTATTTCTGTCTCCCTCCCTCTCTCTTTGTTTCTCTCATGCCCTCTCCCTCTCTTTATCTCTCTCCTCGCTCTTTATCTCTCTCTTCCCTCTCTTTCTTTGTTTCTCTCTCTCTAATTCTCTATTTTTATTTTTCTATTTTTTGGATCTATTTATTTTTATAAAGCTTAATTTTTCTTTCTTTCTCTCCCTCCCTCTATTTTTATTTTTCTCTTTCCCCTCTATTTTTCCTTTTCTCTCTCCCCTCTCTATACCTCTATCTCTCTATCCCCATCCCTTTCCTTTGGTTTCTCTCCCCTTCTCTTATTCTCTCTCTCTCTTCTCCTTTCTTCCTTTATTTTGCTCTCTCTCTCTCTCTCTCTCTCTCTCTCTCTCTCTCTCTATGTGTGTGTGTGTGTGTATGTGTGTTTCTCTTCCACTCTCTCGCCTCTCTCTATTTTTCTCTCCCCCTCTTTATTTCTCTCTTTCTCCCTCCCTCTCTCTCTCTCTCATTCATTGTTTCTCTCTTCCCTCTCATTTCCCTCTTTGTTTCTCTGCCTCCCTCCCTCCCCTCTCTCTCTCTTTCTCTCTCCTTTTCTCTCTCCCTCTTTGCTTCTCTCCCACTTTCTCTCCTCTCTCTCCCTCTCCCTCTCGTCTCTCTTTCTTTCCCTCGCTCTCTCTATCGATTTCCCTCTCTATTTCTCTCCCTTCTTCTTTCTTCCTCTCCCTCCCTTCCACTCTCTATTTCTCTCCTCCCCTCTCAATGTAGCTCTTCCCTCGCTCTCTCTATATTTCTCTCCCACCTCCCTTTCCCTCTCTGTTTCTCTCGCTTCTTCTTTCTTCCTCTCCCTCCTTTCCACTCTTTATTTCTCTCCTTCCCTCTTAATGTGACTCTTCACAAACAAGAATATAAAGTTAAGAGAAGAAAATATGAAAACAAACAGAGGAGAAAGGATGCACTTACCTCAATGTCTCAAAGAAGAAAACTTTGCTTTTACAACTTTCAATTCTTTTCTCCTTGGCACTCATCTTTTCCTTTCTTGCGAATAGTGGTGGTGGTAGTAGTGGTAACAGTTTCTCTCTCTCTCTCTCTCTCTCTCTCTCTCTCTCTCTCTCTCTCTTTGTCACTAACACACACACACACACACAAATATTTGAGCTCTCTCCCTCTATCTTTTCACCCGTTTTTGTTTTTTTGCACTAAAAGTGATATGCTTAGGTTTTACCCCTATTTTTTATCAACATGTCATCGCTATTAGTATTTGTCGTAAAAAGTTTTGCTATTTGTGTTGCTATCTACATCACTATTAGCATTACAATTTGCAATGTTAATAGTGATGAAAATAGCGATGTTTTTACATTATGTTTAGTGACACCACCAATTTACATCGAAAATGACCATCAATATATCTTTGTGTCCTTGTAGTGTATAAGGAGTCATTTTTTATTTCATTTTTTTTCATAATGCAACCAATAAGCAGTAAGCTAGAATCAATAGGTACTTGCAAATCCAAGGATATGATATTGTGATTTCTTACTCCTATGCAACTTGTTTCAATGCTTGCTTATCATGATTGATATGTTGACATGTAGGATACCTACCATAAATGATCAAATCCTTTACATATGATTGATGCACTAATAGATCTCACTACTTAAAAGATGTCACTACATAATGTTTTGTGAAATCCCCATAGATTTTTTCATGCTTTTATTTGAAGATACCTTTGGATTATACTATAACTAATCTAAAAGCCTATTTGCTCTCTTTTTTTAATTTTCTATAGTCACTACTATACTTATGACTAGTTTCTCTTGTTGAGAACTTGTATTCTCCCCCAAATGAAAGGTGAAGCAAGAGTGGAAGCATAAGTGGAAGCAAGAGAGAAAAAAAAGCTATGGCCGTTCAAGCAACAGAGAGAGCAATATGTTATGTGGAAATTCCAATGGTCCACTTGTGAAATTACCTTCCCTTATTCTATTGTCATCGTAAGAATAAATAATAAAGTGATAGTGACAAGTGGCCACCACTTGTAGTGTACATGTGTGTACAAATAAATATAGGGGGCTAGGTACATTTGGCATTTAACCCCAAAAAACCTCCCACTTAAAGGTGAATATCTCCAAGTGTGGAGAAAATAAGAAAAATGTGACAAAGTATGAAGCATACATAGAAGTACAACGTGATGAGCAATAGGCATCATCACATCCTATGCCCATCATCTTCCTCTAAGGAAGGCATAATGTTTCACTTGGAGACTTTCATTATGAAAATTTGTAGGATTCTCATCCATCATTATTTTGATAAGATCTTAGTTTACTATGATCCAAGCGTGCGATAATACATACTGTAATTAGTCAATCATGCTGGTTAAAATCATAATTAAATTGTAGGGTAGAGTTCTATAATCTATGTAATATTGTCTTTGCATAATGATATATTGTAGCTCATCTCTTCTACTTATTTCTTAAAATTAAATATTAAATTAGATCCAAGGGACTTTGAAGGTCTTTCAGATTTTTTTTCTTAAAAATTTTCTATATTTTTTGTAGTTGGACTTGAATATACTCATCAATCCAAGTATATTCGAGGATATAATAATGTAGAACAAAGTATTTGTCTATATATGAGTAATTTTAACGGTTGCTTTAAAGTATTGAAATAAAAAAACTAAGGTAATAGTTTTAATTTGAAACTTTAAGGTTTAAAAAGAAGGTTTATTTAAAACCCTAGATACATAAGAGCTATAACTCCAAAGTTCTCATTTTCACTTTCATTCTCTACTTCCCTACACTTGTGCTCTCCTCCCTTCTCTCTTTGTGTGCCATGGCTACCACTCCCGCCTTCGCCGCATGGATTAGCTCCACACGCTACCACACATAGAGACTAGATATACCCTAGGTTTTGTGCAACCTTAAGTCTAGAGAGCTCGCTTTCTGTCGTAGACCCTAGCTCTAGTATACTGGCATTGTTTTGTGACGCGAAAAACCCTCTCACTTGCTCTATTTCAGTCTCTACTCTCATATGGGTCTCCATAGATTTCCTATATAGTTTATGTGATGGATCAAGCCATGTAGAGGTAATAAATTGAATCCTCGTGAATGTGGGGCAGTATCTCCGTGCCAAAGCATTGCTCACCTCATCCCAGGACCACATGATGATGGATGTCATTGAGCTCCATGCAACATTTGCCATATATGTTTTGTGCATTGAGGTGCAAGAGGACAGTGAGAAAGACATCGACACAACCTCTCGGCCACAACTAGAGTGTTTTGAGAGGGATCCTAAAGAGATTACACTCAATCCGAGAGTAGAGGCAGCATAATGCTTAGCCATTATGCATCCACCTCCTTGCCGTGTTGAGATGCCGACAAGCGATGAGCCACCCCTCGCTTCTCTCCATGCTATCATCATCGAGGGGGTGGAATATTTACTTATGCAGGATGTACTAGAAATTTTAGAGATAAGGGAAGAAGAGCTATATTGTATCATGGTGCGTGATGCACCTAATGATTTTATAGATTCTGATATACAAGATGCATTAGCACATGTTGATGAGGTTGCTTGATATGATGGCATGAGTGTCAATGACATCTCTGCCATTGTGAGCATCCAAGAACAGATTAAGAATGCGGCACCATAGTATGGGATCTCAGATGAGGAGTTTGAGCAGTTGTAAGAAAGTATTTTTGGACCTCGATTTGACTACGCAGTACCTTCCAAGAGAGAAATGAGGGTGGCCTAGTTGCAGGAGCAGACCTGGATGCTCCATTACATCAATCGATAGATGATGTAGAGAAGGTAATGTTATTAAATTAATGTTAATAGATTTTCATCAAAATTTACCAGTAGGGCCTCAAGGGCATCGTGAGTATGCACATCAAATTTTGCCAGGATCGAGCCCCAAGAGGTGCCCTGGCTCAAAGCTCACATTATGGGGGCCTCAATCTCGCATCTAGGGGACCTAAATCTATTGATTCATGCCCCTAGATGCTAACCTCTGGCCACAGTAGCTCTGGGGGCCCAATCCTAGCAAAGTTTGATGTGTATACTCCCTAGGACATCAGGAGTATGCACATCAAATTTTGTCGGTATAGGACCCTAGAGCTACCCTTTCCAGAGGCTCGTGCCTGGGGGCTTGAATCTGCAATGCAAGCCACCGGATAGGGCAGCTCTGGAGGCTCGATCTCAGCAAAATTTGATGTGCATACTCCCGATGCCCTAGAGGCCCTATTGATAAATTTTGACACAAATATGATGTATATTTTTTTTACCACACTCCATGCATAGTGAGTTTGACACAATGAGTCTGGCACTAAACTTATGTGATGCAGGAAATTGTCTATATAGATGAATTTTCATCTAGACAAGGTGGCCGATTTGGTAGCCAAGGAAGGGTACAGGACTCAGCATTAAAGGAGTATATCGGCCAGCTTGTGAGCGACATTTTTGTATTCCATAAGACATGCTCTCCAGCTTTTTTTGAGAACTTCTTGAAGTTGAGGGCACTAACGAAGGCTAGGCCCTTCAAGACCACCCAATGACCTCTAGCTTGGAGAAAGTAGTGTTGGTTCGATGTTCGAAGCTGCTCTACTTATTCTCTAGTACTAGGTCTAGGCCACTTTTTTCCATGGTGGCCCATGGCATGGTTGCTGGTGTTGAAGATCCCAATGTCATTGGGCAAGAACTACTAGGGTAAGATGTGTTGTTGCCTATGATCAAGACCATGGGGAGTCTAGCTCAAAGAAGCCTACGAGAGAGTAGATGTACTTAGTGTCAAATGATATCTCATCACCAATGTAATGTAATTTGTAATCTTCTCTTAAAGTAATGAAAACAGATATTTGTTGGATTTACGTGCAATGTAGTTTGTTATATACATCATTTATTATTATTATTTACTTGAATATAATGCTTATTTATCAGATTTATATGCAACACGATTCGTACCCTAAATTTAATATGTAGTACTTTATCGAGTTTGTGCGCAACATGCATTCATTCGAACGCATGTAATGATAACTCAAAGACATAAATTTAAAAAATAACAAGCAAAAAAAAAAGACATGCCAAAAATTTTGTATTCATATTTATAACATTTTACAAGGGATCCATTACAACCAGGGTTTTACAAAATCTCTTTGGAAGCTATATTCTGTATATGTATTCGTAGTACACCCCTATCATTGTTGATCTCCGCCGCGAGGACTATCCTTCCATTGCTGGAAGAACCTCACTATCTGCAAATCCCTATTGGTGATGGTGACTCTCCTTGCATATACTGCTACATAGATCAAGTCTCCAAACAAGTCGATGATGTAAGCTTTGACAGCTTCCTGTATAGTGCAAGGAGGGCTTGGGCAGCCAGTCCAACGATCGGGTTGTTGCAAGCGTGTTCCATCTGGGAAGTACCTCCTGCTATTCTTAATGAGTATGCCGTCCATAATCTCACACACTAGCTTCTGGAATGGAGCCTTTGGTATCAAGAGGTGTGTGGTCTTCTAGTAATGGCGAATCTCATGAGGAGCCACTGTGTCTGGCTTCCATTGATGCTTGCAATGCTGGCATGGTGGTGGTGGTGGTGGTGGGGGAGTTGGGGGAGATGGCCTCTGCATAGGATTTCTAGGGTGTGTCTCTAAGCCGCTTGCTTAGTGCGTGCCATGTCTTCTAGGAGAGAAAACCCAAAACTCAAAAGTGAAATGTGTAAAATGAGATGAAACTTTAAACTTATAGCAAAACTTTCAAAAAACCCTTAAAATTGAATTAATGTATCCAGGCTTTGGAAAAATATAATCAGTGATCAGATTGACGTGAAATTTTACCTGTGCTCTCCTCTAGGGTATGTCAACTTACCAAAGAAAATTTTGGCCTCATCAGAAGTCTCTAGGACATCTGTCCAAAAGCTGGTGTTTGGGGCCCTGAATCCTCAGATTTTGGACCCTAGACGCAAGCCTCTGGACCAGTGTCTTGGAGACTTCTAATAGGGCCAATTTTTTAATATCCATGAGTTTTTATGATGCCCGACATGTGGATGAAGTTTCACTAGATTTCGATTTGTAAAATTGATGGTTCAATGATTTTTTGAAAATGCATTAATTGGATTATACTTCATTGATAACAAAAAAAATCACCACTACACCGAGTGTGCACAACTCCATATTAAATGTGTTGTCAACCAAACTACGTGAAATATTGAAAACTTAAAAATTCACAAAATTAAGTCATGGATCAAATGGTATGTTGTATATCTGATTTAGTGTTGCCAAATCATTAAATATAGTAAAGATATAGTACATTGGCCCATGTACAACTGATCATTGATGTGTGTGTGATTGCGCATTGAATTTATCCTTAACAAAATTACCTTCAAAATTAGAAACTTGAAAATATGCACAATGCAAATCATGGCAAAATAGAATATCAAATATCAGATTTGGCATTACGAAACCATGAAATACATGGCAGATAGTGCATTGCACCAAAGTACAACTAGAGCTAGGCAAAATTTAGCTCCATTTTGTAGACCAGTGCTATTAAATACTTGAAAGTCTACTGGAAAGATAAACCAAAACTAAGATCCTTACAATCTACAACCAAACCTCAGCTAAAAACATAGTTCCAATTACAAGGTAGCGTCTCAAAGCATATTGTTGACATTAAGATTAAATGAATCCTTGTTATTGTGGATCCTACAAACAAGAATCATATCTATGGGCTTAATAGTGATATGTTGGGCATGAATGGCTAAAACTTGAGAATCATCCATTAGATCAATCAAATAACTTTCAGCTACTTCTTGGAGAGCAAGCAAGGATTGGCTTGACTATCACCCCACATTCCTTGCCTGGCTCCTTGAAAAGAACTTGTGATGATGCCCTAACTGCAGATCTTGCAGTATTTATCACACCAACCTAGAGAATGGTGCCTTATGAATAATCAAGTTGGCACTCTTCTAGAATTTCCTTATCTCACATAGCACAGCTGTGCCTGGTCTCCATCTTTGCTTCTTATGTGTTAGAGGTCGTATATTACCAGCTCGAGCAGCAGTGGGAGGTGGAGCAATTGGAGTACGTGGACCACCATTTCTAGACAATTGTGAACCATCATTATTGACTACACTAGGGCCACCATTATTGGACACAATAGCACTACCATTATTAACTGCAGTAGGGCCACCATTGTCAGCCACACCAAGGGACCTTTGTCACTCACAGTACACTCACTAGATTCAAAAGAGTGTTGAGCTCTTGCTCTTGTAGGCACCTTCTTGATAGGAAGCTTGGAACGTGCCATGGTTGTGATAATGAAGGATAGAAAGGTGGAGGGTAGAGTGAAGAGTAATGGGAAAAAATGAAAGGAGAGACTTGACTTAAGTATGAAACTTTTAAACTTACTATGGTGTAGATGTCTTTTAAAATTAAAAAACATAGTTCGAAATGGAATTTGAAAAACATAGTGACAAACCTTCAAAATTTTAAACAAAATTTGCAAGACATCTCATATTAAAGATAGGAGTATTGATGTGTCATATCTTGGGTACCTATGCTCTCTCATGGACTCTAAATGCATCAAAAGTATTATCTTCATCTAGGTCTCCATTTCTTTCCATCTCTCTCTTGGGTTGCCAACCATTCTGCATGGTGTTGTCTGGCTGTGTTGTTTTCATATCTTGCTTTTTTCACTTCATATATTGCCCTACTTATAAATTCTTCTTGAGAGGTTTTGGACTTCTTTTCTTTCTCCTCATATCGTATCTCTAATCTCCTATACCACCATTGTAATAATTGCCTCATAGAATTGGAATCATTGATGCCACCTCCATGATCAGTTGCCTTTTGAAAAGCACAGTGAGCTTGCCAATGAGATCGTTCCATGCCTTGAGTTGACCATAGTACCAAACTTCCTTGATCTGCAAAGTATGGACCATGTGATTCAAGTATATGCTGCACAGGAAGAGAGATTAGAAACACAAACTAATTCAAAATGATGATATTTTTTTTAAATGGTGACAATACTGACCATGTAGTGTGTTATACTATTTGTAGTCCATGCCTCTACCATGGACTTATAAATGTATTCACATCACCATCCCTAAATCTTAACTTTTATAAGAGAGCTACTAATCTATCTAGGTGTATCCACACTTCTGCCTTTGCAATCCTCGTTTGTCCTCCATTTCTCCAATCCAGAACAGCAAGGTGCAGCTTTTTCCATGCTTCATACTTCTCTGGTTGTTTTACAAGTATATTACCTTTCTCGTCTTGAGGTGGAGATATAAACTTCCTAGACTTGGGTCCACCAAAGCATGGTTTACAAGGGATATTTCCACTCTTTCCCGTTTTTTTTCTCGTCCTTTTTTATTCCTACTTGGCCCCTTTGCAATCCAACTTCAGAGAGGACTCATTCTACCTTTTTGCATGTAGCATCAACTTCTGACACAACCTGCATCTTGTATACAAAGCATATATATTCATATACTAGCTTCTCAATTATTCTAACCAAACAATGCAATATGCAAAAGTGAACCCTTGTTAGTGGTATTTCCAAAATAGGGCGCCGGTTTTGGATCCACTGGAACTAGCATTCCATTTCTCATGACTTTTTGATCATGTGTTGGAGCACCTTGTTGTCCTACCTTGGCAAGCCATTCTTTCTTTCCATCTTTCCCTTTCTTCCTAGTTTGCATGCAGTATATGCACGAAAATTTTACATTCGTTGCATTTGATAAACCAAACATACACTTAAATGTTTTAAAATCACATGCAAGATGCCATTCAACTTGATAGTTCCCAAACCCCTCGATGTGTAAAAATTCTCCATTATTTTGTTGTTGAATAACACTGGTATATTAGTGAGGTTAAAAAAAACATCATTCTCTGACTATACAATGAAGTATAAAGGATGGTTTTCATCAATGTTGGGATCCAATGCTCGATTCATAAGTGTTATACTCACATGTTCACATTTTTGCCCGTTAATAATCTCACTCTCATCAAGTTTGAGGACAAATTTAAGCTTGCCTCTACATTCTTCCATTAACATATTGTAGAACTTGACCAGAGCAATCTGAACCCTACATATATCCAATACAAAGTTGTCGGATGCATTCAATAAAAATGCAACTTCTTTGGAACCATAATTCAATATGTGTGTGCTTTCTTGATGCGTTGGCTCACCAATTAGTTCTAAAAATTTCTCATTTAGTTGTTTTTGAGCCTTCTTCATGTGAAATGGTTTTGGCAGAGGCATTACTTGCTTACTTTTGAAGACTTGCTTAAATCTTGTATCCAATTGTTGATAGAGCATACTATATGACTCAGAACTCATTCCCACCTTGTCATATAATCCTTGAGCATCTGAGCAGTAAAAAATTTTCTCACATCCCTAAGATGTTCACTTGCGACACCATCTACAATGTTTCTAAATTTACGATTTTCCAATGCATTTTTGACCATATCCTTGCTTAGGACTTTGGCAATAGTATAATTATTTGCTTGAGGGAACATATTTCTCATTGTAGCAGATTGAGAATATATCTGTCTATGATATTGTCCACTTTCTTTGGTTAATTGGTGAATTGGTTTAACTAATCGGATGCTCCGACATGCTTATTTGGTTTTTAAAGTGGGCCCAATCTCCAAAATTTTTGTGATTTTCCTCTTAATGTTTCGATTCTCCTTCTCCAAGTCCATAAATTTAGACTGTAACTCCATATTTTGCACATGTGTAGCCTGCATAGCATCTTCAATGACAGACATTGCTTGTTGTAGGCTCTCGTTCTCCCTATCCTTCTCAGCCAATAATCTATCATATTCCATCAAAGACTGCATATTCCCTTGTAATCTTGTCTGCATATTTGTCAAGGCTTCATGAACCCCTGTTAATCCTTGTGTGACAAGTCTGCATGTGCATCCATACAATCCTTCATTTCCTTCACAAAAAAACTTTACAAATGATGTAAGCCCTTCAAATTATGGTGGCCTTTGAGTAACTAGATCGGGTGGATAAATGCACCCATCAACCCAAAGGTCCATGTTTTTTTTCCGTGCATTTCTTTCTTATTGCATCCTATATCTTATTGCATCATCCCTTTCTATAGTTCTTTTGAACATTTGTGCATATTCATCCTCCAATTGAAAGTGAATATCTATCTTTCTCTTGGTACATCCTACACCTGCATCCTGTAAATAAAAATATATGCCCATTTTAACATTACACAATTACACCCCTTTGATTAATAGTAAGCTAAGGAGTCGATGCCAATTTTCTGATCAATAGCAAGAACATCTAGATATCTGGGAGCTACAAGTCAGCATCAATCTAGCAGCATGCAGCTAATTCTGGATTGGCTCAAATCACACAATTACACCCCTTTGATTCACGATATATGTGTTCTTTTTTACCTAGTTGGATCTTGTCTCTTTCTCTTGATTTCAGTCATGATAGACCCTAATCAACCCCTAATCTCTTGGCATAACTTTCAATACATGACTCCAAATTGAGCGTGGATTTGATAGAAAGAAAGCTTGTGAGTCCTAGCACATCATAAAATTTGGTTTTCTTTAGAAAGGCATTTCCTTAAGAGTTTTCCACATAGAAACTTTTAGGGTGTCCAAGCAAGGCATATCTACAATTTAACATATCTACAATCTAAATGATGATCGATGGTGATCGACTGAACTTCTTCTATGCTTAAAACTAATATCATAATATTCTCATAACACACACAATACATTAAATTTAAGCATGAAAAGAACATGAGTCAAGAATTGAAGAGATACTACATAGATATACTTCTTGATTGTCTTCTTCAAGGAAGTGGTTGTAGTCGATCATTATAGCTTTGATACCATGTTGAGATGAAGAGAGAGAAGATTTGTAGAGGCGTAAGAGGGAGAGAAGAGACACACCATATACACTCCCAAAGACTATCTCATATTGATCACAATCTATATATATATATATATATAGGTGAGACCTAGTCTAGATAGGGTGAGCTATATATACCTCCAACACATGTGAATGTCATTTGCAAATCTCTTTGACTTTTTGAGGTCAAAGTTTGGGGTTGATCATGTAAAGGCACAAAGATCCCTTGTATAGCTTGGCCCTATCTTTAGCTCATTCTTTTTCAACATTCCATGTCTTGCAATATTTCATTATGTTTAGTTTATTTATAAAAGAACCATTTTTTGGATTCCTTGAAACTTGTGAATCCAAAGATGTTTCGAAAAGAGACACACTTGTTTGTAAAATTCTACAATCTATGGAATATAATTTGTAATTTGTGCCTTATGATCAAGTTGGTTATGTGGTTATAATTTTTAGGAGTAATTAAATGAAGGTTCTATGCTTATGCCAGTCATTCATAGTTTGCATCATTAATACTTTTCTCAATATTTGAAATTTACAATTTACACTATCTCATGTATTTTATATCATGGTGTAAGAGTAAATATCTATAAATTGTTATAACTTTCTAGTTAGCAGACATGAAACATTAGTGAATAGCTAATGCACATATGAAATTTATGAGTTTTATAATAAACTACTACTTTGTGATTAGTCTCTGTTGACTTCTAAAAATGTTTAGGGTTGGTCTCTTGGAGCTAGAAGAAAATTTTGATTATTTTTCTCTACATTTAAACATAGATATTATAACTTATGTGTAGTTTGTATACTTTGGAGGTTAATGCCTATAGTTTTTTTTTTCTTGAACTAGTTAAAAACACAATCTTGAATTTTATTTTTTATTTTTTCTATAGAAATGGGTAGATTGAAGAAACAAAAATTTTGTGAGGTTTCAAGGAGAGAGATCACAACTTTCTTCGGCAATGCAACAAATATCTCTCTAACTCGAAATGCTATCATGCACTTATAAGCATCTACAAATAAACAATATATATCAATTTAGAAAAATGAAGCAAGTAACGAGGTTGAAGCACAATGCCAAATAGTGGAAGACCAACAAATCCTTATTGTTGCTAGCATTACAAGAATTGAAGCACAACTTACATCTCTATACAATGATCAGTGTCAGCTCGTAGAAAAAAAAATGAAGAAGGAATCTCAGGTTCTTTGAAAGGTGTACAATCTAGTGAGAAAAATAACAAAAGGATTTGGAGCCTTAACCATAGATTTTAACTAGATTGGGTAAGCAAGTTTCCATTTATTGAGCCACTTATACCACCAAATGGTGCCACTCCCAAAGAAGCTCGATATATCATTTGTTCATGGAAGAAAGGAGTTGATTGTAAACTGCAGCTCAAACTTGATACTATAGAAACGCATGCGGGAAAAGTTTATAAAAAAGAAAATGTTGATGAAAAAGAAGTAAGTCAAGTGAGGTGGAAATCTAGTAAAGAATGTTTGCATCTAAGGAATGCAGAACTATATGAGAAGCATTTACTTCATGAAGCACAAAGTGAAAAGTCATCAATCAACACAATGCTAGGAAAAATGCAAGATATGAGCTTGAAAAGTAAAATCTTATGATTGAAGGTATTTTTTTGCATTACTGATCATCATTAATATGCTTGTAGTATGTTCTATGTTTTATAATACTAACTTGCAATGGATTCTCTCTCAGATAGTTTTCTATATCTTAAGGCGAGGATGACAAATGGTGGACTATCTTGAGTATAAAGAGTTTTTGTTGCAATTTTGTATTGATAATTTTCCACATTTGCATTGGTCATGGAATAGTGGTGGATGGGATTGGGCGGAAGCATTGGATGAGGTTGCCACAAGGAAGATTTGAGAGAAAAAATTAAATCTTGTCAGTTATTTTCTCTTTCATTGGATGAGACCATAGTTAAAGATAATAATAGTTGGGTTTACATGACTATTTATTGTGTAGAAAATCATGTTCAACATGCACATTTTCTCATAGTTAGAGGAATGCAAAATGATGTCACAAGTGAAAATATATTTTTACTAGCCCAAGAAAACTTAATGAGTACTTTGCAACTATCAAAAGTCGAGATTGCAAGAAAACTAGTTTGAATGGGGGTTGCCAAGAAAACTTAATGAGTACTTTGCAACTATTAAAAGTAGAGATTGCAAGAAAACTAGTTTAAGTGGGGGCTGATGAAGCAATAGTTATGCAAGGACATTGGTCAAGGATTTTTATTCAACTACAAATCTCCATATCACCTTTCATATTAGGGATTCATTTCATGGCACATCAAATGAGCTTGGCTTATAAAGTGGTTGATGAGTTCAATAGTGTTGCAAAAGTGGAGCATTTGGTTAGTACCTCCAATGTGTAGAAGTTCCAAATGATATTTGAAGTTTCAAGAGATGGCAAAGGGTTTAACTGAGGGAAAAAATTTATTGAAGCATGTAAGAACAAGGTGGATTAGCTTGTACTTGCTAACTAAGAGGTTATTAGATGAGCATCCATCTTTAGTAGGACTTATGGATAGATTGTTGGCTCAAAAGATGAAGGATGTTGATAAGGCATTAGAGTTGTTAGCAATTTTGATAGATTCAGAGACATTTCTTACATTTTTAGGTATTTTAATGTTCTTTTACATATTACGTATCATGTGAGAATTCTAAGATGTCAAGCTTGAATCGGTTGGTCCCGATAATGGAAGCAAAATGAAGTGGGAGCTCACACTCAACTGCTAAGACCCACAAATCGCTTATTGCTTCAAGTGTTTCAAGCGAGCACAAATGGCTATCTCTCACCTAGCCGATGCACCTTTGATCCGACGGGGGTGTATTGAGCTTACCTTGATGCCTGAATGAGTAGCCGCCTCCCTCAAGCAAGCCAGTAGATCTACAATTCAAGATGCTAGCTTAAGTAACCTCAAGTCTCCTCCCTTAAGCTCCATCATCCATGGCCGCACACGAGACAAAAGAAGAGAAGAGAAGAGAAGAGAAAGGGAAGAGAGGAGATGATGGAGAGCTTCTCCACCCCTATCCCTCACCCTCACACACTCACTCCCTCACACTCTCACATTTCCTCTCTCAAGCACACACAAGCAAGCAAGAAGGAGAAAAGAAGAGAAGAACAAGACACCACTTTAGCCACACACCAAAGAATGATATTCTCATTCACTTTTTGAGTCTATATACAAACCCTCAATCCCTTGGGCGCCAATCCCCTTTTTACATGACCAAGCATCTTGCCAAGGTCCTCCTTGCCTATTCCCTTCTAGTGAGGGCTGAAATGATGAACGGGGTGCCTTTTACCCATCCAACCTCCAATCCTCACTCAGAGAACTAAAGAGGGGCACCACCTAGCCAAAGGAAGGATGGGCTAGGACATCCATTTTCTCAAAGAGAATCAAGAGAACCAAGACACAAATTTACAAGAGAGAATATATGCACTAGACACCATATTGGAATATAACAGAGAGAGATGAGAGAAGAGGGAGACGAGAGGAGAAGAGGTAGAAGAAGCTTGCCATTATGCTACATAATAAAAGAACTCACTCATAGCTCACCTCAAAGAGATGAGGGTATTCTAGAGTGCTCTCATGGGCTTGTCATTGTTCTTCTCCCTCCCCTTTCATTCTCCATAGGCTCTTTATATAGCCTCCATGAGGGATTAGATTAAGCTAATCTTCTTGATTAACATAATCCTAGATGATGTATGGCATCTTTGAAAATATGGAGCATAGTGCATGGGACAAGTCCCCACCTTGGTCATCATGCAAGAAGCCAAGGGTGGTGGTAGAAAAAATAGAGAAATAGAGCTAGATTACAAGAGGTGGGTGCCCAAAGCACATTATTATAATATATTTACAAGAATGACAGAGTGGAAAGTTGGTGTGGTGAAAGAGAGAAGAAAATTGCATGTAGCCAGCAGTCTGCGCCTTCGTAACTTCAAATTCGTGAGGAATTTGAAAAAAGTTTCTTTTGCAACTTTGTAGACCAGGTGGAAACCAATTGGGCCTCGTAAGATTTTTCTTGAAATTTGCTTTTTCTTGGGAGTTATTGAGATTATAAAAAATGGCTTCTAAAAGCTGCTTTGACTTTAGTCTCCCATATGTATATAAATACATATAAGCATGTGACAAAAGGGGTCCATGCTTGTAAGCTTTTGTGCAAGATCCAAATGACATCATGATGTGGATATTGACTTGTGTACTAGGGTGAGGTGTCCTCTAATGGTGGTGATAGATTTCAAATCTTAGTGATGCAGACGGGGCCCATGTGTAGTTGGAGGCTAGTCCTTTGAAAAATCTATGCATTCACTCAACTCCTAGGTGTAATCCATTTTCATCTTCACTAAGATAACCATCCCTTTTACCCTTTACATTGACATGCCTCCTAAGAACTTGTTCCCGCCATTTGCTAGAGTTATCGTAATCGAAAAGAAATATAGCATACCTAGTGCTTGAAGAGTAAACCCAAAGTGATATGGTAAGCTCTTGATAGGGGCTTTGGCCAAATTTTGTGGTAATAATCCGGGTTGTAAAAAACCCGGATCATTAGCCCTCCCCTTAGGCTAGAGGTATTCATGCCTCTAGCTTGATAATGATGGTCTAATAGAGCAAGGAGGACTGCACCCCCTCATTGGTGGCTCTTCATTGAATGATTGCTCCAAAGTGTTCATATTTCTTTGAAAATAAGGCTTCAGTCGCCATCCATTTACCCTTGTCTTGTGAACCTTCCCATCCATGTCACCTAGCTTATAGCTGCTGTTTGGATATCTCCTTATGACCATGAATGGCCCTTCCCACTTGAACACAAGTTTAGCATCCTTTCTGTTATCAAAGCGGTTATCATAGCATAGCACAAGTGATCCTTCCCTTATGTGTTTTCTAGCCAACTTCTTATTAAAGGTCTTCCTCCTCTCTTCAGCCTGCATGGAATAGTGTTGGACTGCTGCTTCTCTATCTAACTCTAGCCTCTCTAGATCCAAGATCCTTTCCTCTAACTTCTTATCTTGATTCTTCTCTTGACTGGCTACTAAAACACGCAAACTGGCCAGTTCCACCTCTATAGGAAGCAAAGCTTCTTGGCCATAGATGAGGTGAAATGGAGTATAGCCAAGTGAGGTTCTAAATGAAGTTCCGTAGGCCCAAAGAGCTGCATTCAATTTTTTATCCCAGTGCTTGGGGTGCATGTGTACCTGCTTGGTAATTATCTTACAAATCAGCCCATTCACTTTTTCGACCAAACCATTACACTGTGGATAATAGGGAGTAGAATGCTTGTGCTTGATTTTTAGCCTTTCAATTAGCTCCCCTACTAGGTTTGCCCTAAAACCAGGACCCCGATCAGAGATAATTTCCAAAGGTGTACCAAACCTGCAACAAATATTTTCAAACACAAATTTTTCCACTTATTGGGCTGTGATCCTACTAGTTGCTAAAACCTCTGCCCACCTCGTCATGTAGTCCACTCCCATTATGATGTACTCCTTGCCAGATTGAGTTCATGGGAGTGGCCCTATTGCATCAATCCCCCATTTCTCAAATGGACCATATGTAGTTATGGGATTTTGTTCCTTATGCACTAGCTTCCTTGGTCCAACCTTTTGCAATCGTCACAAGTGTGGCACCAATGTTGCGCATCTCAATGTAGACTAGGCCACACAAAATCGGCTTGGAGAATCTTCCTACTGGTTATTTCTTGGGCAAAATGTCCGCCACAAACCCCTTCATGGCAGCTCTTAATCACATCTATAATCTCCTTTGCTGTTGGCACCCTTCTAAGCACTACATCCTTTCCTTTGCAATACAACACATCATTTATCAAGCGGTATTTAGTGGCCTTAGTAGCTAGCCACCTTTTCTCACTTTTACTCATATGTGTAGGTGCCTCACCTTGCTCAAGAAAATAAAGCACATCTTGTAGTTGAAACTTACCCTGAAACAAGGGAAGCTTTACTGTAATGATTCCCACCATTACCTCTTTCAATTTTTCAGCTGCTAGAGCATCTGCGTCGCCATTTGTGCGCCTTGGCACAAAATAGATTTGAGCTTTCTGTAGCTTTCTCATGAGAGTTTTAGATTCCCTCATTTTCACTGCTAAGTAATCATTTTTACAAGCCCTGATTCCTTTCATTTGCTTAACAATTAACATAGAATCCCCAAAAACATTAAGTCGAGTGACACCATGTGAAAGACACCACCTCAAACCTAAAAGCAAGGCTTGATATTCTGCCTCATTATTAGAATGGACATCCTCCAAGGTGATACCTTCTCCATAAAGTTTGTCACCTTCGGGACTAAACACCACTATTCCTGCTACCGCTCTATCTTTAATACACTTGTAGGCCCCATCGAAGTAGAGGGCATGGGCATTCTCCACCCGTGGTGGCTCCTCAAGAGGAGGTGTCTCCTCTTTTACCTCTTTCTTCTCCTTTTCCTTCTTTTGATGGCATCTATGGGTCAACAAATCAGCTAGGCAAGCTCGAGTAGAATCCTCCACCTTGAAGGTGTAGTCAAACTCTTGGAGTTGTATCACCCACTTAGCGATTCTAGCTGAAACATCCATGTGCTGTAAGGCATAGGGAAAATGCTATTCTCTCGTGATCACTGTAAATGGCCTAGGGAGAAGTTAAGGACGAAAATTTCTTACAGTAAACATTAGAGACAAAACCATCACCTCGACCATCTTGTACCCTCGTTCTGATGCTGTCATTACTCTATTAGAAAAGTAAACCGGTCTCATTAGACCAGTTTTAGCATCCTTTTGTATTCGTGCTGCCCCTAAAGCATCTTCCCCAAAACTCGGATTGACAAAAAACTCCTGATCCCAACAAGGCTGTAAAATTATAGAAAGGGTGCTAAGAGCCTTCTTCACCTCGTGAAAGCACCTTTCACTGTTGTCAAGGTTCCTCAGAGTGGGTTAACTATTGCAGTGGAAATATTAATTGGGAGAGGAGATGAATGAACTGCCCCATATATCGCACCTTCTGAATGAAAGAGGTTAGTTGCTTCATAGAAGATGGTGATGGTACCACCAATAGGGCCTTAACTTTGTTTGGATCTGCTTCAATGTCCCTCTCACTTACCACATGCCCTAATAAAGTTACACTGCTTTTTCCAATGCGACACTTCTCATGGTTTAATTGCCCCCCCATTTGTGCAAGGCGGTTGAAAGCTTCATCCACCTTCCGTAGATGTAAAGACTTAGAACTATAAATACAAAAATCATCAATAAAGACCCTAATGGATTTCCCAAAATATGGCTAGAAGACATAATTCATGAATCGCTGGAAGGTAGCTGGGGCATTTGTTAATCCAAATGGCATTACTTTGTAAGCAAAACAACCCCAAGGTGTAATGAAGGTGGTCTTCTGTTGATCCTCCTCAGCTATTCGGATCTGGAAATAATCTGAATACCCATCACAAACAGTGTATCTCTCATGCCCGGCCACCTCGTTGAGTATTTCATCCTGAAAGGGAAGAGGAAAGTGATCTCTATTAGTTGCAGCATTTAGCGGCTTGTAATCCACACAAATCCTCCATTTTCCATTCTTCTTGGGTATCACCACCACAGGTGAAACCCACTCTGACTCCCCTATTGGATAGATGAAGCCTGTCTTTAAAAGTGGTTGCACCTCAGTGAGTGGAGCATTTTGTTGAACTACTCCCAATCGTCGTAGTCGCTGCACCACTGGCCGTGCTCCCTCTTTTAGATTAATGTGATGTTGTACTGTTGTCACACGTGTGATGTGTTCATAATCAGAAATAAATAGTGCAGAGTGTTTTATCACCACTTCCATGTAGGCTGCCTTCTCCTCAACTGATAGATCCTTAGCCAACATTTTCTCTAACCCCTCCTTCTCGACCTTTGGAAGCTGCTGCGGAATTTCACTACTAGAAGGCCCTTTTAATGTAATCCCCATCACTTCTAGAGAGCTTTCTTCCTCCTCATTAGAAGACTCTTCCTCTGTCATAGATGACCAACCCTCACTGGAACTCCATTCATCAGCGGTGGTCTCTAACACAAGATCCTCTTGTCGGCTCTCCTTCATGTGTTAGATAGTGCTCTTCCATTTTTTATGCAGCCCCTTTTGTGGCCTTAGCTCGAAAGCCCGTGTCTCCCAATCTTGTATGGCTTTCATTCCCATTAGCCATGGTCGCCCAAGAATGAGCGGATAGCTGTCCCCCTTCACTGGCATCACATACATGTCAAGCTCCAATTACACTCCATACACCTTTACCTTGACTTTCTTTATAACTCCCAAACAATTTACTACTACATTGTTAGCCATTTTGGCCCCAAATTTAGTAGTTTCATTTACCTCTAATCCCAAATGATGCATCAACTTTTCTGTCATGACACAAATCTCTGCACCTCCATCCACATATGTCTTTGACACTCTCTGCCCATTGATTTCAGCTTCCACTAGAGACACAATATCTTTCATCTTTCTAGCCTGGATTGCATTCACATGTCTATTCTTCATGGGTCTAATGCTTACCATCTTTGACCATTGTCGCCGCACTGTTGGAGATAGATGTATTAATTGGGGCCATGAAATTTTTGGCCCTTGATTCCTCACATCAACAAGCAAATCATAAGCTCTAGTATCTTTACCCAGGGAAAAATCATCTGCCTCAATGTGTCGGCGTGAGCGAGCCCTCCTCTTTTTGCTATTGCGTGTCTTTGCAGCCATTGATGACTCTGCCTCCTCTTCCATATTTTCAACCTCCTTTGGTGGTGTAGGCTCCATTCTCTCAATTCTCCGGGCTTTCTTCACTGGCATTGCTTCAACCTCTACTACTTTGGCCTTCCCTTTGACATCACTCTCATCTAAACTAATTATCCTAACATCATGATTCTCTGGTGGTTGGACAGGCAAGGGCGGCACCTCTGCAACAAGTGGTCGAGGATGCTGGAGAACTTGAACCGGTGGTGGAAGCCCTCGATTCGGTGGAACAAACCTTTCCCTAGGTGGTGTCACTTGTTGTCCCCTCCTTCTTGGTTGGAACCCATTCTTGGAAAACGCCTAGGATGAGGGCAAAAGTACATACCATGGCCAGTCTCCCCACAATTATAGCAAACATACTCTCTTTCTTGCCTCCTTGGACCTCGATTATTTTCATTTATGAGGGGAGGGGGCTGCACTCCTTGCACCAAATTTAATGAAAGGCTTTCAAGTTGATTAGTAATGCGTTGTAGGAGCTCTTGATGTGGTATATCCGGTTTAGGTGGGGCCTCTGGTATTTCTCTAGGCCTTGGCATGGTTGGTAAAACCTGCATGGGCTCAACTCCCCCCTTCAATTGGGCTTGATACTTCAATTTTCTATCTTTCTCCCTCGCATAAGTGACTGATTCTTCATAGGATGTGGGAAACTTTCCTTTGACCTTCTCCCTTAGTAGAGGATGGAGTCCGGCTAGAAAACAATCTTTCTTAAGGCAATCAGGTACTCTTTCTCCCTCGCCTAAAGAGGCTGTCCATTTATCCCACAATTTTATAAACATGCCTTCATATGCTTTGTACTCCCCTGGTAAGGTTTGGCGAAGATCTAAGAGTTGTCTCCAAATATCTTCAGGTGGCTTTGTATCTTGGTACTTGTGCATGAATGCGGTCTTGAGATCCTCCCAATTACCCCTTGTAGCCTGCAAGAGAGCTTGATACCACACTCGAGCATCACCCTTTAGAACTAAAGAGAAGGCCCGTACTTTGGTTGCTTCATCATCCCAGCCTGTGACTAGGAAGGTCATTTCTAAGTCATCCAAAAAGTCTAGAGCTTTCTTCCCTTTGTGCCCAAAGAAACTTGGAAATGCAATATTGCCTTAGTAGAGTATGAAGATGAAAACGTCTAAACTTAAGTTGTATTTTATAAGGGGAAGGATAAATGGGTTCATAGATGCATTGATTTTAGCAAGACGTCTAGGCCCTAGTATGCTTCTAATAATGCCTTGGAATCTAAGCTTTGTGCCAGCTACAATATGCACAGTTTGCATAGCAAGTGGACGGATAGGTCCATACAACTCGTTTTGATTCATGAGAAACTATTATAATAGGATAAAGACATGTACACTGAAAGATGCATTATAGTCTAGCATTGGGAAGATTATAGGTTCTAGTGATACAAGAATCTCCCTTAATCTTTCAGCAAAGTACATGGCAAGACGCCGCTAGAAGAAAATCTTCCTACTGATGCATAAATTAACTCGGATGTTTTGTACAGAGTGGAAGGTGTAGAAATTCGGGCCATTATTATTATTCATGAGTGGAGACTACTTAAGGGTGTAGAGGGAATGCAATTTCTTGAATTATGAAGGATTTTTCCTAGAGTGTTTCTTTTTGGAACCCATCAACTTTGCTATACGGAGAATTTGCTCACTAGTGATTGTTCTTACCTTGGTATGTCCATCCTCAGCGACATATATTTCATAAGGTGTGATGGCCACCTTTTCAACCACACCCAACCTTCAAGCTAACAAGAGTTGAAGGTAGTCTCCATACTTTGCACTTCTACAAAACTCCACACCGTTCATGCATAGTTGTCCTCCTTTGATGTGGATTAGGCTAGAGAGAGAGAGAGATTTGATGATTTGGAGACGAGGACCTCTTGGAAGGGCCTTCACTTTGTTTGCAAAACACTCACCACAATTATGAGAACCTAGCAATTGATGGCAACATAATTTTTTCCGTTGTGAGATAATGGAATTTCTAAAGTGAACACCTTTTACCCGCATGCGTGCCGTCATCCGATAGGCATACTTTCTTTCTTGAGCTTCTTTAGGAGACAATTTTGGGAGTCGTGGACTTCGACCAGCTTCAAAAATAGTTGGTGAAGGCGTTGAGAAAGAGCCACTTGGGGAACTTGTTGTAGAGGATGCACCACCATGTGTTGTATCATTTTACATAAGGAGGTAGAGAATTGTGGTTCAGAATGTCCTCAGCGGGGGCACCAAAAATGAGGGCTGAAATGATGAACGGGTTGCCTCTTATCCATCCAACCTCCAATCCTCACTAAGAGAACTAAAGAGGGGCACCACCTAGCCAAAGGGAGGATGGGCTAGGACATCCATTTTCTCAAAGAGAATCAAGAGAACCAAGACACAAATTTACAAGAGAGAATATATGTACTAGACACCATATTGGAATATAAGAGAGAGAGATGAGAGGAGAGGGAGACAAGAGGAGAAGAGGTAGAAGAAGCTTGCCATTATGCTACATGGAATGAGAAGATGAGAGGAGAGGGAGATAATAGGAGAAGAGGTAGAGGAAGCTTGCCATTATGCTACATAATAAAAAAACTCACTCATAGCTCACCTCAAAGAGATGAGGGTATTCTAGAGTGCTCTCATGGGCTTGTCATTGTACTTCCTCTCCCCTTTTCTCAAAGAGAATCAAGAGAACCAAGACACAAATTTACAAGAGAGAATATATGTACTAGACACTATATTGGAATATAAGAGAGAGAGATGAGAGGAGAGGGAGACAAGAGGAGAAGAGGTAGAAGAAGCTTGCCATTATGCTACATAATAAAAGAACTCACTCATAGCTCACCTCAAAGAGATGAGGGTATTCTAGAGTGCTCTCATGGGCTTGTCATTGTTCTTCTCCCTCCTTTTCTCAAACGGAATCAAGAAAACTAAGACACAAAATTACAAGAGAGAATATATGTACTAGACACCATATTCGAATATAAGAGAGAGAGATGAGAGGAGAGGGAGACAAGAGGAGAAGAGGTAGAAGAAGCTTGCCATTATGCTACATAATAAAAGAACTCACTCATAGCTCACCTCAAAGAGATGAGGGTATTCTAGATTGCTCTCATGGGCTTGTCATTGTTCTTGTCCCTCTCCTTTCATTCTCCACGGGCTCTTTATATAGCCTCCATGAGGAATTAGATTAAGCTAATCTTCTTGATTAACATAATCCTAGATGATGTATGGCATCTTTGAAAATATGGAGCATAGTGGATGGGACAAGTCCCCACCTTGGTCATCATACAAGAAGCCAAGGGTGGTGGTAGACAAAATAGAGAAATGGAGCTAGATTACAAGAGGTGGGTGCCCTAAGCACATTATTATAATATATTTACAAGAAGGATAGAGTGAAAAGTTGGTGTGGTGAAAGAGAGAAGAAAATTACATGTAGCCAGCAGTCTGCGCCTTCGTAACTTCAAATCCGTGAGGAATTTGAAAAAAGTTTCTTCTGCAATTTTGTAGACCAGGTCGAAACCGATCGGAATTACACGAGAATTTTCTTGAGATTCACTTTTTCTTGGGAGTTATTGAGATTATAAAAAATGGCTTTCAAAAGCAGCTTTGACTTTAGTCCCCCATATGTATATAAATACATATAAGCATGTGACAAAAGGGGTCCATACTTGTAAGCTTTTGTGCAAGATCCAAATGACACCATGATGTGGATATTGACTTGTGTGCTAGGGTGAGGTATCCTCTAATGGTGGTGATAGATTCCAAATCTTAGTGATGTAGACGGGGCCCATGTGTAGTTGGAGGCTAGTCCGTTTAAAAATCTATGCATTCACTAAACTCCTAGGTGTAATCCATTTTCATCTTCACTAAGATAACCATCCCTTTTACCCTTTACATTGACATGCATCCTAAGAACTTGTTCCCCCCATTTGCTAGAGTTATTGTAATCGAGAAGTAATGTAGCATACTTAGTGCTTGAAGAGTAAACCCAAAGTGATATGGTAAGCTCTTGATAGGGGCTTTGGCCAAATTTTGTGGTAATAATCCGGGTTGTAAAAAACCCAGATCACTAGTTATCTTATCCCTACACTTATGCTCATTATTGCAATGTATAGGGTTGAAGGTCACCACAGGGGTTTGGCAAGAAAACTGGACAAGATAGATGGAGATGTGTCTTCAAGAGATAAGTAGGATTCTAGTGAATGTTTATAGGTTCAAGAGAACTTCATAACCTTCAGTTCACCATATACTTTGGCTTATCTTGGAAAGATGGATTTATACATAATACAATTGAATAAATGGGTTAAGAGCTTGAAACTTATGATCACAAAGATGGATGATTTGCAAACAGGAGTACAACTTCACTTGATACAAGAAGAGTCTTGCTCTTCCTTGCCTATGAATATAGCTGCTTACTATTTTAGCCTAGGCATGAAGAAGATCTTCAAGACACTTTCTCTTTTCAACTGATTAGTAAAATGAAGATAGAGGTTCAAGATAAAGATTTCCTATATTATCCTTTGAATGATTCAAGGTTATGGACCTAGCATCACTGTTGCTAGTTTTTCATAAAAAGATCATGAGATTCATGACTTAGATCAACGTAACACAAATAAAACAATTGCATAAAAGCTTCAACATATGGAATGACTCTTATGGACAGCCAAGATTAATTCCAAAGCATGGCAAGAAACCACCAAAAGACTTCTTTGAAACCTCCCTTGAATGAAGAGGAAGTAAAATACCACGTAGAGGGAATTACAAGTCTAGTTTGTTCTTGCAATGATTGTAGCTGAACAAGAATCTGTGTTTACAGGTTTCAACCCTGAAATACCCTATTTTAGGCTGAGAATAAGAGGCCAAAAGTATCACATAACAGTGCCTAAATATGACCTTGAAACTTTCTTACAAAGAGTATAGCTTGTAGTCACTCATGAGAACCAAGAACAGCCTATGTTTTACCAAGATTAAAGAAGAGGATCACAAATAAAGCTTCAGCCCATGAATACTCTATTTTGGGCTGCCAAGGATAATCCAAGATGACACAAATAATCTTCCAAAGATTACTTTCGATGCCTTTTCAAGGAAAGAGTGATTAGATGCACCAATTACTAGTGAAAGTAAAGCATATTCTCTTCATAAACCATAAGAATAGAAATGAAGCATCAAAGAGACATGATTCAACCCAAAATGAGAGTGTTGGGCTACATATGATAGTCCAAAATCAAAGCTTTATGTCTCCCAAAGATCTCTTCTTAATAGAGAGGAGAGTCTACATCAAAAGGTAGGTACATAAGACATTGCCCTCTCTTCTTCTTCACAAATACATGTAGCACTTGAACCGTGCAAGAGGTGCTTTGTAAAACAAAGATTTAGCCCATAAAAGAGCAAGCTTGGGCATTTGAGTACAGCCCACAAGTCTTGATAATATAGATCAAGAAGTCGAACAAGAGGTTCACCTGAGAGGAGAGAGTTGCTACTTCACGAACATAGACACAAATAATGTTCAAAGCTTCCTTATTTCTTCTTGAATGAGCATGAATCCCTTTCATGAATGGGCTACTGCCCTCCTCTTTATACACATTTGTCATGTTTCTCATAGCCAAGAGTGGCCTTCCATTTTTGTCAATGCATCGAAAGAGACGTACTTACATGTTAAGTAGATTCTTCTTATGTTGCTTGTGGTTGCATGGCTTCATCTCCTTTGTGTGATAGTGCATGAGCTTCTTTCTCCCTTATCCAGGATGTGCCCTATTCAAAACCTAAGGAAGCCCATAAAATGCAGCGCAAAAAGTGGAAGGATCATGTCTTTCAAATGAATCACAACTAGGTAAACAAAATGTCCCACACTTAGCCAACTTAGACAACTTCATCTTCTTTGTGACATTTCTTGTCAATACACTTGTAACTATTGAATATCATAAGTACACAACCACATCATAAGCTACCCAAGGGAACCTACCAAGTCATCTGCTCATGACCATATTTCTCATGTTTAATGTTTCATGACTTACAAAACTTGTAGCAACTTCATGTATGAAATGCAAGGAAGGATAAGAGTAAGCAACCAAAATCCAATCATCTTGTCAAGGACCCATGATGATTATATTTTGTTTTAAGGCAAAGAGCCCCATCTTTATTACACCATGTCATATGTTGGTGGACTTAGGTGTTTAAGATTTATTGCACTAGGCAAGTCTTTATGTAGCATCCCTAGGATACAAGTGACTAAGTGATACATGTAAATGATAAAAGTTTTGTTTTTAAACCATGAGCAAGGAATCCCATGACATTCACCCCCTCCTAACCTACACATCCTCTGGCATGTGCCACTTCATGAATTTGCAGCTTTAGTAGGAGATTCTTCTTCTGTCATGTCTTCATCTTCATCTTCAAAGTCTTCTTCCTCTTCTATGTCTTCAAGTCCATGACCTGCTTCTAAGTCTTGTAGTTCATAGGTAGATGATTCTCTTTATTTAAAGAGCTTGATACGCTTTCCAGCTATTGGTACTTTCATACTTGTTCCATCTAATTTAGCCAATGAGTAGGTAGCATTGTCATGTACTACCTTCACCACATGTGGGCCCAATCATCGCTTTACCATCTTCCTAGAAGCACTGTATTGATTGTCTAGACTACTCTCATTGACAATCACCCATTCATTTTCTTGGATAGCTCTTGGCCGAAGTCGATGTTGCCTATCAAATCTTCTTTTGTTCTTTAGTCTTGCTATTTTTAGCTTCTCAATAGCTGCTCAAACATCTTCAAGCCATCTTTCTAGCTACCATATGCCGAAAGTCAGTAGCTCTTTTCTACTGATGTCTTCCTCCCAAGGTAGAAGACTCCATGTGAGAATAGATTCTTCAATTGGCATATGTAGTGGGAGCTCACGCTCAACCGCCAAGACCCGTGGACCACTTATTGCTTCAAGTGTTTCAAGTGATCTCTAATGGCTATCTCTCACCTAGCCGACACGTCGTCGATCCTATGAGTGTAGTGAGCTTACCTTGATGCCGATACGAGTTGCTTCCTCTCTCACACACCCTAGTAGCTCCACAATCCTAGATACAAGCTCAAACCTCCTCCATCTCCAAGCTTCATCCTCCATAGCTGCGTGCGCGAGAAAAGAGAAGAGAAGAGAAGAAGAGGAGAGGAGATGGTGAAGAGCTTCACCCTCTTGATCCCTCACTCTCACACACTCACTCCCTCACACTCTCACACTCCCTCTCTCAAGAACACACACAAGCAAGAAGATGAGGAGAAGAGAAGAAGAAGAGAGCTCTTGTTAGCCACACACCAAAGAATGAGCTTCCATTCATTTTTTGAACTTTATATACAAGCCCTAAAATCCCATGGGCATCCATCCCTTTTTTACATGATCGGCCATTGTGGCAAGGTCCTTTTTCCATTTCCCTCTTTTAGCCTTATGCCTCTAGCCTACACCCGTCTAATATTTTACAATTGGCATAGGAGGAAGCCTGGCACTCTTTGACAAGAGTTTTTCAAGTTTTTTGAGCTGCCTTTCATTTAAAATTGTGCTTTTTGCCCTGGCTTAGCTTTGGAGGTCTCCTGCGTGTCTTTGCTCTTTTTCCATGTTTTTTTTGCTTTTTTCTTCCTTTTTTTGCCATCTCGAATTGGGGTTAACATTACCCCCCTCCTAGATGGGTGCTAGTCCCATGGCACTTCTGTGTTGTTGTAGGTTGGCAGGCAATTGGCCAAGTGGTGTAAAGGTGAGGGTCACTTGGAGACTCAGGTTCTTGTGGAAGCTATGAAATGATTTTTGTCGAAGAAGCCAAATGGATATTGCGTGGTTGACGGGGGTGTGCGAAGTTGGTGGTTTGTTGCTTTTTGTGATGCCTAAAAGGAGAAGGTGTGGTGCTGTTCCTAAGGGGAGTGCCTACTTCATTGTGTTAGTGCATTGTGCTCCTGCTATTGGAATGGGGGGGTGGGTCTAACTGCAGGCAAGCCTAGGTGATGTCCCACACTTGAGGATCCCATTTGTGCCAAGGGAGGTGCGGTGCAAGTGGCTTAGGGTGACAGGTCTAACCATAGGCGAGTGTTACCTCCCTAGGTATGTCCTACCCTTGATGTGCCCTAAGTGTGAAGTGGGAGAGCAAAAGGGCTAGGGGGTTAGGAGTGGAGCCTGCCGACTGAAGCCACCGAGCATGCCTAACTTGAGAACCCCTAGGTGTAGTGATCGTGCTTTATGTGGTGGTAAGTGCTTCTGCAAGTGGACTATGTTGTCCAGTCAGTGGAGAGTGTTTTTCGTGCTTTTCCTTTCATGCTGTTCTTTTCTTTATTTTTACTTTTTTTTTAAAAGCTACAGTAGTGGAATGACAGCCATGGCCTAATTCTCTTCATTTGAATGAGGAGGGAAAGGGGGTTAGATGGATTTGCTCAAAACTTGGTAGCTTTGTATGTATCCTTTCAGATTCACACGGACGTGGAGAGAGGTGGTGGAGAGGAAAGGGTGATTGCATCTAGTAAACTGGCTGTCATTCATGTGATCTAGGAGGGCTAGGCAAAAAGAGGGAAGGAGACTAGCCCTCATCATTAGACGAGCCATAGCACAACTGTCAATGGCATTAGGATCAAAGAAGAGGGGAGGCAGGCTGTGCTCTTGTGGAGTCGGGTCTTGCTTAAGTAATAGCTTAAGTAATCTAAGGTAGTTACATGTAGTTACAAAAGCTAGATCGGGGCATGAAGAGAAATCTGCGAGAAAGCACGTCATAGAGTCATCTAGGCTTTCTGAGTTAAAGAGGAGGGCATGTTTGAAGGATACTACATTGGAGTTATAGATAATGGAAAAGTCGTAATGCCCGTGGAGGGTGGCATCAAAATCTACACCTACCCTTCGAGGGTATGCCATGTATGTGGGGTTGTTCCTCTCGAAGGGCAGCATGTTACAAAATGCCATCCAGGCGAGCATACTAATGTCGCATACTCGCCTCCTCCACAGGGGTTGGCTTTTATAGCCCTGTACTGTATGTGGAACTTCAAAAACTTTGTTTTGCCAGTAGTCGGCCTCTTCAGTTCCCCAAGAGGTGGGGGTCTTCTCTCTCTTTTCTAGCCACTTTTCCCTAGTCGGCCACCAATCGCGATCACCTCCTCCATCACCTTAAGCGGCAAGACCCTCCGCAGGCTATTGGGCAGGAGAAAGCTAAAGGTGAATGGATCCTTTTCTTTTTCTTGTCTCTCCCAAACCACTAGCTTTGCGTGGAATCTAGCTGGGATGTCATTGGGGCAAGGTGGGAGGGGTGTGGATGGCTACATGATTGGCTTGGCCCTTAATTGCTTCCTGGCTTCTTCGACTAACTTCCTGCATCTCTTTTTAAGTGCGGCTTGTCTCTCCATAGATGGGTCCTCCTGTTGTTTCTCTTGAGACTACGGCGAGGGGGGTTGTGGGATCACATCCTCTCTGAATCTACACATGTTGAATTCGAGTTCTGCTTCCTCCCCATGCTGGTCTTCTTGTTGTACTCCCTCTTCAAATCCTATGGCATCTATTTCCTGGGGGGTTAGGCCAGCCAGTAGACGGTATTTCCTTTGCTCTTCCAGGCTCAGTCTAACCTCCGCAGGTTGGGTTGGCATCTATAGTCCTGCATGCAGGGCTCTGCGTGTAATGTTAAGCTTCTTTTGTGCCACCTCCAATGATTCTCCCTCCTCTGGGCGGGTGGTGTCCATGATTGTGTTGAGGAAGGCCTTTTATTGGGCACCGAAGGCCACCCGAGCAGCTTCTGCCTTGTTCTCAGCAATGATCTTCTCTTTTTCCACCAAAATAAGGCACCATGCTAGTGTCTTCACCCTTCTTTCATTCTGCGTGGCCCACTTCTCTGCTCTCTTGTTCATCTCTTCTAGGCTCTCTGCTTGCCTTAGAGCTAGGGTTGTGAGCCTTTGTTCTTGGTCTTCCCATTCTCTAACCAGATTATTCTTATTCTTCTTTTTTGGAGTTCAGCTGATCGGTTAGGGACTTGATCTTGTTCTGCTGCTGCTCCATGTTTTGTTTTCTTTCCTCGTCCCTGGCATTGAGCTTAGCCATAAGTGCTTCAACTTTGGCTATATTTGCAATGAGCTCCTCATACTGCATGATCAGGAGCTTGTGTTCTCTCTGCATTTTCACAAGTTCCTACGTTTCATTGTCTAGTAGCTGCCTCCAGTGCTCTTCCCTATCCTCCTTAGCCATCACTTCTTACTTAAGATCCGAGATCTCCCTTTGCTGCATGGCTATCATTCTAGTTTTGTCGAGTTGGAAGGCAGCTACTGACTCCTTTTCAGCTGCCAACTTAGCCATAGCTATCTTTCGTTCCTCCTTAGCTTTCTCCAATTGGGAGAATATCTCGACGACATACTCGTTGTAGTTAGCTGGCATCATCATTGTGTGGATTGGTGATGTCGAGGCTTCCACCTTCTTCCGTTTAGGGTCTTGCCTTGATTCTGCATCAATGGTTGGCCTCTTTTGCCCTGTGGCCGTAGTTTTGGTGCTTTGTCCCTGGGCCATTTCTTTGTTGATGAAGTATTGCATCCATGCCACGAAATTTGAAACATCGGCACTGGTCGGGATGCTGGGGGTGATGGTGGTTGGTTCGGTGGGAGGCACCATGAGGGGAGGAATTGGGTGAATTGGGGCTTTGCCCTTGCCCTCAATGACAATGGGCGACACGATTTTCGGTGCCTGTGTGCTAGAACCAAGCCCTTCTTCTCTTTGCGGGCTCAGATTCCCCAATTCATTTGCCCTGCTTTGTTGTTCAATAGACCGGCGTGTAGCCTCAACCAAGTCTTCTTCCTCCTTTCTTCTTAGTTTCTCTTCTTCCTCAGTGGCTTTTCTTTGCCTTTCCACTTCTATTTTTCGGCATTCTTCCTCCTTTTTGTCTTTTTCTTCCTTTTCCTTCTTTTTTCTCTCCTGAACCTCCTATTTTGATGCCTTCTTTGCCTTCTGTAATTCCTTCTTTTCCTTTTCTTCTTCATGTTTCTTCTTCTTCTCCCTCTCCTTGGCCTCCTTAAGGGATTTTTTTTTTGCCCTTTCCAAGACCTCTTTCTCCTTCTTGCAGCCTTCGTCATCCTTTTTCTTCCTTTGGGTTGTTTTCTTCTTGGGTTTCTTGGTCGTCTTCTTGCTTTTGTATTCTTCCCCTTCTTCCTCGGTCTTGGTTCTATCAGTGAACCCTTCTTTGTCCTGGTGAGGGGGCGACCTATCCAACATTTCTCCTTCTCTTTCTTTTGCATTCTGTGTCTCCTTTATTGCCTCCTAGATGAGCGCAGTCAAAATGCTTCCATAGCCGATAAATGAGGCCTTCTTCCTTTCTGTGGCCTTGGAAGCTGGAGACTCTCCATCTGCTGGCATACTTTCCAAAGCCAGTGCTTTAGCCGCCTGGTCGATGGTTTTGTGGGCATACCCATTCCAGTTGACTTCATCTAAGGTGTGGGCTGCTACATTCTCCAGCACATGCACGTTGATTCGATGCATTAAGGCATTGTAGCGCTGGTTGGAGAAGAGCGTGTGCACTAGCTTTGCCTGTAGCCTGGCTTCATCATCAGGGATGTCGTGGATGTTGATACTGTCATTAGTTAGCACCTCCTCTCTTTTCATTTTCACCATGGTGTAGACATCCCTTTTTTGTTTTTTCTCTATCTTCGGTTCCAATCCCAACGCCTTCTCCACCAAGGCTGGGTTCAAGTGTACCTGTACATGTTTAGCATTTTCTCCCCTTCCCACCATCACTGTGTTGTACTACCGGTCAAGTCGTATGTCCTAAAAAACTCCACACACTTCGTGTGGTCAGGCTCTTGCACAAATTTCCCCAAGTACTTGGTGAGGTTGCACTGCTCGATGACTCTCTTGGCTACTTCCTCCTTCGACACTACTTCTTCAATGTTCCGGATGGTCCAAAACGTCAGTTGATTGTAGGTGCGGTTTTCTAGGGATATGCCATACTGCACTCTTTCCTCCTCCGTGAACGGGAGTCGGTGGGTACGGTCTTGTTGCGATATTTTATGTTCCTGTCATAAACCGTAATTTTCATTAGTGCTTTCCACATAGTAATTTGTTGATTGCTGAAAAAGAAAAACTTTATGCTTTTTGAATGAATTCATTAAGAACCAATGTAGATTTTCCTTTTCAGAATTTGACTTTTTGCCCTTTACTTCAAAGTTTCCATGCCCTTTTCCCTACCCCATCCATTTTTCATAATGTATGTTTATGTGTTTCACTAATTTTGATTTGATTGGCTTGATTTGATTCACCTTACTCCCTCCACTTCCAGCTTAAGAAGAATCCTTCCTAGGATTTAGGGTCAGAAGGGCAAGGGCATTCGACATGGTGGTGTAGGAATTACTTGTGAAGGAGTCAATCATAGAATTGGGGGTTGTATCTAAGCGACCTTCGTGATCCAGATCAAAGGGTCGAATCCCCACTTGCATGATATATGTGAGAACATCTGTTAGAACGTCACCAGAGTTGACACGGATAGCAATGTGTAACTCTTCCTCACTCAACAAACGATCAAGGTAGGGGTGTCCTTTGATGTGTTCTTCCATGGATCGGCCCCGAAGAGTGGTTAACACTCTATACGAGGTTGGTGTGACATATGTGGGGTCATATTCTGTTGTTTTGATAGCGCGGCGCTGCTCAACGTTGGTCATTATGCAGCACCCTTCAACTTCCCATTGTAGCCTAAGAGTGCACCAATGCCTCAAGAATGGGGAGTCAGTATCGGCGAGCTTTGATAACGCTGTGATTTATTGATCAGTGATAGCAGAAGTGGTTCACTGATCGTATGATGTGATGAGGCGTTGCTTGATGGCTTGCTCCTTGGAGATCTCGCTGTTGAGCAATTCAATAAGTGGAGCAAGAAGCTTTTGAGAATGCAAATTCAAAGGTCTCCCAAGAGCATGGCATCGTTTTAAGTTCAGTTGCAAAGGGTTCCTCCAATAGTCCTAAGTCCAAGCGGTCGTAGCTTAGTGCTAGCGACATGAAGGTGGTGTCTAGTAGTTTAATGCATTCCACCATGTCATCCCCGGTGTCCTCAATGAGGTCGGTGGCCAACGCTAAAAAGGATTTGCATTCATAGGAGGGCGTAAGGCCGAGGTTTGCTAGAACTAGAGATTGTGACAACGAAGAGTTGCGATTGGGAGTAGTATTGAGTCTGCGGTTGGACTGCTTGGATTATGGGTGGATTAGGAGCAGCCACGACGGATGGATTGCTACATTGAGGTTGGATTTGGGGAGTCAGATTGACTTGGTCGGGTGATGACTCTTGTGACGAAGTCTATTGTTTGGGTCGATAGGCTTGTGTGACTCTCTTGGGTTTAGGCGTGGATAAGTTTGATGGCTGTGGTTTTGGAGAGCACTACGGCTTATGGTTTGGAGGGTTTATGGGACTTGGATCGATCAAGCTTGAGGGTGGCGTATAAGTAGTGCCTTTGGCCGTGTAGGCCTTAGGGATCCACAGCCAGGTGTTGTCCACGTAGTAGCCTTGAACATGCAAGAGGGCTTTAGGGATCCATCTTTGCTTGATCATGCGGCGCTTTCTGTGACTGCATCTTGGCCTCATAGGTTTAGAGTTTTTGGTTTTATGAGGATAAGAGCGTTGACTCCTAGGCGGCGATTGCGGCTGCTTAGGCTGCCATTGAAATCTGGGCTGTTGAGCCTTAAGTTTTGCTCTGTGGGCTATGATTCATGAAATCTGGGAGGTAGCGGCCGTGCACTACCCCCTCCTTGGACTTGGTTACAGATATTTCTACTAGTGATGTTGCGGACAGTGATGAGGTCACGCAACCTTGCTGAAAGTTGTGACAATGCAAATGTTGCCTATTGCAAGATGGATATGCTGTGACTCATAATCAACATTGCAGTGAGTCTGCTTTTTGAAAGTTTGCCCCAACAGAGATTCCGTGCCTGCGTTTTTAGCATTTGGCAACATATAAAAAACCATTGGGACAATCTCAGACTCGATAGAAATTGTAGCTCTGCAATTGCCGAGAAGTGCATAGGAATGGGCTCCATATGGACTTAATTTTTCATTAGTGAGTTGAAGTGGTATTCTGCCAAGTTGAGTCCAATGATCATGAGTTAAGACATTGAAGCCTGCTCCCTCGTCGATCAAAGTGTTGAAAGCGCATGTTTGTTTTGCAGTGACCGTGATATGGAGGTATGTGGGCTTTATGGCTTCCTCATCCTCATCATCAATCTCAGTGATTGTGGCCACTCGTATCTTGACAGGCGGTTCTAACATCAGGGGCTTGTGCAAAGGATGGGTGGGAGGGTAGTACTTCTTGACATGACTGCCATTGAAGAAGCCTATGCCCTCACCCTCTAAGGTCTCGAGCTTTGAAAGGTCCAAGACCTCTAAATTTCATTTTCTGCTTATGTCCCTTAACTGAGTAGAGGAGCACTAAGTCACCCTGTTCAAAGTTGCGTTGCTTGACATGCTTATCAAACCAACTCTTGCGTCGGTCCTTCTCACATGTAAGCGCATGGGTGGCTAGAAGGCGAGTCTCTGAGAGGCGTTCGTGTTCGATCAGGCATTGCATCCATGCCTCCTTCCCTTCCCATCATTCTTGAAGTGCTATTCTCAGGCTAGGAAAGAAGAATTCTAATGGTAGAACCGCTTCAGTTCCATAGGTCTTCCTGAAGGGGGTTTGACCGTGACAACCGTTTTATAAGCTGTGCAGTAAGCCCACAAAGCTGCCATCAGCTTGTTGTCCTAGTCGCTGCGTGAGGTTGAGACCACCTTAGTCAGGACATTGACAAGATTCTTATTCGTGGATTTTGCTTGACCGTTTTCCTGAGGGTAGTATGGCGATGATTTGCGATGGATGATGAGAAAGGTGGACAGGAGATGTGCTATCACTTCGTTGATGAAGTGCGTGCCTTGGTCACTGACCAGTTCGATGGGGCAACCGAATCACGAGATCACTTGCTCCCATAAGAACTTGGCAGTCATCATAGTGTCATTTTTTTGTGTCACTCTTGCCTCTGCCCATTTTGTGAGGTAGTCCGTGGCCACAATAGATTGGGTTCTGAGCAACAGAGAGGAGGCTGTTATTTTGATCCATGTTATTGGTCTACGAAGGAGCCCCAAGAGATCTAATGCTTGGAGATTGTTTCTAAGTAATGCCAGACAAAGGATTTTAGTTTATGTCAATACATATTGATTCAATTCATTGTGCTTTTTCTTTATCGTGTTTATCTCTTGTGTTTTATTTTCCTTCTCTTTCATCTCCTATCTCTACTTCCTTCTATGTCTGATCCCTGGTGGATATGATCTTTCGACAAAAACCACTCCAACAACAGATATATATAAAGGTTGGCACATGTCTTGTATTTCTCCAGAATGCCTTTTGAGCTTTGATCAAGATTTTTCTTGGTTGGCATTTGATTGACATTGGTCTATAGTGGCATGCTTTGTAACCATCACTATGCCTATGGTCTATGCTTGACCCTTTGATACATGCTTTGACGCATATGTAAAAAAATGCATGCTCCTTACATTGTCTATTTTTATTGCCACTTGGAGCTTTAGTTGGGCTTTCATTTGTATAATTTGGAGCTCTTGGATGCTTATTTGGGTTGTCAAAGATTTGACATTGACTGTTACATGATGTACTGGAATTTATAGGTGATGCTTGATCAATCCCTTGCTTTGTATGCTCCGTCGATATACGATCTTGGCTCCATGATGCATTATGTATTCACATGATATCTTTGAGCTTGGTTGCTTGATTGATATTGATCTCTTTGCCAATGGGAGCTTCATGCTATCTTTGGATATTGCAGAGCTTGTAGTTTATGCAGTTGAGCTTCTTAAGTAAATGAGAGTGGGATATCTTACATGTCTATGCTCTTGATAGATACGTGTTTGCATTGGATGCTTTTGGGCTGATTTGATCCATCTTCTCTTTGAGCATACACCGACCTTTGTCAGGTCTTATCAACTAGGTATACACCTAGCTTGGCTTACTCTTTGAGTTCTTTATGCTAGGGCTTGTATCCTTCTATTGACATTGATTACTCTGACACATTTGGGTGTTTGGCTCTTGGTTCTTGGCTGCTATAGTGTTTGTTACATGCCCGCTTCATGCAAGATCTGACCTAGCAGTCATACTTGACTTTGGATCACTGTTAGCTCATTGTTTGCTCTCTTTTTCTCACTACTGTGATTTATTATAGCAAGCTATTTTATGCAGAGTCTATGATGTATTTATTGAGCTTAATCATGTCATTTTGATATACTTTTGGTACTATTTGATGGGACATCTATTCATTTTAGCATTTTCTCTTACTTTTAGCTTGTTTTGGTGGTGGTTTTAGCTTGTTTCTAGCTAATTACAACTGGTTGTTTTTTGCATAGTGTGCCTCTGTTTGACTCATTATGGCTAGTCATCTCAAAGATACAACTTTGTTTAACATTTCCAAGTTGGATGGTACTAAGTATGGCTTTTAGAAGTCACAAATATGGCAGGTTTTGGTGCAAAAATCATAGATTAAGCACTAAGAAACAAAGGTATTAAACTCAATAACATGGATGATGATGAACTGAACTGATTTAGATGCACTATGTAAGTCCATTATCATTTTATCACTCTCTAAAGACGTCCACATGAATGTTGTTGAAGATAGTGCATAGAATCTATGGGAAAGGATTCAGGAATTGTATGCAAAGCAAATCCATGCTTTGTAGATGTATTGGCTTAAACAGTTGATGGATCTCCACATGAAGGAGGGGACCCCATTGTCTACTCAATTTAGCTAGTTTCATTTTATCATGAAGAATCTTCTTCAAAAGGGTATTGAGTTTCAAGATAATTTGCATCCTTTGTTTTCGCTTGGCACTTTACTTGAATCTTGTGGGATGTATTTTGCATTGCAATCTGTACCAACAAACTTGATGGGATGAAATTGAAAGATGTAGAGAGTGCGCTTTTGATTGAAGAAATTGACAAGAAAAACAATTATGCTTCTTGCAGTTCATATGCTTTATCTGTTAGAGGTGGTAGAAGTGGCAAGAAAGATAATGATTGTCATGGGAAGGACTCTCAAAAGTTCCAATCTAAGTCATGTGGATATAGCAAGTCCCGTGGATGTAAGTTTGATCTTATGCGCCATTATTGTGGGAAAGCAGAACACATATGATCGCAGTTCCATAAGATGCACAATGACAAGAACAAAGAAAAGGGGAAAGTAAAACTATAGGAGAAATCCAATGATCACGGCATTATGCCTGTAAAGTCCAACATAAAGATTGAGAAGATAAATGTCATGCAGCCTGAGGATTCCAATGGTGACTACATCTTAGCAACCTCTTCAGGTGATGCCTCTCAGCTGCCCAAGGCTTAGTCTATGCATGCATAGTGTTGGCTCTTGGATTCGGGTGCATCTTTTAATGTGACCCCCTACCATGAGTGGTTTCTTACATATCATAGTGTATCTAGTATTGTGCGCTTAGGTGATGATCTATCTCTTGCTATTATTGGCATTGGTGATGTCACTCTGCAGTTTTCCTCTGGTAGCACTTTTTTTCTACATAATTACGTCATGTACCTACCCTAACTAAAAGCCTTATGTTTTGCTAGATAGCTTGATGATGTAGGTCATCATATATGCTTTCATGATTCAACATGCAAGATAAATTGTGGCATGCTTGTTCTTGCAAGAGGTGCCAAGTCTAGCAGCCTCTGCCCCTTGGTTGTATATGGTACTATTGACCATGTTTTATAAGTAGGTTCTATTCCACATGTATCTGTTTGGCATGCTCATCTTAGGCATATGTCACTTAAGGGAATGAAAAATACTTAGTGCTTTCCATTATCTTCTGCCTTTTGACTACTCACATTTTGAGTCACATGATTATTGTTTATATGGAAGGTAGACTAGGAATTCACATAAAAAGTCTACAAAAGCATTCGGATGTATGTGGACCCATGCTCTATCAGTCATTAGGGGGGTGCGAAGTACTTTGTCACATTTATTGATGATTATTCATGTAAGGTTTGGGCTTATCCCAAAAAGTAGAAATCTGATGTCTTTGCAGTCTTTCAATGTTGGCTTGCTTTAGCAGAGAACCAATTTGGGCATAGACTAAAATGCCTAAGGACCAATAATGAAACTGAGAACGTCTCACATGCCTTTGAGTAGTTTTGTGACAAGTGAGGTATTAAGTGTCAGTTGACCACCCCCCTTACACCTCTCCTAAAATGGTATGGTTGAGCGTATGAATAGGAATATCTAGGAGAGGATCTGCAGTATGCTTAGCCAAGCAAGCTTACCACAACATTTTTGGGCTAAGGCAATCTCTATTGCCATGCATCTCATTAATGGGTTACCTTACAGTGGTATTGACTTCCAAGTTGCAAAGGAGATATGGATAGGAAATCCTCCCTCATATGCTCATTTGCGTGTCTTTGGATGTAAGGCGTTTTGCATGCCCAAGGACAAACACAATAAGATGGATCCTAAAAGTGTGAAATGTATTTTCCTTGGCTATGGAGATGTAGGTGAGATGAGATATCATCTTTAGGATTCGCAGGCGTTAAAATTGATCCACAACCATGATGTTGTGTTTCATGAGGGAAAAATGCATATGCAGCGTGAGAGTTGTTGAAATATGTAGGGTTATCTTTCAGGGGGAGCCCCTTGCTCCCACACAGCCAGCTAGACAGCTTGCACCAATAGGGATCCTCATGGCTAGGATTTCAGATAGGATGTTGGACAGGTATCACAACCTGCATTGAGGTGTTCTACTAGAGATAGAAAACCTCCTAACTACTATGAGCTCTCCATAGATTATGTCTTGATTACGCATGAATAAGAGTCTCTCACTTATGATTATGCTATGCATAGGGATGATAGTCACTCTTGGGAGAGGGCTATGTAGTCTGAGATTGATTCCTTGCATAAGAATCATACGTGGGATTTGGTTTCCTTTCCTAGTGGCAAGAGGGATTTGCCTTGCAAGTGGGTGTACAAGTTGAAAAGTATCCTTGGACACCCCAGGCCGGCATACAAGGCAAAATTTGTAGGAAAGGGTTTTAAGCAAGAGCATGGTGTTAACTTTGATGAGTTCTTCTCTCATGTGGTAAAGATGAACACCCTATGCTTAGTATTGGCTTTGGTTGCCTAGCTTGACTTGGACTTGTACCAATTGGATGTCAAGAGAACTTTCTTGCACGGGGACTTGCATAATGAGATACATATGGAGCAAGCTAAGGGATTTCTAGAGTCTGGTCGAAAACACCTAGTGTGCAGATTGGGGAAGAGTCTTTATAGCTTGAAGCAGGCATCTAGGGAATGGTACCACAAGTTTGATGCATTCATGTAGTCACATGGCTATAGCCATAGTCCTATGGATCCGTGCTTGTACACGAAGAAAGCCCCTACTAGTTCATTAATAATTTTGGTACTTTATGTGGATGACATGCTTTTAGTAGGGAAAGCTCATGATGAGCTAGATGCACTTAAGGCTCAGCTCAAGAAGAGATCTGAGATGAAAGATCTAGGACAAGCATTTCATATACTTGGTATGCGCATTATACATGACATATCTTAGGGACTACTCTATTTGTAATAGAAGAAGTATATCCATAAAGTCCTTGAGTGCTTTTGTATATGCAAGATGTGAAGCCTAGTGGTTGTCCATTGCCTTCTCATGTGAAGGTATCACAGGTTGATTTTTAGCAGATAGATGAGTAGAGGGCCGAGATGGCCAATATTCCCTATGCATCCATAGTGGGAAGTCTTATTTATACCATGATAGCCACCGATCCAGATATTGCATTTGCAGTTGGTGTTGTGGCATGTTATATGGCTATATCTGGCAAGAGGCATTGGCATGCCATGAAGGCTATCATGAGGCACCTGGAGGGAATTTCTGATATGTGCATATGTTATGGTAGCTAGGATATAGGAGTCATAGGATACACTGACTCTGACTATGCATGACATCCAGATAGTAGGAAGTCCACTTCTAGCTATGTGTTCAGTTTTGCTAGAGGTGCTATATCATGGATGTATAGGGTGTAGAAATGCATGGCTCTTTCTACTACAGAGACCGAGTATGTTACAGCCCCACCGAGGCTTGCAAGGAGGCCATTTGGTTGGGTCATTTGGTTTCTGACCTTGGTATTGCAGATGCTATCCCTACACTACATTCAGATTCTATGAGTGCTATCTAGTTAGCCAAGAATCCGATCCTCCATGCAAAGATGAAACACATTGAGGTGAGGTATCACTTCATTTGTGAGGTCATTGAGGATAGGTCTATTTGACCTTGTCAAGATCTCAACTGACCAGAATCCTGCAGACTTGCTCACAAAAAGCCTCACTATAGAGTGCTTCGCCTTCCTTAGGAGGTTGATGGGCTTTGGATGAGATAACATCTTTCCTCATCCTATTGTATCTATGTATATGTTGTACTATCTTTTGTTTTTTCTTTTCACTCCTCACTGAGGCAGATTCACATTTAAGTGGGAGGTTGTTGGGGGTAAAGGTGCCTTTGCCTAGTTGCCCGTGTATTACTACATTGTCAGTGTACAGTGCAAGCAGTGGGTGCCCATCATTGCCACTTCATTATTTATTCTTTTAGTGGCATTTGACTAAAGGGAAGACCGGTTACACATTGTGACTATTGGAGTTCCCACATGGTTTCTCTCTCTCTCTCTTGGTCTTGCTTCTTCCACCATAGCTCTTACTCCCACTCATGCTTCTACTTTAGGGCTCGCATCCCTTTAGGGATATATATATATATATATATATATATATATATGATTTTAAGTCTATGGTGTTACTAGCATTTGTGTCCTTACTTCTAACATAAAGTATGGCTACCCTCGATCTTGGTTCACAATCTCATGATAGCAACAATAGGTCACGCCAAATGTCATGAAGGCAATGTACATGAATATATCCACATTGCCCCAAGATACCAATGGATAGGTAGGTTCATGGCCATGAAACCCTAGCCAAAGCTCAAGTTGTAGTTTAACATGGAGAAGAAGAAGCTTTGAGCGGATAGCTTAGTATGGAAAAGGAGAAGCTACATGAGGAGGCAAAGTTGCTAAATTACATGATTGATGCTGTTGACCCTCTCTCTCTATCCCTCTCTCTACTCTCAGTTTTATTGTAGGACACAAAATCTTCACACACACACACACACACACACACACTCTCTCTCTCTCTCTCTCTCTCTCTCTCGCCTTAGCTTTAGTGTACAAGGATACAAGAATTTATGGAACCCAAAGCTCAGTAGGTAGTTTGATATGGACGAGCTTCATAAGAGAACAGACATTGCATATGAGCACATATCATCAAGTGGTTTCTCAAGAACCCTCAGGAGCAAAAATGGCACATAGTATGAGGAGGAAAGCATATCTTAACATAACAATGGTTATTTGGTAGTCTAGCATTATGGCATGAGAAATTTGGCTACATGCAATACAAATGTGGGAGCTTCAAGTATGTAGAGGCAATGGTAGAAGAGTAGTTACCTCTTGTTCAATGGTATGGTCATCTTTGTACGCTTGGTTAGTTATATGATCATTGTTAGAGCTTGCTTACTATCATAATTATTTTAAAAGTCTATTCAAAAATTTTCACTTTTGTAGTCTCACATTTAGCTTATGGGATCTTTTTTAAATGTCCCTTAATAATATGGAAACTGATGAACATGCGAACATTTATCATGGAATTTGTCTCTTACATTCATCACACTAGGGATTTATTCTAATTTTGTATGTAAAGTGTGATTTGTCTCTTCCCTTAATCACACAAGGACTTTAATTTTGAGCTTAGAGTGCCTATACCCAGTAGTTCATGCAAGAAATTGGTTAACTTTAACTTCCTAATTCTATTTGTCAAGGTAGACCAATATTAGCACATAATTGTTGATAAGGTAACTATGCTCAATCCCCAACATGATTTGCAAATTTATTGAAATTTTTAGGATCTTAAAAATCAAGCAAGCAAAAAATTCTATAAGTTTACCAAGCAAGAGACACACACCTCTATGTATGTGTGTGTGTGTGTTTGTGTATGTTCGCACACATCAACAGTAAAGGTCAATGCGTATTCAAGGATTTCTTCTTGAACACATACTTCAAACTAGAAGAGTTACAATCAATGTCTAATCAAATAAATGATATTTTATAGAGGCTTTGAATACATGTCAAAGATCTCATTTTGACATCAGGGATAATACATGCAAGCTAATTTTTGCAAAGTCATATGCTTTTAAGATGTATATCACACATACATACACACATTAACAATTCAAGGTCTTATGTCAATACAAAGATCATTTCTTGAGTATACAAGGCAATGGAGGCTCCTCATTCCATTAGATTATGGTAGCCTCAATAATAGTAGTCTCACCCAAAACTCTAACTAAGGGATAAGTTGGAAGTCATGGTCATCTTTTCTTACTCTTGATTAGTGATGGATCGTTTGTTGGATATTTCTTATAAAAATTTGTTATGTAGATCTTTTAAATCTCCATCTTCTCACCATCTTTGTTGACTTCATATTTACACTCACTCACTCACGCATGCACGTATGCACACACATACACACACACACACACACACACACTCTCTCTCTCTCTCTCTCTCTCTCTCTCTCTCTCTCTCTCTCTCTCTCTCTCTCTCATGCCCACAATGTATGTGAAGAAAAGCCTAGAGCTTCTCAATTCCATGGACATGGAGCCCATACTGCATACATTGTTTTATGTTTATAGAGTGTGGAAGCTCAATGCATGACATGAAAAGTTCATGGTGAGCTCAAGAGATCCCTCTATTCTTTGTCTTACTATGGAAAAATTTGTGCTACTATAGAAAAAACATTGCAAATGATTCTACATGCAATATACCAATGACTCTATACTTCATTGACTATACAAGATGGATCTCCAAGCCCATTGCATAGCAAAAGGCCAATCATGCACCCAAAAAAATAAATACACAAGCATCCAAATTCTACTATTTTTTGACCTCACCTGGTTTCAAAGAGAATCCTATCACAATTATGAAAGAATATAATTATAAGGTTTTCTAATCAAGCTTATTGATCACATAGAGAAATAAATACAGGTATGTTAAAGGTTATAAAGCTTAGGAATCAAATAAACAGGTACTTGCATCGGATGTGTTGAGATTGTCGAAGCACTTACATTGGATGCTTTGAGATTGTAGGCAATATGTCTTTGGGATCAAATGAAAAATAGAATTCACCATATCTTTATGAAATTAGAAAGCGCCTTTCTTGTAGGATAAAGTAATTTTTGTAGCCTTTTACCCCATGTTTTACTTATTTTGAAAAAGGAAACGATCCATTGTTGACACTTAATTATACTTTGAAAATGATGGGATTAGAGCTTTGCATGAACTATCTAATGTTGTTTGACGTTTTGGGATGTTAGGTTTCTAGGCTAGCCATCTGATTTATTCAAGATGACTCATGTCAAATGCACAATATTAGTGTTTGAAGTTTTGGGATGTTAGGTTCTTAGGCCAGAAATGTCATTTATTTGAGATGATTCATGTCAAATGTGCGATTTTGGTTGGTTTCAATGTTTTGGATCATTTGACTGCATGACCTTATTGAACTCAAAGGGCTATGCAGCAAAATGGCATAAAGGCTTGGGAAGTTTTCAATTTTGACATGAATTGGGAATTGTTTACAAATGGCTAAAATAAGTAATTTGGACACATGGAAGTCTCCACTACAATTGTTGTGAAAGATTCTACTAAATAATTATTAGCTAAAGCTTTGGGGTCTTTCATGGTTGGTTTCTTTGTGACAACCACCCATGAACCCTCTTGCCACATGAATCTATCTTATCCAAAAAAAATACTTTTTAATTCCTTCATCTTTTCATATGGTTGAAACACACAAATTTATATACGCACAAATCTATTTATTATACTTTAGTATCACTATGTGTAGGAATGCTGGTTATATATTTGTATACAAGTATATGTGTAAGTCAAATTTATGTGATCAAGTTGAATATATTCTTGATTTAGTTGTAGATACATCCTAGAATCATATTGAAAAAGCATTTAAATATCTTGATACATTTATAGAGCATGTTTATACATGTGTAAAGCAAAATGAGACATGCATTAGGACACGAAGTGCCCTAAGCATTACAAATATTGGTGCTTTGAACTTTGATACAATACACTAGTAGAATACTGGTGTGAAGCACTGGGAGAACACTAGCACGAAGTGCGAGGAGAACCTAAACACAAAGTGCCTAGTGTTCTTTTGCATTGTGCAACACTATCGTGCCCATCAAAAGTTCATACGCTCTTTCGTTGGAAGGGGACGACCTCCCAATCACAAGCATGTGCCTTCACCAAGCATAGCAACTTAATCACACCTCCCAATCACAAGTTTGTGTCTTTACCAAGCACCAACTTAATTGGATGACAAAGTGGTCGCATTAATCTTTGTGTTAGCAACTTTAGTGTATAACCGGTTCATTACCAAGCCTCAGCTCTTCTTTTCAGGAAGCCTCGATGCGGGTTCGGTAGTGACGTTCAAGCGTAGTCTAAGCATAGATTCATGTTGTTCCCGCATTCCCGTGGGCATGTGTCCTCAAAGACGAGATAGACACACCGATTGGGGGAGAGGCAGCAGAAGGAATGCCGCAGGAGGAGATATTGTGAAGAAGAAACGGCGGAAGGGGGGACCTTATACCAGGTTATCTAGGTAAATGGCGATGGCGGCGCCGGAGTTGACGGAAGGATAGTACGAAGTACTGAGGAGAACGGACGAGACAGTGAATGAACTGGGGGACGAGATGTAGCGGGGGCAGAGGCAGCGGCGGGGGCGGGGTGGCGGGGATAAGAGGAGGTGAAGCTCCGGAGGTCACCGTTGTGTCTGCAGGCGTGGGGGCTCATAAGCAAGAAGACACAAGTGCAGTTGCGGCTCATCGACGCCGGCCCTACGGCGGCGGGCTGCCGGACATCGATGCCAGAGTACGGAAGGACACGCCGGAGCTGCTGTCAGCCCTCCTGGAGGGTCCTGGCTCTGCAGTTCGACGACCCCGCCGCCGGCCTCACGCGCCTCATGCCCGCCCCGCTCAGCTCCTCCTCACCGCCTGCAACCTCATGAGCTTCCACCGAGCTTCTGACGGCCTTCACCTGGGGTTCACAGTTTCATAGTGTGTAGGTAAACCATAGGTATTTAGATATAAGGGATGCAAAGACTAGGACTCTTAATAAACTTTTCTCTCTATAATTCAACAAACTCAGTTGGGTCAAGAAACTTTGCATCTAAGTCTAGAAAAAACTTTTCTAGAGTTAATAGCTCGGATTTTTATCTCTAAGGGAGCTTATACCAGTAATTCAAACTATTTTGCTCAAAACAATGCTTCTAGTTCACTCTAAATAGCCCGGATGATGCATATAGTCACATGGATTCTATTTAGCCCAAAAACTCTTGAATTGCCTGATGAAAAACCCTTTCTTTTCATTGTCAAGACTCACATGTAGTAGTAGGCTTTCAGTCATATAAATCTGTCTTAAAATTCCCTTTGCCTCAGCATCCATATCAAGCCACATACATTGAGTTCTTTGGTCATAGTACTTCAGCCCTGTATTATCATGTTTAATAGCAATAAATTGATTTAAATCAGCTCCAAGAGGAATAAGAGCACTCTCTCCCTTCAATCCTTACACTTTCTTAGTATTTCCCAACTACTAGATGCTTGTAAGCATGACCAAGAAGCATTCAAATCCGTCAAAAAGATGAATAACAATGTTGTTGGCTTGAAATTTCCCGAATCACAATAGTAATGTGCTCTATTTGAGCCCATAACACCCATTACTAATCTCTCCCACATTAAGCTTTGATGGCTCCCTTTCTCCTCAATTTTTGTTGTCCATGATTCATGCTTGTCGTCATGGGAAGATTGCTTCAGATCCAACATATTAGGGATGGCCCCTTCAAATCCATGTAGTTTGCCCCCTTGCCATGCTCAAAATCAATGCCTTTTTTCATTCTGTGATGGGGCTAGAAGGATAATTCTCTCCTTTGTCATTCTCTCTTGGATATGGATACTTGTATAATCACTTGGGCTTATCCCTTAGGACACTTGAGAATGGAAATTCGTACTTTCTTTAGTCAATCTAAACATTGTAACTCTATTGGACACATCTTTTGCATAGACTTTGCAACCAAGGACTCGATAGATTCTCAAGGTCTCATCTCTGTATCATCATACACTTCGTAGAACTTAGCCTATCTCATGCTTCTTGGCATGAATAACACTCATTATTCCTATCAATCACTTTTCACGACACACGGATGTAATCTCGATATTTAAATAAAATGTGTGAACACATGGATTTAGTCACAAATGTCTTTACAACATGTCATATAACTCTTACCAATCTTGCCAAGAAAGTTTCAAAGTCTTCATCCAAGAGTAGGTACCATAGACTAAAAGATTTAGTGGCTCATTTGTTAGGAGCCAAAATGTCTCCTTGTTAAAAAAAATTACTTAGCAAATCTTTTTAATAAGGTTTGATTAATGTCTCAAATGTAAATAATTGATATGATTGTATGAATGATAATAAATTAAGTGGTATGTTATATGATGTATTTAAGCTCTCACATAAAGTATAAAGAGGGTGTCATATAAAGGGGTTACTTATAGATTGAATAGAAAAGGGTTGTGTTTTATTCAAGAAAAATTCACAGATTAGGATATTTCTAAATAGGCCATGAACGCACGCTATATAGAGAATATATATATAGTGAACCCCCCGAGATTAAGTCCCTCTCTCTTACATTCCATCCCCACCCAAAGGTTTTTGCCCTCAAAAACAATTTGAGCACGTGTGGTAACTAGGAGGGGCCGATCAGAGTACCACTCTATGGCATTATTACAAGGGTATACTAATGAATGAAGAGGTATTATTGTGTATGATAGGCCATGGGGTATGTACGATACATGGGCCTTATTGGGGAGTTATAAACATGAGTTTTGACCCAAATATCTAGAGTAAATGTGGTCTGCAGACAGTGGACAACATGTTGTTTACTACAGGACCCTGCTCTAGTGAATCTGTCATAACTTTCACTGGGAGACTCTGAACGGGGTGTGCTAAACATCAAAGAAAAGCTCTCGAGAAGTACTTTTAGCGCATGTATGGTGTGCATTGTTGTCCGTAGTGCAAAATAAAATCTGCTTTAAAACAGAGTGCTGTCTGCAGTCAGTCTAGGGGAAAACAGGGCCATAGTTAGCTAGATTTCAGCCAAATCCACTTCTAAAAGGTATGGGAACTCTTCAGCTTGATGCCAAGCTTTCATGGCTACCATGGACTTCACATGATGAGGGTTTCTGAGGTGGAAGAGAAGTCCAAGAAGCTGAGAAAGGAGGCTTCAATCTTGCCCAAGGGACCTGCAAGAAGCTAGGAATGAGAGCCAAGAAGGAGAGGATGCCTGGGGTGCTATCATTCTAGCTTGTAAGCAGCCTGCATTTTGCGTCAGATTTTACGGGGCTGCTCTTGGAGGGTTGGGGATGATCACTACAGCTTATACACTGCTTTGTTGGTTGCTCTTGAACTCCAGAAATGCAAGGAAGAAGGCTGTCACTCCATGGAAGAGAAGGGAGCAAGATTTGGGGCTGATTACCTCCATGGAAGCTTGCAAGAAGCTTGAGAAAGGAGGAGAGAGAAGACCCTCCCTGAAAAGTAACCCCAGCTAGACTTTCTTCTAACTCCTCTGACCACGATTACTAAGAGTTCACGTTCAAAATGGTCTAAAAAGAACCCACAAACTGCCAAAGTCAGTCTTCCTTCCTCCAAACTTGGTCCAAGCCACCATTAATGCTCCTGCCTGCAGTCCTTATGGTCTAGAAATCTTTGGGAACTCCCCTACTACTCCCTGTACATGTGTACCTGCGACTCAAAATTCCATGTGACTAGAAAGTTGTAACTGGGTAAAATGAAGGACTAACTGGGGCCAAGAACCTAGGCTATGATACCAATTGTCAAGGAGAGGGACTAGGAGAGAGAAAGAAGAGAGAGAAGATTGCAGAGAAGAAGAATAAGAAGAGCAGAAGAGAGAGAAAGACAATTACGAGGAGAGAGAAATACTAGAAATGGAGAGAGAAAGACTGGAAGAGAGGGAGAAAAGACATGGAAGCTTGGAGAGCAAGGTGAAGGAGAAAGAAGACTTGTATTAAATATCTAATAATTAAAAATTAAGTCTCTCTCACCTTATATACTAGCTAGTGTAGCTAGTATTTCCCTGTTATTAAGTCCCCCTCTCTCTTACACTCACATAGCCACCTTCATCTTTAGAAGATCATTAAGAAAACTAATAAGATCTTACTAGGAGTAGTGATCATATAGAGGATGGAATATGTGAAGTAATTACTCACAAGAATGAGAAATTACTTGCAATAGAGAGCACATCTTGAGATATGCAAGTTACCTATTTTAAAGTTTGTCTCCATAGGTTTTCAGCAATGTTAATTGAAAAATGAATTGTAACATAGGCTTGTTCTCAAATCCATAGTTCACTTGGAATATGTAATATTTGTAAGACTTTTTTTAGTTATTTGATGAAAAACTTTATTTAATCATATTATCTCTCTCTTATACATGATAAAATCATTTTTAATAGTTTGTAGTACACACACACTCTCTCTATGTTTATACATAATAGTAAAACATCATATGACCCACCACCGTTGTCCTCAAATGGCATGTGCTCTCATGAAAAACCCAAAATGATATGCTTTTGCACATTATTTTAATGGATGCAGGAAGTGAGAATGCCTAAGTGTTTCCAAAGACACGTAATTGTCATGATCCATGGGAAAAGGATTTTCAAGTTCAAGAACTTTACTAGAATGATTGCCAAGATTGTTGCATGACTTTCCTAGATGAGAAAATTCAAGTCAAAGTGATTTTTCCTCTCTTGCTTCCTCTTTCTATGTTTATGCATAATAGTAAAGATACTATTGTATAGGTTATGCATTTCTTGGATATAACAGTACTATTTTTTACTTGGGGGTGTGTATTTATTTAATACAATAATACTATTTGTATCTAAATATACTCACATAAAATTTCCAATTTCACCACCATCAAACTTATCTTCGTTGGTTATTTGGTTTATATGTGTACAAAGCAATATAAACTCTCATTGATCTCTTCTTTAATAAAATGTTATTTAAATTGTGTAAGTAACTAAATTAGGATCATATTTGAATAAATACTTACTAGGCTATATTTGAATAAACACTTAGTGTCATATTGATCTATCTGTCAATGTGACACATTCACTTAAGTATAAAAGATGTGAATGATACTTGCACAAACACCATTTTTGAATAATACAACTTGTTCTTTCTTCTCAGGCTTCTCTCTTGTCTTTTCATGGCTACCTGCCATCTCTCTCTCTCTCTCTCTCTCTCTCTCTCTCTCTCTCTCTCTCTCTCTCCATTTCTAGTCTTTCTTTCTCCTCATCAATCTTCTCTCTCCTCTTAGGTCTATTCTTTACAAATGGTCTACATCAAGTGTTGTTTAGTCTTTACTATAATCAAAATCATTATTATTATTATTATTATTATTTCGTTTATTATTTAATCCCAAGGTGTGCTATCTTTAATAATATTCAAATAATACTAATCGCGTCTATTTTTTAAGTTTCTTAAAATTTAAATTTTTAATTTTCTTATTTATTTTTAGTTTTTAAGTTAGATTCTAAGGTGTATTATCTTTGCCTTTAGTAATATTCAAAAATTGATAATTATTGCTAATTTTTAGATTTTTGAAATATTTTTTGTTAGTTGGTGAATTTATTTTTCAATATTATCATATTTCACCTTACGAGATGCAATTGTAAATGACATTATGCCCATTGTCTACGAATGATATCATTAGTAAAAGTATTGCAAGAGTAATTGAAATTTTATTAAGTGATGGATTTACTATCCTTGGTATATAGAAATTATGTACTATGGGTATATGCAGTGCTATTGTATAATACAAACAAGTATGACGATAATATATATTGCTCATACGCTAGGTAGATATTTAATGATTGGAAAAAATGGGAGTTCTAAGATTTATTGCATATTGTTACTCTACATAAATTTTATCTTAATTCTATTGATTGCTCTACTAACACCCAGAGCTTGATATATCATCACCCGAGTATTGCTTACTCTATTTTTTAATAAAATTTTATTATAAAATAATATTTTCTAATATTATTTCTCAATTTTAGGTTTGGTGAGCAATGTAAATAGACGACATATTACAACATAATGTGGGTGAAAATGTGGCACAACATCACCCTTGCATGTTGTGTAATATATGTGAACTTTGAATAATTCAAGTAGGAAGAGGAAGCTCCCCTATCAATATTTGAGTTAGTACAATGGCTCTATCTTACTTAAAACATGCTTACTTTTTTCTTCATTCAACTTTTCCTATGGGTTGGGATAGTACAATCATTTTTAAAAATCACTTTCTCTTTATCCATTCTTTCATAAATCTCATATATATATATATATATATATATATAAAATTGTATAATGCACCAATCTATTTATGGTACCCTTTGGTAATGATATATATAACACTACAACACAAACGAGGCATTGACGCGCAAAGTCGAGCGTGTCTATCAGAGCATCTATAAGTGCGTGTAAATAGATGCAAATTTTGTGTCTATATATCCACGCAAATAGACGCTAATATAGACGCGCCAGCAAACGCACAATTATTTAACCACCTAAAATTAGCAATTCACATAATTAAAAAACCAAAGTTAATAATTATTTAACCACCTGAAATTGATTCTTGAGCATGCACATGTGCACATGATAAAAACCATAGAATTAAGAATACACATTGAATCATTGAATTAAAAAAATAGAGTTAACAATTACTTTTTCATTGCTCTCTAATGAATGGCAGTTTCTCCAGTTGACAAGCCTGATATAAGTAATTAGCGGCAAGTGACAGAAACCTTACAATTAGTAGCAAGCATTGCAATATGTATCTGGTAATTTCTCTATGTACTTGAAGATGATAAAAGATACTTCTTTTTTATTATGGAAAATTCAATTTAGCTTTAAAATAGACTATTGATTCTTGAGTATGCACGTGTGCACATGATAAAAAGCATAGAATTAGGAATACACATTGAATCAATAAGCAAATTAAGTATGTTACAATGAATGATCCATCTCATCTTCAATGAGATCAGCCCTTGCTAAACTATCTACTTCTAGGTCTATGTTACCAAGAGGTAACGAAACAAATAAGTCTATCCCACTATCAAATGTGTTGCTATATTGCTCAATAACTTCATCAATATCATCGACAATCACATTATTGTCTTCTTCTGTGTTTCCTTGAACATCCTCGCAAGGTTCATCTTGTACTATATCATGCATATCATCCATTATGGTATAATCATGTACATCATCATTAATTGTTGGATTGTCATATGCTATCTCCATGTCAGTAATATTACCATATATTGGTTTTGAACGATTAGATATAGGGATGATATACTACCATCGGTTATTGTTTACCATTGGATGATACACAACCTATATTTTTTTAAAAAAAGTAAAAAACTTAAGTACTTATTATATTGTGTATATGTATCACATGTATACATATAAAAAAATTAGCCTTTGCATATATACCTGCTCTTATTGTTGAGGTAGTACTTCTTGTTTTGGTGAAATTTTGTAGAGTCAATGATTACAAAACCACTTGGATGACGTCTGATTGTGCAATGCTCACCATTTGTTACCACTTCTTTAAACCACTTCACATCCAGTACATATATAAAGAATCGTCTGAAGTCAAGCTTCAGAATATATTGGATCAAGCCACAATAATCTTCCATGGTACCATTGGCATCCTTGAAGTGAGCAAGGACGCCACAATCTTGGGTATTTCTCTTTTCATCTATACGTTGAGTTCGAAGATGTTTACCCTCACACCAAAGTGCATTGAATAATGTGCACTAGTAGTAAAAGATAAAAGATCAAACATGTCAATTATTTATATAAAATAAAACTTATAGAAACAAATTAATTAATATTATATCTCACCTTTGATAAGCAACCTCATGCGTATTCCCACTCTTCTTTAGATATATTAATTTCCTCCTCTTTTTCCATTCTCTCCATTTCCTCATGTAACCAATCTATATCAATATGACATGGGAGCGCATTTAGATGATCTGGAAATGAGACATTACGTCCATATCTAGTGCGAAATTCTTGTCTTTCACTTTTTCTTCTTTCCCTTGCTTCATTATATAGTGTCACCCATTTGCTCATTACATCACTATTGAGCACACAAAAACTATTTAACTTACGAAGTTCTTCTTTTGTTAGCACTTTACTCATTCCTTTTCCTTGAGGTACTATAGAGGTCATCCGCAAGTCTTCATCATCTTTCCATAGTCGTGGTTGAGAGGGATCCACTTCAGCAAGATATTTAGAGATATAAACAAGGGATGATTGCACTAACCAACCCTCAGCCATGCTTCCCTCAGGCCGTGCTTTTTGCCTCACAAAATCTTTCAAGGTTTTCATGAAGCGCTTAAGAAAAAACATCCACCTTATATGAACTGCCCCACAAAGTGCGATCTCATCAATCAAATGTACGAGTAAATGTAATTGAGTAGTCAAAATGGATCGAGGAAAATTTTCCTCCACCAAACAAACCACCTCAATAGATAATACTCGAGCATCTTGCAATGTGTTTGGATCAATTTACTTCGAGCTCACGTATCTGTCAAGATGTATTTGAGAATTATTTATTTTTTTGTAGAAATTCAAAGATATATAATGAAAAAATACAATGTATACACACCTCACAAGCTCTCCCATCTTGTAAATGATATCACGTACATCTTTGGATACACAATGGGATATGCTAGTAGGAAGTACGAACTGAATGTAAACAATATTCATAGATCAAATGATTAGTTGAGGAAAAAGTCATAATACCCCAAAGTTTACACATAGTTACTTCACTAATTACTATATTCATGGTTAGAGATACCCTTACTTGAATCATGCACTTCTTATCGACTCATGCCGAGTGGAGGGTGGCTGTCGGCATTAATCCATCTCTCCTTCCAATCTCGAATGGTTAGAGATTGTGGAGTCATTCCATTAGTAGGGAGAACATATTTGGGATGGTCAATAGGAAGAAATCAATGATGATTGTCCTAGATAACCTTCTTTAAACGTGCCGGCCTAGAGGAAACTAGAGAGGGACCGCAAATAGGACATGCATGATATCCTGACGTGGTTAAACCTGAAAAAACAAGTGAATTAATAAAATGAAATTGATTCAAGTCTTGAATTTCAAATATATAGTTATATACATGTACCTAAACACTCTCTGTATCTTGGAAAGTCATGCATGGTCCACAACAACATGGCCTTCAATGTGAAATCTCTAGAGGATACAAATGCACTTGTATCTTGCACCTCAATACCTTCCCATAACATTTCTAACTCTTTAATCAAAGGCTCTAAGTAAATGTCCATGTTTTTTACCTTGTGCTTTTCAGGAATTAGAAGGGACAACATCACATGTCCCTTTTTAATTACCATGGATGGAGGAATATTATAATTCACCAATACCATTGGCCATACACTGTATGATGTGCTTTCGATGCCAAATGGATTGATTCCATCCATACCTAAACCAAATCTCAAATTTCTTGGCTCTTCTTTGAAAACGGGCCACAAATTATCTATATGTTGCCATGCCGGTGTGTCTGCAGGGATCCTTCATTTTCCATCACTTGAATGGGGACTAGCATGCCATGACATGAGCTTTCCAATAGACTTACACTTGAACATAAGTTTTATACGTGGAACAATCGAAAAATGTCACAAAACCTTACGAGGCACATCCATTGACTTCATCTCCACTTCGTATCTTGATTCGCCACAAACATGACACTCTCGTGCGAACTCATGAATCCCACGAAATAATACACAATCATTAAGACATGCATGGATCTTGACATAATCAAGGCCTCCTAGAGATGTCAAGTAATGTCTTGCTTGCTCTCTCTTAGTTGGCAAATTATTTTCTTTTGGAAGAATTTGTGATAATAACCTACATATATTTTTAAAAGTGAGTTAAAAAACCACCAACATATATTTCAAAATAGAATTAACAATTAATATTATGATTCATAAGCCAAACTGAAATAATACCTACTTCAATAACGCATCCAAACTAACATTACTCCATCCATAAATTGTTTGCAAGTTAAGTATCTCGAGGGACGCACGAAGAACGGAGTACGTACAACCTTCATACAACGGAGTAGATGATGCTACATATAGTGGATCATATGGCTTCGTAGAATGACCTTCTCCCTGAACCGGTTGCGAAAATAGATGGTGTACCATGTTGTCCAAAATCTCATCCTCTACGACTTGATGGGGCATTTCATGAGGGCTACTATCATGGTCGTCAATCTCTACTCTTCTTGAAGACTCTGCCTCCTTGCGTCGACATTTTGCAGCCTCTCGATGCTCGGGAGGGAGTATCTGAGGATGTGGCACCGTATCCTGCTCAATCACAAAAGGGAGTTTCATGTACGTTGATATATAATTCCCATAACATAGACATGCAATCTTAGTGGTAAAAAAGAACAATGAATACGGGTGATTTTTCTCGCTCCCATTCTCCATACAAGCTAAGGTGTGACATTGCAATTCGATGTGCTTGAAAAATACACCCTCGACAACGATCGCACATGCATTTAATTTTTCATCGTAACCATGCATCTCGATTATGAAGACGCAATGTTTCATTCTCACTTGAGGATGTGCTCATTGACTCACCAGCTTGCACTGCACTAGGTGATGACGACGTCGACATGATTAAACCTAATTCATGACAACATCAAAATATTTGTCATTCATATGTTTACATAAGATCTTAATTTTAAATACACAAAAATCATCATAAATACATTAAAACTTATGATGAGAATTCACTATCAAAACTTATCTTCAAAACAAAAAATTATGATAAATCCCAAATACGTGTCTATATCCACGTTTAACTACGCGTTTAGATTCGCATCTATACTCGCGTCTATCTGAACAATAGATGCACATATACGCGCGAAAATAGACGGACACTTCAAAATTCAAACCATACTTAAATCATTTCTTTTCAAACTGCGCCTTTCCTTTCGTGCATTTTTTGCGATTCTGAAGCTTGAGTTTAGCCGACATGCAGTCTCTTCATGCCTCACCTCCTCATGACTCACCTCTTCTTTCATTTCAAACACAGAAGAAGGGAAAAAGGAAATCCAAGGAGATGAAGAAAGAGAGAACAAGAAAGAGGAGAACAAGAAGAAGCAGCAAGCAAGCAAGCATTAAGGGAGGGTAACTTACCAAGGAGAGGAAGAAGGAGAAGGAAGAAGCGCCACCACCCACCACACCAAACACCCAAGGTGAGTCTCTCTTTCTCTCTCTCTCTCTCTCTCTCTCTCTCTCTCTCTCTCTCTCTATTTCTCTCTTCCTCTCTGCTCTGTCTATTTATTTAGGATTTGTGATTCCATTATGTATTGCATTTTATAAATCATCAATGGTGGTCATCGGCCTAAAATCAGCCGATCGAGCATGTTTGATAGCGCGTCTACATCTCAGTGTAGACGCAGACATAGACATGAAAAATGTTTTCTCTCAGAGCATCTGAGGGCGCGTCTTAGGACGCGTATACTCTGCATTGTATACGCGATGATACACGCGCTGCACAGATAGTTGACCTACAGTCTACATGCACATTGACCTGGGATGCGCATCTAACAATGCGTATGTGATGCATCTTAGATGCGCAGATAGACGCGCTAAACAGAACGTTCACTCTGGAGTGCATCTGAGGGCGCATCTAACCTGCAATTTAGATGCGGGGATACACGCGCCAGGTCTCCCAGTTCTGATAGTAAACAATATATTTTTGCAATGATGAATGTGACCAATCCCATGTTTGTGTTTATCAGTTTTCTTGTTTAAGAGAAGCATTAGCACTTAAGTATTATGCTCAATGTCTAAAGAAAGCTCTTTGAAAATGTAGGTAATATATGATTTTTTGTATGTAAATAAATTTATCTTTTTTTGTGTTTTTTTTGCAGATATCGTATCCTGGTTCATCTAGCAATGACCTGGATGTGGATCGCATGAATGATACATTGGCCTCCTTTGGTAGGGGGGTCAATGCATTTTTTGGAGGTTTTCCTAGTAGGGAAGACTTCATGGGAGAGATGACCAGACACCTTGGCCGCTCTCCCACAGCGGACGAGGTGTTCAGTGTCATGTCTGGGACGCCTCTGGCCTCTTTGCCTGGCACTACTTCCCAGACTCCACATGCAGGTACTCCACATACAGGTACTCCATATATAGGTACTCCATATGCAAGTACTCCATTTGCAGGTACTCCACGTGCTCCACGTGCATCGGTTGAAGTATAAGCATCTACAGAAGCACTTGCATCTGCAGAAGCTCGTGCGTCCAGCGAGGTAGAGGGTAGTCGACAGAGAGGGAGGAGGGAGAGTCGAGGGGGAGGACGAGGCTTGTGTGGGGGTTGCCTAGGAGGTGGCGAGTGATCACCCTCACTAGTAGATCACGTAGAGGAGGTTGTACGCCAGTACTATAGAGTTACAGATGCTGGTGGCATCTTTCATGATGATGAGGAAAGGGATATAATGGCGTACATGAGGAGTGTCGTGCATGCGACGTATAAAGATTGTTTCATTGCTTTCAAAAATTAGAAAAGCGGCTTGTGGCAGGAGGTGTTGAGGGTAGTCCATAGGAGGTACCCAAATCCTGAGCATCAGCGATTCTTGGATGATTGGGGACGTACAAAAGTGAGGGATATGCTTCACAAGAAAAGATTCCACCTCATGACACGGGCTAGGGACTCACTATGGAGGCTGGAGGAGGGGTGTAGAGCCTATAGCCAACCACTTATGTGCCACCGCATAGAGTAGAAGAAAGCTAAGAAGAAAGTAGTTGAGAAAGTGAAGAGTCACTAGCATGCAGAGGCGCGACGGATCCAAATGGAAACAATGGGATTGTCGCATTACGGATCGGGCGGCAGAGAGTCGTGGGAGGTAAAGTTTGTAAGTATATTTTGATTTCTAATTTTTTTAAATTTATATTTCTTTCAATTCTTTATATATTTTAGTCTAATATATTGTGACTCATAATTGTTTGTATATCTCTAAATGTTTTGCAGACTACCATCGTTGGTAGGTTACCTACTCCTAGAGAGGTAGGTTACCATGGAGGCCATAACCGCGCAACGATATGGCTTCACTTTTATGAGGAGGGTCTCATCACTGAGGACCAATACAACTGGGCCATGAGGATTCGACAGCTAGAGGAGATATGTTTTTTTAACTTTCCTATTAAAAATATAACTAATTATAACTTTTTCTCCACCTTGTCTATGTAAGCAACCCTGATCTTTTGTGCGTGTAGGCGAACTTGGATGTGGAGCATAGCGAGGAGGGGGATAGCAACGCTAGTAGCCATGGTGGTACTAGCGAAGATGTTTCATCTTCAGATTCGTAGAGGAGCACCATACCTCCTCATGAGGCCTTCTTTTCTTGTATATGTATGATATCTCTTTGAGCCTACTGCTTGCGGCCACGCTTTAGGTCGCAAGCACTTAAACTTTCCTTGTAAATGCTTTGATATATAATGAATACATGAACTTTTATTTTCAATTCTTGTGCCCGTAAGATACATTGTCTTTTTCCCAAATACACAATCTGATGTATGGGAGGGGGAAAAAAAAAACCCATGCTCTCTGGTTTTTTTTTTTCTAGTTCTAAGCAACCACATGCTCTTTGGTTTTTTTTTTCCAGTTCTGTTTTGTGCGTCTATCAGCGTGTCTAAATTACAGATAATTCGCGTTTATTCGTGCGTTTATTATGTAGACTACACGCGCTTCATAATTCAAATTTTTAAAAAAATAATATCTTTTTTTAAAAATGACATTTTTTGTTTTCCGTTCGCGTTTATCAGTGCTTGTAAAAGCACGTCTACCAACGTGTTTATATGCGCGTGTATATGTGCGTCTATTTGTGCGTGTAAATTCATTGATACATGCGATTATAGACGCGAAATGGTAGACGAGCGGATATATGCTCCCGTAAGAATTTCTCTATATTCAAAATCGTGTCTAAATGTGCGTCTATGAGGCCTTTTTGTTGTAGTGTAAGGATATTTCTTATATATTCTTATGCAAATATTTTGAAAGAGGAAATTAATTTTCCAATAATTGGTATGGGACAATGAATCTATCTTACACAAAGTATATATATTTTTCTATTCTTTCTCATTGTTGAGATACACAAAACTGTATTATGTACTAATCTACTTAGGATACTTTACGTAAAGAAGTAGAGATATTGCTTATATGTTCGTGAGCAAGTATTTGAGAATGTTCTTGATTTAGTACTAGATACATCCTATAATCATATTTAAAAAATATTTAAATATATTGATGCACTTATAAAGCATGTTTATACATGTATGAAGCTCTGTTCTTGAAGACATAACCACTATGTATAACACAAGCTTTGGGGTCTCTCACGAATGGTTTTTATGTGGCTCGACTACCCATGAATCCTCTGGCCACATAACATGTGTAGGATGTGAAGAACATGTCTTACTTACAAATATTTGTGCTTCAAATTTCCGTGTTAAGCACTGAGAGAATATTCGTGCAAAGCATCAAAACACTAGCACAAAGCATCAAGAGGCGCTTGATATGGAGCGAAGAGAGAGAGAGAGAGAGAGAGAGAGAGAGAGAGAGAGAGAGAGAGAGAGAGAGAGAATTTTTAGATTAGCATGAACAATTATCAATTTGTTTAATGTTAAAATATAATAATACTCAAGGTTAGTGATTTATTGTTATTAAATATTAATTAAATTTATATTAATTATTAACAGTATTAGTAAATAACACTATTATCATTTTATCAATATAATTATGAAGTAGTTTTGACTTAACATTTATTGATGTAACATTAATGCTAACAATTATTAACTTTGTTAATTTATTATTAACACCATATTAATTAGAATCGTTGTTTAGTAGTGTTTAATTAATGTAATAATTATAGTATGTCAATGCCTAATGTCTTAGTAAACTCAATTGTACTGTAAAAATTAATGTTTGTAAATAATAGAAAAAAATAATATTAATATATTAAAAATATATTAATGTTTATTACATTGATATACATTAATATAATCAATAGAAAATTATAACTACTCATGTTATGCTAATTAAATTTTACATTACTTAATAAATAATTTTGAGAGAGAGCACGTGTAAGAGAGATAATGCCAATGGGAACATTAATATTTACAGTGATGGTATTAATTATTATATTCAAATATTGAATAAATCAATATCTTATTAATAATATATTAATATTATATATGTAAGTGTGCTAATAATCAATGACTAGGCATTTTTAATATAATTAATATGTTACTACTAATATAATCAATTATTTAGTATTAGTATTAATACAATTAATAGTTGATACATCTCTAATCTCTAATATTTAGTATCCAAAGCTTTTAGAGCCATGATATGTGCCGAAAGCAAGCATGATGCTTCAGGGTTATGCCATGTGGCACAACCTTGCAATGAAGAGGCAAAAATTTTCAAATATCCTCTTTTTCTTTTTGCTAAGTGATTAGGATCTCTCTCTCTTGCTTTCTTGTCCTCTCTATCTATGCTCTCATCCCTCCATCATTCTCTCCCTGTCTTCTATCTGCCAAAGCTCTCTCTCTCTCTCTCTCTCTCTCACATACACATGGGTACATGAAAGGGAGAAGTCATATTAGCATCACATTGGTATGTGAATGAGATAATTGTGCAAGATCTTAAGTGAGAACGGTAGAGTGAAACATTGGCTTGAAATTAAGAGTGGAGTGTCTAGTTATGTCTAACAAAAGAGTGAAATTGTGCTTTCCTTTCCTTCACTTTTCCTATGGCCCATGGGCCTCCTCATGCATCGTATGTGTAGGCTATCTTGACTTCGGGCTGGTTTTAAAAGTCTTGCGATGTGCAACACATGAAAAATAAATTGATTTACAAACCCATTAATGTTAATGGATGCACGTGGTTTGTAGAGTTCGGGGGGCCCAAATGATGCCTACAAACCCGAATGAACCTTACAAAAAATAAATCAAAAGAGCCTGCCGATACATCTTATCTAATACGTTGTCGGCTGTATAGCTACGTAACGTGATGTACAGTTTTCCATGCGAGTGTAAATTACTCCTCGTCATTAGAGCTGCTGGAAGCGGTGGATCCAGGTGCATCCTGCATCTCGTCCTCAGACGAGCTGGAGGTGGTGCCATGGAAGGGATCGTCCCGGAGCATCTCCGAGTCATCGGTAGCATCGGGATCCAGGAGGTAGTTCGGAAGGTTAAAGCCTGCACCCAGGAACATGTCGGTGCAGGCATTGCGGACGTCGAGGATGAAGCTGCGCTGGAATCTGAGGCGGGTTCGCATTGCGTCGGACCCGAGGGCCATGAGGCCGAGGTAGGACCCGACGAGGCCCGGGTGCGGCACGGCGAGCTCGCGGTGGAGGGAGGGGAGGAGGCGGTGATGCACGCGGGACACGAAGAGGGCGAGGCGGCGGCGGGAGGCGAGGTGCAGGCTCAGCAGGTTGCAGGCGGCCAGGAGCATCTGCCCGCAGGCGGGTCGCACCTGCAGCGGATTGGCTCCGCTCATGTATGCGACGTTGTTGTCCCACCGCTCCCTCTGCAGGGTCTTGAAGGCCTCCAGCAAGAACGTCTTCAGCTGCTGCGTGTGGTGGCGAACCTCCCTGTCCAGGTTGGGCAGGACATCCCGCAGCTGCACGTCCAGTTCTAGCAGCTCCGCCCGAGTCTCACTGTCCAGTAGTTTCCACCGCCCCGCCTGCCTCACTTGAGGCTCCAGAATCGCGGCTGGATCCAATCTATCCTCCTCCGGCCCGCTCGCAGCCGCCGACCACAAGCCTTGCCCATCGCACGCCGCATTCGTGGCCCTAAGGGACCGAAACCCTCCAGTCGACTCCAACAGCGTCACCATCGTTATCTCGATATTCCTGCTTCCGCCGTCTTCATTGCTGCAGTCATCTCCCTTTCTTCATTACGATATTCTCGACTCTCTCTCTCTCGCTGCCACCACCAATCGGTGCGTCTCTGCGTCTTCGGATTGCGCCACATCCTTAGAACAAATTAAAATATAAAGCAGGTGGTGCTATTTGTTACTAGCTTGCCCCTCTAAGGTCCTAATTGGGTTTTTTTCCATAATAGCGTGCTTTCTCCCAAAGTGCACCCCCTCTCGGCCTTAAATTTTGATTCACCTTTTCAAATTTGGCCAACTTTTTATCTCTTTTGCGTTCAGACTCCGATTCGGTCTCTAAAAAATCATTCGCGTCCGTCTCGGTATTCTCCATTGACTGGCAGCTCCCGGCATCCCGCACGGCAGTCGAAAAATTATTAAAAATCCACAAGTGTCGTTTGGATACCTTTTAAAAGCCATCTTTCACTTGATGCTTAAAATCATCCTAGCTGCAACCGCCACCTTCGATGCTGAATATTTTTTCCCTAAATTCCGGATTTTTTGGCAAATTTTAGACATATCCCGAGCTCAAAACTCCACTCTCATTGGCGACCACAGAATAGAGCGACTCAGTCCGTCGAATCCCATAATAGATCTGCACAAACAACCAAAGGAAGCATCAATCTAATACAAAATAGATACATATTAAAACACAGCACAATGTTCACCCTACCCCCTGACAAAACCAAGGCATGAAATCCACAAGGAGTAGGCCTAGCATAATCTGATAGAGGGTCCGAAGATAGTCACTAACCGACTGCTCCAAGACAGCCAAACTAAAAAGAACTATCAAAGAGGTCGCCCTAAGTGGTTGTCTAAACTACCTACCTAACTAAGGACAACACACCCCAAAAGCTCCTACTAGGTGAGGAGTCCTATAGCCTGGTCAAGAAGTATTTTCTTTTAGCACATTTCTTATTTTAGGTTTTTAGTTTTTCATACTCGGGCGTGTAAACAGGACGGAGCTGAGCATAGTGACCCAAGGAGAACAGGGCATCGGCCTCGGGTCCTGTCTCGGTACCCAAGAATCTACCAAGCCCTCACGAGGCAACACTTAATCCTTTTCTAATGCTCACTTTTATTTTCACTCCAATCTTTCTCACTTTTATTTTCACTCCAATCTTTCTTACTTTCTTCTTTTCCAGCAAGACGCCACCCCTAGGAAGACAAGTCATCGGCCCCGGGTCTGACTCGTCCCCAGGAACCTACCAGGCCTTCGCAAGGCGATGAGCAACTGCTTCTAAATTTGTCTTTCTTTTCTTTTCCATTTTTATAGGGGTTAGAACCCCTTTTTACACACCTTTGTATATATTTATTTTCTTTGAGATATTCGGGGTTTCTTTCTCTCTCTCATCATCATTTTTCCTTCGGCAAGCTTCTCTAACTGCCTCACAACTAACAAGAACTCCTAGAATCACTGCCTAGCAGGCTAGCAGAACAGGGTCACTAGGACTACTTTCTAAAACAGGTCTCTGAATGCCTGGCAATGTCTTTGCAGGAGGCAACGACTACTCAGCCCTCCCTCAAATAGACCTAACCTAAACCTGGGACTTCATGCCTTAGACATTGGTCCCCAACAAGAAACAAAAATCCCCTACAAGTAAACAGACACATATAACATACAAACACAGTACTCGTAAAGGAGAGATATCACCTAGATAGGGCCATGAGAAGTTTTTGCGCGACATAGGCTCCTTTCAACCTCTTCTTTGAACCTGTCTAGTACAGGACTAAAACAAGAAACCATTAACCGCACCCGTACTAAGCAGATGACTGGCCCTCTTGGCCTAATGAAACAAAGCACTTCACTACAAAAACTGATCGGCCCTCTTAGCCTAATGAAACAAAACATTTAAAATCTCACAAAACTGGCCCTCTTGACCTAACGAGATCAAACAGAATATCACCTACATATCCCTCCCTGAAATAGTATAGATATACAATAATATGCTCCTTTCCAAGGAGAAAAAATAGGGCTCGCAGCCCTATACTAAATGCATAGGATTATGACCCATCCCTCTTGCATACATAGGAATAGGCGTATGCATAATATGTTGTCTAATCAGCCTATGGATCCAGGGTAACAATGGTAGATGGGTCTCAGCTACTCTTTGCATCACCCATATCAATCATCGCCTGCCATATATTGCATGCTCTGATAACATTCCCCACAAGTGACCGGGTCTTATCTCATTATTGATAGCAATATCCAAACTAGGACCACAGTTGAAGAAAATGTTTTCTTCATAAGCAAGGTTTGCCAGTGAATCCGCAAACTGATTCTAGTAATGTGGAATCAGCTGAAGAGACACTCTCTCAAACTCCTCAAGTAGGCTCATAGGGCAGTTCGATGATATATACAAAGTGATCCGGGTTTTCTACAATCCGGCACAAAATTTGGCCAAAGCCCCAATCAAGAGCTTACCATATCACTTTGGGTTTACTCTTCAAGCACTAGGTATGCTACATTGCTTCTCGATTATGATAACTCTAGCAAATGGGGGTAACAAGTTCTTAGAAGGAATGTCAATGTAAAGAGTAAAAGGGATGGTTATCTTAGTGAAGATGAAAATAGAGTACACCTAGGAGTTGAGTGAATGCATAGATTTTTCAAAGGACTAGCCTCCAACTACACATGGGCCCTATCTGCATCACTAAGATTTGGAATCTATCACCATCATTAGAGGACACCTCACCCTTGCACACAAGTCAATATCCACATCATAGTGTCATTTGGATCTTGCACAAAAGCTTACAAGCATGGACCCCTTTTGTCACATGCTTATATGTATTTATATACATATGGGGGACTAAAGTCAAAGCAACTTTTAGAAGTCATTTTTTATAATCTCAATAACTCCCAAGAAAAAGAGAATTTCAAGAAAATTGTCACGAGGCCCGATTGGTTTCGACCTAGTCTACAAAGTTGTAGAAGAAACTTTTTTCAAATTCCTCACGAATTTGAAGTTACAAAGGTGCAGACTGCTGGTTGCATGCAATTTTCTTCTCTCTTTCACCACACCAACTTTCCACTCTGTCCTTCTTGTAAATATATTATAATAATGTGCTTTGGACACCCACCTCTTGTAATCTAGCTCTATTTCTCTATTTTGTCTACCACCACCCTTGGCTTCTTGCATGATGACCAAGGTGGGGACTTGTCCCATCCACTATGCTCCATACTTTCAAAGATGCCATACATCATCTAAGATTATGTTAATCAAGAAGATTAGCTTAATCTAATCCTTCATGGAGGCTATATAAAGAGCCCATGGAGAAAATGAAGAAGGGGGAGGGAGGACAATGACAAGTCCATGAGAGCATTCTAGAATACCCTCATCTCTTTGAGGTGAGCTATGAGTGAGTTCTTTTATTATGTAGCATAATGGCAAGCTTCCTCTACCTCTTCTCCTATTATCTCCCTCTCCTCTCATCTTCTCATTCCATGTAGCATAATGGCAAGCTTCTTCTACCTCTTCTCCTCTTATCTCCCTCTCCTCTCATCTCTCTCTCTCTTATATTCCAATATGGTGTCTAGTACATATATTCTCTCTTGTAAATTTGTGTCTTAGTTCTCTTGATTCTCTTTGAGAAAAGGGGGAGGAAGAACAATGACAAGCCCATGAGAGCACTCTAGAATACCCTCATCTCTTTGAGGTGAGCTATGAGTGAGTTCTTTTATTATGTAGCATAATGGCAAGTTTCCTCTACCTCTTCTCCTATTATCTCCCTCTCTTCTCATCTTCTCATTCCATGTAGCATAATGGCAAGCTTCATCTACCTCTTCTCCTATTTTCTCCCTCTCCTCTCCTCTCTCTCTCTTATATTTCAATATGGTGTCTAGTACATATATTCTCTCTTGTAAATGTGTGTCTTGGTTCTCTTGATTCTCTTTGAGAAAAGGAGGGAAAGAAGGACAATGACAAGTCCATGAGAGCATTCTAGAATACCCTCATCTCTTGGAGGTAAGCTATGAGTGAGTTCTTTTATTATGTAGCATAATGGCAAGCTTCCTCTACCTCTTCTCCTATTATCTCCCTCTCTTCTCATCTTCTCATTACATGTAGCATAAGGGCAAGCTTCCTCTACCTCTTCTTCTATTATCTCCCTCTCCTCTCATCTTCTCATTCCATGTAGCATAATGGCAAGCTTCTTCTACCTCTTCTCCTCTTGTCTCCCTCTCCTCTTATCTCTCTCTCTTATATTTCAATATGGTGTCTAGTACATATATTCTCTCTTGTAAAATTGTGTCTTGGTTCTCTTGATTCTCTTTGAGAAAAGGAGGGGAAGAAGGACAATGACAAGTCCATGAGAGCATTCTAGAATACCCTCATCTCTTAGAGGTAAGCTATGAGTGAGTTCTTTTATTATGTAGCATAATGGCAAGCTTCCTCTACCTCTTCTCCTATTATCTCCCTCTCTTCTCATCTTCTCATTCCATGTAGCATAAGGGCAAGCTTCCTCTATCTCTTCTTCTATTATCTCCCTTTCCTCTCATCTTCTCATTCCATGTAGCATAATAGCAAGCTTCTTCTACCTCTTCTCCTCTTGTCTCCCTCTCCTCTCATCTCTCTCTTATATTCCAATATGGTGTCTAGTACATATATTCTCTCTTGTAAATTTGTGTCTTGGTTCTCTTGATTCTCTTTGAGAAAAGGGACGTCCTAGCCCATTCTCCCTTTGGCTAGATGGTGCCCCTCTTTAGTTCTCTTAGTGAGGATTGGAGGTGGGTAAGAGGCAATCCATTCATCATTTCAGCCCTCCTTTTTTGGTACCCCCGCTGAGGACATTCTCAACCACAATTCTCTACCTCCTTATGTGGAATGATACAACACATGGTGGTGCATCCTCTACAACAAGTTCCCTAAGTGGCTCTTCCTCAACGCCTTCACCAACTATTTTTTAAGTTGGTCGAAGTCCAGGACTCCCAGAATTGTCTCCTAAAGAAGCTCAAGAAAGAAAGTATGCCTATCGGATGACGGCACGCATGCGAGTAAAAGGTGTTCACTTTAGAAATTTCATTATCTCACAACAGAAAAAATTATATTGCCATCAATTGCTAGGTTCTCATAATTGTGGTGAGTGTTTTGCAAACAAAGTGAAGGCCCTTCCGAGAGGTCCTCATCTCCAAATCATCAAATTCCTCTCTTTCTCTGGCCTAATCCACATCAAAGGAGGACAACTATGCATGAACGGCATGGAGTTTTGTAGAAGTGCAAAGTATGGAGACTACCTTCAACTGTTGTTAGCTCGAAGGTTGGGTGTGGTTGAAAAGGTGGCCATCACACCTTATGAAATATATGTCGCCGAGGATGGACACACCAAGGCAAGAACAATCACTGGTGAGCAAATTCTCTGTATAGCAAAGTTGGTGGATTCCAAAAAGAAACACTCTGGGAAAAATCCTTCATAATTCAAGAAAGTGCATTCCCTCTACTTCCTTAAGTAGTCTCCACTCATGAATAATAACAATGGCCCGAATTTCTACACCTTCCACTCTGTACAAAACATCCAAGTTAATGTATGCATCAGTAGGAAGATTTTCTTTCAGCAGCGTCTTGTCATGTACTTTGGGGCTGAAAGATTAAGGAAGATTCTTGTATCACCAGAACCTATAATCTTCCCAATGCTAGATTATAATGCATCCTTCAATGTACATGTATTTATCCTATTATAATAGTTTCTCATTAATCAGAACGAGTTGTATGGACCTATCCGTCCACTTGCTATGCAAACTATGCATATTGTAGCTAGCACAAAGCTTAGATTCCAAGGCATTATTAGAAACATACTGGGGCCTAGACGTCTTGTTGAAATCAATGCATCTGTGAACCCATTCATCCTTCCCCTTATAAAATACAACTTAAGTCTAGACGTTTTCATCTTCATACTCTACTAAGGCAACATGGCATTTCCAATATTTTTTGGGCACAAAGGGGAGAAAGCTCTAGACTTTTTGGATGACTTAGAAATGGCCTTCCTAGTTAGAGGCCGGGATGATGAAGCAACCAAAGTACAGGCCTTCTCTTTAGTTCTAAAAGGTGATGCTCGAGTGTGGTATCAAGCTCTCCCGGAGGCTACAAGGGGTAATTGGGAGAATCTCAAGACCGCATTCATGCACAAGTACCAAGATACAGAGCCACCTGAAGATATTTGGAGACAACTCTTAGATCTTCGCCAAACCTTACCAGGGGAGTACCAAGCATATAAAGGTATGTTTATAAAATTGTGGGATCAATGGACAACATCTTTAGCCAAGGGAGAAAGAGTACCTGATTGCCTTAAGAAAGATTGTTTTCTAGCCGGACTTCATCCTCTACTAAGGGAGAAGGTCAAAGGAAAGTTTCCCACATCCTATGAAGAATCAGTCACTTATGCCAGGGAGAAAGATAGAAAATTGAAGTATCAAGCCCAGTTGCAGGGGGGAGTTGAGTCCATGCAAGTTTTACCAACCATGCCAAGGCCTAGAGAAATAGCAGAGGCCCCACCTGAACCAGAGATATCACAGCAAGAGCTTCTACAACGCATTACTAATCAACTTGAAAGCCTTTCATTAAATTTGGTGCAAGGAGTGCGGTCCCCTCCCCTCATAAATGAAGGCAATCGAGGTCCAAGGAGACAAGAAAGAGAGTATGTTTGCTATAATTGTGGGGAGATTGGCCATGGTATGTACTTTTGCCCTCATCCCAGGCGTTTTCCAAGAAATGGGTTCCAACCAAGAAGGAGAAGACAACAAGTAACACCACCTAGGGAAAGGTTTGTTCCACCAAATCCAGGGCCTCCACCACCAGTTCAAGTTCTCCAGCATCCTCGACCACTTGTAGAGGTGCCACCCTTGCCTGTCTAACTGCCAGAGAATCATGATGTTAGGATAATTAGTTTAGATGAGAGTGATGTCAAAGGGAAGGCCAAAGTAGTAGAGGTTGAAGCAATGCTGGTGAAGAAAGCCCGGAGAATTGAGAAAATGGAGCCTACACCACCAAAGGAGGTTGAAAATATGGAAGAGGAGGCAGAGTCATCAATGGCTGCAAAGATATGCAACAGTAAAAAGAGGAGGGCTCACTCACGCCGACACATTGAGCCAGATGATTTTTCCCTGGGTAAAGGTACTAGAGCTTATGATTTGCTTGCTGATGTGAGGAATCAAGGGCCAAAAATTTCATGGCCCCAATTACTACATCTATCTCCAACAGTGCAGCGACAATGGTCAAAGATGGTAAGCATTAGACCCATGAAGAATAAACATGTGAATGCAATCCAGGGTAGAAAGATGAAAGATATTGTGCCTCTAGTGGAAGCCGAAATCAATGGGCAGAGAGTGTCGAAGACATATGTGGATGGAGGTGCAGAGATTTGTGTCATGACATAAAATTTGATGCATCGTTTGGGATTAGAGGTAAATGAAACTACTAAATTTGGGGCCACAATGGCTAACAATGTAGTAGTAAATTGTTTGGGAGTTATAAATAAAGTCAAGGTAAAGGTGTGTGGAGTGCAATTGGAGCTTGACATGTATGTGATGCCAGTGAAGGGGGACGGCTATCCGCTCATTCTTGGGCGACCATGGCTAATGGGAATGAAAGCCAGACAAGATTGGGAGACAGGGGCTTTAGAGCTAAGGCCACAAAAGGGGCTACATAAAAAATGGAAGAGCACTATCTACAATATGAAGGAAGGCCGATATCAGGATCTTGTGTTAGAGACCACCACTGATGAATGGAGTTCCAGCGAGGGTTGGTCATCTATGATAGAGGGAGAGTCTTCTAATGAGGAGGAAGAAAGCTCTCTAGAAGTGATGGGGATTACATTAAAAGGGTCTTCTAGTAGTGAAATTCCACAGCAGCTTCCAAAGGTCGAGAAGGAGGGGTTAGAAAAAATGTTGGCTAAGGATCTATCAGTTGAGGAGAAAGTAGCCTACATGGAAGTGGTGATAAAACACTCTACACTTTTTATTTCTGATTATGAACAAATCACAGGTGTGACAGCAGTACAACATCACATTAATCCAAAAGAGGGAGCACGACAAGTGGTGCAGCGACTACGACGATTGGGAGTAGTTCAACAAAACGCTCTACTCACTGAGGTGCAACGACTTTTAAAGGCAGGCTTCATCTATCCAATAGGGGACTCAGAGTGGGTTTCATCTGTGGTGGTGATACCCAAGAAGAATAGAAAATCGAGGATTTGTGTGGATTACAAGCCGCTAAATGCTGCAACTAAGAGAGATCACTTTCCTCTTCCCTTTCAGGATGAAATGCTCAACGAGGTGGCCGGGCATGAGAGATACACTGTTTGTGATGGGTATTCAGGTTATTTCCAGATCCGAATAGCTGAGGAGGATCAATAGAAGACCACCTTCATTACATCTTGGGGTTGTTTTGCTTACAAAGTAATGCCATTTGGATTAACAAATGCCCCAGCTACCTTTCAGCGATTCATAAATTATGTCTTCCAACCATATTTTGGGAAATCCATCAGGGTCTTTATTGATGATTTTTGTATTTATAGCTCTAAGGCTTTACATCTAGGAAAGGTGGATGAAGCTTTCAATTGACTCGCACAAATGGGGGGGCAGTTAAACCATGAGAAGTGTCGCATTGGTGAAAGCAGTGTAATTTTGTTAGGGCATGTCGTAAGTGAGAGGGGCATTGAAGTAGATCCTAACAAAGTTAAGGCCTTATTGGCAGTGCCATCACCATCTTCTGTGAAGCAACTAACCTCTTTCATTCAGAAGGTGCGATATATGGGGCGGTTCATTCATCTCCTCTTCCAATTAATATTTCCACTGCAACAGTTAACCCACTCTGAGGAGCTCCTGTGGAGTGACGATAGTGAAAGGTGCTTTCACGAGGTGAAGAAGGCTCTTAGTACCCTTCCTATAATTTTACCGCCGTGTTGGGATCAAGAGTTTTTTGTCAATCCAAATTTTGGGAAAGATGCTCTAGGGGCAGCACTAATACAAAAGGATGCTAAAACTGGACTAATGAGACTGGTTTACTTTTCTAGTAGAGTAATGACAGCATCAGAACAAGGGTACAAGATGGTCGAGGTGATGGTTTTGTCTCTAATGTTTGCTATAAGAAAGATTCGTCCTTATCTTCTCCCTAGGCTATTCACAGTGATCACGACAAAAGAGAATTTTCCATATACCTTACAGCACATGGATGTTTCAGCTAGAATAGCTAAGTGGGTGATACAACTCCAAGAGTTTGACTACACCTTCAAGGTGGAGGACTCTACTCAAGCTTTCCTAGCTGATTTGTTGACCCATAGATGCCATCAAAAGAAGGAAAAGGAGAAGGGAAAGGTAAAAGAGAAGACACCTCCTCTTGAGGAGCCACCACGGGTGGAGAATGCCCATGCCCTCTACTTTGATGGGGCCTACAAGCGTGTTAAAGACAGAGCGGCAGCAGGAATAGTGGTGTTCAGTCTCGAAGGTGACAAACTTTATGGAGAAGGTATCAGCTTGGAGGATGTCCATTCTAACAATGAGGCAGAATATCAAGCCTTGCTTTTAGGTTTGAGGTGGTGTCTTTCACATGGTGTCACTCGGCTTAATGTTTTTGGTGATTCTATGCTCATTGTTAAGCAAACGAAAGGAATCTGGGCTTGTAAAAATGATAACTTGGCAGTGAAAATGAGGGAAGCTAAAACTCTCATGAGAAAGCTACAGAAAGCCCAAATCTATTTTGTGCCAAGGCACACAAATGGCGATGTAGATGCTCTAGCAGCTGAAAAATTGAAAGAGGTAATGGTGGGCATCATTACAGTAAAGCTTCCCTTGTTTCAGGGTAAGTTTCAACTACAAGATGTGCTTTATTTTCTCGAGCAAGGTGAGGCACCTACACATATGAGTAAAAGTGAGAAAAGGTGGCTAGCTACTAAGGCCACTAAATACCCCTTCATAAATGATGTTTTGTATTGCAAAGGAAAGGATGCACTGCTTAGAAGGGTGCCAACAACAAAGGAGATTATAGATGTGATTAAGAGCTACCATGAAGGGGTTTGTGGCGGACATTTTGCTGAAGAAATAACCAGTAGGAAGATTCTCCAAGCCGGTTTTGTGTGGCCTAGTCTACACCGAGATGTGCAACATTGGTGCCGCACTTGTGACAATTTCCAAAAGGCCGGACCAAGGAAGCTAGTGCACGAGGAACAAAATCCCATAACTACATATGGCCCATTTAAGAAATGGGGGATTGATGCAATAGGTCCACTCCCACGAACTCAATCTGGCAAGGAATACATCATAATGGGAGTGGACTACATGACGAGGTGGGCACAGGCTTCAGCAACTAGTAGGATCACAGCCCAAGAAGTGGAAAAATTTGTGTTTGAAAATATTTGTTGCAGGTTTGGTACACCTTTGGAAATTATCTCTGATCGAGATCCTGGTTTTAGGGCAAACCTAGTAGGGGAGCTAATGAAAAGGCTAAAAATCAAGCACAGGCATTCTACTCCCTACTATCCACAGTGTAATGGTTTGGTCGAAAAAGTGAATGGGCTGATTTGTAAGATAATTCCAAGCAGATACACATGTACCCTAAGCATTGGGATAAAAAATTGAATGCAGCTCTTTGGGCCTACAGGACTTCATTCAAAACCTCACTTGGCTATACTCCATTTCACCTCGTCTATGGCCAAGAAGCTTTGCTTCCTATAGAGGTGAAACTGGCCAGTTTGCGTGTTTTAGTAGCCAGTCAAGAGAAGAATCAAGATAAGAAGTTGGAGGAAAGGATCTTGGATCTAGAGAGGCTGGAGTTAGATAGAGAAGCAGCAATCCAACACTATTCCATGCAGGTTGAAGAGAGGAGGAAGATCTTTAATAAGAAGCTGAATAGCAAACACATAAGGGAAGGATCACTTGTGCTACCCTATGATAACCGCTTTGATAATAGAAAGGATGCTAAACTTGTGTTCAAGTGGGAAGGGCCATTCATGGTTATAAGGAGATATACAAATGGCAACTATAAGCTAGGTGACATGGATGTAAAGGCTCACAAGACAAGGGTAAATGGATGGCGACTGAAGCCTTATTTTCAAAGAAATATGAACACTTTGGAGCAATCATTCAATGAACAGCCACCAATGAAGGGGTGCAGTCCTCCTTGCTCTATTGGACCATCATTATCAAGCTAGAGGCATGAATACCTCTAGCCTAAGGGGAGGGCTAATGATCCGGGTTTCTTACAACCTGGATTATTACCACAAAATTTGGTCAAAGCCCCTATCAAGAGCTTACCATATCACTTTGGGTTTATTCTTCAAGCACTAGGTATGCTACATTGCTTCTCGATTATGATCACTCTAGCAAATGGGGGGAACAAGTTCTTAGAAGGCATGTCAATGTAAAGAGTAAAAGGGATGGTTATCTTAGTGAAGATGAAAAAAGATTACACCTAGGAGTTGAGTGAATGCATAGATTTTTCAAAGGACTAGCCTCCAACTATACATGGGCCCGTCTGCATCACTAAGATTTGGAATCTATCACCATCATTAGAGGACACCTCACCCTTGCACACAAGTCAATATCCACATCATGGTGTCATTTGGATCTTGCACAAGAGCTTACAAGCATGGACCCCTTTTGTCACGTGCTTATATGTATTTATATACATATGGGGGAATAAAGTCAAAGTAGCTTTTAGAAGCCAGTTTTTATAATCTCAATAACTCCCAAGAAAAAGCGAATTTTAAGAAAATTCCTGCGAGGTCCGATCAGTTTCGACCTGGTCTACAAAGTTGCAACGGAAACTTTTTTCAAATTCCTCACGGATTTGAAGTTACAAAGGCGCAAACTGCTAGCTACATGTAATTTTATTCTCTCTTTCACCACACCAACTTTCCACTCTGTCCTTCTTGTAAATATATTACCCGCCTCTTGTAATCTAGCTCAATTTCTCTATTTTGTCTACCACCACCCTTGGCTTCTTGCATGATGACCAAGGTGTGGACTTGTCCCATCCACTATGCTCCATATTTTCAAAGATACCATACATCATCTAAGATTATATTAATCAAGAAGATTAGCTTAATCTAATCCTTCATGCAGGCTATATAAAGAGCCCATGGAGAAAATGAAGAAGGGGGAGGGAGGACAATGACAGTCCATGAGAGCATTCTAGAATACCCTCATCTCTTTGAGGTGAGCTATGAGTGAGTTCTTTTATTATGTAGCATAATGGCAAGCTTCCTCTACCTCTTCTCCTATTATCTCCCTCTCCTCTCATCTTCTAATTCCATGTAGCATAATGGCAAGCTTCTTCTACCTCTTCTCCTCTTATCTCCCTCTCCTCTCATCTCTCTCTGTCTTATATTCCAATATGGTGTCTAATACATATATTCTCTCTTGTAAATTTGTGTCTTGGTTCTCTTGATTCTCTTTGAGAAAAGGGGAAGGAAGAACAATGACAAGCGCATGAGAGCACTCTAGAATACCCTCATCTCTTTGAGGTGAGCTATGAGTGAGTTCTTTTATTATGTAGCATAATGGCAAGCTTCCTCTACCTCTTCTCCTATTATCTCCCTCTCCTCTCATCTCTCTCTCTTATATTCCAATATGGTGTCTAGTACATATATTCTCTCTTGTAAATTTGTGTCTTGGTTCTCTTGATTCTCTTTGAGAAAAGGAGGGGAAGAAGGACAATGACAAGTCCATGAGAGCATTCTAGAATACCCTCATCTCTTGGAGGTAAGCTATGAGTGAGTTCTTTTATTATGTAGCATAATGGCAAGCTTCCTCTACCTCTTCTCCTATTATCTCCCTCTCTTCTCATCTTCTCATTCCATGTAGCATAAGGGCAAGCTTCCTCTACCTCTTCTTCTATTATCTCCCTCTCCTCTCATCTTCTCATTCCATGTAGCATAATGGCAAGCTTTTTCTACCTCTTCTCCTCTTGTCTCCATCTCCTCTCATCTCTCTCTCTCTTATATTCCAATATGGTGTCTAGTACATATATTCTCTCTTGTAAATTTGTGTCTTGATTCTCTTGATTCTCTTTGAGAAAAGGGATGTCCTAGCCCATCCTCCCTTTGTCTAGGTGGTGCCCCTCTTTAGTTCTCTTAGTGAGGATTGGAGGCTGAATGGGTAAGAGGCAACCCGTTCATCATTTCAGCCCTCAAAAGGATGGGATTTCACACTGTGTATGTTCCATCTAGCTGATTCGAGATCAAGTGGGAATCCCCTTTTACTAACAACCGTCAAATACCACCCTATTTGACAATATACAGTCCCATAATCAAGGCTTTCTACTCCGCCATGTTGTTAGTGAATCCTACTCGGAGATAAGCAGCTAACTTCATCGTAACTCTATGTCAAGGATCTCGAATTACTACTCCAACACTCCCTTTTTTATTAGGGCCCCTAGACGCTCCGTCAAAATACAATGTGTACGTCCACAATGGGTTTACACAGCCTGCCATCATGAACTCCTCTATTTGTAATTATGATATTCAAAATTTAACATGTTTAGAGGATGAACTGATGGCTCCATCCCACCTTCTTCATTAAACTCAACAGGGATACTTGTCAACATTCGTAAGTAGTGATGGCAAAAGACTTTGATCTCCCACACAAAGGTTCCATCTTCTTGCTCAATCACTTTGTATCCTTTGCTCTACCAAATAAGTTTCCCCTGATGGTATCTCTGCTCCAGATATGGGTGCTCCAAATAAGGAATTAACTGCCCCATCAACCAGCTTTAAGCTCGTTTGCATGTCTTAAATCAGCCCCAGCATGGACCTGCAATGTATTTCTCTATGTTAGCATACTTAGAAATAATAATGTTTAATCTTATTAAGATTAACCTTATTTTTAAATTCTACTCCCTGCAGATTAGCTAGTAGAGCCGTAGACCAATTTTTCCCTATCTTGACAATCTTGTAGGGGCCATCCCATCTAGGTTCCATCTTCCCTGGAAACAATTCCCTACGCACATCATAGTACATAACTAATTGTCCTTTTTTAAAGGTATACTTCTTTGCTTTAAGGTCGTGCGACTGCTTCATCCAACGTTTAGCTACCTCTTGGTGTAATAAGCTCTACAATTTTAGCTCATCCAGGTGGGCTATGGTTGTGAAACGTTCAAAGAATGCATCCTCGTCTCCCAAAGAGTGGTTAATTGCAAACCGTATGGTTGGAAACTCGATTTTGAGGGATAACACACACTCTTCCCCATAAACTAATTTAAATGGAGTATGACTAATAGCTCGCTTAAATGTTGTATTATACGCCCATACTGCCACATACAACTTCGTGTCCCAGTCTCGTTTCTTCTCAGAGACTATTTTAGACAAGATATCCACAAGTGGCTTATTAGTACTTTCGACTTGCCCGTTGGCTTGCAGATTATAGGGGATCATTTTGTTGTGCTTGATTTGCCAAGCTTCAGTCAGGATTTTAATCACTTTATTCAAAAAGTGGGTTCCGCGGTCCGATACTAGTTCCTTTCGGTGGACCGAAACGGCAGATAATCTGCTCTAAAAGAAAACTTGCAGTCTCTTTTGCATTGTTCTGCCTCGTCACCCATACTTTTGACCATTTTGTAAAATAATCAGTTGCTACTATAATGTACCTCTTCTGAGTAGTAGTCGACGGGGTGACAGGACCCACAAAGTCAATGCCCCACTTCTCAAATTGAAGAATAGCCATGATAGGCGTAAGTGGGCGTTTCCTATCCTCTCTACTGTCATATCTTTGACAGGTATCACATCTCTTAACGTACTCAAAGGAATCTTGAAAGATGGACGGCCACCAATACTACCCAGCTCTTAAAGCTTTCTATGCCGTCAACCGTCCAGCGAAGTGCCCTCCACACGCAGAGTCATGGCACTCTTCCAAGATGAAAGGAATCTCGTCAAGCATCACACATCGGCGATAGATATCATCAACACCCTATTGATATAGTGTTCTTGCGATCAAGGAAAACTTCAAAGCTTGTTGTCTGATTTTCCTCTTTTCAGATTTTGATAAGCCAGTTCTAGTCTCTTCCGTTGATAAATAATGTGTGATAACAATATACCAAGATGGAAAAGAAGCTATATCAATTTTAAACATTTCTTCAATATCACTTCCTTCAGCCAAAGTTTCTTTCGGCTCCCCACAAGGCATTCCACAATCCCCCTACAACCTCGGTGGCTTACTCTTAATCTCATAATCGAACTCGTGCAAAGTGATTAACTACTTTTTCAGACGATCAGGGGGTTGTAGCTTGTTCATAAGCAATCTAAGCCCTTCCCCCTTCGTATAGAAAACTACCTTCTCATAAAGGATACAGTGTCTGAATTTTTTAGTCGCAAAGACCATCGCAAGGCACAACTTCTCCATGTAGGTGTAGTTAATTTCTGATATACCCAATTTTCTACTAGCAAAAGCTATCGGATGATACCACATTTCCTCCTAGATTTGGGCTAAACAACAACTAATACTATGCATGGTGGCTGCTGAAAATATGAAAATACCTTGCCTCTTTTAGGTGCTTTTAAAACTCGTGCTTTTACTAGCTCATGTTTCACATCCTTGAAAGCTACCTTACAAGGGTCACTCCATACAAATAGACAGCTAAAGGATAATAAGTTTGTTAGTGGCAACGTCCTTTCTACCAAGGCATTTATAAACCTTCGATAGTACCGTACCGATGACAGAAAGCTATGAACCTCTTTCCAAGTGCGTGGTGGACTCATAGCGACTATAACCTTGATCTTTTCAGGGTCATTTGTGATCCCTACTAAACTGACCACATGGCCTAGCAATAGCACATAAGGCACTCCAACGAAACAGTTCTGTGGGTTAAGAGCGATACAAAATTGTTTGTAGCGCTCAAAGCACTTTCTTAAAATAATCAGCATCCTTTCCCTTACAGTGGCTGCCCCTAGGTCATCGATAAATACTTTCAACTCATCTGGGAAGATGTCACCAAAGGTCTTGTCTGCTGTTCGTTGCCATGATCCAGGCGCATTGAACAATCCAAAGGCCATCACATGGTACGCAAAAGTACGAAAGACAGTAATAAAGGTTGTTTTTAGCTTATCCTCTTCTGCAATTGCCATGTGGTTGTATCCTGCAAAGCAATCCATGAACGAATATATTTTCCTACCCGCTAATTGATCCAAAATCTGGTCAATAAATGGCAACGGGTAGTAATCCTTAACCGTCTGCTTATTCAACTCTCTAAAATATACACATAGTCGGATCTGGTTGTTTTTCTTCTTCCTGATGACAACTGGTGAACACCATTTTGTGTGCTGTATAGGGAAGATTAACCCAGCTTTTCGTAACTTTTACAACTCCTCAAACAGCCCGTCCCTCAATTCAAAAGGCATACGCCTTACTTTCTAATACACAGGACGACTGCCTTCTTTTACAGGAATAGTATGAACAGCCAGGCTGGGAGGAATGCCTCTCAGCTCATCATAACTCCAAGCAAAGATATCGTGAAATTCTTGAATCAAGGACACATAGTCCTCCCTTTCTACTGAACTGAGCATGGAACCTAATTTAATTGGCCATGAATCATTTGACATGCCAAGGTCCAACTCAATCACATCCACGTCTCTTATCCTATCTTGCGGCTCTATCGGCTCATTCAAAGTTATCTGATAAATATCCTTTGTAGTGGACCCCTCTTTAGATTCGTCACTGGATGATATCTCACTACCAGATGGATCATCTGTTGTCTCTAATTCAGTAGAGGATAAATGAGCTCTCTCACTTTGAGGAGACTCAAGGTAATCATAGACTATTACTTGATTAGTACCTCTACCTAGAACCACTCGATCGGGGGGTATATCAACTTGACAGTCTGTTCGTAAGATCCAAGGCTTGCCTAGCAAGACTCGATAGCTAGGTCGTCCTGCAAATCTTATCACCCTAAAGTCCAGGAAGCATTCTACACTTGCAACTATAACATGGACTTTAGTAGGGCAACCTTCTAGTTGCCTTAGACTATCATCAACCATTCTAAGAAGGTGGAGCTATCTTTTTGGATTCCTAGACCCAACCTCTCCATCAACTCTGAACTCATGATATTGATAGAGGACCCAGTGTCTACAATAGCATGCTCCACTAATATTCCATCCACGTATGCTAGAATCCTAGGGCAATTCTTTTCAGCATGATCAAACCAATCTTCCCCTACTCGTGCTATGCCCAAAGGTTCTACAATATACCCAATACGTAGGATCTTCTTGAATTCCTTGCGTACTCCTGGAGATAATTTAATCAACTATAAGAGGTTTACATATGGTTTGACTTCGCAAAGAGAACTTGCTAAATCAAAATCATGATAGGTAGCCAAAGCTCTCTTTTCTCGCCAAACCATTTTTTCTTTTGGTCTCGGGATCGGCTTTGGTGCTTCTCTTTTAGCTCTTGCATTCTTTCTTGGCATTTCCTCATCCTTCTTAGGATTGACTTTTTTGTCAACAGGCCTTAGAGGTCCCCCTTCCATGCCAGGATTCAAGACTTGCATCCCCTTATCCCCTTGCTTAGGGTTTTCCTCGACCGGTTTTGCATTATCTCTATTACCCTCTTTAGCCTTTTGGTCTCTTGTCACAGCTCGTAGGTTGGAGGTTTCAGCGCCATTGATGCGTATAGCCTTAATGAGGATGACTCCATTGCCTTGTGGTAACTCCTCTATAGTGGTCTTTCCTCTTTGCAATATTTGCCTTGGTCCATCATTTTGCTGGAGGTTATTACCTTGCGCTCTATGATTAACCGGACATGGCTATTTACTCCCTTGTTGGAGGAAACTAATCTTACTCCAATAGGTAGCAGCTAAGTGGCCTGACTTCCCACAAATATCACATTTAACATTTGGATAGTTTCTAGGGAAATGTTGTCCACCACACCACTTACAGCTGAATCTTGAGGGACCACCCTTTTCAGGGCGTCGACTCCCTATCAGATTCTGCTGCTTCTTCAGGAAATTGACGTCAATAGCTATTTGTCGATATTTTTTAAAAATCATGTCGGTGTAGTACTTCATCATATCCTTAACTTCACCAAGGACATTAGAGGCACTCGACTCATAGCCTTGATCGTCTATCCGTCGTTCCATTGGCCTAACAATTTGATTGGGCATTGGTTGTTGACTCACAGGAACAACATTAGGGTTTGAAACTTGGCCTCCAACATTTGGTGGAGCCAGCTGACTACCCAGAGGCATAGTCACACCGGGAGGAGCTGGCAGCAAAGGTACATTTTGAACCATGCTTCCTCTCCCATTAGGGTTATTCATAGGCATCCCTTGAGTTCCATTTATCAATGGTAAATTTTCTCCAGGTACTAGACCTGCATTAAGATTTATTCGAGAGGAGTAGGCTATCTGTAATCGTGACTCTACTCCTTCTGCCCGTGTGATGGCGGTGTCTATATCAACCAAAGCCACACTGCTCAATTGTACTTGAATATTGAAATCCAATCCATACAAGAAGTATTGTAATTAGGCAGCTGGTAGAATGGGAATGTAAGTTTGTAACTTACGAAACACTTCCTTAAGCTTCTTGGCATAGACTTTCACATTCTCATGGGGTTCTTGGCGTGTTACATTCAAAACATGCAACCAATATTGGCCACCTCTTTCAGGGGCATATTATCCTCAGAAAGCTACGTAAAATTGGTCGATTGTGGTTATGGTTCCAGTTCCTATGCTGTGATACCATACTGCAACCTTTCCTTATAGTATCATGTTAAAGAACATCATAAGATGTCCCTCATCTTGGATGCGGTAATTAAACATTAATATTTGGAATTCACAAATTTGAAACTCCGCATCTTCTTCAGCTAACCCATTAAAAATGGGCAAAGGAACTCCTAAAGTTGGCAGATCCAGCGTCCCTACAAGAATTGCAATGGATTGTGCCATGACGACAATAGGATTGACAATATGAGTTTGGACTGATGGAATCACACCCCCACTTGAAGTGGGTTGACTTGATGAAAGAGAGGAAGAACTTGTGCTTCCTTCTGTACCTAAAGGACTACGTGCAGCAGTTGGGTTACTAAGACCACTGCCTCTTATGCGTATCGGGCTACTCCTTTGAGGAGAATAGCGACTTACAATCTCCAACCGCCGTCTAGCCCTCTCAACATGTTCTGCTTTTTGTATTTCAGCTTGACGGTCCTTGTCAGAGGATATAAACCAACTTTTTGGTCCCTAAAAACCCTAGATTCAAGAACCACCACTGGTCGACGGCTCTCGGCAGATGCACCACTGATGGGACCTCAAATGGATCAGCATTGGCTATGGCACTAGCCGGACCTCATGCTCATAATAGACAAACACACCCTCACAACCTCACCGGCAAGGAGCGTCTATCTGCTGCTAAAGGACGAACTGTCCTAAAGCCTAATCTATGCGTTCATAGTTTTGTAGTCCAACATTTCCCTTTCTATAAACTCCACAGAGGGAGAACCCATACACATTAGCAATAAATGCCACAATAATCACATACATGGGAGGCAACCTCTCGGTGGAATCATCCCTGCCCCACTGCAGCTCTCCTACATCGTAGGGATTGGCCCCTTGATGCGTTGCTCAACATATAGAATAAACAAACAAACTCCACTATTTCATTTTGAACGTATTCTAGGAGATACCATGTGTCCTTACCAAATAATCCCCCCAAGAAACGAACGTCTATCCTACGGCTTAGGTTGCCTTTCCATACTCAAGCGTGGGTCATCATAACCGAAAACAGGTACTATGCATCCAGTCCTTTGTATTTTGATACCATGGTTGTCATGCACATGAAAAAGTGGATGATCCTATAGTGCTCAAACATAAATTTCAATTAGAAACGTGTCGACACAACCAAGCTTTCCAATGGTCATTTATTAACTCGTTGTGGCGATGTAAGGATAGCACCGAGACAATGCCTATGCTACTATCCTCTTAAATAAAATACAACAAACTCTATGTCATAATATGCATCAGAAAATCAGCAATAATCAGCATGCAAATCGCACCATTCAAATATCCCAACCCCTTACGATTAGATATTGCTTTCGTTACATAGGTTTAGAGGTTCATTTTGTCATGTTTTAATGTATGAGAAGCGATAAATCACAAACTTTGACAAAGAGATAGGGAAAAATGAGGCTAAACCTCATGCTTTGCCACTACCATACATCCACAAACAATCCTTATATTTTTTCTTATTTTTGTGAAGCATATTTCTATTTTTCTCCTTATTTTTTCTATTTTCTCAAATTATTTGGTAATAAAATATGCTATTTTTTTTATTTTTCTTGTTCCAATCAGTTCAGCATACTAACATTCAATTTATTTTCCATTTTTCCCCCATAGGAACACATTTCACCCACTCGAAACGATAAAACTATCATTTTACCGCTTAAAAACCGCATTTCGGGTTTACGGGAATTGAATAGCACATGTAAATCATTGCAAAATCAAAATTTTCTGATAAATAGAAATTAATCATGATGCAACCAGCACTCAAACAAATTTTCATCCAATAAGAACATCATTACCATTATAAACTATTAAAAATTGCCTATGCTACTATCCTCTTAAATAAAATACAACAAACTCTATGTCATAATATGCATCAAAAAATCAGCAATAATCAGCATGCAAATCGCACCATTCAAATATCCCAACCCCCTACGGTTAGATATTGCTTTCGTTACATAGGTTTAGAGGTTCATTTTGTCATGTTTTAATGTATGAGAAGCGATAAATCACAAATTTTGACAAAGAGATAGGGAAAAATGAGGCTAAACCTCATGCTTTGCCACTACCATACATCCACAAACAATCCTTATATTTTTTCTTATTTTTGTGAAGCATATTTCTATTTTTCTCCTTATTTTTTCTATTTTCTCAAATTATTTGGTAATAAAATATGCTATTTTTTTTATTTTTCTTATTCCAATCAGTTCAGCATACTAACATTCAATTTATTTTCCATTTTTTCCCCATAGGAACACATTTCACCCACTCGAAACGATAAAACTATCATTTTACTGCTTAAAAACCGCATTTCAGGTTTACGGGAATTAAATAGCACATGTAAATCATTGCAAAATCAAAATTTTCTGATAAATAGAAATTAATCATGATGCAACCAGCACTCAAACAAATTTTCATCCAATAAGAACATCATTACCATCATAAACTATTAAAAATTTTCATTTTCCTTCATAAAAATGGTCATGCCGTGTTTTTATGAAACCCAAGACACATTATATGACTGCATGAACAGCGGATGGAGCCTCCATTGCTCTCAATCCAATGCTACACATCAATCTTTAGCATCTCCATCAATCTCCATCACCGTTTCCTTCAATCTCCTTCCCGATTCCTCCTTTAAGATAGTGCGCATGAACAGTCCATAGAGAGGAGAGAGAAAGACTAGATTCTGATCTCTTCATCTAGACAGCCATATCTCGCGCGAGGACCAGCGATAGAATCAGAAAAGAGGGAGAAGTTGACGGGCAATCTTGGTTCCATGGGGTACTTGTAGCCTCCATTCATGATTTATGGGGGGGGGGGAGGGGGGGGGTTAAAGTCCTAAAGGGCACCCCCCCTTTGGCCTAAGTTTTTTGTCCACCTTTTCAAATCTTGGCCAATTTTTGGCCTCTTCTGCGTTCGGACTCAGTTTCGACCTCTGAAAAATCCTGTGCATTCGTCTTGGCATCCCACACTGACTGTAGCTCCCGGCATCCTGCACGACAGTCGAAAAAATTATCAAAAATCCACAAGTGTCGCTCGAGCGCCTTTTAAAAGCTGTCTTTCACTTGGTGCTTAAAATCGTCCTAGCTGTAGCCGCCGCCTTTGATGTCGAATATTTTTCCCCTAAATTCTGGATTTTTTGGCAAATTTTAGGTACATCCCGGGCTTAAAACTCTGCTCTCACAAGGGTCTCACTTAAAGATATTGAGCACTCACTACTTGATGGAGAAAGCAAAGTTAAAAGAAAGGATGCAAAGGAACACACCTTCAACAACAGTCTCTTGTACACCAAGGGCACTTATGGAGCAAGAGGCCGTGGTCGAGGACTCAGCACCAACAACAACAAGGATTGAATTATATGTCATTACTGTGGTAAGATTGGCCGTATTTATGAGTCCAAGCTTCCATCTTGGAACCTAATTCACTTGTGTAATAATTTTCTACTCATTGTCCATGTCAACATGAATTGAGTATTCATCTTCCAACCTCCATAGCTCCTACCATGCTCTAGATTCTACATTTTCACAAAATAGAGCTAGAGATAAAGGGCAAGGAGGGAGGGAGAGAGAAAATAAAGAGAGTGAGAGAGAGAGAGAGAAATGGAGAGAGGAAGGGAGAGGGACAGAGGAAATGTTGTTTATGAATGACAAGGTGGATGAGCATGAGTTCTTGGGGTAGTCCATTTGCCTTTTAGAAAGTACTTCTTTTTTACAAAATTAGTACATATAACTTTTGCATTTAAAATAATAATAATAATAATTGGTTGAAAAAAAAAGCAAGGGTTTTAAAATCCTATCACGATGACCCATTTTCATGATACTCCACTTTTCATTCACTTTGCTTCATATTAACCTAGGAAGCTACAACCCTCTTTCTAATCATTCCCTTAAAGAAGCTATGAATGTAGAAGCTCTATGAGGCAGTCCATTCCATCCTCCTCGACCAATGGAACTTTGTACTTACACATTAGCAATGTCCCTCCCATGGAATCAATGGAGCATATGAACATGGTTGACATCTTCAAGGAGCTTCCTAGCTTGATGATATATGAATTGATGACAAAAATGGTAAAGAGGATCAAGTGCAACAAAGAAAGAAAGAGGATGGGCATGAAGATGTTAAAAAAACAATTCAAGACATCAAGGCATCCTTTTTTTAAATATATAGCTACAATGTAGTGACACTTTATATAAAGGTAAATTTCATCTTGATTATCACTACACTATACATTTTCTTTGACACATAGATTCTGAGGTAGAAAAAGAGGGGAGTGCCATCCAATCCATGAAGCATCTACAGAAGAAGCAATATCTACTATGCATGAACATGGGGGATCAAGCTATCATGGACTCTATTGCACAAGAGCATGAGCTGGCACATCATCATGGTAATTATAAAGAATACTGCCAACAAGTATTAAGCAAGGTCTTTCACTTTCACCACATTTTAATTAGCCTTTAGCATAGTATAGTTTTAGCTTACTATGTTCATCCAACTATAACTCTTCTTTTTTGTAAGGATGTACATACTTACTAATACAATACATAATGTTCAACATTAAAATGTTTGTATGCTGTTGTCGAAGGCTATATATACAACTATAGTGGTGCACAAGTCTATGTAACCACTAAAGAGGCAATGCTATAAATGCATCTTAAAATAACATGGAAGTCAATGTTTAGGGTTAAAATGGCCTACAACTCAAAGGTAAAGTGTTTTGGGAGTTATTAAACTTGGAGACCAATATTGGAGGCTAGAGGGTATGTTTGGACTTTCATGTTATGCTTGCAAAGCTAGGGCCATATCCTCTCATTTTGGGGTGACCATAATTAGCATGAGATCTAGATGGGTCTTGTACATAGGTCAATCTAAACTCTATTTGGGCAAAACTACTCTTAAGAGGGTGATTCTTGGTATTAAAATAGGATCTATCATTCAAGGTGGACATGAAAGTGATGTTAAAAGACATAAGACTAACGACTCAAAAAGTTCTAGCATTGATAAAGAAGATAGAGAATGGAAGCCAATTTACTTTCTAGAGATGTTGACCTTTTTTGGATTGTGAATTTAGGGTCCAAAAGAAGTGCAAAAAGTAGTAAACCTTGCATCGAAAATGCATAACCTACAACAAGAAATGCATAACTAACAATATGAAATGAATATTGGGCTACCTAAGCTAGTGAGCATGATAGGAGATTATTTGACTAAAGGTGAAATAGCTAAATACTCAGCCATCCTTTAAAATTATCCAAAGTTATTTACTACTAAGTATTTTGAGATGAGGATTACTAATAGCATTGTGGATCACATCAAATTGAAAGAAGAATATAAACTAGTAGGTCAGAAGAGCTAAGGGGACTTGGTATCATTCAAGAAAATAGAACTGAAGCTTAAAAATTGTTGGATGCAAGGTTTATTTACCCTATTGACGATGTAGAATAAATATCTCCTATTGTAATCACACCAAATAAGAATGGAAAATGGAGAATATGTGTTGATTTTAAGCCTCTTAATGTTGTGACCAAAAGGGATTACTATCCTCTCCAATTTTAGGATGAGATTTTGGATCAAGTAGCAAGTCATGAGCTTCATAATGTATGTGATAGATATTTTGCATACTTCCAAATAAGAATAGTAGAGGAGGAACTAAAAAAGATATCGCTCATTACTCCTTGCGGATTTTTTTATGATTGGGTAATGCCTTTTGGTTTGATGAATCCATATACTAGCTTTGAAAGATGGGTTCATTGGGTATTTTCTCTTATTCATCGGGAAATCCTTGTGAGTGTTTATAGATGGCATTTGCATATACATCTCTAACATTTTGCATGTTGAAATTCTTGATGAGGTTTTCTACAAATTGGATCAAGATGAATCACAACTAAATCCTAAAAAATGCAAGATAGGAAGGGGTACAGTGATACTCTTGGGTCATGAAGTATCTACCAACGAACTTTCACCAAAATCTAATAAATTTGAGGCCTTCTTGTGGAATCTCCAAAAAGTATTGACGATGAGCTTTATTCAGAAAGTGAGGTATCTATCAATGTCTTTTCATATGCTAGTTGAATATGAGTATCTTTACATAAAGCAATTCAAAAGAATCATTTAGTTTAGACACAAATTGAAGTGGATGCATTTCTATAGATAAAGAAGAAGGTGAACACATTACCAATTCTTATGCCTCCAAATTGGGATGAACCCTTTTTCATTTGCATTAGTGTTGGAAAGAATACTTTCAAACCTATTTTGAAGCAAGAAGAGGAGAAATATCTTACTTGCAACCTATGTTTACATAAGCGAATTGGAGTAATTGAAAATTCTTGGATGGAAGAATAGCTATTAGTATCAAAGAGCTAGTTTACACAATTAAAATATGGAAATCCTTCTTTATTAAAAAACCATTTGTAGTACTTAGTAGTTCCTTGTAACTGCAAGTTTTTCACTCTACTGAAAATGCCATGAGGGTAACAAAATGGAAATTGGTTTTATAGATATTTGAATTTACTTGTTTGAAAGAGGATACTATATGACCTAATTCAGTTAACATTTTGATCTATAAACTGCATGCTAAAAGTTCAAGTGTTATAAAATGAAATTTGATCCTACATCCTTGAATTCATGACAAAATGAGGGATAAAGATGCCACTTTGTTTTTTATGGAAGCTATAGAAGAATGCTAAAAAAGAGGGATTTTATATTTTCCCTTTTGAATGCTAAAGGTCAATGCTTTTTTTTAGGAAGTTAGGAAAGCAAGGAAATACAAAGCAATAATGAGGCTGAATATGCAACTTTATATGTTGGTTCAAAATTATGTATTTAGTTGGGATATAGAAAGGCAATGGCAAAGGGGGATCATACTATGTTAGTTATTATGAATGCTCAAAATATCTGGAAAGTTAACAAAGAATTTTTAAGAGATTGGTTGTTCAAGATAAAGGGTTCAATTTATAAGCAGCTATAAAAATTTGAAATTTGACATATTAACAAGCATTTTAATATTAGGGCTTTGTTGAGCCAAATGCACCAATAGTCTGGACTTTGGACAGGACTTTTATTCTTTCAGAAGCTGCAATTCACTTCAATGAAAATTTCTCACCTTGTCTCTCGGCATTCCACTCTAACAAACCATGCATCCTTCTCTCTAAACCAAGAAAGCAAGAACACAAGACTATCTTCGAGGTGTAGTAAACTCACCAACCTACCTTTCCACATTGTAGTCCAAAAGCTTAAAGGCTAGAAGATAGTTCCACAATCCAAGAAACACAATCCAATACCATCACTCCTTTGTATCCACCACCAAGCACACCAACAAGTTAAGAAGCTAGTAGAGAAGAAGAGAAAAACGCGAAGATGACAAAGAGCTTCAACTTTCCTTAGTCCCTTGATCAATATACCTCTCACTAACTCTCTCTCATTCACCCTCAATAATGGAGAAAAGATGATAGAGTAGAAGAAGTTAATAGAAAGCTTCAATAGTTGCACTAATAGAGCTTCTGTAGCATGGATACACCAAAAGGGTAAATACAATTGAGACCTCCCACCCTTATACAGATATAAATTAGGGTTAGGGTTAGGTCACCTCTCTAGGACGATGCACTATTTTAGGATCAGGGTTTTCGTCCCACTTAATGTTTTAGGATTTGCACCCCTATGAATTAGGGTTTATGCCCGTTTTGTGTTTTAGAGTTTCCATCACTATGAATTAGGGTTTGCACTCTCTTTTGGGAGTCCTATTTCTTTTGTGGGATCTAGGCCAGTCATAGTATGCTTGTACATTAGTCTAAATAGGCCAAGCCTATGCTAACCTAATCACAAATACATGTGTGCAACCCACAAATGCAACTGCGAGTGATAAATACAATGTATAGGAGTGAGCTGGCTCTCACAAAATAATACATCCATGATAATTTGGTGTCCATGAGTATAACCATAATAGAAAGTCTCAAAAATAATATAATGAAGCTCCAGAAAATTATAATCCTTCTAAAAGATAGTAGTCGACACTTGCACTTTATGATCTTCTTTGACATTAGCCTTCACAAAATATTATCACTCACATCAAGGATAGGTGGGAAATGCTAGGAACAATCCTAATGAAGTAATCCTACTTGAAAGAAATAAGTGTTGCTAATGAATATTTGTGGATGATGAGAGTGATATGCTTGCTAATGTGAAGAATTGGTTCAAAAGAAGATGATGCTTTTGCAGATGCTCTAGATAATGCCCAAAAAGATGTGATAACTGCTAGAAGATGAAGTCTACATGAAGAACCACTGATTGCATGGTAGATAAGAGAAATGAAATATTGAAGGATGAGGATGCAAAGGCCACTAATGTTGATGGGTCTTCAGTCCATCTCACCTACAAAAGTCATGTTAGCCAACTTGTGCTCTCCCTAAGGGATGTGTCTACCTATTGTTGAGATGTGGAGAGAGAAGATATGTAGAGATGCGAGCGAGAGAGAGAGAGAGAGAGAGAGAGAGAGAGAGAGAGAGAAGAGAGACACCACATACATCCCCAAAGACTATTTCATATTGATCACAATCTACATATATATAGGTGAGACCTAGTCTAGGTAGGGTGAGCTATATATATAGGTGAGACCTAGTCTAGGTAGGGTGAGCACAAGGGAAAAACTTGATCACCTATATACAAATGTACAAACATGATCAATGTGGAGGGAGCGCACGCTCAACTACCAAGACCCATGGACCGCTTATTGTTTCAAGCATTTCAAGCGAGCTCTAATGGCTATCTCTCACCTAGAGATGTGCCATTGATCCTACAAGTGTAATGAGCTTACCTTGATGCCAATATGAGTTGCCTCCTCTCTCCACGATCCTAGATGCTAGATCAAGTATCCTCAAGCCTCCTCCATCTCCAGGCTCCATCCACCGTAGCCGTACGCGCAAGAAAAGAGAAGAGAAGAGAAGAGAACAAGAGAAAAGGAGATGGTGAGGAGCTTCACCCTCTTGATCCCTCACTCCCACACAGTCACTCTCTCACACTCTCACACTCCCTCTCTCAAGAGCACACATAAGCGAGGAGAAGAGAAGAAGAGAAGAAGAAGAGAACTCTTGTTAGCCACACACAAAAAATGAGCTTCCATTCACTTTTTGAACTTTATATACAAGCCCTAAAATCCCATGGGCACCCATCCCTTTTTTACATAATCAGCCGTTGTGGCAAGGTCATTTCTCTATTTCCTCTTCTAGCCTTATGCCTCTAGTCTACACCTGTCTAATATTTTACAATTGGCACAGGAGGGAGCCTAACATTATTTTACACAAGTTTTTGGAGTTTTTTGAGGCACGTTTCATTTAAAATTACGCTTTTGGCCACAGCTTGGTTTTAGAGGCCGCCTGCATGTCTTTGTTCTTTTTCCATCATTTTTCCATTTTTTCATTCATTTTTCCATCTTCTTGACTTGGGGTTAACATTACCCCCCTCCAAGACGGGTGCTAGTCCCATGGCACTTTTAGCTGTTGTTCGAGTTTAATAGGCAATAATTGGCAAAGTACTCGTGTGAGGGTAGGGCCACATGTAAACTCGGGTGCATGTGGAAGCTTGGGTAATGATGTTTTTTGGAGAAGCCAAATGGATATCAAGTGGATGACGAGGGCCTTCGAAGTCGGTGGTTTGTTGGCTTTGTGATGCTTGAAAGGAAAAGGTATGGTGCTCTACCTAAGGGGGATGTCTACCTTATTGTGTAGTGCATTGTGCTCGTTCTGGTGGAATGGGAAGTTGGGTATAACCATAGCCTTGCCTGGGTGATGTCCCACACTTAAGGACCCCATTTGTGCAAAGGGAGGTGCGGTGCAAGTAGCTTAGGGTGATAGGTCTAACCATAGGCGAGTGTTACTTCCCTAGGTATGTCCTGTCGTTGATGGGCCCTAAGCATGAAGTGGGGGAGAAAAAAGGGCTAGGGGGTTAGGAGCGGAGCCAACTGACCGAAGCCACCAGGCAAGCCTAACTTGCAGATCCCTAGGTGCAGTGATCGTGCTTTATGTGGTACTAAGTGCTTCTACAAGTGAGTTGTTTTGTCCATTCCGTGTGTAATGTTCTTCTTGCTTTTCCTTTCATGCTTTTCATTTTCTTTCTTTCTTTCTTCTTCTTTTTTATAAAAAAATAATAGTATTACACTAGTAGAATGATAGCCAGTGCCTAATTCTCATTGTCTGAATTAGGCGAAGAAGGGGGTCGGATGGATTTGCTAAAAAATTGATAGCTTTGCATGTATCCTTTCAGATTCATGCGGATGTGGAGGGAGGTGGTGGAGAGGAAAGGATGATTGCATCTAGCGAACTAGTTGTCGTTCATGTCTTCCAGGAGAACTAGGCAAAAAGAGGGGAAGAGGCTAGCCCTCATCATTAGACGCGCCATGGCACAGCCGTCAATGGCGTTAGGGTCAAAGAAGAGGGGAGGCAGGCCACATTCTTGTGGAGTCGGGTCTTGCTTAAGTAATAATTTAAGTAACCTAAGATAATTACATGTAGTTATGAAAGCTGGATTGGGGCATGAGGAGAAATTCGCGAGGAAACACGTCATGCAGTCATCCAAGCTTTCTGAGTTGAAGAGGAGGGCATATTTGAAGGAGACAACATTAGAGTTGTAGATGATAGGAAAATCATAACGCCCATGGAGGGTGGCATCAATATCCACACCTACCCTACGAGGGTACACCATGAACGTGGGGTTGTTCCTCTTGTAGGGTAGGGTGTTGCAAAAAGCCATCCAGGCGAGCATGTTGATGTCGCACACCCGCCTCCTCCATAGGAGTTGGTAGTTATATCCTTGTACGATATGTGGTACTTCAAACACTTTGTTTTACCAAAACTCAGCTTCTTCATTTCCCCAAAGAGTGGGGCCCCAGTCTTCTCCCTTTCCTCCAACCATTTCTGTCCTAGTCGGCTACCAATCGAGATCACCTCCTCCATCACCTTGAGCGGTAAGACCCTTTGCAGGCTGTCGGGCATGAGGAAGATGAATGTGAATGGGTCTTTTTCTCTTTCCTGCTGCTCCCAAACTACAAGCTTTGCATGGAATCCAGCAGCGGGAATGTCATCAGGGCACAGTGGGAGGGGTGCGGATGGCTGCATGACTGGCTTGGCCCCTAGTTGCTTCCTCATTTCTTCGATTAACTTTCTCCATCTTTCCCTGAGCGCGGCTTGTCTCTCCGCAGATGGATCAACCTGTTGTTACTCTTGGGAATGAGGCGAGGGGGGTTGTGGGATCACCTCTTCTTTGAATCTCCCCATATCGAATTCAAGCTCAACCTCCTCCCCCTACTGCCGGTCTCCTTGTTCTGCTCCTTCTTCAAAGCCCATTACATCAATTTCCTCAGGGGTTAGGCTGGCCAGTAGTAGCAGGTACTTTCGTTGCTCTTCTAGGCTGAGCCTAACCTCCACAAGTTGGGGTGGCATCTGCAGCCCTGCGTGCAGAGCTTTGCATGCGATACTGAGTTTTTTCTATACCACCTCCAATGACTCTCCTTCTTCTGGGCGGGTGGTGTCCATTAGTGTGTTAATGAAGGCCTTTTGCTAGGCACTGAAGGCTGTCTAGGTGGCTTCTTCTTTGCTCTCTGTGAGTATCTTTTCTTTCTCTACCAGAGCGAGGCGCCATGCCAATGTCTTCACCCTTTTTTCATTCTGCACTGCCCATTCCTCTGCTCTCTTGTTCATCTCTTCCATGCTCTCTCCATGCTTCTGTACTAGGGTTACAAGCTTCTACTCTTGGTCTTTCAGTTCCCTGCTCATGTTCTCTTGCCCTTTCTTTCCCAAGTGTAGCTGATCGATCATAGACTTGATCTCCTTTTGCTACTGCTCCATCTCCTCCTTTCTCTTTTCTTCTTTGGCATTCAATTCCTCCATCATTTGCTCGATGTTGACAGTTTTTGCCGCCAATTCCCCATGTTGCATCAAGAGGAGCTTATACTCTCTCTGCATCTGCACCAATTCCTGATTTTCATCCTCCATCCACTGCTTGTAGCTCTCCTCCATGTCCTCCTTGGCCTTCAATTCCTGTTTGAGATCAGAGATCTCTCTTTGCTGCATGGCTATTATGTAGGTCTTTTCGAGCTGGAATGCAGCTACCGACTTCTTTTCCGCCACCAACTCAGCCACCACAACTATCTTCTTTTTCTCCCTAGCCTTCTCCAATTGGGAGGTCAGCTCGGCGAAGTACTCATCGTAATTGGCTGGTGGCGTTGCTGTTGTGTGGATTGGAGTGGTCGAGGCCTCCACTTTCTGACATTTTTGGTCTTGTATCAACTCAATATCTGTGGCTGGTCTCTTTTGCCCCATGGTCGTGGTCTCCGTACTCTTTCCTTGGGCCATTTCTTTATTAATTAAATACTGCATCCATGCCACAAAGTTGGAGACATCTGCGCTAGTGGGGATGCTAGGGGTGAGAGTGGTTGGTTCAGTGGGAGGCACCATGAGGGTAGGGATAGGGTAGATAAGGGCCTTGCCTTTACCTTCAAGGACAGCGGGCGGTGTGATTTCTGGTAGCTGCATGGTGCTGGAACCAGGCCCTTCTTCCCTCAGTAGGCTCAAGGCTCCCAGATCATCGGCCTTGCTCTACTGCTCGATTGACCGGCATGTAGCTTTGGTCAAGTCCTCCTCCTCCTTCCTTCTCAGTTCCTCTTCTTCCTCAACAACTCTTCTTTGCCTTTCTTCTTCAATTTTCCTGCACTCTTCCTCCAATTTCTTTTTTTCTTCATTTTCTTTCCTTTTCCTCTCCTTGGCCTCCTGTTTTGACACCTTTTTAGTCTTGTTGACTTTTTCCTTTTCCTTTTCTTCTTCCTGTTTCTTCTTCTTCTCCCTCTCCTCGTCCTCCTTGAGGGATTCTCTTTTTGCCATCTCCAAATCCTCTTTCTCCTTCTTGCGGCCTTCATCCTGCTTCTTTTTCTTTTGTGTCGTCTTCTTCTTGGGTTTCTTGGCCTGCTTTTTGCCCGATTTTTCTTCTTGTTCATGTCCTTCCTCATCATTCTTGGTCCTGTCATTGGACCTCTCTTGGTCCTGGTGAGGGGGTGACTTGTCAGAGGCGGTTCTCCTTCTCCTTCTTCTGCACCTTGTGTCTCCTTCACTGCCTCCTAGATGAGCGCAGAAAAAAATCTTCCATAGCTAATGAATGAGGCCTTAGACGAGGCATTCTTTCTTTCTATGGCCTTGGAAGCTTGGGACTCCCCACTTGCTATTGTACTTCCTAAAGCTAGTGCTTTATCCGCTTGGTCAATGATTTTCTGTACATATCCATTGCAGTAGACTTCATCCAAGGTGTGAGTTGCTACATTCTCTAGCACACGCATGCTGATTTGATGCATTAAGGAGTTATAGCATTGGCTGGAGAAGAGCGCGTGCACTAGCTTTGCTTGTAGTCTAGCTTCCACATTAGGAATGTCTTGGATGTTGATGTCGTCATTAGTTAGCACATCCTCCCTTGTCATTTTCAGCATGGCATAAACATCCCTCTTATGCTTTTTCTCTATCTTCGGCTCCAATCCCAATGCCTTCTCCACCAAGGCTAGGTTTAAGTGAACTTGTACCTGTTTAGCATTTTTTCCCCTTTCCACCGTCACAGTGCAGCACTCCTAGTCAGGGTCGTGTGTCCTAAGAAACTTCACACACTTTGTGTGGTCAAGCTCTTGCACAAATTTCTCAAGGTACTTGGTGAGGTTGCACTGCTCGGTGACTCTCTTGTCCGCTTCCTCCTTGGCCACCACACCCTCTATGTTATGAATGGTTCGGAACTTGAGCGAGTTGTAGGCGCGGTTTTCAAGGGTGATGCAGTATTGCGTTCTTTCCTCCTTCGTGAACGGATGTTGGTGGGCGCGGTCTTCCTGCGACATCTTTTGTTCCTGTCATGATCCCAAGTTTCCATTAGTGCTTTCAAAATAATAATTTGTTGAAAAATTCATTATTTGTTGGAAAAGAAAGACTCTATATATTTATTGAATGAAAGCATTAAAATACAATCCAATGTAGAATCTTTCCTTCAGACTTTAACTTTTTGCCCTTTATTTCAAAGTTCTCGTGCCATTTTTCCTACCTCGCTCGTTGTTTACCTATTTATGCGTTTTGATTGATTTTCCTTGGTTTTAATTTGATTCGCCTATCCCCCTCCCCTTCCAGCTCGAGAAGAATCCTTTCTAGGATTGAAGGTTAGGAGGTCAAGGGCATTCTACAATGGGTCTAGTAGTTACCGGTGTAGGAATCAAATGTAGAAATTGGGGTTGTACTCTAACCGAGCTTCGCGGTCTAGATCAAAAGATTGAATGCCCACATGTGTGATGTAAGTGAGACATATAATGGAAAGTCATCGAAAGCGACGTGGCTAGCAATATGTAACTCTTCCTCAGTCAATAGGTGATCAAGGTAAGGGAGTCATTTGATGTGCTCTTCCATGGGTCAGCCATGAAGAGTGGTTAACACTCTATACAAGGTTGGCGTGACGTAAGTGGAGTCGTACTCCACTATTTTGATTGTGTGATGCTGCTCAACGTTTGTCATGACTTGGCACCCTTCAACTTCCCATTGCAACCTAAGAGTGTAGCAGTGCCTCAAGAACGGGGATTAAGTATTAGCAAGTTTTGATAATTCTGCAATTTCTTGGTCAGTGTTGATGGCAAAAGTGGTTCACTGATCATATGATGTGATGAGGCGTTGTTTGAGGGCTTGCTCTTTGGAGATCTTGCTATTGAGAAATTCAGCAGGCGGAGTTAGCTACTTTTGCAAAGGCAAGTTCAAATGTCTCCCAAGAACAAGGCATTGAACGAACTTCGGTTGCAAAGGGTTTGGGCAACAAGCCGAAGTCCAAGCGGTCGTAGCTCAGAGCTAGCTCTCTAAAAGTGGCATCTAGTTGTCCAATGCAATCAACCACATTATCCCCCGTATCTTTAGCTAGATCTAAGGCCAGTGTCAAAAATGATTTTTGCTAGGAGGTTTTAAGACGTGCTGGTGGTTGGGGTTTGATAGCACTAGAGCCTTTGACAATAAATAGTTGCAGTTGCGGGTGTTCTTGAGATTGTGGTTGGACCTCTTGGATTAGGGCTGGGAAAGTAATAGCAACGTCCGATGGACTGCTATCTTCAGAATGGATCAAGGTAGTCGGATTGGCTCTAGCAGGTGACGACTTATGTGACGATGTCTATTGTTTGGGCCAATAGGCTTGTTCAACTCTCTTGGGCATGTGCGTGGATGAGCTTGATGGATGGCGCTACAACTTATGGTTTTGAGGTTCTATGGGACTTGGGGTGATCAAGCTTAAGGGCGGCGTACGAGTGGTGCCTTTGGCTATGTGGGCTTTTGGGATCCATATCCAGGCATTTCCCTCATAGTAGCCTTGCGCATATGCGCAAGAGGGATTTAGGGGCCCATCTTTGCTTGATCATGCGTTGATTTTTGTGACCACGCCTTGGTTTTCTAGGTTTAGAGTTTCGGGTCTTATGAGGATGTATGCGTCAACTCCTAGGCGACGGTTGCGGCTATTTAGGCTTCCATTGAAACCTAGGCTATTGGGCCTTAGCTTTTTCTGCTATGAGCAGCGGTTCTTGAGAATTGGTGGGTGGTGTCCTAGCACTACCCCCTCCTTAGATTTGGTTGCTAATACTTCTACCAATGGCCTTACGGACTGTGATGAGGTCTCGCAGCCCTTACTGAAAGTTGTAACAATGCAAATGTTGCCTATGGCGAGGTGGATACGCTACAACTCATAATCAACATTGCAATGAGTTTTCTTTTTGAAGGTTCGCCCTAGCAGCGACTCCGTGCCTAAGTCTTTGGCGTTTGGCAACACGTAGAAGATCATTGGTACAATCTCAAACTCGATATAAGATCATTGGTACAGTCTCACAGAAACCCTAGAAAAGATCGAAACATTAATCCATTCTCCACAATAACTCATCTTTCAAGTTAATGTATTTTTTGATATCACTTAAATATAAATATATACTAACTTAACATTGTATTCAATGATGATGAAGCATACTAAAATTTACACTTTGATACCATGCTATCATATGATATTTTATCTAGGATATAAAAGCATAAGAAAATTTGTATCCCAAATAGGGTAAAAATTAGGGATGATTTCTATCATAAAGGCTATTTTTAAAAGGTTTTTTTGGTTTTTTGGATAATTTGTTAAGCTTGAAAACTCAAAAAATATATTATATATACAAAACTTTACATATTTTGGCCTAAATTTAGCTAGAAGCAACTCAAAAATATGTTTTCTCTTGATATTCACCGAATTTCCTAGAATCTTTACTATTGATCAACTAAACATTTACCCATCTATCTACAAATTTAAAACCATGGGGGTCCTTTATTTCTTACTTTAATCCCAAAGACTTCAAATGTATGCATACAGATCATGGTGTGATAGGCTTTCCAAGAAGTTGACCTACTATAATGTCTTACTTGTGCATGAATATTTGTCTTCTCCTAAAGAGGAAAAGTTATAACTCATGCTGTAACTTGGAGATAAGTAAAGTCTACTTGTGAACAAGAGTTGGGAATTTAGGAGGTAAGTAGTAGTAGGCTTAATGAAGCCTTATGGGTGAATTTAAATTTTGATAAAAACATAATAGGATGTGTCGTGGAGAAAATTTGTGAGGAAACTGAGGAGCTTATGTATGAACAAGGAAGGCTTGAATAAGAAAAGAAAAGACATCAAACATAAGAAGGAACAAGCACAATAGGAGGTTTTGGAGGAGTTTATGGCCTGATCTCATAGGCAAGAACTGGGCATATATGCTATCTAGAGTAGTGAATAACCACCATAATAAAATCAAGACTACTTCTAAGTGCTTCTAGGTTATGTAGAAGAAGCTTATTTTCATGTATGCTTGGTTGGTGCTTATCTCAAGAGGAACTAATGAGTGAGTCTGTTGGACAAATTTGGATTGAGCTAGAATAGAGTTTTATGTTGTTATAAATAGTATATCACTCCTATAATCATGTTTTCTCAATCTCTATAGGGTATTGAATCACTTATAAGAACCATATCAGAGTATGTTTTGGGAATATACTTGGGTGATGTAAATGATTAAATTTGAATGCATCTTGGATCATAGTTAAAGACTCTTTTTTATTGATGTAAATACACAAAGAATAGGACAAAAATTAGGGTTTTTGTTTCATGAATTATATAGTTTATGCATTGAATTGAAGCTTATATACAACTATAGGTATCTTGGGTCTTTTGGCAATATATGACATATGAAAGTAAACCAAGATTGTTTAATGGTTTCAATGTTTTAGCTTTTTTACATTTTTATGCATCAAGATAGGATTTGATGGGGTTGCATAGCTTGCATGGAGCCACTACTTTGTTTGGCTCACCATGTGTGAATGAAAGGCACGTATTACAAAATGAAGGATCTAGATTGAGATTTAAAAAGACCTTTAAATTTTTTTTAAATTGAGGATGTTTGCTTGGTTGCTAGCATGACATTTATGGAGTAGGTGACTAAGCCCAACAAGGAGCTTGTAGCTTTAAAGTTGTTACATGGATTTGAAAGCAAGTATGATCACTTGGACACCATTGAGCAATAGTCTCTAGAGGCTAAGAATATTGAGATATTTTTGCAAGCTGTAAATTCCACCTTGCAAGAGAGTTTGGAATATTGAATGATGTAACTCAGACTAAGAGCATATTAGAAAAATGTAAAAGAGGCTATTACTATGCTTGTAAAGAGAGATATACGAAAGGCCAAACTACATGTTGTTGGGCTATGTCTACCACCTCTAGCAAAGTGTGAGAACTTGTAGTTAAAGAGCCTGTGTCTATGGTTTCACAAATGAGTGAGGGGTGATGTTATGGACAATTTGGTCAAAGGGATCCATGATTTGTATCTCAAGGTTTTAAGGCTAGAGATAATCAGGGGCACAATGTAGCTTATAAAGCTCTAAGAGAGGGATTTACTCACTGATGCATATGGTGTAATAGCCCTTTGTATGAATGATGAGAGTGTGATTTGTGTTGATATTCATTACAAAGAAATCTAACTTTTTTGAAAGAGAAAAAATTCATTCAAGGGAGAGAGGTCTTCTACTTGACCCAATATTTGAAAAAGGTGGGAGACAAAAGATACTTGAGGTTATGGCTCCCAAGAGTGTATATGCAGTTGGTGAAAGTTGCCACTATTGGGATATAAATTGAAAAGGCTCCAAGTAATGGTATTTTTGAAAGCAAAGTGCAAAGATTTAGGTTCATGCAATGGATATAGCTGAAAAGAGTAAATTATATAGGGAAATTTTACCTAGTATAGGATATGGAATTCATGAATTAATAGGATGAGACTCATCAATTGACTCTTGTTTAGTGTATGCTTAATTGGTTAAGGTGCAAAACATAGATGTGGTTGTGGAGGAGAAAATAAAACTACATGAGTATAATGCAAGTACTTTTAGATCAAGCTAAGGTTTCTACTAGGTCTATCCCAAAACATGTGATGGGAAATGTCTCTCAAGGAAAAAAACATGGAGAGAAAAAGAAAAAAAAAAGGTTACAAAACACAAACAAATATTGAGATTGTAACTGACTTGAAGAAATTTCTTAAAGAGTGCATCTAAATAGCAGTATTGAGTTTACTCTTGGGGAAGTGCTTCATATTGCAAAAAAAGAATTTCATGATGAAGTTAATGACATTATAAAGGCAAAATGAAAGTTTCTTAATGAGCCAAAAAATGCTTTGGTGTAGAAGGAAAAAGAGTTTGGTTCACAATCTGGTATACATGAAAATTATGAGAATTATATAGTTGCTATTTTAGAATTTATTGATGCTATAAAAGCGATTTTGGTGATGATGTTAAACCTGATGTAATGGCTGAAAAATTAGTAAATTACAACATCACACAAAGTGGAGTAAAGCAAATATATTATACTAATGAGATGAGATTTCAATATTGACTCCTAAAAATCATTACATCCACAATCTTTGGGCTCGTGTGATGAAAAAAACAATTATGAAAATTGAAGATCTTGAGATTCCAAGTATTGTGCTTGACTAGGGCTCACATACATTATTATGATAGTCTCAAGTTTGTATGAAAACAATGTATGGCCAATTGATTCCGATCATGGATGGAGAATGTAGGCATCAAAGACCTCTTCAAGGGATCTTTATGTAGCTTATTTGAATGTGAGGGTAACTATTGGAGATGTATAAGAAGATCAACATTTTTTAAATATAGTATAGTTCTCTCTTATCCAATTATTTTGAGACAACCTTATATCACTACTACTCAAATGGAAATGAAATCATTGAACAATGGATTGGTTTAGCTTGGATTTATAAGTAGAGATGGAAAAACAGTTGTCTAGTTCTTGAGTGTATGTACCAATCATTCTGGAAATAGAGAGAGTTTAAGGTATTACTGCACTACCATCAAATGCAAAAGAGGTCAAGGAACCATGTTCTTAGTAAGCACTACTATAAGGCTAGACTATAGTGGTGCTATGTAGAGGAATTTTCCTCTTATTATAGAAACATATGATTTTTCTACTTGTTTTACTGAATTTCTAGCAATATGTTTCTAGGAACAGGGCTAAAAATGCATATATATGTTGGGTTGAAAGAGAGTTGAAAAAGTATAGTTTATTGATTGCAAATGAGGGCATTTCAAGGACATATGATCGATCAAGTCTTGTACATACAATAGGTGACTTTTCAACAATGGTAAATTTTGAAAATGTGGCTGAAAATAGTGTACTACAAGTTTATTGATTAGATGTGTTTCAAGTAATAGATGAGTCTGCTTAGCAATGAGGCTTATGGATGAGTAAAAAGAAAGAATCTATAGTGAAAAAAAGCACAAATTAGTGGATAAGAAAGTGAAGGCCATTGCTATGCCACTACCACGGGACAATGAGGGGATGTATGACTTGATATCTAGATAATCAAGCTTAAGAGATGCAAGGGGCATAAGACATAGATTTACTACAAAATCATTAAAAAAGCTAAAATTTGATTGTAATAATTTATTTTCCTAGAGAAAAGGAATGTCTTGAGTAGATATTATCCAGACATGGAAAGGATTTTGTGTATCAACTAGTTAAAATAGGCTACATGGATCCAAATGTAGTGGCTCCTATGGTGAGTTTTACCATTCCACATGTAGCATGTAATCTATGATGATTGATACCTATGTTAGGAGTTTACTTGTCTAGGATTATGGATTTTCTTAATTAGAAAATAAGAATGAATATTTTGGAGCCTTAATTAGAGCCATACTCAAATAGCTAGTTTACTATTCCGAACATTGAGATTTATCTAGGACATGTAGCCAATTAATAAAGTGACAATGAGAAATGTTGGTGCAAGTCCTCTGGTCGATGAATTTGCAAAAGTATTTGCTAGTAGAGCAACTTACTATTTGGGGAATTTCTATTCAGGGTATGACCAGTTTCAATGGGTATTAGAGAGCAAGGATATTACTACCATGAAGATATAATTAGGATTGGTATGTATGTGTACGCTTTGTTAATGGGTAGCAAACTAAGTGATGAATATGATGAATGCAATGTGCAAGGTATTAGGAGACTATATTTTGCAATTAACTATGTCATTTCTAGATGATATACCTATAAAGGGATGTGTACAAAATGACAAGAATGAAAAGTTGAATGAACATGGCTCTAGGAAGTTTATTGTGAATCACATCAATGACTTTTAGCTGATTCTAGCTAGACTATAAGAGATTCATCTAAATCTTTCTAGAAAAAAGTCTATCTTTGGAGTAGAGGAAGTACTAATTGTGGGTCATATGTGTGGGTCTTATGGCAAGAGACCCTTCCAGTACCAGTTGATGGGGAAAATAGGATACATGACACATGTTCCATTGTTTTAGAGGTAAGAAGATTCTTAGGGGTGTGTGTATTTTACCTCATTTGGATATCACATTTCGCACATGGGCCTGATGATCTCTATTAGTTATTGTATAAGGGATAGAATTCCATTGGAAAAGAAAGCACACAAACTCCACAAGCAAACTAAACTAGTTCTTGAAGATTGCACCAATATTAAGAAAGGCTAACTATTTGAAGGGAAACGCCATTGTCATTTCAATGGATACTAGCCCGAGTGGTATTGGATGGGCAATTGGGCAAGATGAAAATCAAGGTAAGATATGTTGTTAGATTCAGTGCAAAGGCTTTTAATGCAAGACAAAGGAAATACCCCTTTGTGAGGAGGGAGTTATGGGGTGTTGTTATAATCCTTAAATGTGACAAAGAGTATTTCATTGTTGGTACACACATGATTATTGAGAGGGATTGCTTGCCATGCCTGGAGATGATTCCAAGTTGTGGTACTCCACATACTACCTTGAGATGTATTACATGTATAAAGTCTCTAAGTGTCCGGTTTCAGCATATTGTAGGGAAAAAAAATCTAGTGTTGATATATTATCTAGGGCACTATTTAAGAATGAAAATGAGATGATGGATAATAATGATGAGGACAAATTTACAACAATCACTATAGATACATCTATGCTATGAATGCATTGATGGTTGTTAAAAATGTAGGTATAGTAGTCATAAATACAAGGAGACAATTTAATTCAATAGGTACATAGAAGGTCTGACAAGTACATCTGTTTTAATAGTAAGTGGAATAGAAAAAATGTATTTAAAATGAGAGAAAATGTTGGATAACAAGAGAAAAACACTACGAATGTTATGTTTCACCACTGGAAATATTTTAAGAGGAATTATATGAAGAAGACTGGTTGAAAATCAATCAATACACATTATCAAAGAAAGATGATTGGAGTAAAGAAGAATGTAAGAGAATTAGAATAGATCCAAAGGGTATTTTGAAGGATGGGTACCTTTGGAAACACCCAAAGAACAAGAAAGGGACTCAACTACAAGTCATTTGTGAGAGTGCTACTCAATTACAGATAATGCGAGTTTCAAAGTCTTCTAGCTAGTCATAGATGAGTTTAGGCTATATTTGAAAATATTATGGAGAGAAATCGGTGGCAAGCAATGTATAAAGATGTCTCACAATTTGTTGAATCATGTAGTACTTGCCACATGTATTCATCAATAAAGCACAAAGATGATTTGTAGCCAACATATCCTTTATCCATTCATTATAAGTGGGTGGTTAATTTTGTGAACATACCTACAAGACTTTGGCAAATTAGATATATCATGCTTCTACATGAAGATTTGACTAAGTATGTGGAAGGGAGATCCTTGATCGTTAAAATAACAGATGTCACTATAATATATAGGCCACATATTGATGTTTAAAGTGATGCAAATATTCATTTAAAAAATTGCCCCCATCATTGCTAAAAATATCAATATAGGCATCTTTACATATTCCTCTCTAAAAACATCGTTATTTGCATTGTTGTTTGCAACAATATTAGCATCATAGAAGAGACGCTAATGGCACCAGAGGTAGCAATGCAAATAGCAATGCTTTGTGATGCATATACCGATGCATTATTGATGCAAATAGCAACGATTATAGAGAAAAAAAGTTGGTGGCAGGGCAATAAGTTGTCCTACCACCCACACCACCATGTACTAAATGATGTTCTGCAAAGAAGTTACATATTGAATATGAAATTATCATTAAGATAGGTGCAAATTTTGCTTTTAAAAATGACTGATAACTCATAAAATAAGTACAACATTGGTGATGACAACTCATAGAATTACATGGAACCATGGAAAGGAGAGTCCAAAACAAAGATCAAAATCTATCTGTAAATATTGCAAAATATAATTTTATACAAAGAATGATAAATATATCTAAGAAATGCTACATAAAAGAGGCCTATATGGATCACAAGACCAAAAAAGAAAATGATGTGTGCTCCATGAATCCAAGCCCATGCTACAACTCCTCGCCATCTAAAAGCTGGTCTTGACGATGTAAAGGAGCATCAAACAAACTCTGAAAAAAAAACCCAGATATTAATCTATCATACATAATGCATCATAAAAAAACTAATGACTACAGACAAGAAAGAGTATTGACTTACTGGGCCATCGAGTGCATACAATCTATGGATAAGTGTAGTGAGACTGTGTCTCTCTATATATCGAGTCTTCAAACCTCTAGGATCATGGTTTGTGATGGAGTGTTGCAAAGAAAACATAATAGTATTGTTAGAAATAAGATTGTTAGTATAAGTGTTATTCCCAAAAAAAAAGAAAGAATAACTAAAAGAAAAATTACAAAGTCCTTCAAGTAAGTCCTATGGCCACCACTCCCTAGATGATGCATGATCCATGCTTACAATCGTGCCCTCACTACCTCTCGTTGTTGCTGCCATTGTCTTGGAGAGTGTGTGGCCTCCTCCTTGAGTCTTCATCAATCCTTTGCATCCGACCACTTGGGATTTGACACACCACTCTTGATCTCCTTGCGTGCATCTAATCATCTACCTAATGTATATGCATGCATATACTCTATCATCTACCCACTGGAAAACCTCTCTACTACCATAGGTACTAGAAACTTCTTATACAAAGACACCCCTACATATTCCTTGCTCTCCTATGGTATATTCTTTCGATGGTCCAAAACAGTTCGTCTAAATACTTGTTGGCACAACTTTCTCATGTGAGACATCACCCTCCTCTCCTCATCATTCATAATCACAGTACCTATTTTCTCATATACGAGGTATCTATACCCTATTGGGGATATGTTTAAGGTGCAGTCTCTCCCACCTAAAACTATACTCCTAGGCATAACCAGGAGACCCATGTATATCTGGCATACCTAGGAGGGTAGTTTCTCTTGGAGTAGCACCCATAGGAGTGCCACCTGTGGCCGACTGAGCAAAACTTGGAGTCATAAGAGTAGATGTCTCTATAGGAATGAAGAATCCTGGAGGTGACAAGTGTCCACCAAATCAATGAGATGGAGACACTACATTGGTATATCCACAATACCCACTTGGACCATGATGCTCTTTGAAACTGGTACAGGAACAAGGAGTAGAAACCCTCTCTGGAACTAATCGTGGACTCATAGTATCTACATCTTTGTATATGGCACCTCCTAGAACCACTCCCTCCATCTAGGGTGAGTCTAGAGTGTCGAACCACCTATTGGAGATAAAATCATAGGAGTGTGCTGAAGTAAACCTCACAGAATGGTCTGATGATGTTCTTGAAAACTCCTGGTCCTCCATATCTCTAAAGCGGGCCATCTGATTAGAAGACATACATGTGAAGATCTGTTGTAGCTCCTCATTGATCATCCTTGACTCATCTTGCTCTCTGGGTATTGTCAAAGGTAATATTTATAGATAGAAAATGATATTAGCGTAATCAATATAAGGATTTAGGTAAAGTACGACAACATAACTCTGCAAAAAAGGATGCTAATTAAAGCATGTATACTAAAGTATCCTTAAAAGTGAATTATCAATGAATTGAGCAAGTAGAGGCAAATACGACCTAATCTATGTCTCCATGTCAAGCTCTTGGCATAGCTTGGCATACACACTGGAAGGTCTATACATAGGTCACTACAAAAAGAGGAGTCCACCTCATTCTCAAAAAATTCAAGGCCTCTTGTCTCTTCGTCTATATTACCCATTCTTGTGTACACTCCAAGCCCTTTTTGCCCTCCACCCTCCATAACATCGACCTTCTACTTGCATACTCTCATCGTCCACATTGGGGACATTGCTTTCATCATATACTCATGCCCTCTAAGATGTTGATGGCAAAACATACCACCATCAAGGTTGTCAGGGATTTGGATAGAAGATTACTTGTTCAATATTACATACAAGAGTGAATCAACATTTATGACTATTTTGTGTCATGAAAAATTTAACAAAAAAGATCATGCATTTGTTCATAATGACACGGTAAGACAAACATGCCGTGTAGATCGTTCCATCTTTTCTCAAAATCAACCTCTAGAAATCCAGATGGACCTATCATAATCAAATCATCAACATAAATGACAAGTAGCATAATACCTTTCTCTGTTTTTCTCAGATAAAGTGAGAAATCTGCCTTGGAAATCTGAAAGCCAATAGTGACAAGATATTGTCCTATCTTATCAGACCATGATCTAGGTGCTTGCTTCAAGCCATACAATGCTTTCTTCAACCTGCAAACAAACTCAGGATGAACAACATGCACATAACCTGGTGGCTGCTCCATATAGACCTCTTCTTGCAATTCACCATGCAAGAAGGCATTCTTTACATCCATCTGATGTAAAGACCATCCCTTTGATGCAGCCATAGCAATGACTGCTCTTACGGTTGCCATCCTTGCAACCGGACTGAATGTTTCTTCATATTCAATGCCATATGTTTGTGCATACCCCTTGACTACTAATCTTGCCTTGTATCTGTTCACAAAACCATTTGCATTGTGCTTCACCTTATAAACCCACTTACAACCAATTGCATTCTTACCTTTAGGCAAAGGTACCAATTCCCATGTAGCATTTTCTTCTAAGGCATCCATGGCTTTCTCTCATTTTTCTTTTCCCATGACTTCCTCAAAAGAAGTGGGTTCTGGTTCCTGTATCACTTTAACCATATATGCATAGTGAATGGCTGTAAATCCATCATATTTCAGCCTATCCACAGGATACCTAGCTCTGGTAGACCTGCGCAAAGTAGGTTCACTCCCAGGTGCTCTCAAAACATCCCTGATCTTCCTTACTCCAGGTGTAACAATAGAAGGAATACCCTATTAGCTATATATAGTCTATCTATATATAACGCCCTTGTTAGCTATATATAGTCTGTCTATATATAGCGCCCCAGGTCCCCTCTATATATTCCTATCATGTGTGATCAGTTGACACACTTATGGGGTTCCACTTTCAGTGTCTCTTGTCTCTCTTTTTCTCTCTCTTCCTCCGTTCCTTGTCTCCCTCATGCACTATTCAACATGGTATCAGAGCGCACTCTCAGCAGCAGAGGTGCAGATGCTGGCGATGAGCATGTCTCGCTCTCACCTCCTGGTAGTGGAAGCGGAAGCGCAGATTGGGAGCTTGTTACATGTGCCTGCTCGCTCCCTCTCCAGATTTTTACCTTCAGACTCTTCCATAGAGAGACTCTCTGCCTGCGCACGAGAGAGAAAAGGACACAGACAGAGAGGCTCAGGGAGAGATGGAGATAAAGGGAGGCATGCTCAGAGGCCGTGGTGGAGAAGGGACACACATGCTAGCACTGCGGTGGAAGAAGTCGACCGTCACAACAGCAGCCGCTTCAACATTCTGATGCCATGGATGCCAGATTCGTCCAGCCTCACCAAGACGGGTGCTTGGGCCCACCTTCTATGGCTCTTGCTTTTCAAGCTCCAGGTCCAGCTTTTCTAGCTCTTGTTGTTCCACAATCTGAGAAGCAAGCGAAGAAGACACGGGTGGAAGATCTTTTTTAGGCTTTTCAGCCTCCTGCTCAGAATTACAAACCTCATTTTCATGAGGTGCAAGCGCTTCATCACCATCTGCTTCATGTGAATCTGGCTTCGCTACAGTATCACACGAGACAGCAGCATGCTCCGCTGCAGGCTCCAAGTCTTTGGCTTCCTCAATAGGACCGATGTAGAGTTGTCTAACTTGTGCTCCGTGGGAGGTACTGTATCCCCCGGATCCTGCGTGGGAAAAAGCAATGGAGAAGCAGAGGAAGGAACGGGTGGAGCTTCGTAGGAACGGGTGGAGCTTCGTCTGCCCTGTTTGGAGGATGGATGCTGGATTCGTCCAGCCTCACCAAGATGGGTGCTCCAGCCAGCCTTTGTTCTTGATTCGCAGGGATTCATGCAACTCTTCCATGGCTACCGCAGCTGTTGCAGACTATGCACTCGCTTCTACACAGTCAAACACAATTGTCCCCTTAACAACATATGTCCTGATTTTCAATTTCAAGGTGTTGTACAGTCTGCTTCGCAGGCCAGATGGAACTCTTGACTGTCACCTTGCCGAGTTCCTAGACAGAAAAGTAGCTGCAAATGCAATACCTGTCGAAGGCATTGCTAGTGTTGATGTGATCATAGAAAGAGCAACTCACCTGTGGGGTCGATGGTAGATCTCCTTGTGAATGGCAGTACTAATGATCTGAATGTAGACACAGGTGTAAGATTAGTACAGGATGAAGGACGTGTAAGATCAGTACAGGATGAAGGACGTACGTCATTATTGAGGCCTCTGATCATCTTTTTCCATGGGGGAAGCTTTGCCCACTCCTTTACCAATAGTGCCATATACAATGCGATGTGCAGGAGGTTAGCCAAGACCTGTAATGCTATTGATGTTGTGCTTTCCCTCAATTTCAGACAAGCACCCGAGCACAGGTATCCAACAGCATATGAAGATGGATTGACATGTGTGAGATGGGCAAGGAGTGACATGGGAGACAATGTCTTCTTTATTTGGGTTGCTGCTCAAACAAGTGCATTCTTGTAGGAGACAGCTCAGGGGGGAACATAGCCCACAATGTTGGAGTTAGGGCTTCAGAAGAGAGCATACATCTCACAGGAACGATTCTCTTAGTGCCTATGTTTGGAGGACAACAGAGGACTCCTGCAGAGAAATTATTGGATGGTAGGTACTTCGTTACAATAAGGGATAGAGATTGGTATTGGCAAGCTTTTCTTCTTGTCGGGGAAAATAGAGAGCACCTTGCTTGTAATCTTTCTCTCCCCTGGCACCACAGTTGGCTGAACTAAATCTTCCTTCTTACTTGGTGGTCGTTTGGGGCCTAGACATTCTTCAAGATTGGCAACTCCATTATGTAACAACATTCGGTTCCCTCGCCCTTTGCGAAAATCCATCCTCTGGGACTTTTTCCTTGTTGGAATGTTCTTACTTCTGGAGGTCATTAGAATAAGCATGACAAATGACAACAATGCGCAAGACTCAAGTGCAGAAGCACTCAAAGTATTGGAAAACTGGTCACCAAAGTAGCCTGTGAGGTTCTTCCATTTTATTTCAGCTCTGAGGAAAGATTCCACGTTGTCCTCAACAACATACACAGTCGGAAGCACTTGCTAGATTGCCTATACGGCATTGCCACTCAAGGCTTATATTCTTTCCAGTTGATGAGGATCTATATTCCAGTTGATGACACATTATTTCGTTTATATTCTTTCTTTCCAACTGATGAGGGTATATATTCCAGCTGATGACACATTATTTCGTTTATATTCTTTCCAGTTGATGAGCGTCTATATTCCAGATGATGACAAATTGTTTTATTTATATTTTGTTCATGGGGCCTCACATGTGTTATGTTGTCTATAGAGGGGCGTCGCGAACCGTCTCTGTAGACCTTGTGTTGTTCTAATGTCACTGTAATGTTTTTCTTTAAGTTTTGATGTGAGAGATATACTGCTTACATCCCAAGTTTAGTTGTAGGAATTTCGGAGTGATAAAGCTCTTTTGATGCCTCTGAATAGGCTGTTATAATTCAGGAGTGATGTAGCTCCTTCTCCATTGATGTTGTATTGTAATTCATGAGTGATGTAGCTCCTTTGATGCCTATGAATAGGCTCTTGTAAGTTAAACTTTGTAATTTTATATTTTGAATATTAATATAATGGTAGGCTTATATAGAGCTATGGGTTTTTCCCTTGAGCCCCCAAGGGTTTTTTCATCCATAGTAAGGGACCTTTATTTGAGCGGGGGTGTTAGCTATATATAGTCTATCTATATATAACGCCCTTGTTAGCTATATATAGTCTGTCTATATAAAGCACCCCAGGTCCCCTCTATATATTCCTATCATGTGTGATTAGTTGACACACTTCTGGGGTTCCACTTTCAGTGTCTCTTGTCTCTCTTTTCCTCTCTCTTCCTCCGTTCCTTGTCTCCCTCACGCACTGCTCAACATATAGCTAACATACCCAACTCATCATCAATGCTCTGTTCTGAGGCACTGGATTCACCATCCACATAAGAGTGACCTGCATTCACATCAAACATGGGCTAATCAACCTTCTCTTTTCCTGTTCGTGATACCTGTATACCACTATCTGCATTACTTTGAGAAGATTCTCCTGATCTCAATTTGTCTGTCCATGGCGAAGAATGTGAACCACTGCTAGAGGACGCTCCCGGTCCACTAATATTTTGTGACTGCCGCTGTGAATTCTGTGCACCATTACCATTTTGTGCATCTACATCATCAATCACATTTACTAGTTTATACCAGCTACTCATCTCATAAAAAACAACATCTCTGCTCACTGTAAACTTACAAGTAGAAGGGTTATAGCATCTATACCCTTTTTGCTGCAGAGAGTAACCAATAAAGATGCACTTCTCAGCTTTTGGATCCAACTTGGATCTCAACTCATCTAGCACATGTATATAGGAAATGCAACAAAAAATTTTCAAATGAGAAATTTCTGGTTTCCTACCAGTATACCTCTCCTCTGGAGTCATCCCATGTATTATTGCAGTGGGAGTCCTGTTCATTATGTAGACTGCTATAGCAACTGCTTCAGCCCAATAAAAATCTGGCAGGTCTTTTTCATTGAGCATGGCACGAGATACCTCTCCAATATGCCTGTTTTTCCTTTCTGCAATTCCATTTTGTTGTGGGGTATGACTGCATGAATATTGCTGCTTTATGCCATGCTCCTGCAGGAATCTTGCAAACTCATTTGAGAGGTACTCTCCCCCTCCATCTGATCTTAGGCATTTTATTTGCAGACCTGTTTCTTTTTCAGCCATAGCTTTAAGAGTTTTGAAATGCCCAAAAACTTCACTTTTCTTTTTCATAAAATACACCCAAACTTTTCTGCTATAGTCATCAATAAAAGTGACAAAATAATGATAGCCTCCAAGAGATACAGCTTTAGTAGTCCACACATCAGAGTAGATTAATTCCAATGGCTTCTTACTCTCTTGAACATGTCTAAGAAATGGTTTCCTTGCCTGTTTTCCAAATTGACAGGCTTCACATACCTTATGCATTTCTACAACCTTGAATTTAGGCAATCCTGCAACAATCTTTTGGGCCTGCATTGATTTAAGTCGCTGTACATTAATATGATCAATGCGTTTATGCCAGATATCAATATCTGCAACTACACTGGTCCCATGTGCACTCAATTCAGGCATGTTTGCATCCAACGTAAACATTCTGCCCTTCTTCTTTCATTTTGCTATCAAGCGACCTTTATTTTTTATATCCTCAACAAAGCATTCATGAGGATTAAATCTGACCTGCAAGCCCTGCTCAACCATTTGACCAACAGAAACTAGATTCTTGGTGATATTTGGGATATGAAATGCATCGGACAGGCATTTCTTTTTCCCATCCTTCATAGACAAAGGAATATTTCCAATCTGCACAATAGGATGTGCAGTATCATCACCAATCTCCACAAATCCTCGTTTTTCCATTTTCCTTGCATCCTCCATCCATTTTACATAACCTGTCATGTGGTTTGATGCACCTGAGTCAACATACCATACATCGTTGCTTTCTTCTGCACTTGTCACAGAATTGTTCATGTGCTGCACCATAAACAAATCCTCTTTTTTGTCATCACCCTGTCTACTAGAAGATGCATAATTCCCTTGTTGTAGTTTTCCATTCATGATGTCATTCTGCTTTTTATAGCAATCTTTAGCCATATGACCCATTTTACCACAGTAGTAGCATTCAACATTACTGTTTGCATTTTGGCCTCTTTGCCATCCACCACGATCTCTTTGGCTCCCCCTGCCTCTAGAGTTACCACGTCCTCCTCCATAGGACTGGTTTTCTTGAGTTTGCTGCATATTCTGATTTCTACCACGTCCTCCTCCATAGGACTGGTTTTCTTGAGTTTGCTGCATATTCTGATTTCTACCACGACCTCCAAATCGGCCTCCTCTACCTCTGCCTCTACCTCTTCCAGTATTTGAGTAGAAGACAACTTCTTTTGAAGTTCCTCCTAAAGAAGATGCACCACCATTTCTCTGCTCCTTAGAAATTAGAAGAGCAATCAACTCCTCAAAATGAGAAAACCTTTCACGGACGGAAATGGATGTTCGGAACTGTGCATAATCCTTTCCTAGAACATTCAAGGTCACTGAGACTAAATCATCATCTTCCACTGGCGACCCAATGGAAGGAAGTGCATCTGCAATCTTCTTCACCTTCATGTGGTAGTCATTGATGCTCATACTTTCTCTTTGCACATTGTGCAACTCTTGCTTGAGCTGCATTTTCCTGGCTTGCGTATTTGTGCTATACATTTTTGACAAAGTATCCCATGTCTCCTTTGGCGTATTTGCATCCTGAATATGCACAATCATAGAGTCTGAAATGCTGATAGATAGCCAATACATAACTTTCCTGGCTCTCTCATGCCATGCTTTAAATGCCTGCATTTGCTGTTGATTGGGAACATTAGGAAGAACTGGTTCTTCTTCATTTCCTGCAACAAATTCCCAATATCATTTTCCCATAAGGAAATTCGTCATTGTCAACTTCCATGCTAGGAAGTTGTTCTTGTCAAGCTTTTCAGTGACAATCTGTGAAAGAGAATCAAACGCTATTACAGAACACTGCAAAAAATTCTGTCACTGCAAAAAACACAGCTTCACCCTCACAAGGGAAAATCTGCAAAACTGGCGAAAGTGGTATTTGACCACACAGTCACTTCCTAGTGACAATTTTGCATAAACAGGAACCAAGGATGATTCTGTAACTCCCAATGTCTCTGCAGACAAGCATATGATACAATTTATGTGGTAACTGTTCACCGACTTGTAGAACATTGGTCGCACAGCATAAAACAGGGCCTTTCCTGAGTGTGTGGAGAAAACTTCCGCCTCAAAAACAGGCCCCGAAATGGCCTCAAATAAAAAAAACAAGGTCGCCGAGGGCAATAGCCTTCTCCCGCAGCATATACTACCCTCTTGCTTCACCGCGAAGGGCGTCTCAACCTGAGACAATGCACTCCTGCACTTTCCGGCTGTGCTACCTGCAGAGATCTGCTCCCAAAACAGAAAATGAAAGCAACACTGCTCCTCTTTCTAGAACACCGCGAGCTTGGCTTGCTTTCTTGAGCTCCTTACCACGAACAAGGCTCTGATACCATGTCAAGATTATGGGAGAGAAGGAAGGAGTCTCACTTGTAGCTTTCTTGCTTGCAAAATGGGGGAATACACACAAAGGTGGAGGCTGAAAATAGTTTTCCTCTTCTTAGTTGTGTAAGCCAAAAGAACTCTAGTACAAAGAAATAGAAGAACCCTATATATGGATCTCAAACCAAACTCAACTAACTAAGGTGGCATACTAACTGAGCCACGAACTAGAGTAGATAAGGATAGCTATCATGTAGCTATTATTCATGGGCGGTGTACCAACCGCGTCTGCAACTGACAAGTTGGTGACATAAATACACAATGGTCACCCTGGCGTATCATGAGTGGAGCTCAATATCTCAACAACATCCACCACACTTTCCTCGATTTTCTTAATTATCTTAACAATCAACAGTATTGCTGCTCCAAGTTCCGCCCGTGGACTAGTATACGGGCCATGGCACCCAAGTGTCCTCCCGCCCCAAGCTATACCCACGGAGAGACCTCTCGCGGTGGGTTCGGTCCATATACCCGGCATGGCTAACAACCCCCTTGGATAGGGCCACGTAGGCAGTCGAAGATAACTAAATCTATCACTCCCTCCAGGTCTATAACCTTAAGCATTAAGTGTTTTCCCTTGAATTAATTCCTTGAGAAAAGAAGTTCAAACAATGTATCTAAGTGTACAATCATGATCATTACGGTGGTCGTTCATACAACCAACTACTAAGGTGTGATTCCTTTTTCCCGAATGCCCCCAACATTCGATCCTAGATCATTCGCGGCTTGGCGAGATTCCAAGGGCTTGGCAAGCTAGGTTGCTTGTTTTCCCTTTATCTTCGGGTCAGGGTTTGTATCCTACTGACCCTAATTATCCTTACCTTAGGTCTCCTTGTAAAATAGGTCATGGACAACCCCGTTGTCCTTGGTTGGTCAACTTGCTGGTTATCTCCTAGATCCCTTGAAGTACTTATGTACCTTTATCTTTGATCTTAATTGATAAAGATTGTCTATCCCTTTGACCATGGCTGGTCAAGATGGTTCTGTTTAGAACTTCCTACTCTAACTTAAGTATAATCTTCTTAAGCCTTCTTAATAATGCTCACAAGCACTAAGCTTTTACCTATCCCTTTTGAAGTCACCAAGGACTTTGTCATGGGATTCGTAGATCTCAGTCCCGTTTGGTAAATTACAGACAACGTTGAATTTTCCCAACAACTTTAATACACGCGACGTAATGACATGCCTCCATTTCAATGCTTACAATTTTGATATCATCCATATGTTATTTTAAGCCACACATGCAAAGGTACTTTCTAGACATGCAATCTTAACATTATCCTCTATGTAATTATTTACATGATCTATAACCTTCTTGAATGATCTAACTTTATGTGATCATTGTCTGAGTCTAGCTACACTTTAATCTTTTCTGTAGATTATTACATGTACCTTAGAATCCATCTCGCAATATGGACATGCACTTTGTTTCTTTCAATGTCCTCTAAAATGCATTTTAAGCAAGAACTTGTGCAAGGGACAATGCACTTTATGCAGGAATTCTTGCAATACATTTTTGGTAATTTACGATGCAATTATCTAATCAATTTCACCTGTTATGATGTCATCTTACAATGGAAATTATCTTGCTCCTTACATACATCACAACTAAATTGATGCCTAGGAAAAACACACAATTAATGTGATGCAAGTGAATATGATTTTTTGCCGTGATGATTACAACCTATGATTTAATAATAGAGCAACTTGGGTTTGGAGTGATGTCTTGATTCCAGTGGTATTGATTGCCTGATGAACCATTTGCGGTTGCAGTGCCACCTTGATTCGAACCTCCATCCACACTTGCAGGGTTTCTAGCCATCTTTGTGGAATTACGCTTCGGGGCCATACTCAAAGACGCGTGTATGAGTGATAGAGTTCTCGCACTCTCCTATGTAAAATTCTCACCGCCTTTCCTTGAGTGGAGAAAGAGATAACGAAGGGGAGGGGTGTATTGTCGGCAATATAGAGGGGTGTGTGACCTCTCTTTAAGGAGGGGGAAGAAGAAGCTTCCCTCTCTCTCACACACACACACACTCTCTCTCCTCTCTCTCTCTCCCTCTCTCTTCTCTCTCTCTCTCTCTCTCTCTCTCTCTCTCTCCTTCTTCTTCTTCTTCTTCTTGTTCGCTTCTCCTTCTCTCTCTCCCTCTTCTTCTTCTTCTTCTTCTTCTTCTTCTTCTTCTTCTTCTCCTCTCTCTCTTCTTCTTCTTCTTCTTCTTCTTCTTCTTCTTCTTCTTCTTCTTCTTCTTCTTCTTCTTCTTCTCTTAGCGATGATCACATGGGGGTGGTGGCATTTTGTTTCTTGACGATGGGGGGGGGGGGCTTGGTGTTGATGGACGTGGGAGGGAAGGGCTGCTGCCGAAGATAGAGGGGGGGTGTGATGATGCAAGCCACGAGAGAGGGGGGAGTGCCCTTTTGAAGAGGGGGAGGAGGTCTTCACGAGAGGAGGGAGACAGCCGTTAATGGCCGCCACTCTCCACCTGGGGGGCTACATGCCCCCCCTTTCACTCTCTTCACTCTCTCTCTCTCTCTTTCCTGACATGCTATCGGCGGGGAGAGAGAGAGGGAGTAAATAATTTGTCTTTTAAAAAAATTTAAGGGGCGGGTTTCTCATGGGGGGAGGCATGGGGGATATTACAAACTCCATGCTCTTGTAGCAAACGAGCCTCTATGCCATGGCCACTAGCATCACACTATGTGATAAGCTATTTAGAAAAAGTTAAGCATACTAAAATAGGAGTAAAAATAAGGAGTTCCTTTAATTGGTTGAAGCCTATGTGCAAGTGCATCCCAAAAGAAAGCTTCTTTCTTCAACCTATCATCCAAAGGAGCTGCTATAACTACATAGTGCTCAATGAATCTGGGATAAAATGATGATAGACTAAGAAATACTCTAAGTAAATTAATGCTATAGGTGCTAGCCAATCTCTAATACACTGCACATTGTCAAGATCAGCATGTATCTCTTTTTTATTAATAATATGGCGTGAAGCACTCCACCTAAGTCTATATAGTTGAACACTTTCTCTCCTTAATAAAGAGTCTGTGATGCCTCAATACATCAAAAACCTTCATCATATGTGATAGATGATCTTGTACGTCTTACTCTAAATTAGTATGCCATCAGGGAAAGTAAGAACAAACTAAAAGAGGAAAGCCTATAAAATCTTATTCTTTAGACTCTAGAGCATTAGTAAGCCCAAATGATATAATCCAATATCAGTTCAAAAGGCTATTTTAACTTCATCACCCTCTTGCATGCAAATGTGATTATACCTTCTCTCAAGTCAATTTTGGTAAAGAGCCTTGTCCCCCTTGAGCTCATCAAGCAAATCCTATACTCTAGTAATTGGATACTTGTTCTTCATTGTGAGCTTATTTAGATCCATGTAGTCAATACACATCCTAAAGGATCTAGCTTTCTTCTTAACTAACAAGACTAGAGAAGCACATGGTGAAGAACTAGACACAATGAACCCCATCTCTAGAAGCTCCTTGATTTTCTTGGCTACTTCTTCAAGCTCACATTTAGACAATCGTTAGCGTGGCTTATTGATTGATTTTAAATGTGGCTCCAAATCTATAGGGTGATCCAGTGCTCTCTTAGAAGGTTATGAAGTAAGCGCTTCAAATAAATCGCTATACTCCTCAAGGAGAGCTTTCAAAGATGGATGCTTAGATGAATTCTTAGACTAATATTTAACATCTTTATACATGTGTAAAGCAAAAATCTGAGAGCGCCACTTGTACTCTTTTTTAGCTGCTTAATGGTGATAAGCTAAAAATCAAATTTAAGTCTATGGATTTCCTATAGATGGATAAACTACCTACCAATAGCAAACTCCATATACAACTATGAAAAATCCATAATAATCTTCCCTAAGGTCATCAATTAATCACACTAGAGTACAACATCAATGGGTCCCATCTTTAAAGTAATCAACTTTACCTTTTCTTTATAACTTTTAGCCAACTGTAAGTAAACATGTGGACATATTTGAGTGTTTATCTCTTATTCATCATTTGCTACTTGAACTCTTATGGGCTACTATAAATCAATGGAAAGAAAATACAACTTATCTACAATAGAGTTATTCATAAAACTATGCATACTACCACTGTTGATCAAGATAAACACATACTTTCCATGAATGGTACCATTCATACGGAGTGTCTTAAGGCTCATAGAACCTATCCAAGCATCCATAAAGATGGAACAAATAGTGGCACCATGTGTCTCATCATGGATCTCCCCTAGATCATAAAATTGCTCTTGCCCAACTTCCTCCTCAACATCTGCATGTTTATTGGTAGTCATAAATACATTTACCTCATCATTATCATCCTCTAAATCTTGAAACATTAACATACTATGGAACTTGGCTTTTTCATTCTTATATGCATGCGTTGTTGTATGATCAGTTGTATACTTCTCACCACATTTAAAATGCAAATATTTTTTATTTGTTTCTTTGTATAGGTTCATTGGAATAGACTTTGGATTACCATTGACTAGAATATTTCTAAATTTATTGTCCCCTTGTTTAAAGTTCATTCTTAGATAATTTGCTATCCTAAAATTGCATTGAGGTTTTGAAGCATTGAAGGATGGATAAGTTGGTACTCTAGAGCCCCCACTTGGTACATGATTGCTACCATAAACATAACCAATCCATCTCTATTTTAAACAGTCCTTGTTTGTCTAAAAGTAGATGGAAATGTAGATTCTCTTCTAAACTTTCTTCCGTACCATTCTGCAAGCTCAATCACTTTGAAAAGAGTGGTGGGGTTTTGCACAATAATATCACCTGATAATAAAGATGCTAAACCATACATATACTTTGGAGTTTAGCTTCATCACTTATACTCTCTACATACATAGTTATGCCAATTGCAATTTTACATATATATATTCAATGAATATGAGGTGTTGAGTTGTACCAAGAGTATATATGTAGTAAAAGGTGCATTAGAGATTTTTTTACTGAGACTTTTGGATAAAACTTGGATATTAGAAATCACTCACAATCCTCAGTGTCAAGAAGAGGGACTGGGAGAGAGAAAGAAGAGAGAAGACTGCAGAGAACAAGAGTAGAAGAGAGAGAAAGATAGTTATGAGGAGAGAGAAAGATTGGAAGAGAGGGAGAGAAGACATGGAAGCTTGGAGAGCAAGCCAGTGAAGGAGAAAGAAGAATTGTATTAATTATCTGATAATGAAAAATTAAGTCTCTCTCACCTTATATACTAGCAAGTGTAGCTAGTATTTTCCTGTTATTAAATCCTCGAGGGGGTCACTTACCCTAGGCATGAATTTAGTTGTGATGTATGTAAGGAGCGAGATAATTTCCATTGTAAGATGACATCATAATTTGTGAAATTGATTAGATAGTTGCATCGTAAATTACCAAAAACATATTGCAAGAATTCCTGCATAAAGTGCATTGTCCCTTGCACAAGTTCTTGCTTAAAATGCATTTTAGAGGACATTGAAAGAAACAAAGTGCATGTCCATATTGCAAGATGGATTCTAAGGTACATGTAATAATCTACAGAAAAGATTAAAGTGTAGCTAGACTCATACAATGATCACATAAAGTTAGATCATTCAAGAAGGTTATAGATCATGTAAATAATTACATAGAGGATAATGTTAAGATTGCATGTCTAGAAAGTACCTTTGCATGTGTGGCTTAAAATAACATATGGACGATATCAAAATTGTAAGCATTGAAATGGAGGCATGTCATTACGTCACGTGTATTAAAGTTGTTGGGAAAATTCAACGTTGTCTGTAATTTACCAAACGGGACTGAGATCTACGAATCCCATGACAAAGTCCTTGGTGACTTCAAAAGGGATAGGTAAAAGCTTAGTGCTTGTGAGCATTATTAAGAAGGCTTAAGAAGATTATACTTAAGTTGGAGTAGGAAGTTCTAAACAGAACCATCTTGACCAGCCATGGTCAAAGGGATAGACAATCTTTATCAATTAAGATCAAAGATAAAGGTACATAGGTACTTCAAGGGATCTAGGAGATAACCAGCAAGTTGACCAACCAAGGATAACGGGGTTGTCCATGACCTATTTTACAAGGAGACCTAAGGTAAGGATAATTAGGGTCGGTAGGATACAAACCCTAACCCGAAGATAAAGGGAAAATAAGAAACCTAGCTTGCCAAGCCCTTGGAATCTCACCAAGCCGCGAATGATCTAGGATCGAATGTTGGGAGCATTCGAGAAAAAGGAATCACACCTTAGCAGTTGGTTGTATGAACGAACACCGTAATGTTGGGATCGAATGTTGGTTGTAATAAGAACTCTAGTTCGTGGCTCAGTTAGTATGCCACCTTAGTTAGTTGAGTTTGGTTTGAGACCCATATATAGGGTTCTTCTATTTCTTTGTACTAGAGTTCTTTTGGCTTACACAACTAAGAAGAGGAAAACCATTTTCAGCCTCCACCTTTGTGTGTATTCCCCCATTGTGCAAGTAAGAAAGCTACAAGTGAGACTCCTTCCTTCTCTCCCACAATCTTGGCATGGTATCAGAGCCTTGTTCGTGGTAAGGAGCTCAAGAAAGCAAGCCAAGCTCGCGGTGTTTTGGAAAGAGGAGTAGTGTTGCTTTCATTTTCTGTTTTGGGAGCAGATCTCTGCAAGGTAGCATAGCCGGAAAGTGTAGGAGTGCATTGTCTCAGGTTGAGATGCCCTTCGTGGTGAAGCAAGAGGGCAGTATATGCTGCGGGGGAAGGCTATTGCCCTTGGCAACCTTGTTTTTTTTATTTGAGGCCATTTCGGGGCCTGTTTTGGAGGCGGAAGTTTTCTCCACGCACTCAGGAAAAGGCCCTGTTTTATGCTGTGCGACCACTGTTCTATAGGTCGGTGAACAGTTACCACAGAAATTGCATCGTATGCTTGTGTATAGAGACATTGGGAGTTACAGAATCATCCTTGGTTCTTGTTTATGCAAAATCGTCACTAGGAAGTGACTGTGTGGTCAAATACCACTTTCGCCAGTTTTGCAGATTTTCCCTTGTGAGGGTGAAGCTATGTTTTTTGCAGTGACAGAATTTTTTGCAGTGTTCTGTAATGGCGTCTGATTCTCTTTCACAGATTGTCACTGAAAAGCTTGACAAGAACAACTTCCAAGCATGGAAGTTTAGAATGATGAATTTCCTTATGGGAAAATGATATTGGGAATTTGTTGCAGGAAATGAAGAAGAACCAGTTCTTCCTGATGTTCCCAATCAATAGCAAATGCAGGCATTTAAAGCATGGCATGAGAGAGCCAGGAAAGTTATGTATTGACTGTCTATCAGCATTTCAAACTCTATGATTGTGCATATTCAGGATGCAAGTACGCCAAAGGAGGCATGGGATACTTTGTCAAAAATATATAGCACAAATACGCAAGCCAGGAAAATGCAGCTCAAGCAAGAGTTGCACAATGTGCAAAGAGAAAGTATGAGCATCAATGACTACCACATGAAGGTGAAGAAGATTGCAGATGCACTTGCTTCCATTGGGTCGCCAGTGGAAGATAATGATTTAGTCTCAGTGACCTTGAATGGTCTAGGAAAGGATTATGCACAGTTCCGAACATCCATTTCCGTCCGTGAAAGATTTCCTGATTTTGAGGAGTTGATTGCTCTTCTAATTTCTAAGGAGCAGAGAAATGGTGGTGCATCTTCTTCAGGAGGAACTTCAAAAGAAGTTGTCTTCTACTCAAATGCTGGAAGAGATAGAGGCAGAGGTAGAGGAGGCTGATTTGGAGGCCGTGGTAGAAATCAGAATATGCAGCAAACTCAAGAAAACCAGTCCTATGGAGGAGGACGTGGTAGAAATCAGAATATGCAGGAAACTCAAGAAAACCAGTCCTATGGAGGAGGACATGGTAACTCTAGAGGCAGGGGGAGCCAAAGAGGTCGTGGTGGATGGCAAAGAGGCCAAAATGCAAATAGTAATGTTGAATGCTACTACTGTGATAAAATGGGTCATATAGCTAAAGATTGCTATAAAAAGTAGAATGACATCATGAATGGAAAACTGCAACAAGGGAATTAAGCATCTTCTAGTAGACAGGGTGATGACAAAAATGAGCATTTGTTTATGGTGCAGCACATGATTAATTGTGTGACAAGTGCAGAAGAAAGCAACGATGTATGGTATGTTGACTCAGGTGCATCAAACCACATGACAGGTCATGTAGAATGGATGGAGGATGCAAGGAAAATGGAAAAACCGGGATTTATGGAGACTGGTGATGATATTGCACATCCTATTGTGCAGATTGGAAAAATTCCTTTGTCTATGCAGGATGGGAGAAAGAAATACCAGTCTGATGTATTTCATATCTTGAATATCACCAAGAATCTGGTTTCTGTTGGTCAAATGGTTGAGCAGGGCTTGCAGGTCAGATTTAATCCTCATGGATGCTTTGTTGAGGATATGAAAAATAAAGGTCACTTGATAGCAAAAGGAAAGAAGAAGGGCAGAATGTTTACGTTGGATGCAGACATGCCTGAATTGAGTGCAGCAATGTTTGCACATGGGACCGGTGTAGTTGCAGATATTGATATCTGGCATAAACACATTGATCATGTTAATGTACAGTGACTTAAATCAATGCAGGCCCAAAATATTGTTGCAGGATTGCCTAAATTCAAGGTTGCAGAAATGCATAAGGTATGCGAAGCCTGTCAATTTGGAAAACAGGCAAGGAAACCATTTCCTAGACATGTTCAAGAGAGTAAGAAGCCATTGGAATTAATCCACTCTGATGTGTGGACTACTAAAGCTGTATCTCTTGGAGGCTATCATTATATTGTCACTTTTATTGATGACTATAGCAAAAAAGTTTGGGTGTATTTTATGAAAAAGAAAAGTGAAGTTTTTGGGCATTTCAAAACTCTTAAAGCTAGCCTAAGTTCAGATGGAGGGGGAGAGTACCTCTCAAATGAGTTTGCAAGATTCCTGCAGAAGCATGGCATAAAGCAGCAATATTCATGCAGTCATACCCCACAACAAAATGGAATTGGAGAAAGGAAAAACAGGCATATTGGAGAGGTATCTCGTGCCATGCTCAATGAAAAAGACCTACCAGATTTTTATTGGGCTAAAGAAGTTGCTACAGCAATCTACATAATGAACAAGACTCCCACTACAGCAATACATGGGATGACTCCAGAGGAGAGGTATACTGGTAGGAAACCAGATATTTCTCATTTGAAATTTTTTTGTTGCATTTCCTATGTACATGTGCTAGATGAGTTGAGATCCAAGTTGGATCCAAAAGCTGAGAAGTGTATCTTTATTGGTTACTCTCTGCAGCAAAAAGGGTATAGATGCTATAACCCTTCTACTCGTAAGTTTACAGTGAGCTAAGATGTTGTTTTTGATGAGATGAGTAGCTGGTATAAACTAATAAATGTGATTGATGATGTAGATGCACAAAATGGTAATGCTGCACAGAATTCACAGCAACACTCACAAAATATTAGTGAACCTAGAGCGTCCTCTAGCAGTGGTTCACATTCTTCGCCATGGACAGACAGATTGAGATCAGGAGAATCTTCTCAAAGTAATGCAGATAGTGGTATGCAGGTATCACGAAAAGGAAAAGAGAAGGTTGATTAGCCCATGTTTGATGTGAATGCAGGTCACTCTTATGTGGATGGTGAATCTAGTGGCTCAGAATAGAGCATTGATGATGAGTTGGGTATTCCTTCTATTGTTACACCTGGAGTAAGGAAGACCAGGGATGTTTTGAGAGCACTTGGGAGTGAACCTACTTTGCGCAGGTCTACTAGAGATAGGTATCCTGTGGATAGGCTGAAATATGATGGATTTACAGCCATTCACTATGCATATATGGTTAAAGTGATACAGGAACCAAAACCCACTTCTTTTGAGGTAGCCATGGGAAAAGAAAAATGAGAGAAAGCCATGGATGAAGAAATGGATGCCTTGGAAGAAAATGCTACATGGGAATTGGTACATTTGCCTAAAAGTAAGAATGCAATTGGCTGTAAGTGGGTTTATAAGGTGAAGCACAATGTAGATGGTTCTGTGAACAGATACAAGGCAAGATTAGTAGTCAAGGGGTATGCACAAACATATGGCATTGACTATGAAGAAACATTCAGTCCGGTTGCAAGGATGGCAACCGTAAGAGCAGTCATTGCTATGGCTGCATCAAATGGATGGTCTTTACATCAGATGGATGTAAAGAATGCCTTCTTGCATGATGATTTGCAAGAAGAGGTCTATATGGAGCAGCCACCAGGTTATGTGCATGCTGTTCATCCTGAGTTTGTTTGCACGTTGAAGAAAGCATTGCATGGCTTGAAGCAAGCACCTAGAGCATGGTCTGATAAGATAGGACAATATCTTGTCACTATTGGCTTTCAGATTTCCAAGGCAGATGTAAAATTCCGCGTGGGAAAAAAAATAAATCGGACTTTTGAATTTTTTTGATTCCCCCTTATCCCTCTAGCCGACGGACGAGCTGGAGGGGGAGGGAAATAGAAGGAGTTGTAAGCTCCTTGGTGGAGCCTGTGGAGGGAGGGAGGACATGTGTGTCGACACGCAGGAGGAGAAGATCCCCCTCCCTCCATTATTTAAACGAGGGGAGGGGGGCCCGCTGGATAGAGGGAGGCTCGGCCGTGCCGCCATAACACCAAGCCGAGGAGGAAGACGAGTCGCCAGCATCTGCCTCCACCACATCGCCATTCTTCAACTCCCAGTCCGTCTTGAGGAGCCGTGGGCTGCTGCGCCAGTCAGCAGCCGCCTCCCAACACGCCGCTTACTTTCGTAGGCCCTGCCACCTGGCCATCACGCCGTCAGTCCTATTCCCCCCCCCCACGTGGCCCTTCTAGAAAGCCTTGGAAGGTTCCAAGGTGGGCTTCCTAAGCCCTTATTCTCCCCCCCCCTCCCAAGGTTTTAAATCCCCCCTAAGCCCCTTATTCTCCCCCCCTCCTGGGGTTTTAAATCCCCCCCCTAAGCCCTTATTCTCCCCCCCCTCCCGGGGTTTTAAATCCCCCCCTTAAGGCCCTTATTCTCCCCCCCCCTCCCGGGGTTTTAAATCCCCCCCCTTAAGCCCCTTATTCTCCCCCCCCTCTCGGGGTTTTAAATCCCCCCCCTAAGCCCTTATTCTCCCCCCCCTCCTGGGGTTTTAAATCCCCCCCCCCCCCTAAGGCCCTTATTCTTCCCCCCCCCCCTCCCGGGGTTTTAAATCCTCCCCCCTAAGCCCCTTATTCTCCCCCCCCTCCCGGGGTTTTAATTTCCCCCCCTTAGCCCTTGCCCTTTTCCCCTCCGGATTTTTCTTTAAACTATTCAAGTCGCACCCATAAGCCTACCTTGTCCTTAGGCTACCTTGCAGACTTCCATTTTCTTACATAAATTGCTTCACTCACTTTTTAAATCTTTTTGTGCAAGTGCTCTCGTAGGTGAGCTTTGTGTTCTTAGTCTTATCAAACAAGCCGGTGTCTACACACTCCCATGTCCTAAAAATCCAAGTCATCATCATGGCCTCGTATAGTATCCTGTAAAGAAGAATATAGCCGTGAAATAAAAGATAGGGAGGGAAGCAGAGGGAGTGAAAAGAGGGAGTGAAGGAGGAAGAGTGGGAAAAAGGAAAAAGAAAAGGAAGGAGAAGACGGTGGAATTCCAAGAAGAAAAAGAAAAAGGCTATCTCACATTCGAACTACGATGCCACCGAAGAAAGTCCAAGGTGTAGCTGCGGGAGGGTCATCTCCCGGTATCCATGTGGATATCTCACCTCAAAGCCAGGTTTTTCTTCTTGATGTTAATTTGGTTTTAAGTCAATCATGCAAAGAAAAAATGTTAAGGAAAGATATATTTGTTCGAGTTATTTTTAACGAAGGAGTTAGCTTATGAATGACAATGTATACAAATTAGCTTTCTTCAAATTGCATCAAGCATTATAAAATTATAGATAAGATTAACCATTTACTATAGTAATATATTCCTAAAGTGTAGAAATTATATCTTGCACCATTAGTCTTATTCCTTTCGCAACGAGTCATGGTAAAATGGCTAAATTCATGGAAGGTTTCTTCGATGCTCAAATTACTAGGGAGTTATCTTTGCTAGTTGCACATCTTAGCAAGGCAACTATTGTTATTTGGCATGAGTTCATCTTTAAAGAAAACGGAAGTTAAATGTTAGAAATTAACAAGTATAAAAATTAGATATACGAACTCATTTGGAAAGAAAATATAATGGGAATTTGTTGGATGACACTCTATTAACACTTTTCCCCTACTATTTGAGGACTTGGAACTAATAAAGTGTGTATACACTAAATTCTCAGCTAGGCCTTTTGTCCCAAGGAGTATTGTCGCCTTTGTATCATCTTGGCATTTATGCTATATGCCAAATTAAACTGAATTGATTGGGAAAGTTAATTGTCACAAGGATAGTAAAACCATGACAAGACAAGTAAGATTACCTTCCACAAGCTAACCGAACCAATCTAAACATAGAAACATTCATACCCTAACACTTGACTACTTTCCTTACCGTAAGGACAAAAATTTCATAAAGATAAGAAACTAGGGTTTGTCCCTAAATGAAGAAACCCTAGGCCTGACATACGTCAACCTAAAGAATCTAACAGATTATTCCATCGCAGGACTTGTATAACATGTATGAAATCATTTTGTGATTGATTCATAAGGAAAAAAGGAAAGAATACTTCCTTAGCAGTTTGCCATACAACTGGGTTGATTAATGGAAATGTTTGTGCTTACTAGAGATTTTAGGGCTCTGTTTGAATTATGAATTACAAATTAAACAAGTACCTATACTTTAGGTTAAAGGCCTGAAGGGAGAGGCAGCTTCAATTACCCCCGAGTGCCTGCCTGACCCTAACCAAGGGGGTTGTTGATCGCGTTGGGAACGTGGACCAAACCCACCGCGAGAGGTCTCTCCGTTGAGTTCTACTTGGAGCAGGAGGACACTTGGGTGCCAGGGGGGGCTCTGGCCGTAAATCCCTCGCCTTCCGGGTCCTGCACAAGAGGCTAACGTGACTCGGGATTGGATCTCGAGGCCCGTATACTAGTTGACGGGCGGAAGCTTGGAATAGTGATCCCTAGAGATTACTGGTTAGCCTTAGGGCAGATTATGGACAAGCCTACAGGCGGAACTTCCTGTAATTCAAAGATAAAATGATGAGATGTTAAAAGAACTTGCTTGATATTGTTTTTATATGTCACGTGATAAGATTACGTGAAGGAACCCGTGCTTAACAAGATTAATTAAAGAAGCTGATTGTTATATGTCAAATTAATGTGTTAGATAATTACATAACTAAAACAAACCAAGGAAAGTGCAAAGGATGGGCCATGGGTCCGTCCTACGGTTGGGTGGTCCCGGTTAGCCGGGAACTTTTCTCAAAAATCTTGAAGAACAGCGGAATGATCATCATCATCAAAAAGAATAACGAGAACGATGACCTAGAGTTACATCTTACCCGATTTACGTTGTTTTAGGGGAACGGAATGGGACCATGCCTTATGGCAGAGAGGTTAAGCTTTGCATCCCTCTCGTTTCCCATTCTCCTTGAACCAAGTGCAGCATGAATCCGCTTTGGACCTGGTGTTTCTGCGTAAAGTAGTTCGCTCGGTTCTGACGCTAGTTGCTGTTAGCTAGTGACCCATTAGGAAAACCCTAATTCCGGTCGATCCTAAGTGGGAACGGCCAGGATACTTCCGCTACGTGGCAGACGCGGGAAGAGCTAGATCGCAAAACCCGTAACATTCCATGGGAGTGCCGGGCGGAGCTTTCTAGACATCCTTTCCGATGGACTGCCAAGACGTGTCCTGGATGATACTAGGGGACACGTTACAGCAGATTTCTAACTTTATGTGAGAAAAACAGAGAAAGGTATTATGCTACTTGTCATTTTTGTTGATGATTTGATTATGACAGGTGACAGTGATGAAGATATCCTTCATGTGAAAATGCTATTCAAGCAGAAGTTTAAGATGAAGGATTGGGGAGAGCTGCGTTATTTCTTGGGCATTGAGGTGATTAGATCACCAAGTGGGATACAGCTCTTACAGAGGCAGTATGGATTGGACATGCTGTCCAAATATGGGATGACAGGCTGTAAGCCTATTTCAATTCCTTTGGAGCAGAATGTAAAGCTGAGCACAGATGTAGGTGAGCTTCTAGAAGACCCTACTATGTACAGATGCATAGTAGGAAGTTTGATTTATATGACTATTATCAGGCCAGATTTGAGCTTTGGTGTTGGATTGGTAAGTCAGTTTATGCAGGCTCCAAGGAAACCACATTTGGATGTGGCTAGACGCATACTCAGGTATGTGAAGTCCACATTGCAGTATGGACTGTTTTATGTGACTGGGATTCAGAAATAGCTGCATGGATACACTGATGCTGATTGGGCTAGTAGTATTTCTGATAGACGATCTACCAGTGGATATATGTTCTCTTTTGAGAGTGCTGCAGTCACTTGGAGTAGCAAGAAACAGCCTACAGTTTCCTTATCCAGCACAGAGGCTGAGTACAGGGGCGCAGCAATGGCTGCATGTGAGGTAGCTTGGTTGCATAAGCTACTTTATGATATGCATCAACCTACAGATGGGCCAGTTGTCATTTATTGTGACAACATGAGTAGTATACACTTGGCAAATAACCCAGTCTATCATGCTAGAACAAAGCACATTGAGGTGCATTATCACTATGTGCGGGAGAGGGTTTTACTAGATCTTATTGATCTAGTTTATGTCAGCACAGAGGATCAGGTAGCTGACATATTCACGAAGGCATTGGGCGCAGAGAAGCTGTGAAAGTTCAGAGACCTGCTTGGTGTGCAGGAATTGGGATTGAGCTCGAGGGGGAGTATTGAGATATCGAGCTCCACTCGGGATATGCCAGGGTGACCGTTGTGTATTTATGTCACCGACTTGTTAGTTTGCAGATGCGGTTGGTACACCACCCAGGAATAATATCTACATGATAGCTATCCTTATCTACTCTAGTTCGTGGCTCAGTTAGTATGCCACCTTAGCTAGTTGAGTTTGGTTTGAGACCCATATATAGGGTTCTTCTATTTCTTTGTACTAGAGTTCTTTTGGCTTACACAACTAAGAAGAGGAAAACTATTTTCAGCCTCCACCTTTGTGTGTATTCCCCCATTGTGCAAGCAAGAAAGCTACAAGTGAGACTCCTTCCTTCTCTCCCACAATCTTGATAGATGTGACTTGGGTCCGTCCTACGAAAGGATGGTCTCAGTTAGCTGGGAACTTTTCTCAAAAGACATGACAACAAAATTGTGAAGACCTAGCATCAGTAGAGTTAGAATCCCGATTTATACTGTTTTAGGGGAGTGGAATGGGACTATGCCTTATAGGCAGATCATTTGAGCTTCGCATCCCTCTCGTTTCCCATTCTCCATGAACCAAGTGCAACATAGATCCACTTCGACTCTATTGTTCCTATGCAAAGTGGTTCATCTGGAGCTCGACGCTAGCTACTTCTTAGAGACTTTGCTGATAGGAAAGAAACCTGACTTCAGGTCGGTCCTAAGTGGGAACAACAGGATACTTCCACTCAGGGCAGACTTGGGAAGACTTAAATTGCAAATCCTGTGACATTCCTTGCGAGTGTCGGGCGACACTTTCTAGACTCTCTTCCCAATGGGCTGCTAAGACGTGTCCCACAAGTGGACGAGCGGACATGTCACAATTGGTATCACAGCGAACCAATAAGATCTAGAGATTATAAGGGTACGTAATGGAGAAAAATAAAGGGAATAAGGGGATTAACAGGGGAAGATGAGTAGAATGGAGCTGTATTTTCTGTTGAAAACATTTCTTTCCTCACTTATGGATGTTGGGTTGCAGAGTCACGAAGCATGGAGCAAGTTCTTGGTGTTCTAGGTCATGCTCATGACTGCAATGCATGCGTCGAATTATCGTCAGAGGCTTGGTATGATGGATATTCTAGACCACATCTATAATCATTCGCCTCTGTATGCAAAATGGAGATGGACAAGAGACTTAAAGTGTTAGGGCGCTATGAGAAGAACAGGTATCAAAGGAAGGGATATCCCAAGCTTCCTATGACTTACCGTTTCTTGAAAATCCATGACCCCACTCCATATTATTATTTCGTCCATGTAGCTGATTATAAAAAAATCCTATTTTTCCCAAACTGATGTATCAATTAGCCTGTCCTACTTATCCAAAATAAATGTACTCAGGGGGTTATGCCCTCATGAATAAATAAGACTTTCTACAATTGTCTATCTTGATCATAAATGTTAACTATGGTGTTAAGTGATTAAATCACTTAGCAAAAGGTTGTGCTAGTCATATTAACATAATATGGGAACATATGATAAGATGTGAACATAAAGAATCTTATTTTTTAGATACAACTCTAAGTGTAAGTTCCAAATCTGACTCCTGCACTAAGCCCAGTTGTGGTTCAAGAGAAGAAATTCCTTAAAGAAATTAAGCCACCCGAGTTTGATGGCAAGGGAAGGATTGTACAAGCTGACCCCAAGATCTAGATTGAGTCCACGGAGGACTATTTTGAGGCTGTAGGAACTACACTTGCTAACCAAGCCATGCTTGCCAAACTTAAGCGTATAGGCAAAGCGAGACTTTGGTGGAAACAGTGGTGTAGAGATCAAGTGATCTCGAAGGGGATAGTCACTTGGAATAGCTTAAGGAAGCTGTGCGAGGGAGATATCTGCCACCTGCCTACCACACACAAAAGATGAATGAATTCTATGACTTGAAGCAGCTAGGATTATCCCTTGAAACATATTATTTGAAGTTCGTTTCACTCCTAAAGTATGCACCCACAATGGATATGACACAACAGGTGTCAAAATTCTGTGTTGGGTTCAATCCACCCATAAACACTGGATTGGAATCAATGTGCCCAACGGATCTACAAGACGCACTCATTCGAGCTGCTCCAATAATACAGGAGGTGCAGACCCAACCAAGGAACAACAGGATTTGACCTTACAAAGATCAAAATAAGGGTATATCTAAGGCTCAAACTAAGAGAGTACAGGTTCAGTATCACGGCCAAAGGAAGAAAGCTAGAGTCAATGCTTTCAACAACTTTGTTCCAACACAAAGTAATGATCGCAACCCACATTGCTTCCATTGCCACGAGCCCTGACACTTCAAGAGGGAGTGTCCCAAGCTTGGTAGAGGGCATCGCCAAGGGAAATTCCAAGGTCAAAATAGAGCCGCTCATGGCCAAGGAACCATTGTTATGCCCAGAGGGAGAACCTCCAGTGTTTCCAACAAGGAGCTGGACGATGAAGAAGATCCATCCATGGATGCTTACATTGAGAGGAAAATGGTTCACACCACTCTTCACAAGAAGGGTCCAAATCGCCAATTCTCAATGATTCAAACTCCATCAGAATATCAAGGTAAAAGCTTCAAAACCCTAAGTGACTGTGACAGCACACATTCCTTCATTTCACCAATCTGTGCAAAAAGATTAGGGATAGCCTTAATAGATGCACCTACTTTACTTGTGGAATCAGCAAATGGTCGTGAGGTTACTTGTACTAGGCAAACTGCTAAGGTGAAATTCCTATTAGGTGGGAAGCCAACTTCTATGAGATTTAGGATAATGAACCTGGGTGTCCACGAATGTTTACTCGGAATGGATTAGCTAATACCCAATGATGCCCACATCCACTATGGGAAGGGCCAAGTCTCCTTTCGAAATTTTGAAGAGGAACTAGTCATGACTCAAGGTGAGGCTGGTAATCCAAAAATATAGTTGGCAAAAGCAACACGGATAATAAAAGGTGTTCAAAAGGTCTACCTGTCTATCTGATTAAACTGAATAAGCTAGATCAGAATCAGGAATCCGGAGAAGAACCTTCATGGTTAAAGGAATATGCAGACGTATTCCTTGAAGATCTGATGGAACTTCCTCCCCAAAGGGAAGTCAACCACGAAATCAAACATGTGCCAGGAGCTGCACTGGTCACAAAGAGGCCGTATAAGATGTCCATTTCGAAAGTTATCAAACTGAAAGAGCAACTCAAGCAACTGTTAGATCAAGGATACATCTGTCCTAGCAGTTCACCATGGGAAGCTCCAATGTTGTTCCAAAAGAAGAAAGATGGAATGCTTCGCTTCTGCATTGACTACAGAGGGTTGAATCAAGCAACCATAAAAAATAAATACCCCATCCCAAGAATAGATGAATTACTTGACCATCTTCAAGGAATGAATGTCTTCTCAAAGATAGATCTGAGATTTGGATATTACTAGATAAGGATAAAAGAAGAAGATATCCTGAAGACTACATTTGGTACAAGGTATGGACACTTCTAATTTCTAGTGATGTCATTCAGGGTGACGAATGCTCTTGCTACCTTTAACAGGTTAATGCAGGATATCTTTAGGCCCTATCTTGATGACTTCGTACTCGTCTTTTTTGACGATACCCTAGTCTACTCAAAACAGGAAAATGATAATGAATCCCAGCTTTGCATTGTTCTTGAAACAATGAGAGCACACAAGCTTTATGCTAAGAAGAAGAAGTGCACATTTTTCAAGTGACAGATTGAATATCTGGGATTCATTGTATCAACAGAAGGAATTTCAGTAAATCCAGCTAAGGTCACAGATGTTCTAGAATGGCCAACACCAACTTCTATCAAAGAAATATGAAGTTTTCTTGGGTTGACAGGGTGATACAGAATTTTCATAAAAGATTATGCTTTGATTGCAGCACCTTTGACTGATCTACTAAAGAAGCAAGTAGCAATTGTATGGTCGCCTGGAGCTCCAAGAGAAACACCAAGAAAATAGGGTTTCTACTGCAAGAAAATCTATCTTTTCATCATAAACAATCTTTTTTATTAGGTTTTATATGATCACAATGAAGAAAAGAACACCAGGCGCACAACAAATCTTCATGCAGCATCATGTAGATCTCCCACGGATTTGATACAATCAACCATAATCTTCCTAATCTTCATAATCTCCATCAAAAGAACAAAGAACACAAAAAAGACAGTGCTTTTTCTTGGAAATACATCACATAGTATTCTTCTTTGTTTTCTTCATAGTCCTTCTCTCTTCTCTCTCATGTAGATACATTGTTTTCATGCATAAAATTGACTATCTCTCACTTCTCTCTCTCTCTCCATCAATCGTACATCATATCCTCACTAAAATAATCAATAATCACACATAATAATCCTTCTTGAGTCGTGGATACTCCTTCCAAAAGGTATGTTTGGTATGAAGAGTCACTAGAGACTTCATAGTGTCCTGTGAAATCTGTCTTTTGTCACTGTCTTCTGTAACCTTTTGTAAATCTTCAGCAGTTACTTCTTCACTTCAATTAGCTTGGATAGAGCTTCCATTCATCCTTTCTTCAGACAAAAACACTTCCCAAAATATCCACACATCCATCATAACACTCAACAAAAACAACAGAACAGAACCACAAAGCAACAAAAGTACAGAACAACAGAGCTACAGAAGCTTACAGAACTTCACAGAAGATCAACAAAACCCATAAAAATCATAAAAACCAAAACAAAACCAATTCAATATTTCATAAACCTCTTCACACAACTTCAATCATCTCTCAAAACATTCATTCAACCATCTCTACTACCAAAACAGAAATAAAATAGAAGAAACAGAAGAAAATCAGACCTTACAGAACCAAACATCCTCATTAAAAACCATCAAAAACTCTTTAAACTTATCCAAATCTTTCCAAACACTTCAAAATAAACAACCATTTATTATTATTAAAAAAAAGCCCAAAAACCAACATATTTCACTTAAAATCACCTGCTGAACAAACCAACTTTGACAAACTAAAGCAAATCTTAGTATCAGCACCCATCCTGAAACTTCGTGATCTTAGTAAGGAGTTTGAAGTGGTAATTGATGCTAGTGCACTTGCTTTAGGATGTGTACTTATGCAAGAAGGTCAACCCGTAGCATATTCTTCAAGGAAATTGAAGAGCCATAAAAAAAATTATGCTACCCACGATCTGGAGCTATTGGCTATCATCCATGCTCTCAAAATTTGGAGACATTACTTGCTAGGTAACAAATTTTCCTTAGTGACGGAGACCACAAGAGTCTTAAATGGATTTTCACTCAGAATGAGCTCAATATAAGGCAACGCTGATGGATTGAAGTGCTGGAAGAATATGATTTTGAAATCAAATATAGGCCCGGAAAAGAGAATGTAGTTGCCGATGCACTCAGTCGCGCAAGGCATTTCTAAATTCTCTTATTTTGCAAGATCCATCAACAGCAAGGTCTCTAGCCACAAAGGTATCAATGCCAAACAACCCGATTCTTGAGCTAGCAAAGAAGAGGCATATCATGACCCAGTCTATTAGAAAATGATAAGGGAGATCCCCATCAAGGATCAAGACTTGAAGCTTAAGATGAACTATCAAGAATTCTTTGTCAGTAGTGGGCTTGTCTACTTTAGGACAAGATTATGTATCCCTGCAAGCCAAACTCTCAAGCAAAAGATATTGTGGGAAGCCCATGACTCCCCTTTCTCAGGACATCCTGGTTATGCCAAGATCCTTAATTTGGTTAGAAAGAGATATTATTGGGAAATCTCAAGGGAGACATACTCAAATATGTCACGGAATGTTTGTCTTGTCAATGTATTAAGACAGAACATGTTAAAATGCCTGGGAAATTGCAACCACTTGACATTCCACAAATGAAATGGGAGTTCATTTGTATGGACTTCATTATTGGTCTACCCCAAGTTCAAGGAGGATACAACTCTATTATGGTTGTAGTAGATATGCTCATCAAGGTCGCACATCTCATCCCTGTCAAGATGAACTATAAAGCTTCAGACATCGCAAGATTATTCATCAAGGAAATATTCAAACTTCATGGGTTACCCAGAAGAATCATTAGTGATCTCGACTCTCTTTTCACATCACACTTCTAGAGGGCTATCTTTGAGGCTATTGCAACTCAACTCTGTTTCAGTACAACTTACCATCCCCAAACTGATGGTCAAACAGAATGAGTCAATTAAGTCATTGAAGATATGCTTAGGGCATATTGTTGTCATGAACCCAAAAAGTGGATTAAATATTTACCACTGGTTGAATTTGCCTAAAATGCTTCTTACCAACACAGTATTTAGATGACCCCTTTCCAAGCATTGTGTGGGTATGATTATCGTACCCCTTTGAACTTCTCGGATCCAACTTTGAGAGTAGAAGCTTCAAGATAGATGCTGGAAGACATGGATGATCAAATCAAATCAATAAGACAAGACATTCAAGCTGCCAAGGATAGACAAAAGGCTTACGTTGACTTGAAACAGCAAGACAGATCCTTCGTCAAAGGTGATATGGTCTTCATCCTTCGTCAAAGGTGATATGGTCTTCATCTGTGTACGCCCTAAAAATACAAATCCTTCATCAAAGGTGATATGGTCTTCATCCGTATATGCCCTAAAAAGAGTTCACTATCCTTGGGAGAGTACAAGAAGCTAAGTCCGAGGTATTGCGGACCTTTTAAGATCACAAAGTGCCTAGGGCCTAATGCTTACAAACTACAGCTACCCGCAACTCTAAAGATTCATAATGTATTCCACATTAGCCTATTGAAAAAGTATCTACCTAATTTGAATCATGTACTTTGATGATCAGCAAATTGTAATGCCTAGCCAAGGAGTCCTTGAGCTACGACCTGACAGAATCCTAGATGTTAGGGAGAGGCATTTGAGATCAAGGACTTTGAGAGAACACCTCATCCAATGGAAAGATTATCCAAAAGAGGATGCCACCTAGATGGACGACCAACAATACCCCTAGGTCTTCTCGAGATGAGGACATCTTGATTCCTCTAAGGGGGAGAGGATGTAATATCCCCCATGAGAACCCACTCCCTTAAAATATTTTTTTAAAGACAACTTTTTTTACTCCCTCTCTCTCTCCCCACCGACAGCACGTTGAGAGAGAGAGAGAGAGAGGGGGGGAGTGAAGAGAGTGAAAGGGGGGGCATGGAGCCCCCCAGGTGGAGGGTAGCGGCTCTGTTAACGGCCATCTCCCTCCCTTTGTGAAGACCTCCTCTGCCTCTTTAAAAGGGCAGTGCCCCCCTCCCTCATGGCCTGCATCATCATGCCCCTATCTTCGGCAGCAGCCCTCCCCTCCCTCGTCCACGAACAATAGGCCCCCCCCGTCATTAGGAAATTAAATGTTCCCCCCTGGTGATCATCGCTAAGAGAAGAAGAATAAGAAGAAGAAGAAGAAGAAGAAGAAGAAGAAGAAGAGGAAGAGAGAGAAGGAGAAGAAGAGAAGAAGAAGAGGAAGAGAGAGTGAGAGTGAGAGAGAGAGAGAAGAGAGAGAGGGTGTAACGTGTCCACTAGAATCATCCCGGACACGTCTTAGCAGTCCATCGGGAAGGATGTCTAGAAGGCTCCGCCCGGCACTCCCATGGAATGTTACGGGACTTGCGATCTAGGTCTTCCCGCGTCTGCCACGTAGCGGAAGTATCCTGGCCGTTCCCACTTAGGATCGACCTGAGTTTGGGTTTTCCTGTTTGGTCGTTAGCTAGCAACAACTAGCGTTAGACCCGAGCGAACTACTTTACGCAGAAACGCCAGGTCCGAAGCGGATTCACGCTGCACTTGGTTCAAGGAGAATGGGAAACGAGAGGGAAGTAAGGCTTGACCTCTCTGCCATAAGGCATAGTCCCATTCCGTTCCCCTAAAACAGCGTGAACCGGGTAATAGTTAATTCTAAGTCATCGTTCTCGTTACTTGTTTCAGAGATGATGATCATCCTCTGTTCGTCGAAGACTTTGAGAAAAGTTCCCGGCTAACCGGGACCACCCATCCATAGAACGGACCCATGGTCCATCCTCCGCACTTTCCTCGGTTTGTTTTAGTTATGTAATTACCTACCACATTAGTTTGACATATACAACCAGCTTCTTTGATTAACCCTGTTATGCACTGGTTCCTTCACGTAATCTTATCACAGGATATAAAGAAAACAATGCCAAACAACTTCTTTATTATCATTTTATCCTTTTATCTTTGAAATACAAGGAGTTTCTGCCCGTAGGCGTATTCATAATCCGCCCGAAGGCTATCCAGTAATCCACCAGGGATCACTAATCCAAGTTTCCGCCCGTAGACTAGTATGCGGGCCTCGAGATCCAATCCCGAGTCACGTTAGCCTCTTGTGCAGGGCCCGGAAGGTGAGGGATTTATGGCCAAAGCCCCCTCTGGCACCCAAGCGTCCTCGTGCTCCAAGTAGAACTCAACGGAGAGACCTCTCATGGCGGGTTCGGTCCACGTTCCCGGCTCGGTTAACAACCCCCTTGGTTAGGGTCAGGCAGGCAGTCGGGGGTAACTGAAGCTGCCTCTCCCTTCAGGCTTCAACCTGAAGCTTTAGATATCTTTTCATCCTTTAGTTCCTTGAGCAAACAATGCAAATAGTGCTTTCTAAACTATTACAAGCACAATCAATTCCAGTGGTCATTTTATTTGGCCAACTGTTAAAAAGTGAATCATTCTCTCCGAATGCATCCAACATTCGACTTGGGATCAAATTGCGACTTGGCAAGATCCCCAAGGGTTTGTTTGTTCACCCTTTTATCCTTGGGTTAGGGCCATACCCTGTTAACCCAACTTAATCAATACCTTAGGTAATAGTAAATCCTGGCGACCATGTCGCTTCAATTTATTGATTGGTCATTTGCTTTCAGCCAAATACCTAACTCTCCTTTTTCTTGGCAATTATTCCTCAAGAAAGGTGAAGTAACAGGATGATTACTCATCCCTTTTGTAAGTTATCTTAGCGCAATAACTTGCCAACATCATGACAAAACTCTCTTGTGGACAAATCTCAAGTCTATGCGATGTTGCAACCTTTATGCACATGTGTTGCATCTATTCCACGGGATCATTTCACCCATTGAATGGTGTTTTCTGGTCACGGAATTACCTCCAGTCGAGTAGCAGGGTTTAGGGCGTCTTCTTACCCAGCTCATTATATTGGGCCATGGTCCTAGGAATTTCCAACTCAGTCGGAGTTTCATCATTTGAACGAATGATCCTTAGGATAAAACCTTAGATCATTTTATGTATGAGCATCCAATTGACTCGACATTTCGTGAATGTGTGTAAGATCTTTGGGTTTGCGGGTTTTAACTTGGCAACAAGTGTAAAACTAGGTCGAATCCTTATCGCGCTAAACACTAGTTAGCACTTGGGATATTTGTCATATCGACTGAACCATGCCCATATGAATCCCTTGTGGTTTAGGTGACTTAGACAACTCAATATACTTGTCTTGCGACAAGGATGAACCTTTCCTAAAGGTAATAAACTAGATCTAATGGACAACAATAGTTACAACTACACCAATACGTGTAAGCATGCGATTTACTGCTTCTACGCATCACATGGTTCACAATAACCCTATCTTTCCTTGGTAAGGTAAAAATGCCTGATAATCTGGACACTAACTTTCCTAGGTCCTACTAGGACTTACATCAAATAATCATGCCACTTGCAAGTCCATAGATCATTTTCGTGCCCTTCTATTCCTTTTCGAATGACATCTTATGGGTGTTAACTTTTCCTCATGAATCATTACAAGGAAGATTTATCTAAAAATGGGACATGCCATTAATCTTTCCATGCCTAGTAAAAAGGTGTACCTCAATAATTTCAACCTTGTAATGAGGCAACAGTTGTCCTAGGCTCGTCACTTTTGAATACACAAAAGGAAACTTGCTAATAAGGTCCTACAAATGCATGGACACCTTATGCTCTTTTCATTAACTCCATTGAACGTACCAATGATCAATTTTCATATCTTAAGCTATTTCTAATAAATGTTCAAATAGCCAATCCATTTTCCAATTGCATTTAACTTGACTAGTTGAACTCGAACATGCATGAGTGCTTCCTAATCCATGAAGTTATCGTGATTAATTCAATACTTCTGTGTGGAATCCAAATAGATAAAAACCTGGACTTGTGGACTCCGGGAAATTTCCTCGTAAATACCAGGAGAAGATCCTTCCGCAGGCGCGTCTTGTGACTTTTTAGGGCCCATCATGACATAATTACGGACTTCCAAGTTGCCTTTTCCCTTACGCAATCGGTGAATTTGCTCGCCCTGGTACGCAGCCTCAAGATCTTGTTCTTTTCTCCCTGGTACGCAGGCGATCCCTTTCGAATTGTGGATCCTTGGGAATACCAGCTTGCAGAATTTGGCCTTATGGAAGGCCTTGCGGGGTTGGAGCTTGGTTTGTGGAAATGGGGATTTTATGAATGGAGTTTCAACAATTGGACCTTACGAGGATGTTCACGGAAAGGGCTCTTGCAAATTGGCCTTGCAAGAATGGAGGCTTTAGGGTTCTTCTTCTCCTTCTCTAAAATCCTAGGACCGGCCTTGTGGGAAAATTTGGTAGGAAGGCCTTATAGGCTTCCTCTTCGAAACCCGAGGGGAAAAATTGGGCTTTTGGAGGATCTAGTGGGACGGGGCTTTAAATCCGAGCCTAGAAGGCTTATGGGTGATCGGTGGGAAGGGACTTGTGTTGGGAATCCACGAGAAGGGGGGACTTACACCGGGCTAATATGGGCTGTGTGGGAATGCATTGGGAAAGGGGGATTGAATCCCGGGGTAAAAATTGGGCTTATAAAGGGACTCCACGGGAAGGGGGCTTTGAGAAGCCCCCTTAGAAGCTTCCTAGAGAAGCTTCTAAGAGCTTCTGGCAGCACGTCCACGTCGGGAGAGGGGAGGGTTCGTGATCCAGCGGCGGACTGAAGTGGCCGGGCGGCTTCACGACGGCCATGGCGGACTGGGCGGATTGCACGGCGGCTTTCCTCTGCACGGCGATCCCTTCTCCACGGCCACCTTCCACACGACAGCCTTCTACCGCCTTCCCTTCCTTCACACGAGCACCTCCCTCATACGACAGCCAGGCGACCTCCTCCAGCACGGCGACGGCGGCTTCTTCCAGCACCTCCAGCACGTCCGGCACCTTCACGTTCGGCACCTCCCTCACACGACAGCCTTCTGCCGCCCTCCCTTCACGTCCGTCTTCTGCCGCCATCTCCTCCTTTTCACCCCCCCAAGAGGGGGTTCTTATAGTCCAAGGGGGGGAGAGGGGACCTCCCCACGTGGCCTTTTGCATGGCTCTCTCCTCCCACCTCCTCATGCTGCCCATACTAGCCCATCCCTTTCCCCCAGCCACACATCGGCTGGGGAAGATAATAAAAAAATTTGCAATTACCTTATCCTCTTGACCTCTTCCCAAGAGGCTGTTTTTCCGCGGCTATGCAGGTTTGAATCCCCGACCTTATTTTCCTAAGGTGGAGTGTCTCCATTTCCCGCGTGTGGTTATAGATTAGCTGCTGGCACTGGTGATAATCTTTGCACGAGATTTACACGACATGCAGGAAGTCAATATTTACGGCACGCAGTGTGCGAAAATATTACATTCTCTCCCCCTTAGAAGAATCGAGATGTCCTCATCTCGAGATAGACTGGGGATATTGAAGATTGAGAGAGCTTTCATCCATCCAGGTAGCATCCTCCTTGGGATAATCTTTCCACAGGACGAGGCATTCTCTCAAGGTTCTGGATCTCAGTTGTCTCACCCTAGCATCTAAAATCTTGTCCGGCCTTAGTTCAAGGACTCCTTGACTAGGCATTATAATTTGTGGGTCATCAAGTACATGACTAGGATTAGGTACATACTTCATTCTTCAATAGACTGTTATGGAATGCATTATGAACCTTTAGGTTTTCAGGGAGTTGCAGTCTATAAAGATTAGATCTTAAGCACTTGAGGATCTTGTATGGTCCACAATACCTTGGACTTAGCTTCCTGCAATCTCCTAAGGATAGAGAACTCTTCTTTGGGCATACGTGAATGAAGACCATGTCTCCTTCCTCAAATATTCTATCTTGACACTTCAAATCCGTGTATGCCTTCTGTCTATCCTTCGCAGCTTTGATGTCCCGAGAAAGTGAAATCATGAGCTTCGCACAATATCTTCTATTTAAATAACTGGCTTGCTCGTATACATACTCTCGTCCTATAGTAGACAAGTCCACTACTGACAGAGAATTCACGATACTTAGCCTCTAGCTTTTGTTCCTGGTCCTTGATAGAGACTTCCCTTAGCATCCTTTGATAGGCTAGATCATGGCATCCTTCCTCTCTAGTTAGCTCAAGTATTAGGTCGTTCGGCATGGACACCTCTGTAGCTAGAGATCTAGCTATTGATAGATTTTGCAAGATTAGTGAATTAAGGAATGCCTTGCGATTGAGTGCATCAACAACTACATTCTCTTTCCCTGGTCGATACTTGATTTCAAAATCATATTCCTCTAATACTTCAATCCATCGACGTTGCCTCATGTTGAGCTCGTTCTGGGAAAAAAAATCCATTTGAGGCTCTTATGATCGGTTACTAGAGTGAACTTATTTCCCAACAGATAGTGTCTCCAAAGCTTTAGAGCATGGATGACAGCTAATAACTCTAGATCATGAGTGGCATAGTTCTTTTTGTGACTCTTCAGTTTCCTTGAAGAATATGCTACTGGATGACCTTCCTGCATAAGAACACACCCCAAGGCAAGAATGGTGGCATCAGTTACTACCTCGAACTCCTTATTGAGATCCGGAAGTTTCAGAATATGTGCTGATACCAAACATTGCTTCAATTGGTAGAAGCTATTTTGTTCGGGAGTAGACCATGTAATAGAAGTCTGCTTCTTTAATAAGTCGGTAAGAGGTGCTGCAATCAAAGCATAGTTTTTGATAAAGATCCTATACCATCCTGTCAAGCCAAGAAATCTACGTATCTCTTTGACAGATACTGGTATTGGCCATTCAAGCACATCTCTGACTTTGGCTGGATCTACTGATATTCCTTCTGATGATACTATGAATCCTAGATATTCAATCTGACGTTTGAAGAATGCACACTTCTTCATTTTTGCATACAGCTTATGAGACCTCATTGTCTCCAACACAATCCGTAGTTGAGGTTCATGATCTTCTTCCTGTTTAGAATAGACTAAAATGTCGTCGAAGAAGACAAGCACGAAATCATCAAGGTATGGTCAAAAAAATATCCTGCATTAATCTATTGAAGGTGGCAGGTGCATTTGTAAGCCCGAATGACATAACCAAGAATTCAAAGTGCCCATATCTTGTATTGAAGGCTGTTTTTGGAATATCCTCATCCTTGATCCTGATTTAATAGTAACCTGACCTGAGATCAATTTTGGAAAAGATTTTTGCACCTTGAAGGCGATCGAGAAGCTCATCTATTCTAGGAATAGGGTACTTGTTCTTGACTGTTGATTGATTCAACCCACGGTAATCAATACATAGTCGAAGTGTCCCATCTTTCTTTTTCTGGAATAGGACTGGAGCTCCCCATGGTGAATTGCTAGGCCGGATGTAGCCTTGGTTTAACAGTTGCTTGAGTTGTTCCTTCAACTCAATAGCTTCCGATATAGACATTCTATAGGGTCTCTTCGCAATTGGCGCAGCTCCTATTACTAGCTTGATCTCATGATCTACTTCTCTTTAAAGCGGGAGTTCTGTTAACTCTTCAGAACTACGTCCACGTATTCCTTCAGCCAAGTGACCAATTTACTACTTTTATCAATATTCACAGTCAAGATAATCGGGAAAAAGTTTTATTCCATTCATATCAGCATAGCCCTTTCATGGTATAATTATTTCTTGGGCCGATGGAACAAGTTAATACATTAATTCGAGGAGAATAAGATGTTGTTGCATTCAGCTACAAGAACTAAGTAGTAGTACGGATTGGGGTCATCGATCTTCAGGAATCGGTAGTTCATTGGAAGATTAGGGTATCTTTTCCTTTGATATCCATTCTTCTCATGACGTCCCAAAACCTTGATTCGGTCGGCAGGGATTCTTTGAATTACTTCTCCGTACACATACTTATTCTGGTTAACCCTTTGACCTCCAACCTGTAGGGTCGCGTTTGCGTAAGCCTCAACAAAGACAAACATCTTTACGATCTTCAAATCCTCCATCCACTTGATTCTCTTCAAGTTAATTTGAAGGTACGCAGGTCGATAGGCAATTATGTAATAGATCCCTGAAACACCCATCCATCTCTGTTCCATGTACACAGGCGATGGATTGTAAATGCGGTCTAAGATGTTCATCATCTCAACCCTTTGTCGATAATTTGTGGAATGCATCGCGGTCATAAACATGACTCGGAACACTAAGAACCTGTTCCATGCTTCATAATTCTGGAAGACAGTAATCAAAGTAAGGAAATGTTTGGGACACAACATTTGCTTTACTTCTTCTTATTAAAATTTCCTAAAAACAAGTCCTTTGTTGGTTTGCTCTGATACCAACTGTAACGTGTCCACTAGAATCATCCCGGACACGTCTTAGCAGTCCATCGGGAAGGATGTCTAGAAGGCTCCGCCCGGCACTCCCATGGAATGTTACGGGACTTGCGATCTAGGTCTTCCCGCGTCTGCCACGTAGCGGAAGTATCCTGGCCGTTCCCACTTAGGATCGACCTGAATTTGGGTTTTCCTGTTTGGTCGTTAGCTAGCAACAACTAGCGTCAGACCCGAGCGAACTACTTTACGCAGAAACGCCAGGTCCGAAGCGGATTCACGCTGCACTTGGTTCAAGGCGAATGGGAAACGAGAGGGAAGCAAGGCTCGACCTCTCTGCCATAAGGCATAGTCCCATTCCGTTCCCCTAAAACAGCGTGAACCGGGTAATAGTTAATTCTAAGTCATCGTTCTCGTTACTTGTTTCGGAGATGACGATCATCCTCTGTTCGTCGAAGACTTTGAGAAAAGTTCCCGGCTAACCGAGACCACCCATCCATAGGACAGACCCATGGTCCATCCTCCGCACTTTCCTCGGTTTGTTTTAGTTATGTAATTACCTACCACATTAGTTTGACATATACAACCAGCTTCTTTGATTAACCCTGTTATGCACTAGTTCCTTCACGTAATCTTATCACAGGATATAAAGAAAACAATGCCAAACAACTTCTTTATTATCATTTTATCCTTTTATCTTTGAAATACAAGGAGTTTCCGCTCGTAGGCGTATTCATAATCCGCCCGAAGGCTATCCAGTAATCCACCAGGGATCACTAATCCAAGTTTCCGCCCGTAGACTAGTATGCGGGCCTCGAGATCCAATCCCGAGTCACGTTAGCCTCTTGTGCAGGGCCCAGAAGGCGAGGGATTTACGGCCAGAGCCCCCTCTGGCACCCAAGCGTCCTCGTGCTCCAAGTAGAACTCAACGGAGAGACCTCTCACGGCGGGTTCGGTCCACGTTCCCGGCGCGGTTAACAACCCCCTTGGTTAGGGTCAGGCAGGCAGTCGGGGGTAACTGAAGCTGCCTCTCCCTTCAGGCTTCAACCTGAAGCTTTAGATATCTTTTCATCCTTTAGTTCCTTGAGCAAACAATGCAAACAGTGCTTTCTAAACTATTACAAGCACAATCAATTCCAGTGGTCGTTTTATTTGGCCAACTGTTAAAAAGTGAATCATTCTCTCCGAATGCATCCAGCATTCGACCTGGGATCAAATTGCGACTTGGCAAGATCCCCAAGGGTTTGTTTGTTCACCCCTTTATCCTTGGGTTAGGGCCATACCCTGTTAACCCAACTTAATCAATACCTTAGGTAATAGTAAATCCTGGCGACCATGTCGCTTCAATTTATTGATTGGTCATTTGCTTTCAGCCAAATACCTAACTCTCCTTTTTCTTGGCAATTATTCCTCAAGAAAGGTGAAGTAACAGGATGATTACTCATCCCTTTTGTAAGTTATCTTAGCGCAATAACTTGCCAACATCATGACAAAACTCTCTTGTGGACAAATCTCAAGTCTATGCGATGTTGCAACCTTTATGCACGTGTTGCATCTATTCCACGAGATCATTTCACCCATTGAATGGTGTTTTCTGGTCACGGAATTACCTCCAACCGAGTAGCAGGGTTTAGGGCGTCTTCTTACCCAGCTCATTATATTGGGCCATGGTCCTAGGAATTTCCAACTCAGTCGGAGTTTCATCATTTGAACGAATGATCCTTAGGATAAAACCTTAGATCATTTTATGTATGAGCATCCAATTGACTCGACATTTCGTGAATGTGTGTAAGATCTTTGGGTTTGCGGGTTTTAACTTGGCAACAAGTGTAAAACTAGGTCGAATCCTTATCGCGCTAAACACTAGTTAGGACTTGGGATATTTGTCATATCGACTGAACCATGCCCATATGAATCCCTTGTGGTTTAGGTGACTTAGACAACTCAATATACTTGTCTTGCGACAAGGATGAACCTTTCCTAAAGGTAATAAACTAGATCTAATGGACAACAATAGTTACAACTACACCAATACGTGTAAGCATGCGATTTACTGCTTCTACGTATCACATGGTTCACAATAACCCTATCTTTCCTTGGTAAGGTAAAAATGCCTGATAATCTGGACACTAACTTTCCTAGGTCCTACTAGGACTTACATCAAATAATCATGCCACTTGCAAGTCCATAGATCATTTTCGTGCCCTTCTATTCCTTTTCGAATGACATCTTATGGGTGTTAACTTTTCCTCATGAATCATTACAAGGAAGATTTATCTAAAAATGGGACATGCCATTAATCTTTCCATGCCTAGTAAAAAGGTGTACCTCAATAATTTCAACCTTGTAATGAGGCAACAGTTGTCCTAGGCTCGTCACTTTTGAATACACAAAAGGAAACTTGCTAATAAGGTCCTACAAATGCATGGACACCTTATGCTCTTTTCATTAACTCCATTGAACGTACCAATGATCAATTTTCATATCTTAAGCTATTTCTAATAAATGTTCAAATAGCCAATCCATTTTCCAATTGCATTTAACTTGACTAGTTGAACTCGAACATGCATGAGTGCTTCCTAATCCATGAAGTTATCGTGATTAATTCAATACTTCTGTGTGGAATCCAAATAGATAAAAACCTGGACTTGTGGACTCCGGGAAATTTCCTCGTAAATACCAGGAGAAGATCCTTCCGCAGGCACGTCTTGTGACTTTTTAGGGCCCATCATGACATAATTACGGACTTCCAGGTTGCCTTTTCCCTTACGCAATCGGTGAATTTGCTCGCCCTGGTACGCAGCCTCAAGATCTTGTTCTTTTCTCCCTGGTACGCAGGAGATCCCTTTCGAATTGTGGATCCTTGGGAATACCAGCTTGCAGAATTTGGCCTTATGGAAGGCCTTGCGGGGTTGGAGCTTGGTTTGTGAAAATGGGGATTTTATGAATGGAGTTTCAACAATTGGACCTTACGAGGATGTTCGCGGAAAGGGCTCTTGCAAATTGGCCTTGCAAGAATGGAGGCTTTAGGGTTCTTCTTCTCCTTCTCTAAAATCCTAGGACCGGCCTTGTGGGAAAATTTGGTAGGAAGGCCTTATAGGCTTCCTCTTCGAAACCCGAGGGGAAAAATTGGGCTTTTGGAGGATCTAGTGGGACGGGGCTTTAAATCCGAGCCTAGAAGGCTTATGGGTGATCGGTGGGAAGGGACTTGTGTTGGGAATCCACGAGAAGGGGGGACTTACACCGGGCTAATATGGGCTGTGTGGGAATGCATTGGGAAAGGGGGATTGAATCCCGGGGTAAAAATTGGGCTTATAAAGGGACTCCACGGGAAGGGGGCTTTGAGAAGCCCCCTTAGAAGCTTCCTAGAGAAGCTTCTAAGAGCTTCTGGCAGCACGTCCACGTCGGGAGAGGGGAGGGTTCGTGATCCAGCGGCGGACTGAAGTGGCCGGGCGGCTTCACGACGGCCATGGCGGACTGGGCGGATTGCACATCGGCTTTCCTCTGCACGGCGATCCCTTCTCCACGGCCACCTTCCACACGACAGCCTTCTGCCGCCTTCCCTTCCTTCACAGGACCACCTCCCTCATACGACAGCCTGGCGACCTCCTCCAGCACGGCGACGGCGGCTTCTTCCAGCACCTCCAGCACGTCCGGCACCTTCACGTCCGGCACCTCCCTCACACGACAGCCTTCTGCCGCCCTCCCTTCACGTCTGTCTTCTGCCGCCATCTCCTCCGTTTCACCCCCCCAAGAGAGGGTTCTTATAGTCCAAGGGGGGGAGAGGGGACCTCCCCACGTGGCCTTTTGCATGGCTCTCTCCTCCCACCTCCTCATGCTGCCCATACTAGCCCATCCCTTTCCCCCAGCCACACATCGGCTGGGGAAGATAATAAAAAAATTTGCAATTACCTTATCCTCTTGACCTCTTCCCAAGAGGCTGTTTTCCCGCGGCTATGCAGGTTTGAATCCCCGGCCTTATTTTCCTAAGGTGGAGTGTCTCCATTTCCCGCGTGTGGTTATAGATTAGCTGCTGGCACTGGTGATAATCTTTGCACGATATTTACACGACGTGCGGGAAGTCAATATTTACCGCACGCAGTATGCGGAAATATTACAGAGGGAGAGAGAGAAAGAGGAGAGAGAGAGAGCAAGAGAGAGAGAGAGAGAGAGGGAAGCTTCTTCTTCCCCCTCCTTAAAGAGGGGTCACACACCCCTCTATATTGCTGACATTACACCCCTCCCCTTTGTTATCTCTTCTCCACTCAAGGAAAGGCGACGAGAATTTTACATAGGAAAGTGCGAGAACTCTATCACTCGTACACGCATCTTTGAGTATGGCCCTGAAGCGTAGTTTCACAAAGATGGCCAAAAACCCTGCAAGTGTGGATGGAGGTTCGAATCAAGGTGGCACCGCAATTATGAAAACGGTTCATAAGGCATCAATATCACTGGAATCAAGACATCACTCCAAACCCAGGTTGCTCTATTATTAAATCATTGGTTGTAATCATCACGATGAAAAATCATATTCACTTGCATCACATTAATTGTGTGTTTATCCTAGGCATGAATATAGTTGTGATGTATGTAACGACCAAGATAATTTTTATTGTAAGATGACATCATAATAGGTGAAATTGATTAGATAGTTGCATCGTAAATTACCAAAAATATCTTGCAAGAATTCTTGCATAAAGTGCATTGTTCCTTTCTTGCTTAAAATGCATTTCAGAGGACATTGAAAGAAACAAAGTGCATGTCCATATATCGCGAGATGGATTTTAAGGTACATGTAATAATCTACAGAAAAGATTAAAGTGCAGGTAGACTCATACAATGATCACATAAAGTTAGATCATTCAAGAAGGTTACAGATCATGTAAATAATTACATAGAGGATAATGTTAAGATTGCATGTCTAGAAAGTACCTTTGCATGTGTGGCTTAAAATAACATATGGACGATATCAAAATTGTAAGCATTGAAATGGAGGCATGTCATTACGTCGCGTGTATTAAAGTTGTTGGGAAAATTCAACATTGTCTGTAATTTACCAAACGGGACTGAGATCTGCGAATCCCATGACAAAGTCCTTGGTGACTTCAAAAGGGATAGGTAAAAGCTTAGTGCTTGTGAGCATTATTAAGAAGGATTAAGAAGATTATACTTAAGTTGGAGTAGGAAGTTCTAAACAAAACCATCTTGACTAGCCATGGTCAAAGGGATAGACAATCTTTATCAATTAAGATCAAAGATAAAGGTACATAGGTACTTCAAGGGATCTAGGAGATAACCAGCAAGTTGACCAACCAAGGACAATGGGGTTGTCCATGACCTATTTTACAAGGAGACCTAAGGTAAGGATAATTAGGGTCGGTAGGGTACAAACCCTAACTCGAAGATAAAGGGGAAACAAGCAACCTAGCTTGCCAAGCCCTTGGAATCTCGCCAAGCTGCAAACGATCTAGGATTGAATGCTAGGAGAAGCATTCGGAAAAAAGGAATCATACCTTAGCAGTTGGTCGTACGACCAACCCTTGTAATGATTGTGATTGTACACTTAGGTACATTGTTTGAACTTCTTTTCTCAAGGAATTAATTCAAGGAAAAACACTTGATGCTTCACATTAAAGACCTGGAGGGAGTGGCAGGTTCAGTATCCTCTGATTGCCTGTCTAGCTCTATCCAAGGGGGTTGTTAGTCGCACCGGGTATATGGACTGAACCCGCCGTGAGAGGTTTCTCCATCGGTACTGCTTGGAGTGAGAGAATGCTTGGGTGCTAGGGGAGGCTCTAGCTGTAAATTCCTTGCCTCCGAATCTGATGCGAGGAGGCATATTTCACGGTGGATTCCATGCCACGGTGGATTCCGTGAGGTTTTACGGTGGATTCCGTAAACTTTGATGACCGAGACTCATACAAAAAGTGGATTCTTTGTGTGAGAAGATGATGGGGACACCTTTCCTTTTTGGGCGTTTCATTAATTTAGTGTGTACATGGGTGATTCCATAGCGGGTGATTCCGCAAAATGCATATTAAAATAATAAACGTTTATGAGTTTAGAGTGCGCACTCGTAATAAATTAAGGTTAGGATTGATTTCTAATCAGTTGATTTATTTATGTAGCTAAAGACTACAAAGTGTAGATAGACATCCAGTTGTTAAATTAGCCCCTAGATTCTATGGACCATTTAGGTTCATTCATAAAATTAATGACAATGCATTCAAGTTAGAATTACCACCTCACTGGAAAATTCACAACACATTTCATATTATTTTATTAAGCCCATTTAAAGGCCAATTACCTGTACACCTTGTTTATGAAAACCCACCTTTGTTAGAGGAAGAGACTGAAATACTTGAACCTGAAGCTATCATAGATACTGACTTTATGACCATTAGAACTGGCCGAAGATATTCTAGATATCTAGTTAAATTTAAGAACCATCCTGTAGAGGAAGCACAATGGATGCACGCTAGAGACTTAAATGCTTTCCCCACTCTATTAGCTCCATATTGAGCTAATAGCAATTAAGGTCAATTGCTATCCCACCCCGGGGGTATGATGCCAGGAGGCATATTTCACGGTGGATTCTGTGCCATGGTGGATTCCATGAGGTTTTGAGGTGGATTCCGTAAACTTTGATGACCGGGGCTCATACACAAAGTGGATTCTTTGTGCGAGAAGTTGATGGGGGCGCTTGTCCTTTTCGGGCGTTTCATTAATTTAGTGTGTACATGGGTGATTCCATAGCGGGTGATTCCACAAAATGCATATTAAATTAATAAACGTTTATGAGTTTAGAGTGCGCACTCGTAATAAATTAAGGTTAGGATTGATTTCTAACCAGTTGATTATTTATGTAGCTGAAGACTGCTAGGTATTCACTTTTGTCGGTTTAATTGTATTATTTTACTAACGATTGTGAATACTTCAGTTGATGTGTAGAGATAACAATAGAGGAAAGCATTGGAGGATAGCGAGTATTCGATTTATCATTTATATTTTGATAGGCGTCACGCCTATATTTTGTTGCGCCTATTTATTGAGGTGTTGGATATTTATTTATTATTTTGTATGCGCATGGGCGCACGATTATGTTATTTCTACTTGGACATTGTATTGGGCATACTAGACTCTTTGGGCACCGCCCACTAGCTTTATTTCTATTTTGTATTAAAGAAAACTCAAAAGCTAAAAGCTTGCTATTTTGTAATTTGGGCTATTATTTGAGCTTGAAGATGAATAATACATAAAATACATGCTTTGTGGGAGCTCTCACATAAGGCATGGGGGGAGATTGCACCCAATTGATCTCTTGTTCATGTCTTTCATGCTTTTTACATTGAAATTTGTGCAAAAAGTAGAGTTCTATTGTTCTTGGGGACCTTCGGACATTCACTACGCGAGTGTATACCATCCGATCTGCGCACCAGAATCCCGCACAAGAGGTCAGCGTGACTCGAGATGGGATCTCGAGACACGTGTACTAGTCCATGGGTAGAACTTGGAGCAGCAATCCTGTTGATTGTCGGGATAGCCTTCGGGCATGATACTTGATGTATTCCGGGACTATGATAAATAAAGATCAGATACATTTGAAAAATGAAATTGCTTGACATTGTTTTTGTGTCAGTGCCTAAGTTACGTAAAGGAACCTGTGTTTAAAATTGGTTAACTAAGGAAACGGCTTTTACGTGTCAAACATAATGTGGTAGGTAATTAGATAACTAAGCAAACCGAGGAAAGTGCGGTGGACGTGACTTGGGTCCGTCCTATGGAAGGGTAGTCCCGGTTAGCTGGGGACTTTTCTCAAAAGACATGACAACGAAATTGTGAAGACCTAGCATCAGTAGAGTTAGAATCCCAATTTATGTTGTTTTAGGGGAGCGCAATGGGACTATGCCTTATGGGTATAGAGGTTGAGCTTCGCATCCCTCTCATTTTCCATTCTCCATGAACCAAGTGCAGCATAAATCCACTTCGACTCTGTTGTTCCTACACAAAGTAGTTCATCTGGAGCTTGACACTAGTTACTTCCTAGAGACTTTGCTGATAGGAAAGAAACCTGGTCCTAAGTGGGAATAGCCGGATACTTTCGCTCGGGGCAGACTTGGGAAGACCTAGATCGCAAACCTTGTGACATTCCTTGTGAGTGCCAGGTGGCGCTTTCTAGACTCTCTTCCCGATGGGTTGCTAAGACGTGTCCCACAAGTGGACGAGCGGGCACATCACAAAGCTATTGCCTTTGAAAGTCACAAGCTTATAGATAAGGAGATAACTATGATTGTATATATCCAAGAGATGTTGACTATTCTATAGGTGATAAAAAATTGGTACCATTATTTGCATGCAGGTGATTCAGAGTCCTCAAGTATTTCCTTACTCAGTCAAATCTTACTCTTAAGTAGTGTAGGTGGGTAGCTACTCAACAAAATTATGATTTCGATATCACTTTTATAAGGGGTAAGCATAATGTTATCGTGTTGCTATGCGGACACACTATGAAAAAACATGGAATGCATCATCATCTGGGTTTCTTATTGATCTAGAGAGTTAATGTCATCTTAGTTCATTAGTGATAGTGTCCGTCGTATGGATGGTTCAAAAATACTAGATTTTTGTTCATGTTTAGTCTATTTTTGATATTTTTGATATTATTTCTTGTAAATATCCTTAAAAACTATAGAAAAATTTTAGATAGGGTGATATGCAAAAAACAAGTTTCTTTTTCAACTAGTTATTGAGATTTCATGCAAAAGGAAGGACTTGCGAAATCGTGGGATGCACGATCGCAATTTATATGCACCGAATTGGGAGAAGAAGAAGAAGTGATCTAGAAGAGTCCTAACCAAGTGTCTTAGAGTTTTGCCCCCCTTTCAAAGCCAAGGGAACCATGAGATTTGCAGTCTGAGTAGCAGAGAAGAAGCTAGTGTTTAATGCACATTTTTCGTCTAGAAGGGAGCTCTAAGATATCTAATGCTTGGAGATTACTTCTGAGTAGTGCTAGACAAGGAATTTGTTTATCTTCTCACATTCTATCAATACATAGTGCTTTGATTTATTGTACTTTACCTTTATCTTGTGTACATATTGTCTATTCCTTCTCTTCTATTTCCTATTCTATACTTCCTTTTATCTCTGATCCCCAATGTATACGGCCTTTTGACTAAAACCCCTCTAACATTGGTGAACGCGATGTGAAAGGTTGTCAGAAGGAAAGAAAATATGGGAGAACCTTGAAGCACAATTTCTACTTATGTTTTGCAATAGTAAGTGTAGAATATGAACATGCTTATGTATGTATAGCAATAACAACATGTGATGCAAGCTTCTACTCAAATATAAACTGTTGTGATGAATGCTATGTAAGTAGTTGAGCGTGAGATGAATTTGTTTAATGGAAGGAATGTATTTTCATATTTGCACATCTATGCTCAAAAGATGGAGTTCTTTGGGATGGGTCAACTTGCATGGAGCCAATATTTTGTACGGGTCATTGTACATGAATTAGAAGACTGAGTTATTGAATTATACATGTAGGATGCTCACTGGGTAGCTTTCAAGAAGACACTCAAGGAATAATTTTACATTAAAGACACCAGTTTGATTACCCCTAAGACTTTCTAGGAGTGGGTTCTACAACCCAATAAGGGTATTGTGACTACAGAGTTATTAAGAGAATTTGAAAGTTGATTTGAGCAATTAGATCTTGTGTAGAATAAGAAGCTCTTGCAAATCAAAAAATTGAATTATTTATACAAGCATCAAATCCTCAACTTTAAGAGAAGCTTGATGATTTTGTTAGAGGATTAGAATATAGAGATATGGCTTAAAATAGAGTGAAGGAATGCCAAGAAAGTTGTTACTGCACTGGTGAAAAAGCATAGAAGAAGAGAAAGATTGCATGTCTCTAGCTTGCACACTGCGATGATGGGCAAAACAATTGATGTATCCAGTAAGCCACCCACTTCTATGGCTAAACCTATGGTTATACCTATTATTTCCACTCTCGGGTAAGCTACTTATGAATATATGTGTGCATCATGTAGGTTCAAAATAATGTATTTAAAAAATACCATTTTTATACATTTTTTACATACAAAAGGGTGTAATATAAAGGGATTATTTATAGATTGAATAGAAAAGGATTATGTTTTATTCAAGAAAAATTCACAAACAAGGATATAGATATAATAACTTCCCAAAGTTTCCAATATTAGGGAAGATGTATTAGATGAATTGGTCAAAGGCATGCGGAATCTTGCTTTGAATTTTGGAAAGGAGGTATGCAAAAGTTGTTGGAAGACTTGGCTTCCAAAATGCGTATGTGGTTGTACATGCTTCTACTTTTGGTCTACAGTTGGATAGGATGCCTGGCCAAGTGATGGTTGGTCCGAAGGTTGCAATATGGACACATGCTTTGCATGCAATTGAAAATAGGAAAGTTACTGATAGTGAAATGTCTCATGCAGGGTAAGACATCCATGAAATAACAGGCTGGGAATCACCGGTAGATGCATATTCAGTATATGCATTTTTAGCAAAGGTGCAAAACACAGATATAATTGTGAAAAAGTGACAAAAAGAAGTGTGGATCAGCCTAAAGCTACAAATCAACCATCTCCTGAGCATGTTATGGAAGAGGTTGGTCAAGAGAAAAAATAAGATAGCAAACAAGAGGGAAAGAAGAAGGGCAAGCAGCCAAGATATAAGCCACAATTTGATATTGAGATAGCTAGGGATATTTAGAAGATTCTTAAATAATGGATCTTAAACAATTGGGTGGAATTCACCTCAAGAGAGGTGCTTGGCATCACCAAGCGGGAATTTCATGACGAAATCATTGATATAATTAAGAGGAAGTGTTAATTTCTAGGTGATACTACTAGTACATTGTTGCACTTAGAAGAAGAATTTGGTTTGTTGGGTATTCTGGCTGAATATGAGTATGATGTAAGTGCTAGATTATCTATGCAGGATGTTGGTAATCAGTGGGTAGCATGTGGAAAAGAGAAGAAAGTGACTAAAACTGCATTGTCTTGTAGCAATATGTAGGGTAGAGTAAGGTAGATGCAACAATATGGGGAAGAGACTCTAGGATTAAGGAAGTCATTACACAAGAAATCACAAGGCCAGGGTTACCACTGAAACGGTAGTGAAAATAGGGGAGCGTGAAACTCCTTATATTGCTTTGCTTGACCATGGGTTTTGATTAATGTCATTGAGCATGGACAGTATGAGAATGGTGCATGGCCTGTGGACACTGATCATGATTGGCGTATGAGGGCTATAAATAATTCTTTTCAGGGAAGCTTTATAGTGTATGTCCTAATGTAAAAGTGGCGATTGATGATGTACAAAAAGACCAACACTTCTTTGTGCAAGATAATTTCTCATATGCAATGATTTTGGGACAGCCCTATATTACATAAGTGCATATGGAAATAAAGGTGCTTAATGATGGTTTTTCTTATGTAAGAGTCAGAAGAAAGGATGGGAGAAAAGTAGTCCAATTTCTTACCATTTGTGTTAATCATCCTAGGAATCGGTTTATGCTTTGAGAGTCTCTTCTACCTCCAAATGCAAGGGAATTCAAAGACTTGGATTTTCATTGAGCGCTACTGTAATGCGGGGCTACAGTAATGTTGTTCAGAGGATGTAATTGCTTCTTGATGGAGTGAAGCATGTATTTACTATTGGTTGTTCTCAATTTTATAGCAAACAGTTCATGTTGGTATGGAAGCCATGTGCAAGGCTGAATGCATATCTATGAAACAGGCTACTAGGAAACTTAGAGAACTAGGGTTGTTAGTTGAAAATGAAGGCATTTCAAGCATTGTTTATGGGTTGAATATTACAGAAACTATGGCTAAATTTTCAGCAATTATACATGTAGAAAATGAGACTGAAAATAGAGTGTTGTCAGTATGTTCTTTGGACATGTATGATGTTATATCATTGTTTGCTCAATAGGAAGGATTACAATGGATTGAAGCACTTGTGGAGAAAAAGTATAAGATAGTTGAAAAAAAAGGGAGAATAAGTTGCTTTGCCACTTCCACCGGAAAGTGAGGGTTTATATGAAAAAGTGTCAAGGCAGCCAAGATTATGGGATCCTAAAGATATAGGTCATCAGTTTATAGCTCAAACATTATAGGAATTGAAAGTTGGTACAAAAGGGTTTCTTTTACCTGGTGGAAGAAACTATTTTATGCGGATATTGGCTAGGCATGGAAAAGCATTTACATTTTAGCCAACTAAACTAGGTTGTGTGGATTCGAATGTTGTCTCTTCTATGGTAATATTTAAAGTGCCATGTGTACCATGGAACTTGAGGCCTATTCTAGTGCCTAAAGCTTACTTGCCAAAGAAAATGGATTTGCTAAATGAAAATATTCACATGAAGACCTTGGAGCCCTCTTCAGTCTCCTACTCAAGTCATTGGTTTACTATGCACAAAAAGAATGGGACTTTGAGATTTATTCAAGACATGCAACCAGTCAATAAAGTGACCACATAACAGATGTGGGTGCTAGTCCTATGGTTGATGAATTTGCAGAGGCTTTTGCAAATTGAGCAATCTATTTGTAACGTTCTAAAAAAATCCTTTTCGCGTGGACTACCTCTTGTTAGGAAATAAGGATAATGAAAAAAAAAATATTCCCCTTATCCCCCTAGCCGACTGACGAGCTGGAGGGGGAGGGGAATAGAAGGAGTAATTAATCTCCTTGGTGGAGCTTGGAGAGAAGGGGAAGGCATGCGTGATGCCCCATAGGGGAGGGAGGATCCCCCTCCGCTCCCCTATTTAAATCAAGGAGGGGTGCACGCTCAGGGGATATACACGGCCGTCGAGAGAGAATCCAATACATTGATATGGCTGTGGATGAGTGAGGGAGGGAGAATCGACGATTCTAGCGTTGTGTTGATCGCTTCCATGGTGTGAGAGGGTTGATGCTGGTTGTTGAGAGGGAGGAGACAAGGCGTCGGGCTGCTGTGTAGCCAGAAGAGATCGCCGCCAGACTGCTGAGAGGGAGAGGAGGAGTGGAACGTTGTTGCCCTGGGCTAGGAAAGGGCTAAAGGATGCCACGAGATCGCCGCCATCTGATCTAGGTTGCTGCCGTCTGCACCAGTCCCTTCTGCCGCCATATTCGTCACGTGGGATTCCACCAGAAGCTTCTTAGGAAGCTTCTAAAAGCCTCCTAAGAAGCCCCCCTTCCTGTGGCACTTTAAGACTATCTTCCCCGCCCCCCCTCCCCCCCACCCCCCGGGGTTTTAAAAACCTTTAATCCCCCTTTTTACCCTCATGCTAAAACCCCTTACCTTCTCTTTGAAGTCACTCCCCCTAAAAGCACGAAGGCCTTAAGGGTCTTATTAATTTTTTCTCCGTGTCTTATCACCCCTCTTATCCCTTAATCCTACATCACCTCCGTGTCTAAATACATTATATGGCTCTCTCCCATGGGTGTTGGAACCCCATGTTTTACCCTTAAGTCCTTTCTTTTGGGATTAATCTCTTCCCTATGATTTTAAAGTTCACTCAACCCCTATCCTTAAGCCCTTTTTTTGTTTCCCTTGGAACCACCCCTCTTTCCTCCGTGTTAAATCCTTCCCTAGCCCTTCCCTTATGGCGTATTAAAACCCCTTCCCTCCAAGTTAACCCAAGGTCATTTGACCCTACTTATAATCCTTGCGGTTACTATATTTCCTTGGAGTTCGCTTCCGCACCTTGTGTCTTTTCCACACCTTTTTATTCCCGTTCGTGCGAGCTTACAAAGGCCATTAAGCCTTCCCCATGGCTTCAATGGGTCTTAGTTGTAAAAGATTCTAAAACACCCTTTCCAATTCCCAAATTCAAGGGGGGAGCCTTCCAAAAACTACTTTTGACGAACGGTGCAAGGGAGCGACGGTGGAATTCTAAGGAGAAGTTGTAAAGCTGCTTCCACGTTTGACAGACCACAGTTGCGATGCCTCCTAAGAAAGTCCAAGGCGTAGCTGCGGGAGGGTCATCTCCTGGTATCCATGTGGATATCTCACCCCAAAACCAGGTTTTTCTTCTTGGCTTTAATTACGTTTTAAGTCGATCATGCAAAGAGAAATTGTTAGGGATAGGATATATTTGTCCGAGTTATTTGTAATGAAGGAGTTTAGTTTATTTGAATGAATGATAATGTATAGAACTTAGTTTCCTTTGAATTGCATCAAGCATTATAAATTACGAGCAAGATTATCCATTTACTATAGTAGTATATTTTAGTTAAATCCTAAAGGTATAGAAATTATATCTTGCACCATTAGTCTTATTCCCTTCGCAACGAATCATTGTAAATGATTAAATTCATGAAAGGTTTCTTTCGTTGCTCAAATTACTAGGAAGTTATCATTGCTAATTGCACATCGTAGCAAGGGAAATGTTTGTTAATTAGCATGAGTTCATCTGCAAGGAAAAAGAAAGTTTAAATTGAACTGTATTGACTGAAAAGTAAATTGTCACAAGGTTAGCAAAACTGTGACACGATGATTAATATTACCTTCCAAAAGTTATCCAAACCAATCTAAACATAGAAATATTCATAACCTAAGCACTTGACTATTTTCCTTATTGTAGGGTCAAACAAATTCGTAAAGATAAAGAACTAGGGCTGTTGCTGAGATCCTTAAAAAGAAACCCTAGGCTGACATAAGTCAGCTTAAAGAATCTAAAATGGATTATTCCATCACAGGACTTGCGCAGCAAGTACGAAATCATTTAGTCTTGTGATTGATTCACAAGGAGGAAGGGTAAAAATCCTCAATAAGGAGGGCAGATCCCTACACAAGTTATCTGGCAAAAGGACGTATTTTTGGATATCCTTCTAAATAAGGAAAGTTGTAAACCGGAAACTAGCATATCTAAGGGACTTTAGGGTTGACCAAGTTGGGTTAATAAGGTACGCCCTGCACCGGAATGTAAAGGATCTTGCCAATTTACAAGATACCTTGGAAAGGAGTGCTGATACACTCAAAATGAAAGAACACTTCCTTAGCAGTTTGCCAAACTACACGGTTGATTAATGGAAATGTTTGTGCTTGCTGGAGATTTTAGGCTCTGTTTAAATTATGAATTACAAATTAAATGAGTGCCTATACTTCAGGTTAAAGGCTGAAGGAAGAGGCAGTTTTAGTTACCCTTGACTACCTGCCTAACCCTAACCAAGGGGGTTGTTTACCGCGCCGGGAACGTGGACCGAACCCGCCGCGAGATGTCTCTCCGTTGAGCTCTACTTGGAGTAGGAGGATGCTTGGGTGCCAGGGGGGCTCTGGCCGTAAATCCCTTGCCTTCCAGGTCCTGGAAAAGAGGCTAACATGACTCGGGATTGGATCTTGAGGCCCGCATACTAGTTTACGTGCGTAATGTTGGAATAGTGATCCCTGAGGATCACTATCGCCTTCGGGCAGATTATGGACAAGCCTACATGCGGAAATCCTTGTATTTCTAAGATAAAATGATAAAATGAAAAAAAAAAACTTGCTTGATATTTTTTTTCTATGTCAGGTGATAAGATTACGTGAAGGAACCAGTGCTTAACGGGATTAATTAAAGAAGCTGATTATTATATGTCAAAATAATGTGTTAGATAATTACATAACTAAAAGAAACTGAGGAAAGTGTGGAGGATGGGCCATGGGTCCGTCCTATGGTTGGGTGGTCCCGGTTAGCCGAGAACTTTTCTCAAAGTCTCGAAGAACAGTGGGATGATCATCATCATAAAAATGAATAACGAGAACAATGACCTAGAGTTACGTCTTACCCGATTTACGCTGTTTTACGGGAATGGAATGGGACTATGCCTTATGGCAGAGAGGTTGAGCCTTGCATCCCTCTCGTTTCCCATTCTCCTTGAACCAAGTGCAGCGTGAATCCGCTTCAGACCTGTTGTTTCTACGTAAAGTAGTTTGCTCGGATCTGACGCTAGTTGCTGTTAGCTAATGACCAATCAGGAAAATCCTAATTCCAGTCAATCCTAAGTGGGAATGGCCAGGATACTTCCGCTACGTGGTAGACGGGGAAAGACCTAGATCGCAAAACCCGTAACTTTCCATGGGAGTGCCGGGCGGAGTTTTCTAGACATCCTTTCCGATGGACTGCTAAGACGTGTCCGGGATGATACTAGGGGACACGTTACAGTTGGTATCAGAGCCAACCAATAACGGAATTTCTTTTATAAAATCTCAATTAAATGAAGTAAAGAAATTGCTGTTGTCCAAACATTTCCTTACCTTCAATGCTGTCCTGCAGAGTTATGAAGTGTGAAATAAATTTTTGGTATTTCGGGTCATGTTTATGACTGCAATGCATTCTCCGCTTTATAGACAAAGAATTGGGATGATAAACATCCTGGAGCAGATTTATAATCCATCACCTTTATACATAGAACGAAGATGGACAGGGTCTTTAGGAATCTACTATGTAGCCACCCACCGGTTTGCTTATCTACAGACCAACCTAAAGAGGATCAAGTGGTTGGAAGACTTGAAAATCGTGAAGCTGTTCATTTTTGTGGAAGCTCACGTAAATTTGACTTTACATATTCAAGGTCGGAGGGTTGAAATGAACTCATATGTATATGAGGAAGTAACTCGTGTAATCCCAGCCGACACGATTAAAGTGTTGGGCCGCCATGAGAAGTATGGATTCCAACGGAAAGGGTATCCTGAACTTCCAATGAACTATCGATTCCTAAAGATCCATGACCCAAAACCCTACTATTATACAGTTCCTGTAGACAAATGCAATACAATGTTGTTCTCCCCAAACTGAATGTAATGATTGGCTTATCATCACATGAAACGTTGTATTCAAAAAGGCTATGCCCATGTAAATACAAATAAAGACTTTTTTTTATCAATATCTGGATGTGCATAAGATTTGTTAAAAAGTTAAGTAGCTACATTGTTTACGAGATAGCTGAACTAAAAATGAAAGATAAGCTAACGTTGATAATCATATATGATGGACCTAAAAACGGGCCGGCACTGGCTCATGCACGAGCCGGACCTCGTCACTATGCACAAGACAACCCCTCGGCCTCGCGGCCAGGAGCGTCTATCAAAATCTCTGCCTTCCTAAACATTGCGTTTGTAATACGTTGTAGTCCAACTGATCCTAATCCAATATTACTCCTCAGAGGGAGTCCCTTTCACATAGCCAAAAGGCTCGAATCACATACACATGGGGTTCCTCCTACGGCTGAATGCCGTCAACCCTCTGCGACTCTCCTACACCTTGGGGATTGGCCCCTCGATGCGCCGCTCAACATTTAGACATTTCGCACAAACGTCACTCAAGGTACCAAATAAACGTATCCAGGAATGTACCATTGTCCTTACTTGACTTCCCCTTTGTGATCCCACGACTAGCCTACAGCATAGGAACCTCACTGCCTCTCAACGGTGGGTCAAAGGCCTACTGAAAACAATTGCTATGCATATCCAGGAGCTAACTCTGACACTTTTAATTTCCTCTAAATGATCATGCAAAGAGGTGGAGGCCTAGTGCTCAAACATTTTAAAAACCAGCAGCGTGCAAGTGCAAAACATCTCTTTCATGCTTTTCTTTCTAACCGCTTTGTGCTTCGCTGCAACACCTAGCACCGAAGTGATCTTCGTGCTACTAGGTTTTAATTTTTATCATTATTACTCCGTCCTAAATGCAATGCATATAAAAACAGCAAATTATTCCTCATGCTCAGCGGCATTTAACCATTTTCCACAACTCTACCCTTCCCCGTTGATAGTGCATCATTGCATTCATTTCTTTTAGGGTTTCCTTGTCATTTTATGTGGAGAAAGGAAGGAAACACGCACTAAAACATATAAACAAGGCTGAACTGAAGCATAACTTCATGCCCCAACCTTGCTATACATCAACAAACATAAATCCTATTTTTCTATATTTTTCGTAGCCCCAAATGTATTTTTCCCCTATTTTTCATGCTTTTTTTATCATTTTCCCGCCATTTTCTTCATTTTCTTGTATTTTTTAAATTGCCGAAAATGAAAACCAGTTTGTAGGCTGTGGCCCTTAGTTCATTTGCAACAAAATTGAAAGATTAGTTGATGTGTATCGACGGTTTTCCCCATTTATATGCCCAAAACCCTTGTTTTTCCCCATTTTTCATGCGTTTTCGGGTTTCTTGACATTATTTCGAGCCATGAAATGCATGTTTTTCATAATTTCTGGTTATAAACAGTAAGAACTCAGAAGAATCAGCAGCATAATCAAATCTTAGTCCATATGAACGGCATTCCATCAATCAAAAGCATAAAACACTAAATTTTCTTTGTAATTTTTTAGTTTACCGCTTAAACGCGTGTTTCGGGTTTTGTGTCCATGGCTGTAGATTTGAAAAAACAGCAGCACTCCATGTCCAGCAACATCACAAATCACCATTCTCAGCCCGTGGAGCAATCCGGTCCATGTCGGACAAGTCTCCATCATTCTTTCTTCATTGCTCCTTCCCACACATGAACTGCCTCTTAGAAGAGAGAGAGGGAGGAGAGAGAAAGACTGAAATCAGAATTCTCCAAAGAGGGCATCATTGCGCGAGCGAAGGGCGGCGATAGAGTCAGGATACAGAGGGGAATGAAGGGCAATGATGATTGGGGGGGGTTGTTTGCAAGCTGGATGATGCATCTCCATCCATGGAGCGAAAAAAACGGCGCCTGTCTGCGTGCTCTTCTCCACGATTCCTTCATTCACATTTCATGTGAAATGTCATGCTTCATTTAAATGTTGGGCTCCCAAGGGTCACTTGCCCATTTTGGCCAAATTTTGTCCACCTCTTCGCATCTTGACCGGTTTCTTGGCCATTTCCCCGTCCGGACTCGGAATCGAGCTCTGAAAAATCTTGGGCGTCCGGCTTAGCATCCCGCATTGGCCAGTAGCTTGTGTCAACCCGCACGACTGTCTCAAAAATTATGAAAAATCAACAAGTGTCGCTCGGGCGCCTTTAAAGCACTTTGGCGCTTAAAATCGTCCTAGATCGAGCCGCCGCCTTTGACAGTGAATATTTTTCCCTTGATCTTCATAATTTTTAGCTATTTTTAAGCACTTCCCGTCACCTAAATTCCGCTCTCAATATAATAACGTTTAGATAACTTTTATACAAGCACAACCCCAGGTACAGGTTCCAAATTCGCCTCCTACATCAAGTACTGCTGTGACCCAGGATAAAAAGTTAATCCTGAAGCAGATAAAGCCACCCGAGTTTGACGAAAGACGTAGATTCATCCAGGCTGATGCTGAAATATGGATTGAATCCATGGAGGATTACTTTGAAGCAGCTGGTACTGCCCCTACCAATCAAGCCATGCTCGCCAAGCTAAAGCTCACCGACGAAGTCAGACTTTGGTGGAAGCAATGTTGCAGGGATCAAGGAATTTCAAAGGGGTCCGTTACCTGGGATAAGTTGAAGAAAGCCGTGCAGGGAAGATATTTACCACCTGTATATCGTACGCAGAAAATGAATGAGTTCTACGAGCTAAAACAGCTAGGACTCACTCTTGACGCATACTACTCTAAATTCGTCTCACTTTTAAAGTATGCCCCACAGATGGACATGACGCAGCAGGTGTCCAAATTTTGTGCAGGCTTAAATCCACCCGTAAATACCCGTCTCGAATCTATGCGTCCATCAGATCTTCAAGATGCACTTATTTGAGCGGCGCCTATAATTCAGGAGGTGCAAGCTAGACCAAGGGGTAACAAAACTTGGTCCTATAGTGACCCAAACAGAGGAGCATTCAGACCTCAAATGAAGAGAGTTCAAGGTCACAATCAGGGACAAAGGAAGAAAGCAAGGACAAATAACGTCAACAACTTTGTTCCTACTCAAAGTAATGGCCGAAACCTCCGTTGTTTCCACTGCAACGAACCCGATCACTTCAAGAGGCAATGTCCCAAGCTCACTAGAGGACATCGTCAAACGCCTTTCCAAGGTGCAGGCCGTGGTCAAGGAGCCGTTACCCATGGAAGAGGAAGAACTGCTTGCATTGCCAATAGGCAAAGATGCGAAGAAGAAGAAGAGGAAGATCCGACTATGGAAGCTGAATTCGAAAAAGTGACAGTCCATGCCGCTTTACACAAGAAATGGCCGAATCGCCAGTTTTCAGTGATTAAGACACCGTCGGACTATCAAGGTAAAGGTTTCAAAATCTTGATTGATTGTGGTAGTACACATTCCTTTATCTCACCAGCATGTGCAAAAAGTTTAGGAATAACCACAATAGAAGCACCTACCCTGCTTGTGGAGTTGGCAAACAGTCGTGAGGTAACTTGTACCAGGCAAACTGCTAAGGTGGAATTCTTTCTGGGAGGAAAGAAGACTTTAGCCAAATTCAGAGTCATGAATTTAGGTATCCATGAGTGTCTACTCGGGATGGATAGGCTTAAGCCCAACGACGCCCACATCCACTGTGGAAAGGGTCAAGTTTCCTTTCGAAACTCTGAAAGGGAATTTGTCACAACTCAAGGTGAGGCAGGAGTGCCAAGAATCCAATTAGCCAAAGTATCTCGGATCATAAAAGGAGTCAAAAAAGGATTATCCGTTTACCTGATCAAACTCAACAAGTTAGATCAAAAGCAAGAGTCTCATGAAGGACCTTCTTGGCTAAAGGAATACGCTGACGTATTCCCTGAGGAATTGATTGAACTTCCACCTCAAAGAGAAGTAGATCATGAGATTAGGCTAGTACCTGGAGCTGCACCAATTGCAAAGAGACCTTATAGAATATCCATATCAGAAGCAATTGAGTTGAAGGAACAACTCAAGCAACTGTTAAATCAGGGTTACATCCGGCCTAGCAACTCACCGTGGGGAGCTCCAGTACTATTCCAGAAAAAGAAAGATGGGACACTTCGACTATGTATTGATTACCGAGGGTTGAATCAATCAACAGTCAAGAACAAGTATCCTATTCCTAGAATAGATGAGCTTCTTGATCGTCTTCAAGGTGCAAAGATCTTCTCCAAGATTGATCTCAGGTCAGGTTACTATCAAATAAGGACAAGGAAGAAGATATTCCAAAGACGGCCTTCAATACAAGATATGGGCACTTTGAGTTCTTGGTTATGTTATTTGGGCTAACAAATGCACCTGCCACCTTCAATAGATTAATGCAAGATATCTTTAGACCATATCTTGATGATTTCGTACTTGTCTTCTTCGATGATACTTTAGTCTATTCTAAACAGGAAGAAGATCATGAACCTTAACTTCGGATTGTCCTTGAGACAATGAGGTCTCATAAGCTCTATGCAAAAATGAAGAAGTGTGCATTCTTCAAGCGTCAGATTGAATATCTGGGACTCATAGTATCATTAGAAGGAATATCAGTAGACCCAGCCAAGGTCAGAGATGTGCTTGAATGGCCAATACCAATATCCTTCAAAGAGATACGTAGCTTTCTCGGATTGACAGGATGGTATAGGGTCTTCATCAAAACTATGAATTGATTGCAGCACCTCTTACAGACTTACTAAAGAAGTAGACTTCCATTACGTGGTCAACTTCCGAACAAAATAGCTTTGACAAATTGAAGCAAAGTTTGGTATCAGCACCTATTCTAAAACTTCCTAACCTCAATAAGGAGTTCGAGGTAGTAATTGATGCTAGCATTCTTGCCTTGGGGTGTGTACTTATGCAGGAAGGTCATCCAGTAGCATACTCTTCAAGGAAATTGAAGAGTCATGAAAAGAATTATGCCACGCATGATCTGGAATTACTAGGTGTCATCCATGCTCTAAAGCTTTGGAGACACTACCTGTTGGGTAACAAGTTTACTCTAGTAACAGATCATAAGAGTCTCAAATGGATTTTTACCCAGAACGAGCTCAACATGAGGCAACGTCAGTGGATTGAAGTATTGGAGGAATATGATTTTGAAATCAAGTACCGAAAGGGAAGGAGAATGTAGTTGCCGATGCACTCAGTCGCAAGGCATTCTTAAATCTCCTAATCTTGCAGAATCCAACAATGGCCAGATCTCTGGCTACAAAAGTATCTATGCCAAACAACCCTATACTTGAACTAGCTAGAGAGGAAGCATGCCATGATTTGGCCTACTAAACAATGATAAAGAAAATATCTACCAAGGAGCAGAATCAGAAGTTGCAAGCTAAATATCAGGAATTTTCCATTGATAATGGACTTGTCTACTACAGAACAAGGTTGTGTATACCTTCAAGCCAGTCACTTAAGTAGAAGATATTATGGGAAGCTCATGATTCTCCTTTCGTAGGACATCTTGGCTATGCTAAGACTCTTAATGTAGTTAGGAAGAGCTACCATTGGGAGAGGCTTAAAGGTAATGTTCTCAAATATGTCACTGAGTGTTTATCTTGCCAATGTATCAAGGCCGAACATGTCATGATGCTAGGGAAACTGCAACCGCTTGACATTCCCCAAATGAAATGGGAATTCATCAATATGGATTTTGTTGTAGGCTTACCCCAAGTTCAAGGAGGATACAATTCCATTATGGTTGTGGTTGACATGCTTACCAAGGTTGCACACCTGATTCCAGTAAAGACAAACTATAAAGCCTCCGACATTGCAAGATTGTTTATCAAGGAGATATTCAAGCTACATGGGTTACCTAGAATAATCATTAGTGATCGAGATTCTCTCTTCACATCACACTTCTAGAGAGCTATCTTTGAAGCTATTGGGACTCAACTCTGTTTTAGCACCGCTTACCATCCCCAAACAGATGGCCAAACAGAGCGGGTAAATCAAGTCATCGAGGATATGCTTAGGGCATATTGCTGTCGTGAGCCGAAGAGGTGGATTCAATACTTGCCTTTGGTTGAATTTTCCTACAATGCTTCTTACCAGCAGAGCATTCAAATGACCCCTTTCCAGGCATTGTATGGTCATGATTGTCGAAGTCCCCTAAACTTTTCTGATCCAACCCTAAGAGTTGAAGTGTTAAGACAGATGTTGGAAGACATGGATGATCAAATAAGGTCAATAAGACAAGACATACTAGCGGCCAAGGATAGACAAAAGGCATACGCAGATTTGAAACGTCAAGAAAGAGTCTTCGAAGAAGGAGACATGGTCTTCATTTGGGTACGCCATAAAAAGAGTTCTCTATCCCTAGGAGAATGTAAGAAGCTAAGTCGAAGGTATTGTGGGCCGTACAAAATCCTCAAATGCCTAGGACCCAATGCTTATAGATTACAACTCCCTTAGAACCTAAAGGTTCACAATGTATTCCATATCAGCCTATTGAAAAAATATGTACCCAATCCTAATCATGTACTTGATGACCAACAAATTATAATGCCTAGTCAAGAATTCCTTAAACTAAATCCGTATAGGATCTTAGATGTGAGGGAGAGACAGTTAAGATCTAGAACCTTAAGAGAATGCCTCGTCCAGTGGAAAGATTATTCCGAAGAGGATGCCACCTGGGTAGATGAAGGCACTCCCATCCATCAATATCCCCAGTTTATCTCGAGATGAGGACATCTCAATTCCTCTAAGGGGAAGAGAATGTAATGTTCTAAAAAAATCTTTTTCGCGTGGACTACCTCTTGTTAGGAAATAAGGATAATGAAAAAAAAAAATATTCCCCTTATCCCCCCAGCTGACTAACGAGCTAGAGGGGGAGGGGAATAAAAGGAGTAATTAAGCTCCTTGGTGGAGCTTGGAGAGAAGGGGAAGGCATGCGTGATGCCACGCAGGGGAGGGAGGATCCCCCTCCCCTCCCCTATTTAAATCAAGGAGGGGTGCAGGCTGAGGGGATATACACGGTCGTCGAGAGAGAATCCGATACATTGATACGGCTGTGGATGAGTGAGGGAGGGAGAATCGACGATTCTGGCATTGTGTTGATCGTGCCATGGCGTGAGAGGGGTGATGCTGGCTGTTGAGAGGGAGGAGACAAGGCGCTGGGCTGCTGTGCAGCCAGAAGAGGTCGCCGCGAGACTGCTAAGAGGGAGAGGAGGAGTGGAACGTTGCTGCCGTGGGCCAGGAAAGGGCTGAACGATGCCACGAGATTGCCGCCATCTGATCTAGGTCGCTGTCGTCTGCACCAGTCCCTTCTGCCGCCATATTCATCACGTGGGATTCCACCAGAAGCTTCTTAGGAAGCTTCTAAAAGCCTCCTAAGAAGCCCCCCTTCCTCTGGCTCTTTAAGACTATCTTCCCCCCCCCCCCCCCTCTTGGGTTTTAAAAAGCTTTAAGCCCCCTTTTTACCCTCATGCGAAAACCCCTTACCTTCTCTTTGAAGTCACTCCCCCTAAAAGCACGAAGGCCTTAAGGGTCTTATTACTTTTTTCTCCGTGTCTTATCACCCCTCTTATCCCTTAAGCCTACATCACCTCCATGTCTAAATACATTATATGGCTCTCTCCCATGGGTGTTGGAACCCCATGTTTGGCGTATTGAAACCCCTTCCCTCCAAGTTAACCCAAGGTCTTTCGACCCTACTTATAATCCTTGTGGTTACTATATTTCCTTGGAGTTCACTTCCGCACCTTGTGCCTTTTCCACACCTTTTTATTCCCGTTCGTGCGAGCTTACAAAGGCCATTAAGCCTTCCCCATGGCTTCAATGGGTCTTAGTTGTAAAAGATTCTAAAACACCCTTTCCAATTCCCGAATTCAAGGGGGGAGCCTTCCAAAAACTACTTTTGACGAACGGTGAAAGGGAGCGATGATGGAATTCTAAGGAGAAGTTGTAAAGCTGCTTCCACGTTTGACGGACCACAGTTGCGATGCCTCCTAAGAAAGTCCAAGGCGTAGCTGCGGGAGGGTCATCTCCTGGTATCCATGTGGATATCTCACCCCAAAACCAGGTTTTTCTTCTTGGCTTTAATTCGGTTTTAAGTCGATCATGCAAAGAGAAATTGTTAGGGATAGGATATATTTGTCCGAGTTATTTGTAATGAAGGAGTTTAGTTTATTTGAATGAATGATAATGTATAGAACTTAGTTTCCTTTGAATTGCATCAAGCATTATAAATTACGAGCAAGATTATCCATTTACTATAGTAGTATATTTTAGTTAAATCCTAAAGGTATAGAAATTATATTTTGCACCATTAGTCTTATTCCCTTCGCAACGAATCATTGTAAATGATTAAATTCATGAAAGGTATCTTTCGTTGCTCAAATTACTAGGAAGTTATCATTGCTAATTGCACATCGTAGCAAGGGAAATGTTTGTTAATTAGCATGAGTTCATATGCAAGGAAAAAAGAAGTTTGAATTGAACTATATTGACTGAAAAGTAAATTGTCACAAGGTTAGCAAAACTGTGACAATACGATTAATATTACCTTCAAAAAGTTATCCAAACCAATCTAAACATAGAAATATTCATAACCTAAGCACTTAACTACTTTCCTTATTGTAGGGTCAAACAAATTCGTAAAGATAAAGAACTAGGCCTGTCCCCGAGATCCTTAAAAAGAAACCCTAGGCCGACATAAGTCAACTTAAAGGATCTAAAACGGATTATTCCATCACAGGAAGTGTGCAGCAAGTACGAAATCATTTAGTCTTGTGATTGATTCACAAGGAGGAAGGGTAAAAATCCTCAATAAGGAGGGCAGATCGCTACGCAAGTTATCTAGCAAAAGGACATATTTTTGGATATCCTTCTAAATAAGGAAAGTTGTAAACCAAAAACTAGCATATCTAAGGGACTTTAGGGTTGACCAAGTTGGGTTAATAAGGTACGCCCTGCACCGAAATGTAAAGGATCTTACCAATTTACAAGATACCTTGGAAACGAGTGCTGATACACTCAAAATGAAAGAACACTTCCTTAGCAGTTTGCCAAACTACACAGTTGATTAATGGAAATGTTTGTGCTTGCTAGAGATGTTAGGCTCTGTTTGAATTATGAATTACAAATTAAATGAGTACCTATACTTCACGTTAAAGGCTGAAGGAAGAGGCAGTTTTAGTTACCCCCGACTACCTGCCTAACCCTAACCAAGGGGGTTGTTCACCATGCCGGGAACGTGGACCAAACCTGCCGCAAGAGGTCTCTCCGTTGAGCTCTACTTGGAGTAGGAGGACACTTGGGTGCTAGGGGGGCTCTGGCCATAAATCCCTCGCCTTCCGTGTCATGCACAAGAGGCTAATGTGACTCGGGATTGGATCTCGAGGCCCGCATACTAGTTTACAGGCATAAGCTTGGAATAGTGATCCCTGAGGATCACTGGATAGCCTTCGGGTGGATTGTGGACAAGCCTACGAGCGAAACTCCTTGTATTTCTAAGATAAAATGATAAAATGAAAAAAAAGAACTTGCTTGATATTGTTTTTCTATGTCACGTGATAAGATTATGTGAAGGAACCAGTGCTTAACGGGATTAATTAAAGAAGCTGATTATTATATATCAAAATAATGTGTTAGATAATTACATAACTAAAACAAACCGAGGAATGTGCGGAGGATGGGCCATGGTTCCGTCCTACGGTTGGGTGGTCTCGGTTAGCCAGGAACTTTTCTAAAGTCTCGAGGAACAACGGGATGATGATCATCATAAAAACGAATAACGAGAACGATGACCTAGAGTTACGTCTTACCCGATGTACTTATTTTAGGGGAACGGAATGGGACTATGCCTTATGGCAGAGAGGTTGAGCCTTGCATCCCTCTCATTTCCCATTCTCCTTGAACCAAGTGCAGCATGAATCCGCTTCGGACCTGGCGTTTTTGCGTAAAATAGTTCGCTCGGGTCTGACGCTAGTTGCTGTTAGCTAATGACCAATCAGGAAAACCCTAATTCTGGTCGATCCTAAGTGGGAACGTCCAGGATACTTCCGCTACGTGGCAGACGTGGGAAGACCTAGATCGCAAAACCCGTAACATTGCATGGGAGTTCCGGGCGGAGTTTTCTAGACATCCTTTCCGATGGATTGCTAAGACGTGTCCGGGATGATACTAGGGGACACGTTACACTATTCTTTAGGTGATATTTACTCGGGGTATGATCAGTTTCTGCTTTTGCAGTTGAGAGCACAAATATCACAACCATGACGACTCCCTTGGGGTTAGTAACGGATGTGTACTCTTTTGCAGGATGCAATGAACTTAGTGGCACACATGACAAATGCTATGAATAGGGTACGTAGGGATTTTATACCACAATTGACAATGCCCTTCTTAGATGATATTCCAATCAAAGGGTGTGTAGTGGATGAAAACTATGAAGAGATGGATGCTCAAGGGTACAAACATTTTGTTATAGACTGTATTGTGGATTGTATAAGGACTTTGACATGTCTAGAAGAGGTTTATTTAACTCTTTCTAGTGAAAAGTCAATCTTTGGAGTTGAAGAGGTTTTTATTGTTGGGCATATGTGTGGACCCTATGGGTGAAGAGCATCACCAGCAAAAATAGATGGGATTGATAGAATGCAAGATGTATGCACGAATGTATCAGAGGTTCATAGATTCTTGGGTGCATGTGTGTTCTATTTGATATGGATCCCTCACTTTGCACATGTAGTTGATGCTCTATATAAGTTCTTGAGGAAAGGTTAGATATTTCATTAGGAAAGGAGCATTAGAAAGCAATGAAGTTGAAACATCTCTAAAATCTACTCCTACATTGAGAAAGGCTGATTATTCACATGGAAAGCCTATCATTATTACTATTGATATGAGCCTAATCCTGGACAATGAGCAAGATGATGAGGAAGAGCAAAGATATGCAATTCTCTTTGGTGCTAAAGTATTGGCTGAATGACATAGAAGGTATCCACATGTAAAAAGAGAATAATGGGAAATTGTGATAGCCCCTAAATGTGATAAGGAGTATTTTATGGGTGCTCATGTAGTCATTGAGACTGATTGTTTGCTCGGTACTGGGTGTGATTAGTAGTTGTGCTGCCTTGGACATTGGTATGCTCTAGTGGATTGCATACATCAAATCTTTGAGCCCTGAATTTCAGCATATTGTAGAAAGAGATAACCTAATGGTGGTGGAAGACATGTTATCTCAGGCACACTATGAGAATGAAGATGGGATGATGGATGAGAAAAAGGAAGATGACTTTCTTGCAGTTGAAAATGATGTTGTAAGAGTGAATTTAGCAATGCAAGGGGTTGCTACAACACTAAAGAAGCTTGGATAGCAAAGAGAAGACACTTTAGATGTTACATATCTTGCATGGAAGTGTTTCTAGAAGATAAATATTCAAGAGAGTGGCTGAGAATTGGTCAATACCTTAGCACATTAACAAAGAGAGGCGAGTGGTTTGTCAAGACCTAAAACAGACCTGACACTAACTATAAGCACTAGCTGGGCCTCTAACATTCACAAGACAATCCCACACGACCTCGCAGCTAGGAGTATCTAAGGGACACATTGCCCTAATTTCACTACTATAGATATTGCATTTGTAATAGAACATAGTCCAACGATTACCCTTTCTTACTCCTCAAAGGGAGATCCCATAAATCTTGGTATAATATACCAGGTAACACAAACATAGTAGGCAACCCCTCGGCTAAATGCTTGGCCCCACTGCAGCTCTCCTACATCGAGAGGATTGGCCCCTCAATGCATTGATCTAACATAAAGCACATTCGAATAGTCTCCACTCTTATATATTTCGAAGGATCTAGGAGATAAAATTTTCTCATTGTGGATGATACATGACCTCATGCTCAAGCATTTTATGATAAAAAACCAGCCACGTGAGGTGCAAAACCAATCCTTTAATGATTTCCAAGGTACTCATAATTGCGGCATTGTTAGAGACTAGCATCGAGCTTCCTTGTGCTACTCGTCTGTCTTAAATTTAAATAGTGATCAGTGTGTATGGTATGTATAATCAAATAAATCAAAATTTAAAACATTTTCAGTATCCACTCACTTTTTATAATCCATCTTCCCTCCTATCAGTCAGGTTTTGCATTCGTTGGGTAGGTGTAGGGTCCATTTTTATGTAGTTTTTCATATAAAAATCAATGAAAACACATTATAACATGGAAACAAGGCTTGACTAAGACTTGATCCTCATGCTCCAGCCTTGTTATACGCTCATGGATATAAAGTGTATTTTTCTCTACTTTTTAAGGTGAAAACTAAAATTTTCCTAAAATTTTTCATTTATTTCTTTTTTTAAAATGAGATATTTCAGAATTATGAGTTCTTACTAATCAAGGACACTCAACATCATTTTCATGTTCATTTTCATCCCACATGACCCCAAAACACTCAACGAAAACCCCAAATTCCAGTATTTTTATCAAAACCGCAACCTACGGGTTTTGTGTATTTTGCAAGAAATTATTATACCATCATATTTTTTGGGTTTCTTTAATATTTGAGAGATAGTAGAACAAATAAAATCAAACACTTTCTCCAACCATTTTCCATAAAATAAAAGAATCGCTCACTTACACATAGAAATCGTGATTCCAAGGCTCGTATCTCATAGATAGGAGGTCGTTGATGCTTCTTCTTCGCCAGTAACATGCTCTCTCATCCCGATCTATGTCTCCATTGCTCAAGCATTATCATTTTCTTTGGATTCGTCATGACAATCCTCCCTCTTATCTCTTGAATTGATGCATATGAACAACCACTAAGAGAAGAGAGGATAGAGGAGAGAGGAGAGAGAAAGACTAGAAAATTAGAATTTCAAATCCTCCATTAAAATGGGCAAGCTTAGAACCATCTCATTCCTCTCTTTGTTGTCTTGATCGAGAATCTCCCTCTCTCTCTAAACGGGTGTGTATCGGAGAGCCAATGATTAGATTTTGAGAGGGTGCAAAAAAATTTGCACCGACAGTTTTTGCATTAACTTGAGGATTCTTATTAAGCCTAAGGTCTAAAACATTAAAATAGCTGGTTCAGTTTTTGGTGTTCACATAATCGTAAGTGGATATTTCAATTTTGGATGGGCAACTAGACTCAAATTGAAGACACTTAATCATTTTTTAATGCTCACTTTTATTTTTGCTCCAATCTTCCTTTCTTTTCTTTTTAGCTAGCTACTACTCCTAGGAAGAGAAGGCACCATGTCTGACTCCTCCCTATAAACCTAGGAGGCCTTTGCAAGGCGATAATCAACTGCTTGTAGGATTTTTTTTCCTTTATCTTTTCCTTTTCTTATTGAGGGTTTAGAATCCCTTTTTACACACCTCTATAATTCTTATTTTTAGATAAATTTAGAACTTTCTCTTCTTTTGATATTTTGGCAGACTTCTCTAACTGCCTCACCCTTACAAGGACTCCTAGGAGAGTTGACTAGCAAGTAGGAAGGATAGGGTCACAAGGACTACTCTCTAGCATAGGTCGTTATTACATGACAATGCCCTAAGAGGAGATAGACAACTACTCGAATCTCCCCCAGATATACCTAACCAAACCCTAGGACTTCATGCCTTGATTGCTGGTCCCCAGCAAACAAAAAGAAATTAACCCCCACATACACATATAACATTATTTGCTTAAGGAAAAAACTCGAAAAGGAGACGAAACCACCTGGAATGGCCACAAGAAGCTCCTCCGTAGCAAAGGCTCCCTCCAATAGCATCGTCAACTTGTGTGATGCAATCACTAAAACTAAAAACCATTAAATGTACCTACACCAAACAGACATATGGCCCTCTTGGCCTAAAGAAATATCACAGTTTATACCTAACAAAACTTGCCCTCTTTCCTAAAGAAATAAAGCATTTAAACTCGACAAAACCAGCCTTCTTGACCTAAAGAAATCAAGCATTAAAACTCTAAAAAGAACCGGCCCTCTTGGCCTAATGGAAATAAAACAAAACAGCTCATATATACCCCCCCTTGAAAAATCTTGCTAATATACAACAAGATGCTCCATCCCAAGGAGGAAATAGGGCTCTTGCCATAAACTAAATGCATCAAATTCTGACCTATGCCTCTTGCATAAATAGCAAGAGGTGTATACATAATGTGTCGTCTGACCAACCTATGGCTCCAAGATAATAAAGGAAAATGGGTCTCGGCCACTCTTTGCATCACCCATACTAGCCATCACCTGCCAGATAAACACCATATTGGGGAATATGGGAATTTCCCATAAGTTTGGGACATGTGGTCAAATCTTTGGATTTGCCATAACTTGAACACTATAATTCCAAATTGAGCGGTCTATAGCTCAATAGATTCCATTTTTCAAGAACTTTCCAATGATAGGTCACATCATATGCTTCTGAGAAACTTATGGGCATGTTATCCGGGTGCCACATTTCAGTATTCAAAAAATGGGAATTGGGAGATTCCCAAACTCACTAATATTGTGTTTATAGGACATGTTCTAATAAAAGACCCCATAATCAACCGGGTCCTATCTCATCATTAATAGAGATATCCAAACTAGGACCACAATTGAAGAAAAGTTATTTTTCATAAGAAAAGTAGGCTAATGAGTCCACAAACTAATTCCAATATCATGGAACCAACTTAAAAAACACTCTCTTAAACCCATCGATCAGGGTCATAGCAGTGCAATAATACATAGAAAGAATGGAATTTTGTACTATGTAAGTCCCATTTAGTTAGTTCAATATCAATTGGAAATCCCCCTTTACTAACAACTGACGAATATGGCCTCTCTTAGCAATATTCACTCCCATGATTAAAGCTTTGTATTCCACCATGTTGTTGGTAAAGCCAACCCCAAGATAAATAACTAATTTTATCATGACTCTACGTTGGGGATTTCTAATAACTACCCCTATACTCCCTTTCTTGTTGGGACCCTTAGACGCTCCATCAAAGTAAAATGTGTACATCCACAATGGGTTCACATAGCTAGCCATTGTCACCTCTACTCATAATTATGATAGTCAAAATTTAGCATATTTAGAGGATGTATTGAAGGCTCCATCCCACCTTTTTCATTGAATGTAACATGAATGCTTGTCAGAATTTGTAAGCAGTGATGACAGAAGTTTTTGATTTCCCAGACAAATAATCCATACTCTTGCTCAATCACTTTATATCCTTTACTCCACCAAATAAGGTTTCCCTAATGATATCGTTGCTCCAAGTATGGGTGTTCCAAGTAAGGAATAAGTTGCCCCATCAACCAATATTTCCTCTTGCAAGTTTCTAATCAACCCTGCATTGATCTGCAATGTATTTTTTTCGTTAGTGCATTTAGAGATAATAAGGTTTAATCTTATTAAGATTAACCTTATTTTGATATTCCACTCCCTCAAGTTTAGCCAGTAATGTCATGGACTTATTCTTTCATATTCTTACGATCTTGTAGGGACTGTATCATTTGGGCTCAAGTTTTCCTGGAAAAAATTCTCTACATGCGTCATAATATAGAACTAACTATCCCTTCTTAATGGTATATTTCTTCACTTTTAAATCATGCAACTGCTTCATCCAATGCTTAGCCATTTCCTGGTGCAACAAACTCTGCAATTTAAGCTCATCCAAGTGGGCCAGTGTTGTAAAGTGCTCAAAGACGGCATCCTTGTCACCCAAAGAATGATTAATTGCGAGTCTTATGGTCAGCAACTCAATCTCTAAGGGAAAAAAATACTCCTCCTCATAGATTAGCTTGAACAGGGTGCAGCTAGTGGATCTTGTTTAAACATCGTGTTATACATCCACACCACCACATATAATTTCGTATCCTAGTCTTGCTTCTTTTTAGACACTATTTTTGATAGAATTTCCACAAGCTGCTTGTTAGTACTTTCAACTTGCCCATTTGCCTACGGGTTATAAGGAGTCGTGATTATCCCCACCCTTGGTAGTGTCAAGTGTATCCTTTGTGTGCTACATAGTTAGCCTCACACTTCATCGTCCTTTTGAAGGGTATTCCTAGGAGGGTTTCCTTTCCACAGTTAGCACTATTTGGGGAAACATGAAATATGATAGGCAAGCTTTCCATTTCAATAGTTATAAGGATTTTGCACTTCCCTATAAGGGCTTGTGAGTGTTCCCCATAAAGACTAAGAGTTGCTTAGTCGGTGTGAGCTTTGGTTGGCCTAGTAGGGTCCATGCTTCCTTCATAGGTCAAGATATTAAAATCAGCTCCTTCATCAATGAGAGCATCGACAATGTGTTCTCTTTTTGCGGTGAGTTTGACCCTAAGGTAAGCAGGCAGTACTATGTCTTCATCTTTTGGGTCTTAGCTTGTAAATTCAAGTCTTCTGATACATGCCCTTGTGTTCCCAACTGCACAAATAGATGTGGATTCTCTACTAATTTCTTGGGTCGTCTATGCAGTGCTATTCAAGGTGCATCTATCATCAGGACTGTCATGTCTAGTCATCCTCACAATTGTAGCTTAATGTTGTTCCATTGCACTTTGACTAGATGCAGTCCGAATGCAACATATACATGTTTTTATGGTGTGGTTCTCTCCAGCCTGCTTGGGGGAAGTGTGGAGGGGGGCAAAGCCCCCTTTGTGGGGGTCAGGGGGGGAGTCCCCTCGGCCCGTAGGGCTCGTACGTTAAATACCATGTGCAATTGGAAGGATCGATCTATAATGTTCTCTCGAATCTATATGGTCTCTAGGTTTATATTCTCTTGTTCTAGTTTGTTCGGTTGATTCTGGGTGGTCTGACTTTTAGAGTCATACAGTCCGACTAGACTGAGTTCAATTTCGAAGAGTGGTCAGATTGGTATTTGTGTCCGAGTCTTATGGTTGGTACGAAGGTTGTCTAATTAGACTGCTGGGTATCTAATCAGATGGTTGATTTGATCTTCGTGCGTCCAATTCTGGGAATCGAACATCCGATTTGACATGTGTCCAATTTTGGAGTGTCCGATTCTAGTTGGTCCAATTCTGGGAATTGGACGTCCGATTGTGGGTTGTTCAATTTTCAAAATCGGATAGGGTGTGCAATTGGACTAGGTGGGTTTGTTTGAGTGGTCTCCAATCTTGGAATTGGACAGGTCACTCCGGAATCAGACATTATCGGGGGCGTCTAATTCCGCTAGCCGAAATGCATGTCAATCACTTATTTTCCCAAAAATATAAAGATAGTTGTCGCTAATGGCTACCAGAACTTCCAATAATGAAGGGAGGTGTAGGCCAAGGGCATTCCATACCTAAATCTCATTGAAAGTCCCCATATGCTCCGATTGATCCGATATATGCCTAGACTTGCAAGCTCTCTCTCTCTCTCTCTCAAGCTCTTCTTGATGCCAGGAGGCATATTCCATGGTGGATTCCGTGCCACGGTGGATTCCGTGAGGTTTTACGGTGGATTCCATAAACTTAGATGACCGGGGCTCATACGCAAAGAGGATTCTTTGTGCGAGAAGTTGATGGGGACGCCTGTCCTTTTCAGGCGTTTCATTAATTTAGTGTGTACATGGGTGATTCCATAGCGGGTGATTCCGCAAAATTCATATTAAATTAATAAACGTTTATGAGTTTAGAGTGCGCACTCATAATAAATTAAGGTTAGGATTTATTTCTAACCAGTTGATTTATTTATGTAGCTGAAGACTGCTAGGTATTCACTTTTGTCGGTTTAATTGTATTATTTTACTAACGATTGTGAATGCTTCAGTTGATGTGTAGAGATAGCAGCAGTGGCGGAGGAAAGCATTGGAGTCTAGCGGGTTTTCGACTTTTGGATTAGATTTTGATAGGCGCCACGCCTATATTTTGTTATGTCTATAGAGACATAGATTATTTATTATTATTTTGTATGCACTTATGCGCCCGGATATGTTATTTCTATTTGGACATTGAGATTGGGCGTGCCACACTCTATGGGCACCGTCCATTAGCTTTATTTTCCTATTTTTGTAGAAAGCAAACTCAAAAGCTAAAAGCTTGTCATATTTTTGTAATTGGGCTATTATTGAGCATGAAGATTGGAAATATACATAAAATACATGCTTTGTGAAGCGCTCACACAAGGCATGGGGTAGATTTAACCCAATTTGTCTCTTGCCTCTTGTCGTGCATGCTTTTACATGGTTTTTTGTGCAAAAAGGTAGAGTTCTTTGTTCTTGGGGACCTTCCAGGATTCACCACGTGAGCTATCTGCAATTAAGGTAAACTTAGAAATACCTATGCTGCAAAGTATCCCTTGGGAATGATTTAAAGGCCAATAAACGTTTCTACCTTAAACACTTGACTATCTTCCCTGATTGTAGGGCAAATAATTTCGTAAATGTAAAAGAACTAGGGTTTGTCCCTGAGGTTCTTAAAAAGAGACCCTAGGTTCGACAAACGTCAGCTTAAAGAAACTAAAACGGATTATTTCATCGCAGGACTTGCGTAGCAAGTACGAAGTCATATAGTCTTGTGATTGATTCACAAGAAGAAATGGTAAAAACCCTCAACAAGGATGGCAGATCCTTACGCAAGTTATCTTGCAAAAGGATGTATTCTTGGATATCCTTCTAAATAAGGAAAGTTAAAAATCGGAAACTAAAGTATCCAATGAACTTTAGGGTTGACCAAGTTTGGTTAATAAGGTACAACCTAACCGAGAATATAAGGGATCTTGCCAAGTTGCAAGACACCTTGGAACGAGTGCTGACGTATTCGAAAGGAAAGAATCATTCCTTAGCAATTTGCCAACAACAAGATTAGTTAATGAAAGTGTTTGTGCTTGCTAGAGAATTTAGAGCACTGTTTGATTTATGAATTACAAATTAAATGAATATCTACACTTCAAGTTGAAGGCTTGAAGGAAGAGGCAGTTTTAGTTACCCCCAACTACCTGCCTGACCCTAACCAAGGTGGTTGACCGCACCGGGAACGTGGACCAAATCCGCCGCGAGAGGTCTCTCCGTTGAGCTCTACTTGGAGCACGAGGACGTTTGGGTGCCAAGGGGGCTCTGGTCATAAATCCCTCGCCTTCCAGGTCCTGCACAAGAGGCTAACTTGACTCGAGATTGGATCTCAAGGCCCGCATACTAGTTTACAAGCGGAAACTTGGAAGAGTGATCCCTGTGGATTACTGGATAGCCTTCCGGCGGATTATGGACAAGCCTATGGGCGGAACTCCTTGTATTTCAAAGATAAAAATGATCATATGTTAATAAAGAACTTGTTTGATATTTTTTTTCTATGTCACGTGATAAGATTACGTGAAGGAACCAGTGCTTAACAGGATTTAATTAAAGAAGCTGATTGTTACATGTTAAATTATTGTGTTAGATAATTACATAACTAAAACAAACCAAGGAAAGTGCAGAGGATGGGCCATGGGTCCGTCCTACGGTTGGGTGGTTCCCATTAGCCAGGAACTTTTCTCAAAATCTCAAAGAATAGCGGGATGATTGTCAAAGGAAACGAATAACGAAAGCGATGACCTAGAGTTATGTCTTAACCGATTTACGTGGTTTTAGGGGAACAGAATGGGACTATGCCTTATGGCAGAGAGGTTGAGCTTTGCATCCCTCTCGTTTCCCATTCTCCTTGAGCTAAGTGCAGTGTGAATCCGCTTCGGACCTGGCGGTTCTACATAAAGTAGTTCGCTTGGGTCCGACACTAGTTGCTCTTAGGTAATGACCAATCAAGAAAACCCTAATTCCGATCGATCCTAAGTGGGAACAACCAGGGCACTTCCACTACGTGGTAGATGCGGGAAGACCTAGATCACAAATCCCGTAACATTCCATGGGAGTGCCGGGCGGATCTTTCTAGACATTCTTTCCGATGAACTACTAATACATGTCCTGGAAGATACTAGTGGACACGTTACAAACCCTATGGGATCGTGGTTTGTAATCAAGTGCTACAAGGAAAGCAAAGTAGCATTGTTAGAAATAAAGTTATTGGTACAGATACTATACCAAATAAGAAAGTAAACATAACCAAAAGAAAACTTATGAGATCCTCCAAAAAAGTTCTTTGTCTACCACTCCCAAGATAATGCATGACCCCTACCTCCATCTGTGCCATCACAATCTCCCATTACTGTCGCCATCCTCTGGAGAGTTTGCAACCTTCTCCATAAGTCTCTACTACTTCTCTATGTCCAAACACTCAGGATTTGGAGCATGAGTCTCTCCTAATTCTCTATGTCCAACCACTTAGGCTTTGGAGCATGATTCTTGATGGCCTTGTATACATTATACTATCTATGTGACATATATGTATACATAGGGTCCATTATCCATCTAGTGGAGAATTGATCAGTCATTGTATATACGAAGAACTCCTTGTGCAAGGATGCCATTACATAGTCCTTGATCCCTCTTGTATGTTTTTCTAGTGGTCTAGAAATTTGAGTCTAAATCTTTGTTGGTATAACTTCCTCATGCGTGCCATCACCCTACTCCCCTCTCAACATTCATGATCACGATACTAGTTTTCTCATCCAGTAAGTACCCATACTATGGTGGGGTGTATCTAAGATGTACTCTCTTCCATCTACGACCACACTCTTGGGCATAACCATGAGACCCCTATCCGTATGGATTACTTATGGTGGGGGGTGGTATAACGTGTCCACTTGTTCCCTTTCAGGACAGATCTTACTAGTCTATCGGAAAGAGAATCTAGAAAGCTCCACTCGGCACTCCCATGGAATGTTACGGGGTTTGCCATCTAGGACTTCCCGCGTCTGCCATGTAGTGGAAGTATTCAGGCCGTTCCCACTTAGGACCAACTTGAATCAAGGCTTCCCCTAGTGGTCATTTTCCTAAACAACAGCTAGCATCAAACCCCAAGCAAACTACTTTACGGAGAAATGCTAGGCAAGAAGCGGATTCATGCTGCACTTGGTTGAAGGAGAATGGTAAACGAGAGGGATGCAAGGCTCAACCTCTTTGTGCACCATAAGGCATAGTCCCATTCCGTTCCCCTAAAGCAGCATAAATCGGGATTTTTGTAACCTAAACTCTTGGTCAGCGCCCTTGCTGTTCATTTCCTTTGAGAAGAGCTCCTTGCTGTCCATTACGATTGAGAAAAGTTCCCGTCCAATCAGGACCACCCATCCATAAGACGGACCCATGGCCACATCCACCACACTTTCCTCAAGGTTGCTTTAGTTGTCTAATTACCTACCACATTTAGTTGGACATGCATCAAGCACCTTCCTTAATTAGTCCGTTAGACACTAGTTCCTTCACATAATCTTAGCACTTGACATAGAAAAATAGTGTCAAACAAGTTCCTTTAAAACAGGTTATCTTATTTATCTTTGGAATACATCGATAAAGTTCTGCCTGCAGGCTAATCCATAATGCGCCTGAAGGCAATCCATAATCCGCCCGAAGACTATCCCTCCCGAAGGCTATCCAACAATCCACATGGATTACTAATCCAAGATTCCACCCATAGACTAGTATGCGGGTCTCGAGATCGAATCCCGAGTCACGTTGGCCTATTGTGCAGGGCCTGGAAGGCAAGGGATTTATGGCCAGAGCCCCCCCGACACCCAAGCGTCCTCCTGCTCCAAGTAGCACTCAACGCGGAGAGACCTTACACGGTGGGTTCGCTCCATGTTCCCGGCGCGGCTAACAACCCCCTTGGTTAGGATCAGGTAGACAATCGGGGTTAACTCAAGCTGCCTCTCCCTTCAGGCCTTCAACCTGAAGCATTAAATATTTTTCATCCTTTAGTTCCTTGAGCAAAGAATGCAAACAATGCTCCTAAACTGTTACAAGCACAATCAATTCCACTGGTCATTTATTTGGCCAACTACTAAGGAGTGAATCCTTCTCTCCGAATACATCTAGCATTCGATCCGAGATCAATTGCGACTTGGCAAGATCTGCAAGGGTATGTTTGTTAACCCTTTTGTCCTTGGGTTAGGGCCATACCCTGTTAACCCAACTTAACCAATACCTTAGGTTTCATACATTAACAATAAATCTTGGTGACCATGTCGCTCTAAATTGTCAACTGATCCTTTGCTTCCAAGCACATTTCTAATTTCCCTTAACTTGGCAATTTTTCCCAAGAAAGGTGTTATAACTTGACTACTCATCCTCTTGCAAGTTAAATTTGCGCAAGAACCTACCAACATCATTCCAAGGAATGGCAACTCTCTTGTGATCAAACCACAAGATCATGAGACGTTGCAACTTATTACACAGTGTCGCATCTATTCCAAGGGATTGTTTCACCCATTGAATGGCATTTTTTGGTCAGGTAATTATGATTAGACGAGAAACAGGGTTTAGGGTGTCTTCTTCTTACCCAATCCCAATCCTAATTGCACTAGGTCAGCGGTCCTAGGGATTCCAAATGGAAACTGAGTTTTAACATTTGAATAAATGATTCTTAGGGTAAAAGCCCTAGATCATTTCATGCATGAGCGTCCAATTGTCCCTACCTTCCATGAATGTGGGTAGGACCTTTGGGTATGAGGGTTTCGACTTGGCAACAAGTACAAAACTAGGTCGAGTCCTTAACCTGCTATATCCTAGTTAGCACTTGGGGTATTTATCATATCGATTGAACCATCCTATGCGAATCCCTTGCAATTTAGGTGATTTAGATAATCCAATTTACTTTTCTTGCGACAAGGACGAACCATTCCTAGAGATGTTAACTAGATCTAAAAGGGGAAAACTAGTTGCATCATGTCACAATTCACGTAAGCACGCGATTCATTGCTTCTGCGTACGACTAGATTCGCAATAACCCTAACTTTTCTTGTTAAGACCAAAACGCATGTTACATTGCGATATAACTTCCATTGAACCTACTAGGTCTTACATTCAAGGAACATGCTCACAATTCTTTTTCTAAGCTTTTAAGATTTCATGCTTAAATGAACCATGCAACCTTTCCCTAAATACAACTTTTGATGAATGAAATTCATGCCAATTGAAGCTAGAGTTAGCCTATTTCATGCAAGCCCATAGAATCATTTTCATGCTATTTCCTACGGTTGATAACGACTTCCCCTAATGAATCATTACAAATAAGATTTGTCTAAAAATGCGACATGCGATTAATCTTTCCATGCTAGTCAAAGGTGCACTTTAATAATTTCAACCTTATAATGATAGGCAACAGCTGTTCTAGGCTCGTCATTTTGAAATGCACAAAAATCAACTTATTGATAAGGTCCTAAAATGCATAGACAACTTATGTTTTTTTTCGTTCATTCCATTGAAAATACCCATGACCAATTTCATATCATGAGCTAGTTCTAGTAAATTTTAAATAGCCAATTTTATTTACAATTGGATTTTAGCTAGGTGGATTTGACATGCATAGACGCATCCTAGTCCATGAAATTATCGTGCGTAATGCAATACTTCTATGTGAAATCAAAATAGAAAAAAACTTGGACTTGTGGGCTTGGGAAAATATCCACGTGAATACTAGGATATGAACCTCTTGTAGGCGTGACTTGCGACTTCTTGGGAGCCATCGTGGGCATAATTACGGACTTTCGGGTTGCCTTTGCCCTTACACAATCGGTGAATTTGCTCGCCTTGGTAAGCAGCCTCAAGATCTTTGCCTTTCTCCCTTGTACATAGGAGATACCTTCGCGGGACTTCGGATCTTTAAAAGGCCGGGCTTGTGAGAATTGGGCTTATGGGATTTGGGTGTATGGAATTTGGAGATTTGCGAGGGGTTTTGCAAAAAGGCTCTTACGAATGGTGCTTGCGGGAAAGGAGGCTTTAAGAGCTTCTTTAGGTAAATCCAGAGTGGCTAGGAATGGGTTTACGGATGGCTTGTGGGATTCAAAGCTAGTTTCAGAAAGGCTCTTATGAATGGTGGGTCTTGCAGGAAGGGGAGGCTTTATGAGCTTCTTCTTCTTCTCTTAAAAATCCCAGGGCTAGAAATGGACTTATGGGATTTGTATGAAAGGGGCTTATAGAACACCCCCCTTAGAAGCTTCTTAACGAAGCTTCTAAGAAGCTTCTGCCTGTGGATAGATCCATGTGGAGGAGGGAGGGGGCAATAAGAAAATGATGCGGAAGAGGGATGATGGCGTGAGGGATGGCGACGGCTGTCCGTGCTCCAGGAGGCAGCGTTTTCCTTCATGGCGGCGACCTCCACGGCTGGGTGGTGTCACAATAGCTTCCCTTCTCTCTCCATGACTTCAGCACAGCCTCTCTGCTTCATCCTCCTTACCGCCCCTTGCACTAAGGGGGTTTTTATAGGCCAAGGGGGGAGAGGGGAGCTCCCCCACGTGGGCTGTGCATGTAGCCCACGAATCCCTCATGAAACCACCTCTCCCACCTAGCCCATTCCCTTCCCTCAGCCATGCATCAATTGGGGGAAAATTAGCAAAAAAAATTACAATAAAGTGCACATTATCCACTTAACCCCCTCCCAAGAGGGTGTTTACCCGCGATTTGTGGGTTTTGAACCCCCCCAAGCTCGCTTTGCCAATGTGGAGGTCTCCATTTCTTGCGTGCAGGTTACAAATTACACTATCAGCAATTCCAATACGGAAGATAACCTTTGCATGGGATTCACGTGGTGTGCAGGAAGCCAAGTTGGGTAATATTTTTTTAATGGAAATATTACATTCTCTTCGCCTTGGAGGAATCGAGATGTCCTCATCTCGAGAAGAACTGGGGGTATTGTTGCTTGAGAGTGCTTTCATCCATCCAAGTGGCATCCTCCTCGGGATAATCTTTCCACTAGACGAGGCATTCTCTCAAGGTTCTGGATCTCAATTGTCTCTCTGTAATGTCTAAGATCATGTCAGGCTGTAGCTCAAGGACTCCTTCGCTAGGCATTACAACTTGTTGGTCATCAAGTACATGGCTAGGATTAGGTACATACTTCTTTAGTAGGCTGATATGGAATACATTATGAACCCTTAGGTTCTCACGGAGTTGTAGTCTATAAGCATTGGGTCCTAGGCACTTAAGGATATTGTATGGTCCACAATGCCTTGGACTTAGATTCTTGCAATCTCCTAAGGATAGGGAACTCTTCTTTGGGCGTACACAAATGAAGACCATGTCTCCTTTGTCAAACGTTCTATCTTGACGTTTCAAATCCGCGTATGCTTTCTGTCCATCCTTGGTGGCTTGGATGTCCTATCTAATTGACTTCATTTGGTCATCTATCTCTTCCAGGATCTGCCTTGAAGCTTCAACCCTCAAGGTTGGATCTGAGAAGTTTAAGGGATTTTGACAGTCATGCCCATACAATGCTTGGAAAGGGGTCATATGAATGCTTTGTTGATAAGAAGCATTGTAGGCAAATTCAACCAAAGGCAAGTATTGAATCCACCTTTTTGGTTCACGGCAGTAGTGTGCCCTTAGCATATCCTCGATGACTTGATTAACTTGCTTCACTCGGCCATTGTTTTGGGGATGGTAAGCTGTACTAAAATAGAGTTGAGTCCCAATGGCTTCAAAGATAGCTCTCTAGAAGTGTGATGTGAAGAGGGAATCACAATCACTAATGATTCTTCTGGGCAACCCATGTAACTTGAATATCTCCTTGATGAACAACCTTGCGATGTTTGAGGCTTTATAGTTTGTCTTAACAGGAATAAGGTGTGCAACCTTAGCAAGCATATCGACCACAACCATGATGGAGTTGTATCCTCCTTGAACTTGGGGTAGGCCAACAACAAAGTCCATACTGATGAATTCCCATTTCATTTGGGGAATGTCAAGTGGTTGCAAATTTCACGGCATTTTGACATGTTTGGCCTTAATACATTGACAAGACAAACACTCGGTGACATATTTGAGAATGTCACCTTTAAGCCTCTCCCAAAAGTATCTCTTCCTGACTACATTGAGAGTCTTGGCATAGCCGCGATGTCCTGAGAAAGGGGAATCATGAGCTTCCCAAAGTATCTTCTGCTTAAGTGACTGGCTTGCCGGTATGCATAATCTTGTTCTATAGTAGACAAGTCCACTATTGATAGAGATTTCATGATACTTAGCTTGTAGCTTTTGGTCCTGATCCTTGATAGGGATCTCCCTTAGCATATTTTGATAGGTTGGATCATGGCATGCTTCTTCTCTAGCTAGCTCAAGTATTGGGTTGTTTGGCATGGATACCTTTGTGGCTAGAGATCTAGCTGTTGATGGATTTTGCAAGATTAAAGAATTAAGGAATGCCTTGTGCGACTGAGTGCATCGACAACTACATTCTCCTTTCCAAGCTGGTATTTGATTTCAAAATCATACTCCTCCAGCACTTTAATCCACCGACGTTTGAGCTCGTTCTAGGTAAAGATCCACTTGAAACTTTTATGATCCATCACTAGAGTAAACTTGTTACCCAACAAGTGACAGCTAATAGTTCTAGATCATGGGTAGCATAATTCTTCTCATGGTTCTTCAGTTTCCTTGAAGAGTATGCTATAGGATGACCTTCTTGCATGAGCACACATCCTAAGGCAAGCGTGCTAGCATCATTACTACTTCGAACTCCTTACTGAGGTCCGGAAGTTTTAGGATCGGTGCTGATACCAAACTTTGCTTTAACCTATCAAAGCTAGATTGTTTAGCTGTTGACCATGAAATGGATGTTTCTTCCTTCAGTGAATCTGTTAGAGGTGCTACAATCAAAGCATAGTCTTTGATAAAGACCCTATAGCATCCTATCAATCCAAGAAAACTGTGTATTTCTTTGACCCTGCACCTTGTGTTTTTTCCATCCCTTTTCGTTCCTCGTTTGAACGAGTCATTAAAAGACCATTAAGCCTTCCCCATGGCTTCAATGGGTCTTAATCGTAGAAGACTCTGAAACACCCTTTCGAATTGCCCTGACTTCCAAGTAGAGAGCCTTCCAAAACTACTATCGACAAGCAGTGCAAGGAAGCGACGGTGGAATTCCTAGGAGGAGTTGTAAAGCTGCTTCCACGTTCAAAAAATTACAATTGCGATGCCTCCTAAGAAAGTCCAAGGCGTAGCCACGGGAGGGTCATCTCCTGGTATCCATGTGGATATCTCACCCAAAAACCAGGTTTTTCTACTTGGCTTGAATTCGATTTTAAGTCGATCATGCAAAGAGAAATTGTTAGGGATAGGATATATTTGTCCAAGTTATTTGTAATAAAGGAGTTTAGCTTATTTGAATGAATGATAATGAATAGAACTTAGTTTCCTTCAAGTTGCATCAAGCATTATAAATTACGAGCAAGATTATCCATTTACTATAATAGTATATTTTAGTTAAATCCTAAAGGTGTAGAAATTATATCTTACACCATTAGTCTTATTCCTTTCGCAACAAATCATTGTAAATGGTTAAATTCATGAAAGGTTTCTTTCGATGCTCAAATTACTAGGAAGTTATCTTTGCTAATTGCACATCTTAGCAAGGAAAATGTAGTTATTTGGCATGAGTTCATCTGTAAGGAAAACAGAAGTTTAAATTAAACTGTATTGACTGAAAAGTAAATTGTCACAAGGATAGTAAAACCGTGATAAGACGATTAATATTACCTTCCAAAAGATAACTAAACCAATCTAAACATAGAAATATTCATACCCTAAGCACTTGACTACTTTCCTTATTGTAGGGTCAATAAATTCGTAAAGATAAAGAACTAGGGTTGTCCCTAAGGTTCTTAAAAAAAGAAGAAACCCTAGGACCGACATACGTCAGCTTAAAGGATTTAAAATAGATTATTCCATCGCAGGACTTGCGTAGCAAGTACGAAATCATTTAGTCTTGTGATTGATTCACAAGGAGAAAGGGTAAAAACCGTCAACAAGCATGGCAGACCCCTACGCAAGTTATCTTGCAAAAAGGACGTATTTTTGCATATCCTCCTAAATAAGGAAAGTTGTAAACCGGAAACTAGCATATCTAAGGAACTTTAGGGTTGACCAAGTTGGGTTAATAAGGTACGCCCTAAACTCAAATGTAAAGGATCTTGCCAATTTACAAGACACCTTGGGAACCAGTGCTGATACACTCAAAAAGGAAAGAACACTTCCTTAGCAGTTTGCCAAACAACACGGTTGATTAATGGAAATGTTTGTGCTTGCTAGAGATTTTAGGGCTCTATTGGAATTATGAATTACAAATTAAATGAGTACCTATACTTCAGGTTAAAGACTGAAGGAAGAGGCAATTTCAGTTACCCCCGACTACCTACCTAACCCTAACCAAGGGGGTTGTTCACCGCGTCCGGAACGTAGACCGAACCTGTTGCGAGAGGTCTATCCATTGAGCTCTATTTGGAGTAGGAGGATGCTTGGGTGCCAGGGGGGGCTCTGGCCGTAAATCCCTCGCCTTCCGGGTCCTGCACAAGAGGCTAACGTGACTCGGGATTGGATCTCGAGGCCCGCATACTAGTTTACGGGTAGAAGCTTGGAATAGTGATCCCTGGGGATTACTGGATAGCCTTCGGGCGGATTATGGACAAGCCTACAAGAGGAACTCCTTGTATTTCAAAGATAAAATGATGAAATGTTAAAAAGAACTTGCTTGATATTGTTTTTCTATGTCACGTGATAAGATTACGTGAAGGAACCAGTGCTTAATAGGATTAATTAAAGAAGCTGTTTGTTATATGTCAAATTAATGTGTTAGATAATTACATAACTAAATCAAACCGATGAAAGTGTGGAGGATGGACCATGGGTCCATCCTACGGTTGGGTGGTCGTGGTTAGCCGGGAACTTTTCTCAAAAATCTTGAAGAACAGCGGGATGATCATCATCATCAAAACAAATAAGGAGAATGATGACCTAGAGTTACGTATTACCCGATTTACGCTGTTTTAGGGGAACGGAATGGGACTATGCCTTATGGCAGAGAAATTGAGCCTTGTATCCCTCTCGTTTCCCATTCTCCTTGAACCAAGTGTAGCGTAAATCCGCTTCGGACCTGGCGTTTCTGTGTAAAGTAGTTCGCTCGGGTCTGACGCTAGTTGCTGTTAGCTAATGACCAATCAGGAAAACCCTAATTCCGGTGATCCTAAGTGGGAATGGCCAGGATACTTCCGCTATGTGGCAGATGCGGGAAGACCTAGATCGCAAAACCCGATACATTCCATGGGAGTGTCGAGCGGAGTTTTCTAGACATCCTTTCCGATGGACTGCTAAGACATGTCCTAGATGATACTAGGGGACACGTTACACATATTGATTGAACCATCCTATGCGAATCCCTTGTGGTTTAGGTGATTTAGATAATCCAATTTACTTGTCTTGCGACAAGGACAAACCATTCTTAGAGATGTTAACTTGATTTAAAAGGGGAAAACTAGTTGCATCAAGTCACAATTCACGTAAGCATGCGATTCATTGCTTCTACGTACGACTAGATTCGCAATAACCCTAACTTTTCTTGTTAAGACCAAAATTCATGTTACATTGCTGTAATATTTCCGTTTGAAATATTACTAGACCAACCTCCCGCACATCGTAAATTTGTGAAAAGGTTATCTCCATTTCCGGTAGTTGATTTATGATCGTACGCGAGAAAAGGAGTACTCCGCATTGGTAAATCGGGACCGAAGAATCATGACCTCTCCATTGGCAAAACGGGACCGAGGTTTAAATAACCCGCATAACCATAGGTAAACATCCTCTTGGGAGGAGGTCAAGAGGATAATGTAATATTTATTGCAAATTTTTTTATTACCTTCCCCCAGCCAAAGCGTCGTTGAGGGAAGGGGATGGACTGAAATAGGGAACTTGAGAGGTGGAGGGGAGAAGAGCCATGCAGGCCACCACGTGGGAGGGTGTCCTCTCCCCCCTTTTCTTATATAAACCCCCTCTAATGGGGGAGTTGGGGGGCTAAAAGGAGAGTCGGGAGACTGATAGAGGGAAGGAGCTGACAAAAGGCGATCGTAGAGAGGAACCAGAGGAGGTCGTGTTGCGAGGAGAGAGGAAGGGAGCTGTTGTTGATGCCGTGAGAGAAGCAGGCCACCGTGTCATGGTAGGCCGCGCTGTATACATTGCCAGGCCGCTGGCTATCACCGCCCAGACCAGCCGCCAGCACTGCCATTTTGGCCGCCATAAGCCGTCAGGCCACCGCCATCTCCCTCACAAGTCCATCTTTCTCCCCCCTCCCCCCCAATCGATGTCAACTTCCACCTCATTATTACCCCCTCCCTCTTCCACGTGGGTTCTGGTCATAGCCAGAAGCTTCTTTTAAGAAGCTTCTAAGGGGGCTTTCATAAGCCCCATTCACACAAGCCATCTATAAGTCCCTTCCCACTAGCCACCGCGGGTTTTCAAGGGAACCCATTTTTGTGGAAGAATTCTTGCGCACAAGGGGGGAAAAGTCCCAGCTTCCTTAAGCCCTATTTTCGCGTGGCCACCACGAGATTTTAAAAGAAGAAGAAGAAGCTTAGAAAGCCTCCATTCCCATAGCTCTCTCGTAAAAGGACAATCTCCACAATCCAAGCTCCAACCCCACAAGGCCTCTAATAAACCCAAATCCCGCAAGCCGGTATTCTCAAGGATCCGTACTTCGGAAGGGATCTCCTGCATACGAGGGAGAAAGGTAAAGATCTTGAGGCTGCGTACCAAGGTGAGTAAATTCACCAAATCATGTAAAGACAAAGGCAACCTGGAAGTCCAAAATTATGCCCACAATGGCCAAGAGGTTGCAAGTCGGCGGGCCTGCGGAAGGATCTTCTCCTAGTATTTACGTGGATATTTCCCGGAGCGCACAAGTCCAGGTTTTATCTATTTGGATTCCACACAAAAGTATTGAATTAGTCACGATAACTTCATGGATTAGGAAGCACCCATGCATGTTCAAATTCACCTAGTCAAGTTAAATGCAATTGGAAAATGAATTGGCTATTTGAACATTTACTAGAATTAGCTCAAGATATGAAAATTGGTCATTGGTACGTTCAATGGAGTGAATGAAAAGAACATAAGGTGTCTATGCATTTTTAGGACCTTATTAGTAAGTTTCCTTTTGTGCATTCAAAAGTGACGAGCCTAGGACAACTGTTGCCTCATTACAAGGTTGAAATTATTGAGGTACACATTTTTACTAGGCATGGAAAGATTAATGGCATGTCACATTTTTAGATAAATCTTCTTGGTAATGATTCATTAAGGAAGTCGTTATCACCCGTAGGAAATAGCAAAGCATGGAAATAATTCTAGGGGCTGCATTAAATAGGTTAACTCTAGCTTCAATTGGCATGAATCTCATTTAACTACGTGTAGTTAGGAAAGGATTGCATGTTGCACATTCATCATACGTAAGAACTTCATTCATCAAGAGATGTAGTTAGGGAAAGGTTGCATGGTTCATTAAGCATGAAATCTTAAAAAGCTTAGAAAAAGAATTGTGAGCATGATTCGTGAATGCAAGTCCTAGTTGGATCAATGGAAGCTATGCCGAAATTTAACATGCCTTTTGGCCTTAACAAGAAAAATTAGGGATTGTGAATCTAGTCATACGTAGAAGCAATGAATCGTGTGCTTACGTAAATTGTGACAAAAATGCAACTAGTTTTCCCCTTTTAGATCAAGTAAACATCTCTAGGAATGGTTTGTCCTTATCGCAAGACAAGTAAACTCGAATACCTAAATCACTTAAACCGCAAAGTATTCGCATAGGATGGTTCAGTCGATATGATAAATATCCCAAGTGCTAACTAGGGTTTAGCGCGATAAGGATTCGACCTAGTTTTACACTTGTTGTCAAGTCAAAACCCTCAAACCCAAAGATCATACCCACATTCACGAAATGTTGAGTCAATTGGATGCTCATGCATAAAATGATCTAAGGTTTCTACCCTAAGGATCACTCGTTCAAATGATGAAACTCCGATTGAGTTGGAAATTCCTAGGACCGTGGCCTAATATAATTAGGAATGGGTTGGGTAAGAAGACACCCTAAACCCTGCTTCTCGGCTGGAGATAATTCCGTGACCAGAAAACGCCATTCAATGGGTGAAATGATCCCGTGGAATAGATGCAACACATGTGCAAAAAGTTGCAACATCGCATAGACTTGTTGTTTGTTCACAAGAGAGTTTTGCCATTTCTTGAAATAAGGTTGGTAAGTTCTTGCGCAAGTTTAACTTGCAAGAGAATGAGTAGTCATCCTGTTACATCACCTGTCTCGGGAAAAAATTCCCAAGTAAAGGGAAGTTAGGTATTTGCTTGGAAGCAAATGATCAATCAATAAATTAAAGCGACATGGTCGCTAGGATTTACTATTAATAAAACCTAAGGTATTGGTTAAGTTGGGTTAACAGGATATGGCCCTAACCCAAGGACAAAAGAGTGAACAAATAAACCCTTGGGGATCTTGCGAAGTCGCAATTAATCCCAGATCGAATGCTGGATGCATTCGGAGAGAAGGATTCACTCCTTAATAGTTGGCCAAATAAACGACCACTGAAATTGATTGTGCTTGTAATAGTTTAGAAAGCACTGTTTGCATTGTTTGCTCAAGGAACTAAAGGATGAAAAGATATCTAAATGCTTTAGGTTGAAGGCCTGAAGGGAGAGGCAGCTTCAGTTACCCCCGACTGCCTGCCTGACCCTAACCAAGGGGGTTGTTGACCGCGCCGGGAACGTGGACCGAACCCGCCGTGAGAGGTCTCTCCGTTGAGTTCTACTTGGAGCAGGAGGACGCTTGGGTGCCAGGGGGGGCTCTGGCCGTAAATCCCTCGCCTTCCGGGTCCTGCACAAGAGGCTAACGTGACTCGGGATTGGATCTCGAGGCCCGCATACTAGTCTACGGGCAGAAGCTTGGAATAGTGATCCCTAGCGGATTACTGGATAAGCCTTCGGGCGGATTATGGACAAGCCTACGGGCGGAACTCCTTGTATTTCAAAGATAAAATGATGAAATGATAATAAAGAAGTTGTTTGATATTGTCTTTCTATGTCACGTGATAAGATTACGTGAAGGAACCAGTGCTTAACAGGGTTAATTAAAGAAGCTGTTTGTTATATGTCAAATTAATGTGTTAGATAATTACATAACTAAAACAAACCGAGGAAAGTGCGGAGGATGGACCATGGGTCCGTCCTACGGATGGGTGGTCCCGGTTAGCCGGGAACTTTTCTCAAAAATCTCGAAGAACAGCGGGATGATCATCATCATCAAAACGAATAACGAGAACGATGACCTAGAGTTACATCTTACCCAATTTACGTTATTTTAGGGGAACGGAATGGGACTATGCCTTATGGCTGAGAGGTTGAGTTTTGCATCCCTCTCGTTTCCCATTCTCCTTGAACCAAGTGCAGCATGAATCCGCTTCGGACCTGGCGTTTCTGCGTAAAGTAGTTCGCTCGGGTCTGACGCTAGTTGCTGCTAGCTAATGACCAAACAAGAAAACCCAAATTCAGGTCGATCCTAAGTGGGAAGGCATGTCACATTTTTAGATAAATCTTCTTGGTAATGATTCATTAAGGAAGTCGTTATCACCTGTAGGAAATAGCAAAGCATGGAAATAATTCTAGGGGCTGCATTAAATAGGTTAACTCTAGCTTCAATTGGCATGAATCTCATTTAACTACGTGTAGTTAGGAAAGGATTGCATGTTGCACATTCATCATATGTAAGAACTTCATTCATCAAGAGATGTAGTTAGGGAAAGGTTGCATGGTTCATTAAGCATGAAATCTTAAAAAGCTTAGAAAAAGAATTGTGAGCATGATTCGTGAATGCAAGTCCTAGTTGGATCAATGGAGGTTATGCTGAAATTTAACATGCCTTTTGGCCTTAACAAGAAAAGTTAGGGATTGTGAATCTAGTCGTACGTAGAAGCAATGAATCGTGTGCTTACGTAAATTGTGACAAAAATGCAACTAGTTTTCCCCTTTTAGATCAAGTAAACATCTCTAGGAATGGTTCGTCCTTATCGCAAGACAAGTAAACTCGAATACCTAAATCACTTAAACCGCAAAGTATTCGCATAGGATGGTTCAGTCGATATGATAAATATCCCAAGTGCTAACTAGGGTTTAGCGCGATAAGGATTCGACCTAGTTTTACACTTGTTGTCAAGTCAAAACCCTCAAACCCAAAGATCATACCCACATTCACGAAATGTTGAGTCAATTGGATGCTCATGCATAAAACAATCTAAGGTTTCTACCCTAAGGATCACTCGTTCAAATGATGAAACTCCGATTGAGTTGGAAATTCCTAGGACCGTGGCCTAATATAATTAGGAATGGGTTGGGTAAGAAGACACCCTAAACCCTGCTTCTCGGCTGGAGATAATTCCGTGACCAGAAAACGCCATTCAATGGGTGAAATGATCCCGTGGAATAGATGCAACACATGTGCAAAAAGTTGCAACATCGCATAGACTTGTTATTTGTTCACAAGAGAGTTTTGCCATTTCTTGAAATAAGGTTGGTAAGTTCTTGCGCAAGTTTAACTTGCAAGAGAATGAGTAGTCATCCTGTTACATCACCTGTCTCGGGAAAAAATTGCCAAGTAAAGGGAAGTTAGGTATTTGCTTGGAAGCAAATGATCAATCAATAAATTAAAGCGACATGGTCGCTAGGATTTACTATTAATAAAACCTAAGGTATTGGTTAAGTTGGGTTAACAGGATATGGCCCTAACCCAAGGACAAAAGAGTGAACAAATAAACCCTTGGGGATCTTGCCAAGTCGCAATTAATCCCAAATCGAATGCTGGATGCATTCGGAGAGAAGGATTCACTCCTTAATAGTTGGCCAAATAAACGACCACTGAAATTGATTGTGCTTGTAATAGTTTAGAAAGCACTGTTTGCATTATTTGCTCAAGGAACTAAAGGATGAAAAGATATCTAAATGCTTCAGGTTGAAGGCCTGAAGGGAGAGGCACCTTCAGTTACCCCCGACTGCCTGCCTGACCCTAACCAAGGGGGTTGTTGACCGCGCCGGGAACGTGGACCGAACCCGCCGTGAGAGGTCTCTCCGTTGAGTTCTACTTGGAGCAGGAGGACGCTTGGGTGCCAGAGGGGGCTCTGGCCGTAAATCCCTCGCCTTCCGGGTCCTGCACAAGAGGCTAACGTGACTCGGGATTGGATCTCAAGGCCCGCATACCAGTCTACGGGCAGAAGCTTGGAATAGTGATCCCTAGCGGATTACTGGATAAGCCTTCGGGCGGATTATGGACAAGCCTACGGGCGGAACTCCTTGTATTTCAAAGATAAAATGATGAAATGATAATAAAGAAGTTGTTTGATATTGTCTTTCTATGTCACGTGATAAGATTACGTGAAGGAACCAGTGCTTAACAGGGTTAATTAAAGAAGTTGTTTGTTATATGTCAAATTAATGTGTTAGATAATTACATAACTAAAACAAACCGAGGAAAGTGCGGAGGATGGACCATGGGTCTGTCCTACGGATGGGTGGTCCCGGTTAGCCGGGAACTTTTCTCAAAAATCTCGAAGAACAGCGGGATGATCATCATCATCAAAACGAATAACGAGAACGATGACCTAGAGTTACATCTTACCCAATTTACATTGTTGTAGGGGAACGGAATGGGACTATGCCTTATGGCTAAGAGGTTGAGTTTTGCATCCCTCTCGTTTCCCATTCTCCTTGAACCAAGTGCAGCGTGAATCCGCTTCGGACCTGGCGTTTCTGCGTAAAGTAGTTCACTCGGGTCTGACGCTAGTTGCTGCTAGCTAATGACCAAACAGGAAAACCCAAATTCAGGTCGATCCTAAGTGGGAATGGCCAGGATACTTCCGCTACGTAGCAGACATGGGAAGACCTAGATTGCAAAACCCGTAACATTCCATGGGAGTGCCGGGCGGAGTTTTCTAGACATCCTTTCCGATGGACTGTTAAGACGTGTCCTGGATGATTCTAGTGGACACGTTACAATTGCGGTATAACTTCCATTGAACCTACTAGGTCTTACATTCAAGGATCATGCTCACAATTCTTTTTCTAAGCTTTTAAGATTTCATGCTTAAATGAACCATGTAGCCTTTCCCTAAATACAACTTTTGATGAATGAAATTCTTGTGTACGACGAATGTGCAATATGCAATCCTTTCCTAACTACAACGTAGTTAAATGAAATTCATGCCAATTGAAGCTAGAGTTAGCCTATTTCATGCAAGCCCATAGAATCATTTCCATGCTATTTCCTATGGTTGATAACGACTTCCCCTAATAAATCATTACAAATAAGATTTGTTTAAAAATGTGACATGCGATTAATCTTTCCATGCTAGTCAAAGGTGCACTTTAATAATTTTCAACCTTATAATGATAAGCAACAGTTGTTCTAGGCTCGTCACTTTGAAATGCACAAAATGCAACTTACTGATAAGGTCCTAAAATGCATAGACAACTTATGTTTTTTTTCGTTCTTTCCATTGAAAATACCAATGACCAATTTCATATCATGAGCTAATTCTAGTAAATTTCAAATAGCCAATTTTATTTCCAATTGCATTTTAGCTAGGTGGATTTGACATGCATAGATGCATCCTAGTCCATGAAATTATCGTGCGTAATGCAATACTTCTACGCGAAATCAAAATAGAAAAAAACCGGGACTTGTGGGGTTGGGGAAATATCCACGTGAATACTAGGAGATGAACCTCCTGTAGGCACGACTTGCGACTTCTTGGGGGCCATCGTGGGCATAATTACGGACTTCCAGGTTGCCTTTGCCCCTACGCAATTGGTGAATTTTCTCGCCTTGGTACACAGCCTCAAGAACTTTGCCTTTCTCCCTCGTATGCACAAGATACCTTCGCGGGACTTCGGATCTTTAAAACGCCGGGCTTGTGAGACTTGGGATTATGGGATTTTGGTGTATGGAATTTGAAGCTTTGCGAGGGGTTTTGTGGAAAGGCTCTTAGGAATGGTGCTTGCGGGAAAGGAGGATTTAAGAGCTTCTTTAGGAAAACCCGGAGTGGCTAGGAATGGGTTTACGGATGGCTTGTGTGATTTGAAGCTAGTTTTGGAAAGGCTCTTATGAATGGGTCTTGCAGGAAGGGGAGGCTTTATGAGCTTCTTCTTCTTCTCTTAAAAATCTTTGTGCTAGGAATGGACTTATGGGATTTGTATGAAAGGGGCTTATAGAAACCCCCCCCCCCCTAGAAGCTTCTTAAAGAAGCTTCTAAGAAGCTTTTGTTTGTGGATAGATCCACGTGGAGGAGGGAGGGGACAATAAGAAAATGACGTGGAAGAGGGATGATGGCGTGAGGGATGGCAACGGTTGTCAGTGCTCCAGGAGGCGGCATTTGGCTTCATGGTGGCAACCTCCACGGCTAGGTGGCATCACAATAGCTTCCCTTCTCTCTCCAAGACATTAGCAGGGCCTCTCTCCTTCATCCTCCTTACCCCCCTTCCACTAAGGGGGTTTCTATAGGCCAAGGGGAGAGAGGGGACCTCCCCCCACGTGGGCTGTGCATGCAGCCCACGACTCCCTCATGAAATCACCTCTCCCACCTAGCCCATCCCCTTCCCTCAGCCACACATCGGTTGGGGGAAAATTAGCAAAAAAATTAGCAATAAATTGCACATTATCCACTTAACCCCCTCCCAAGAGGGTGTTTACCTGCAGTTTGTGGGTTTGAACCCCGCCGAGCTCGCTTTGCCAATGCAAAGGTCTCAATTTCTCGCATGCGGGTTACAAATTACACTGCCGACAATTCCAATACGGAAGATAACCTTTGCATGGGATTCATGCGGTGTGCGGGAAGCCAAGTTGGGTAATATTTTTTGAACGGGAATATTACAGGTGGTATCTCATAGAGTATCACCACTTGACCAATAGGATGGGGACACTACATTAGTGTCTCCAGATTATGCACTTGACCTTCCCTTTAGATCAAGTAAAAAAGTGAGGAGTAGAAACCATGGCTATAGGGTTATGTATCTATATCTCCACCATACCCCTCAGAGAAAGTCCCATATAATGAGGAGGAGAGGAAGTGTGTGGCTTTCTAAGATATGCACCACAACCACCATCTCCATCAATCAAATAAGGCATCCTGGCCCAAGCCTCCTTCTTTGGCTAGCCTAAGGTGTCGACTCCACTTGCTAGAGATTAACACATTGGAGTATGCTGAGGTACGTGCTAAATGGCAAGAAGATGATTGATGCAACTCCTAGTCTATCATATCTTTGAAGCACGCCATTTGATCCCAAGACATATATGAAAAGGTCTCTTGTAGCTCCTCATCTATCATCCTTGGACTCATCCTGCTTTGTTGGATCGTCTACAATGACTTGCATAGCCAAATTAAAGATATTAGCATAATAAATATAAGTGTGAAGGTGTACATTAATATATATTTTAAAAGAGGGATGATAGTTAAAGAACATGTGATAAAATACTAATAAAAGAAAACAATCAATGAATTTGACAAGTATATGTAAATACAACTGGTCCTACAGTTCCATGACAAGCTCTAGAGTACAGGAATACTCCATTTTATCCACTATAATGTTCAAATCCATGGCTCACAATTGACTTTTTTGCTCAAACTTTGCCATGACCCCATAGTTGGCCATGGAGCACATTTTGTCAATGTACTCAACTTGCAAATGTCACCCACATGACCATATTGAAATGTAGACACTACAAGATATATGCCTTATACCGATGTTAAAAGAAATGAAAATGTAAATAACAAAATTTGCCCTCATCATCACAAAAAGCATCGTTATTGGAGACGCCATAGAACAGTCGGTATCAGTGTTGGTATCAGCATCGTTATTGGCATCGGTATCACCGTCGCAAATCGACTCCAATAACGATGCTGATACCAATAGTTTGCGACAAAAATAACGACGCGAATAACAACGTGAGCAGTAAATTTGCGACACTAATAGTGACAGTAACATGGGGAAAAAAAAATCCTTGCTGTCCATTCCGATTCAGAAAAGTTCCTGGCCAACTGGGAACTTTTCTTAATTCCTACCACATTTAGTTGGACATGTATCAAGCAGCTTCATTAATTAGCTAGTTAGACACTGGTTCCTTCAAATAACCTTAGCATGTGACATAGAAAAACAATCTCAAACAAGTTTCCTTTTCAACAAGTTATCTTATTTATCTTTGGAATACATCCATAAAGTCCAGCCTGTAGGCTTATCCATAATCCGCTCGAAGGCTATCCATAATCCACCCGAAGGCTATCCTGCAATCCACAGGGATTAGTAATCCAAGATTTCACCCGTAGACTAGTATGCGGGCCTCGAGAACTAATCTCCATCACGCTGACCTCTTGTGCAGGGCCTGGAAGGCAAGGGATTTACGGCCAGAGCCCCCTTGGCACCCAAGCATCCTCCTCCTCCAAGTACCGCTCAACGGAGAGACCTTATGTGGCGGGTTCGGTCCACGTTCCTGGTGCGGCTAACAACCCCCTTGGTTAGGGTCAGGCAGACGGTCGGGGGTAACTAAAGCTGCCTCTCCCTTCGGGCCTTCAACGTGAAGCATTAAATATCTTTCCATCCTTTAATTCCTTGAGCAAACAATGTAAATAGTGCTCCTAAACTTTTACAAGCACAATCAATTCCAGTGGTCGTTTATTTGGCCAACTACTAAGGAGTGAATCCTTCTCTCCGAATGCATCCAGCATTCGATTCGGGATCAAAAGCGACTTGGCAAGATCCTCAAGGGTTTGTTTGATAACCCTTTTGTCCTTGGGTTAGGGCCGTACCCTATTAACCCAACTTAACTAATACCTTAGGCTTTATTAATAGTAAATCCTGGTGACCAAGTCGCTCCAATTATTGATTGATCCTTTATTCCCAAGCAAATACCTAACTCCCTTAACTTGGCAATTTTTCCCAAGAAGGTGATATAACAGGATGAATACTCATCCTCTAGCAAGTTAGACTTGCACAAGAACCTACCAACCTCATTCTAAGGAATGACAACTCTCTTGTGATCAAACCACAAGACCATGTGACATTGCAACTTGTTGCACAAGTGTCACATCTATTCCATGGGGTCTTTTCACCCATCAAACGTCGTTTTCTGGTCACGGAATCATGATTAGATAAGAAGCAGGGTTTAGGGTGTCCTCTTACCCAACCCATTCCTAATTGCACTAGGCTGACAATGTTCGGTCCTAGGGATTCCAACTCAATCCGAGTTTCATCATTTGAACGAGTGATCCTTAGGGTAGAAACCCTAGATCGTTTCTTGCAAGCACGCCCAATTGTCCCTACATTCCGTGAATGCGAGTAGGACCTTTGGGTATGAGGGTTTCGACTTGGAAACTAGGTCAAGTTCTTAGCGTGTTAAACCCTAGTTAGCACTTGGAGTATTTATTGTATCGATTGAACCATCCTATGCGAATCCTTTGCGGTTTAGGTGATTTAGGTAATCTAGTTTACTTGTCTTGCGACAAGGACGAACCATTCCTAGAGATGTTAACTTGATCTAAAAGGGGAAAACTAGTTGCATTACGTCACAATTTCACGTAAGCACACGATTCATTGCCTCTACGTACGACTAGATTCACAATCCCTAACTTTTCTTGTTAAGACCAAAACGCATGTTAAATTTTGGCATAACCTCCATTGATCCTACTAGGACTTGTATTCACCAATCATGCCACTATTCTTTTTCTAACCTTTTAAGATTTCATGCTTAAATGAACCATGCAGCTTTTCCCTAAATATAACTCTTGATTAATGAAATTATTGCGTACGACGAATGTGCAACATGCAACCTTTTCCTAACTACTATGTAGTTAAATGAGATTCATGCCAATTGAAGCTAGAGTTAGCCTATTTCATGCAACCCTTAGAATCTTTTCCATGCTTTGCTATTTCCTACAGTTGATAACAACTTCCTCAATGAATCATTACAAAGGACATTTGTCTAAAAATGCGACATGCCATTAAACTTTCCATGCCTAATCAAAGGTGCTTTTTAATAATTTTGACATTGTAAAGATAGGCAATAGGTGTTCTGGACCGTTACTTTGAAATGCACAAAAGGCAACTTGCTAATAAGGTCCTAAAATGCATAGAGACCTTATGTTTTTTTCGTTCATTCCATTGAAAGTACTAATGACCAATTTCGTATCATGAGTTAATTCTAGTAAATTCTAAATAGCCAATTTATTTCCAATTGCGTTTAACTAGGTGGATTCGACATGCATAGGTACATCCTAGTCCACGAAATTATTGTGCTTAATGCAATACTTTTACGTGAAATCAAAATAGAAAGAAAACCTGGACTTGTGGGCTTGGGGAAATATCCACGTGAATACTAGGAGAAGATCCTCTCGCTAGCATGCCTTGCGACACTCAACAATGGCCTTGTGCTTGATGTTGTGCCTCCCAATGGTTGAATTACATCCCTTTCCCTTTTCACGTCCATTTGATCCATTTTTTTAGTAGACCGCCACATTTCTCAATATGTCTATTCTTACATCCATTTGATCCTTTTTTGAGAGCATCATTACCTCATGCATTTGAGAGCTTTGGAGAGTACGCTTGTTGAGTATTGGCAAGAAGCTTTGCAGATACCCAAGAATCTCTATGATGATGTTCCTCTTCGTACCCAAGATATGGTCATATTGCAGCATGTGCTGGAGGTCGATGGTCGTGCAAGGATGATCGGAGTCAGCCGTTGTATCCTTAGCCGACTGCTCCCTCGACATCGTACGCTCATCGCAGAGTCCGAGAATGAAGCGTGCCATGGCCGGCCGATATTGTCTCAGCTCATTGTTGGAGTTACGATAATGGACAACTAGCCCACATTTCCCCGATCTAGAGCTCTCATCATTCTGATCAGAAAGCCTCAAGTTTGAGCTACCGCTGACTGCGTGGTGCTCGGTGCCCCCCCCCCCCCCCCCCGACTGCACGATCTTGATTTCTTACTAGTACAAAGAGGAGACATTGTCTTGTTTCATCGTGCGCAGGTCCACACGATAGTGGGCACCATAAGGAAAAGTTGGAGAGCTGAATATGCCAACGTCCACCGAGGCGTTGCCTAAGACCAAGGCAGCGAGGATGATGCATGAGGTTCGGATTGTTGGAAATTGCGAGGAAGATGAGAGACAAAAGGAAGAGAGGAGAGAAGAGAGATATGAGACACCGAAAGTGAAACCCCAGAAGTGTGTCAACTGAGCACACATGAAAGGAACATATAGAGGGGACCTGGGGCTCTATATATAGAAAGACTATATATCGCTAACAAGGGCACTATATATAGACAGACTATATATAGCTAACACCCCCGCTCAAATAAAGGTCCCTTACTATGGATGAAAAAAACCCTTGGAGGCTCAAGGGAAAAACCCACAGCTCTCTATAGGCCTACCATTATAATACTATTCAAAATATAAAATTATAAAGTTGAACTTACAAGAGCCTATTCATAGGCGTCAAAGGAGCTACATCACTTGTGAATTACAACATCAATGGAGAAGGAGCTACATCACTCAGGAGCTACATCACTCCTGAATTACAAAAGCTTATTCAAAGGCATCAAAAGAGCTGTATCACTCCTTAATATACAACATGTAAAATAAGGATAAGCGACATCACTGCAAAAGATAAAATGTCTAGGAAATTCCTTCAACTGAACTTGGGATGTAAGCAATATATCTGTCATATCAAAACTTAAAGAAAAACGTTACAGTGACATTAGGACAACACAAGGTCTATAGAGACGGTTCGCGATGCGGCTCTATAGACAACACAACATATGTGGGGCCCCATGAATAGAATATAAATAAAACAATTTGTCATCAGCTGGAATATAGACATTCATCAGCTAGAAATAATATAAAAGAAACAATGTATCATCAGCTAGAATATAGACGCTCATCAATGGAATAATGAATGAGGACGATCATCATGAGGTCATGTAACCTGGTGCTACAGGTTGGAATTTGATACCACAATTGTGAAGATCAACTGTAGATGATGGGAAGTGGGTTGGCTTCTCCACAAGCTTCTGAGTTTGGAAGCCAATGCAAAAAGTAAGCTCTGCACCATAGTATTAGCTGTGCAAGACCTTCAAATAATCAATTGTACCATAATAAGGGGCATGCTAACTCCTTTTAAACATCTAGTCCAAATTCAAAATCTGTCTTATCACAGGAATTCTCCGTTTCCTTGATAGGACATCTTTCATTTGAATCAACTAAAACATAAGCTCATATATCTTCTTGTCTTTCGCATGAAGCTCCTGCTCTAGAATGTGGTTTTGAGCTTGCAGACGTTGCCACCCTCGCGCCAACATGAGAAGCCCTAACACTGCTGCAACTACAGCAACTGACCAAAGAATCTTTGACCAGAGAATCTTTGCATGACTGCCAATGTAAACCTTCCACCGGATCAATTGTTTGTCTGCTGCAGCTACAGCAACTAACCAGAGAATCTTTGACCAAAGAATCTTTGCATGACCCCAATGTAAACCTTCCACTGGATCAATTGTTTGTGTAACCAGACTAGAGAGAATATGGACTTGAATGACCTCTCATGACCCATCGTCTGTGGAGGGCTGTCTAAATCATCATAACAATGCTAGAGAGAATATGGACTTGAATGACTTCTCATGACCCATCGTCCATGGAGGGCTATCTAAATCATCATTCTCAGATATTGTGACCACAGATCTCGAGTCTAGTGCAAGAAACTCTTGAAGGGCGGAGGTATGCTCTATGCCCTCACTACGCATAGCCACCTCCTCTTCTCGATCCCTGTTGTCTCCAAACTATACAACCGAGGAGGAGCTCTCTTCAAAACCAACCGGCTAATCTTTCTCTGTGCCTCTGATGTCTTCTGCAATCCCCCTCTTCTCGATCTCGCAGATGGGTTAAAATGACATGAGAAGAAGTTCCAGGGCTGTTCTCGAGTGATTCAGCCTGATATGCCCATTCTCCTTCTAAACCCTCGAGCCTCATGATCCCTCCCACCTCTTGAAACGATAAAGAAATCGCATCAATCTCATCCGGGGTTTTCACCAGTGCAACTCCAAAATCTGAGCCCTCAGAATCGATGAACTCATCCTCGAAATCATCACCATTTGAGTCAGAGTTTTGCTTCTGCAGACTGGGGATACCTATGAGGATTACACTAGTATCGGTGCACAAAATGATGCAGCCAGGACAGGACGTCAGAAGGGAAAGTAGAGACGCGCCGGGGCTAAGAACTGTTATGTGGAGAGCTCTTTCGCTTCTTAATCTGAGACTGCTTAGCATTATACCTGTGAGGCCATAATCCTCATAGTTGGATTGAGGCAAGGGGGAACTAGGGTCCTCAGATGCAACAAGCTCCCAATTTGCGCTTCTGCTTCCATTGCTAGGAGGTGTGAGCGAGACATGCTCGTCGCCAGCAAGGCACATGCCATGACCTTGTGCTTCTCCATCTCCTTAGTAGCGACAGCCTTGTAGCGCTCTCTCTCCTGATTGTCCAGGAAGGAGCTATGGTGGGGTTCGAGGTCGCTGTGGTACGGGTCGATGACGACAACTTGGGGAACGAAGGCATCATGCTTGAGGTTGCGGAGGGGGTTGGAGACCATGAAGATGGAGGGGCGCTCTGATACCATGTTGGAAACTACGAGGAAGATGAAAGACAAAAGGAAGAGAGAGGAGAGAAGAGAGATATGAGACATCGGAAGTGAAACCCCAGAAGTGTGTTAACTGAGCACACATGATAGGAATATATAGAGGGGACCTAGGGCGCTATATATAGATAGACTATATATAGCTAACATGGATGTCATACTACCTCCATTGCGAGTCATACTAACATGGATAAGTACTAACATTGGATATCGTACTAACATGGATGTGGTACTACCCCTGGCTGGATAGGATCATTGCATTGCACTGTGATGCACATGGCGTGGATTCAACACGAGAACGAATTTCCAGACCCTGCTCTTGCTAGCGAGACAACAGCCCTGCGCCTTCTATCTCTTTCTCCTCTCCCTTAGCACAACAACTCCCTTCTTCCACGGTAGCCTCTGCAGCCTTTTTTTATAGGCCAAGGGGGGGAAGGAGAGCTCCTCCACGTTGTCACTACATGGCTTCTCCTCCCTCCTCATGCAGCCCACAACTCTACTAAGCCTATCCCCCCACACTCCCTCTCCTCCAACCATGCATCGGATGGGGGAAAGGGATGAATATAAAATATTTTGCTTTAATAATTTCCATTTTTCCCCTCCCAAGAGGGTGTTTACTCGGGGTTTGCTGATTTGAACCCCTGGGCTCACTTTGCCAATGCAGAGGTCCAATAAGGAAGATAACCTTTGCATGAGGTTTATGCAGTGTGTGGGAAGTCAATATTCACGAGCGGGAATATTACATCCACAACATCCACTTGTGCCTGAGCCACCCTCCCTCGAACCGCCACGAGAGCGAGGAGTGGCACCTGTATCCCAGGCCAACCACGGGCTCACTGCCTCCATATCTGTGCATCATCCCCCTGACCCTGAAGCACTCCCTCCTTGTGGCCCAAGTCTAGAGCATCGACCTTGCCTGCTCAAAGCTGAAGCATCTGATCGCGCTGAAGTAGATCTAGTAGAGCAGGCTGACAATGTCCGAGACAGCTCCTGGTCTACCATGTCTCTGAATCTCACAATTTGCTTTGAAGACATGCGCGTGAAGATATCTTGCAACTCCTCATCGCTCATCCCTCGACTCATCCTGAAAATGTCATCTGCATAGACAAAAAATGATGTTAGAAAAATCAATTTAAACCATACAAAGCACAGTAATATAAAGCCTAAAAAAAAGATCTCACTTAAAATGCATATATTATGTATCCTTATAAGCGATTTGTTGAGAGTGGAAAAAGACTGATTTTTTGACTGATTTTTGTTGTTTTTAAGGTCTGAATTATTAATTTTTGAGGGATTTAGAGTGATGTATGGTTGTTAATGGAGTTATTTGAGAGTGTTTTGGATGATATTGATTATGTTTTGGAAGTTCATGATGATTCTCAGTCGAGATATGAAGCTCTATGATGTTCTGATTGGTTCTGTATACCTTCTGTATAGCTTCTGTTTTGTTCTAATTGTCTTCTGTATCAAGCATGGATTGATGATTGATAAATATTGAGATATTTTGAAATCCCATTGAATATTTTTTGATAGTATGGAATGGTTTGAGTATGAGTTATGAGGTTCTAATGACCTTCTGTAGATCTTCTGTAGAACCTCTATCTCTGCTCTAGTACTATACTATAACTGTACTGTAGCTGCTCTAGTATTGTACTGTAACTATTTTGTAGACCTTCTATAAGTGTTCTCTAAAATGTATGCGTGACTTTGAGAAAATTTTCTACCTTTGTGAAAGGATGAATCCAAGTTTGAAAGAGCTAAAACAAGTGGAAGAATTAGGCTGAAGACGGAAGAGAAGACTAAGTGACAGTGATAGTAGTGAGCTGTGAAAAGACACTGTAGTGGCTCTGGTGACTCTTTGTATTAGACATACCTCTTGGGAGATGAATCAACGACCTAAGAAGGATTATTGAGAGTTATTATGAGAGTATTGTAGTGAGGAGATGATGTACTATTGAGAGAGAGAGAGAGAAAGAGTCGGAGATAGTCAATTCTATCAAAACAGTGTAACTGTATATGAGAGATTGAGAGAGAGAACTATGAAGACATTGAAGATGAATACTATGTGATTGATTTCCATTCAAAAGATGATGTATTCTTTTGTGTTCTTTGTTATATTGATAGATTCTATGAAGATGTTGAAGATTATGGTTGATTCTATCAAATCAGTGGGAGATATCTACTATGATGTTGTGTGAAGATTTATTGTTTTCTTTGTTTTGATGATCAAAAGAATGAAATTAAAGCTTGTTGATGTAACAATATAGATTTTATTGCAAGAGAATTTCCTTTTTCCTTGGTGTTCCTCTTGGGGCTCCATGTTTTTGGTGCACAACCGAGGAAACTTGCCACCAACAAGCATCAGAAAAGGCTGAAAATGGCATGGCCAAGAAGAGGAGAATTCAATGGATGTTTGCAAAGTTCCTTCTTCCATTCAAAGTTGGAATTTCTCATAATCAAAGCCACTTTCCACAAGAATTTCATCCCACAATGGTGGAAACATATCACCATCATGATGCATGCTCTATGTGGTGGACTGTTTCCTCTTCCTGTTAAAGCAGCAGAAACTTGCATCTTGGTGGCAAACTATTTGGGAACAAATTGAAGAGCAGAAACAGAGAGAAGGACCTTCTATGGAAGATTTTACATTCATTGAGAAATTTCTAGACATCATCAAGTAGGAGGCTGTGAAGAAGCTTCAGAAGTCATGGTCTGTGGAGGTTCACGAAGACAAGAAGGAAACGAGTTGGAACTTGTTCGTGGATGCTCAACAGCAAGATATGTGGGATGCTTGGTGTACTGACAATCTTCTGTTTGTCCAATTAGCAACCCACTGGAAGTTGGTAGACAGAGTGTTTTTCACAACATACACTGTTAAAACCCTTAGAAGCTGGCATTATTCTAATGACACAACAACAATTCTAAGAAAAATGAGTTTTAATACTTTCAGAATGGAATATCTTCCCCTCTATAGTGGTTTAAAAGCTGAATTCAAAGATGTTAAAAAGAAGGAAGTAGAGGAGATATTGGCCAAAGAATCCCTCAGAGACTGAATCCCTCTTTGATACTATCCTATTGAGTACATACAAACTGGTTGAAGCCAACCCCCTGATGAATGACGCAATAAAGAGACAAGCATTAGAACGAGTCTAGAGGTACCTGAGAAGAGAGAAGGCAAAAATCAAAGCTGAGAACGAGCTTGCAGCAGAAGCCTCTTTTGATGCCCTAAAAACACTCTTTACAGAAGTCCCCATGGCGACTCAAGGTTCCCTTCCTAGTCAAATTCGTTCTGGAAATATTGATGACATGCCAACAAATGTAGTTCCATTACCAGTTTTTAAGGGAGAGTACAATGAAGGCCCTAATCTTCATGTAGCAGAGTTCATGGTAGCATGTGTGGCTAATAATGCCAGAACCCTTGAGCATTGGTTAGCAATATTCCCCGCCACTTTCAAGGGTGCGGAATTTCAGTGGTATGAGAGACAAGCAGCAGGAACTTTTGGAACATGGGACGACCTCAAGTTGGTCTTCCTCACTAAATTCAGGTGTGAAGGTTTTGAAGAGGAGATGCGAGAGGAGTTCATGAACCTAAGTCAATCCTCTGGAGAAAGAGTAGAAGCTTACGTCTGGCGAATGGAATCTATCCTGAAGAGATGGACTACCCATCATTTGGACAAAGGTATCCAGAAAGGAGTGTTTCTTAGGGGCCTACAACCAGAAGTTCGCAAGTTTGTAGAATTGAGAAGACCAGTCAATCTGCAAGCTTCAGTGGAAGGTGTAAGATTGTATGACGAAGTTGAAGCAAGGCTGTCAATGACTCCAGGAAGAGAAGTCTTACCTCGTCCCATACCAGGAATGGTATACCCACTAAATGCAGTCCCACGAACAATTCCCTACCCCTATCCCCAGATGCAAATAGTGCCACAGTATAATGCACATAATCCGGTGTGGTCACCGCAGACGACAATGCCTCAAATGATGGTTCAACCACAACAATAGTGGCCTCAAACAGTTCCTTCAATGGCGACTCAACAACAGTGGAATCCTACCAACTGGAATCAACAACCCCAAGTCTCAATAGGAGCCCTGAATCAGAGCCAGAATAGAGGACCTTCTGGACCGACCCAACCAGTTTATGTGGTAATTACAGACGCTTCCCAAAATCCTACTACAAGTACTTCAGGAGGTGAAAATCTGAAGGACTACTTATCCAACTCAGTTGCAAATATCAAGAAAGAGCTTCTGGATATGATTACAAAGCACCTACATACGCTGAAGGTGAATACCGCCAATATATCCAATCCTGTGGGAGCTAAAAGAGATGTGATGCACTCTAATACATGGTGTGGAAAGTGTCATCAAGCGGGACATTTAGCCACTAAATGTATATGAAAACCAACCATTCCTGGATCCTTATGTTCCTACTATTTGCAGAAGAACCATACAAAGGATATTTGCTCTTTGAAAGAGATGCATGAACGAAGACATAAGGATGAAAATGTAAGATTTAACTTGGTAGAATCCAAAATGACAACACAGGATATTGGACCAAAGCCTAGAGAATTTGGTTCTAATTTTGGTTCGAGGAGATTTCCCTCTCAAATTTACAGAGGATGACAGTCTGGCGGTGGTTAGAGATTAGAGGTGGAATGTTATAGGTGTGGAGAAAAGGGACATATCTCCCCGAATTGTTCAAACCCTAGATGATCTGTGGATTACAAGCCCTTATGCAGCCGATGCAAAGGAGAAGGCTACAATGCAAAGGACTGTCCCAGTCCAGTCCCTGTAAAGGCCAATGCCATTGATAGATAACAGAAGGTACAAGAGCCTGCTTCTAATTTGGTAGAGTTGAAAGTTGCCGTTGTTACACACACCAAGAAGAAGGAACTAGTGGTTTAGAATGAAAATAACTCTCCTGCCAAGACTATGAAGTTCAATCTACCTACAAAGAGGCAAAATAATATAGAATAGAATAGTGCAGTACAGAGCACTACAGTGCCATAGAGAGCTATAGAGACGGTCCCAGAGACCAAACCAGAGGCCCAGGAGATGGATGATACAAAAGAACTTCTAGAAACAGAGAAAGTGTCGATGTTGCAATTGTTAGAAGAGAACGGAAAGATGAAAATGGGTGTAGCCCCATTCCCCAACTGGTTGGAGAAGCATGTGGATCCTATCAAAGATTATGACTTGGTCAAAGACCTAGACACTTTTAAACCAAACTTAACATTCCAGTAGTTCCTGATGTTGTCTTGACAAGAAGGCGTGGACTAAGGATCGCTCCTTCAACAACGACCAAGACCAATAAGGCCCCGGAGCCTGTAAAGGAAGTAGATGTGGCTAATGCCTTCCTAGATCCTGGAACCCCAGAGATTTGTGTATGGATAGAAGGATGCTTCATTTTAGATGCATTGATTGATGGAGGCTCATCAGTAAACATAATGAAGGATGTCACAATGAAGGACTTAGGAATTCAACCTACACAGTGGCTTATCAGATTGGCAGACCAAAGCAGAGTCAAACCATTAGGCATCTACCCATATGTAAAAACAACCCTTGCAGGAAGAGACTATTGGCTGACATACTTGGTGGTCAAACCAAATTCTTATGAGACCTCATACCCTTTGTTGTTGAGAAGACCTTGGCTTTTTGAAGCAAGAGCTAGGACGGACTGGTTCAAAGGAACCCTAAACCTAGGTAGAGGACCCAACAAAGTGGTGTTAAAGTTGTATGGATCACAAAAAGGCAATGGTTCTACATCCATTGAAGTCATAACTGACTCCTCTAACGAGGTAAAAGATGGTACAGCATGAGATGAAGAGGCTATTAAGAAGATCTTTCCTAAGAAAACAGAGGCACAGTTCTTAATAGTGGACATTATAAGCCAACTACCAAGGGAAGAAAAATCCTTGTCCGTGGGTGAATACCTCCTGCCTCAACTAGAATTAACTTTTGAAATCACCTCTAACAGTGAAATAGAAGCATGGATGTATTGTTCTCTCTATTACATGACAGTCGTAGAGATAGTAAAGAGACAATACAGAGACAGTACAATTATAGAGCGGAGACAGAGCAGAAACGGTACAGTTACAGAGCAGAGACAGTACAGAGACATAGCAGATATAGAAACAGTCACAGAGACAATAACAAATACAGAGCGAGAGCGAGAGGCAGAAGCAGAATCAGAAGCTGTGACAGAAGAAGAAGCAGATGTAGATGCAAAAGATCTGTTCTTCTCCTACAGAGCCTATACAGAAGCAGAGACAGAGCCTCTAGATAAAGAGGATGAAAATGATGAGGAAGAAAATGAAGTAGTTTATGAAAGTGTAGATGAAGAATTTCCTCTGATAGCAAATGATCTTGTTGACGTCCCTACAGAGGCCTCAGAGGCTGAAGATCTCAGGGTGTTGGATGGAATGACTATGGTTCCATTTGGGTTAACCAATGGACCACAAAGTATGTAGAATCTGTATAAACAATGGATTAAAAGCATAAAAATTAAGTTCACCAGTGGCTCTTATCACCCTGACCGTTCAGTCCAAAGAAAAGATGATGATGATGCCCCCTGCCAATAGAAGCCAAAGCCCTCAAAGCCCCGACCTCTAGCAGGTTCGTGCTATGTGACATTCTTGGACGCATCCTCTGAAGATGAATCCCTAAGTCTAGAAGAAATTACCACTCATAGAGAAGCAAACAAAGCTCTAATACCCTTTCAGCAACCTAAACAGATGAATGAGTCATCTGTTCAGAAGGAGGACACTGGTTCTAGTGGAACATCAGATGAGGATACTACTTTCTTGAAAGAGTCAGACCTCTATCCAAAAACAATCCGTGGGACATTCATCTGTCAAGTTGAAGGTGAAAGACAAGTAATGTTCTTGGATACTAAAGATATCGAATGTCACCTAAAAGTGGATGTCAATCTTCTAGAAGAAGAATTAGTGGTCATGCGAGACCTACTCAAGGAGAACTTAGATGTGTTTGCTTTGTCATAGAAAGACCTGAAGGGGATTGATCCCACAGTATGCCAACATCACATTGACCTAGAGCCTGATGCCAAACCTATAAGGTAAAGACAAAGACGTATGAATCCTCATTATTCTGCTCTGGTGAAGGCTGAATTATTGAAACTTCTTGAAGCATAGTTCATTTATCCCATGGCTAACAGTGAATGGGTTTCGCCCATTGTGGTAGTACCCAAGAAGAATGGAAAACTTCAAATATGTGTTGACTTCCGAAAGCTCAATTCCAAGACGAAGAAGGATCATTTCCCTATCCCTTTTATAAACCAATTGTTGGAAACAGTGGCAAGCCATGAGCTGTATTCCCTCTTGGATGGATTTAGTGGATATAACCAAGTCCAAATTGCAGAAGAGGACCAATCTAAAACAACCTTCACCACAGAATGGGGAACCTATGCCTATAGAGTGATGCCATTTGGGCTGTGTAATGCTTCTGCCACCTTCCAACGAGTAATGATGGCTGCCTTCTAGAATCATCTTCATGATTTCATCAAGGTGTATCTTGATGACTTATGTGTCTATAGCTTGATCCGTGAGCACTAGAGACACCTAGAGCAATGTTTTGATAGATGCCAAGAGTATGGGATTTCTCTCAACCCACACAAGTGTGTCTTTGGTATTTTATCAGGAGTTCTTTTGGGCCATATTGTCTCTGCACAAGGGATTGCAACAAAACCTGCAAAGATTGAGAAGATTGCCGCTTTAACAGTACCAACAAACCTCAAGTAATTAAGAGGATTTCTTGGACATGTGGGATACTACAGTAGATTTATTGCACATTTTGCAACCAAGGTAGCCCCTCTATACAAGCTCCTAAGGAAAGACGCAGATTTCCTTTGGACTGATGACTGTGAAGAAGCCTTTAATCCCCTAAAACAATGCCTGATCCAAGCACCTATCTTACAGCCTCTTGATTGGACGAAGGAGTTCCATGTGCACATAGATGCATCAGTTGAAGGGATAGCTATTGTCCTATGTCAAAAGGGCCCCTCTAAATTAGATCAATCCATTTATTATGCAAGCCGAAAGGTCACTGATAGGGAACGAAACTACACAATGAGATAGAGCTTGAGTGCTTGGCAATGGTGTTTGCACTGGAGAAGTTTCGACACTATGTATTATCAACACATTTCAAGTTCTATGTGGATCATGAAGCCCTATCCTTCCTGATGAACAAAGCCGATGTTAAAGGATGACTGATGAGATGGTTGCTCCTATTCCAGGAGTTTGATTTTGAAGTGGTAACTAAGCGTGGCCATTCCCATGTCCTAGCCGATCATCTATCACGGATCCCTCAAACAAAAGAAGAGGAATAGGATAATCCAGACCTTCCTGATGCTTCTTTGTTTCTAGTTGAAACAGTTACTCCTTGGTATGCAGACATAGCCAACCTCCTACTAACTCAATAGTATCCTCCTCGCATCTCAAGTCATGAGATTGGATGAAAAGTCATAAGAACATTTTTTGGGTGTGTTTTAGCAGTCTATGGTATAAAAAACTAGAAAACTGGAAACTAAAATGCTGAAATTAATTTTCTAAAACTTGTAAAACACATTAAAATGAGAAAAATGGGAATTTTGGCAATATAAACGAGAAAACATGGAATAAAATACCAAAAAAACCTACAATTGTATTGTCCAAAAACCTAAGAGCCACAGCTCACAAATAACACTAATTTTTTGTAATTTTTATTGATAAAAAATAGGGAAAAAATAGTAGAAAATAAGAAAAAATGGATTTTAAATACAGAAAAACTAGAGAACGATCAAGGAAAAAAATTTAAAAATTATGTACATGTTCGTGAATGTATAATGTGGGTAAGGTATGAGGATTTGTGTGGATTTATCTTCATTTGTGTGTTTTTGTGTGTATTTACCACTTTTCCTATGAGAAACACACATAAAACAACCCTTTCATCTATCAATGCATGCAAAATATTAAACGGTAGGGAGTGTTGAGAATCAGCAATCACACTCAAACAGCCTCTTTGTATGGAGTCTCAGGGTCAAGGACATGCAGGCTAACTTATCCCATATGCACAATGGTGCTTACTGCAGTTTTCCTACTTTCCTATAAAGCATTGTACTTGCTTCCTTTCTTAATGCAATGATAGTACTCTTTTCATTTTAGTAAAGTGTCAATGTCATTGTCCACATACACAAGATTGTGTTTATGAGTCCAAGTCTCAATCTTGGAACCTAATTCACTTGTGTAACAAACAGTGTCCTTTCCATCATGAGTCTACACTTATTTCTTCATCCTCCATAGCTTCCGGTTATTGCCATGCTCTAGATCCCGCATTTCTCACATGGTATCAGAGCACAGTTGAGCATGGCTTAGCATGTTTCAGGTCCTCTCTCTGCTCTCTCAGTCTCTCATAATCTCTATCCAGCTCAGCTCAAGTGTTTGACTTCATCTCCAACTCCATTTTCACTCTCTACCCCTTGGCAGCCATAGCCAACCTGCAACCTACCTCTGTTGAAGGAGCTGGATCTCCACTTACAGGGCATATCTTCACTTGCTTCCTTTTGGGAAAGTGTTCCCCTGCTTCCAGAGCTTCTTCTTGTCACATCAATCTAGGACATTGGACCATCTGGAGCTCAGCATTGTGAAAATCCCCAATCTCTGCTCTGTGTCTGCCATAGCCAGACAGGACCTACCTTGCTTGGAGCTTCCATAACTCTTCAACCAGGCCATTTCAGCCCACGATTTCTTCTGGAGAGTTGTTCCTCTGCTCAAGGCGCTTCATCCTGGCACGATAATCGATGACATTGCTGCTCCCTGGCTTCAGCATTGCGCAAATCGCAGATTCTTGTCAGAAATGTGCCTGCTGCTGTTCGACGTGTCTGCGTGCTGCATACTGACCACGATTTTGATCATCATGATGGGGCTTTGATAGCCCATGAAGTCAGCTTCCTAGGCATGTAAAATTTTTTTAAAATGATCAAGTATAGCTCCTGCAATGTTGAAAAAACCAGGCCCTTGTCTCAGAAACCCTAATTCCACCATAGCCAAAAGCTTCAAAATCTTGACATTTTTCACTGTTTCTCTCACTGAAGTTATCAACAGTGATTTTAATCACTAAGCAATACTCTCTGAAGTTCATTAAAGTACTGTCACTCAGATCTGAAGGCATCAGTATCAAATCAAGAAGGGGAAGATCACTTGGATTTTAAAAGAGTAAAAGACTTTTGCAGATTTGGTATTAATTGACACTCAGTTAGTGTTTTTCAACACTTGTGTCTCTCAATCAATTCTTCTGTTGCTCAAATCCAATAAGTCTGAAGGTGATTTGCTACTGTTCCCGTAAATCTAACATGGGAAAAGACTCTCCAAATGCTCGATTCAAAGGAGTCGGATTCCACACTTGGCAAACCCGCATCAAGCTCATCCTGATGAAGAAGGGTCTCTGGGCCATCACAAATGGCAAAGAGAAGAAACCTCGGGACGCGGACCTTGCAACTACTTGGCAAAAGAATGATGACAGAGCTCAGGCCATTATCAAACTGGAGCTAGACGACAGTTATATCCATCATGTGGATAACTGTGAGACCTCACAGGATACATGGAAAAGACTTGACACCCTGTACTGTGCACAATCTAAATCATCAAAGTATGGTCTCCTGATTGAATTCTTCAGGCTTGAAATGAAGTCCAGCACATCACTTGCCACACATCTCAATTACATGGAAGGACTCCTAACCCAACTTGCAGGAATAAACATTAAAATGGATGAAGATGTTTGCATCGGTGTTCTACTTAAGAGCTTGCCTCCTGAATATAATAACGTATCAACAACTTTAATCAACATGCCAAATCCTGAACTTGTTGATATCCAGGCATCACTATTAGAAGAAGAAAAGAAGCTAAAAACCAAAGAAGAACCAAGTACCTCTAGAGATGAGCATGCATTATATGTTGGCAACAGGTACAAAGGCAAGAAGGATCAGCTCTTTTGTGACTTCTGCAAAAGGACCGGACACACCGAGAAATTCTGCCACGCAAGAAAGAGATCCCAAAAAGCCTATCTAGTCGCAGTCAAAGAAGAAGAAGAAAATGGAGCAAAGGAAGAAGATGAAGATGAAGACCACCAGGATCGGAAGGACAAGACTCATCAGTCCTTGTACTCTCATAATTCTGATAGACTGTTTTAATAGCCTTGTATTTTCCTTGCCCTAATGCTTCCTGCCATAAGCTTTGTAAACTCCTTATGTAACTTGGCATTACAGTCCCTGTACACTTTGTGAGGCCCCTGTTACAGCCTCTGGATGTCCACCATGTTTATGGTACCCACACTTAGCTTTTTCTGCGACAGCCTCTGGTGTTTTGCCATGTCTGTGGTATGCCCACACTTTGCAGGTGGTTCTCATTACAGCCTCTACACACTCTGTGCCTTTCCTAGTTGTGATTGAGGAGGGGTGTTGAGAATCAGCAATCACACTCAAACAGCCTCTTTGTATGGAGTCTCAGGGTCAAGGACATGCAGGCTAACTTATCCCATATGCACAATGGTGCTTACTGCAGTTTTCCTACTTTCCTATAAAGCATTGTACTTGCTTCCTTTCTTAATGCAATGATAGTACTCTTTTCATTTCAGTAAAGTGTCAATGTCATTGTCCACATACACAAGATTGTGTTTATGAGTCCAAGTCTCAATCTTGGAACCTAATTCACTTGTGTAACAAACAGTGTCCTTTCCATCATGAGTCTACACTTATTTCTTCATCCTCCATAGCTTCTGGTTATTGCCATGCTCTAGATCCCGCATTTCTCACAGGGAGAGGGGGGTTTGAGCATTGAAACATAAATTTATGTATTGTATCATGCATATAGAACATCGTTTAAAATAAAGAGAAAGGCAGCATGAGTGTAAGGCTCGGTGTCTTCTCTCATCGCAGTACATAAACGTTAGTGTGGAAATCATGGAAAGAATGGATTGGCACAATGCACAAGGCTGTTTTTCTCTTGTTTGAGCACTTATCCATACATACCTTTGCATTGAGCATCGTCAAATGGTATCAATGTGACAGACTCCTGGATGCAGAGCAATTGATTTTTCGTAGGACTTGACCAACGCAGAGCGAGAAAGGATGACCCAAGCCATAGGTTTAATTAGTGGGTCCTGGGAGATAGTCAGTGAGGATTGGTACATTCTTGGATCATTAAATATATTGGTACCAAGAATGGACTATGTTACGCATGTGCTTCATGTGTTAGCGATGCATCGAGGGGCCAATCCCCAAGGTGTAGGAGAGTCGCAGTGGGGCCACGACAATCAGCCGATGGGCTGCCTCCTTATGTTGTTCTACATGGTGATTTACACCTGAATGTGTAGGGTCTCCCTTTGAGGAGTTTGAGAGGGTTAAAAGTTAGACCAGAGATAAAATACAAATGCAAGATATCTGTTAGATAGCAGGATGTGTCCCATAGACGCTCTTGGCTGCGAGGTTGTGGGGTTGTCCAGTGCATGAGGTCCGGCTAGTGGCATAGTTAGTGCCAGCCCATTTTAGGTCCCATTAGTGGTGCATTTTTCGGGAACCGCCTCAAAGTGGTGGTTCTCGAATCTAGGGTCTCTAGGGACCACGTAGTCGGTGTATGTTTCCCGAGAGGGGTCGTCAAGCCGAGTTACAAAAGCAAGAACGTGCTGAGAGAGCTAGATGGAGGGCTAAAATTTTAAGATGTTATTCTCCTCGAAGGAACAGCCCGATACGCATAAGAGGCAGTGGTCTTAGTAACCCAACTGCTGCACATAGTCCTTTAGGTGTAGGAGGAAGCACAAGTCCTTTCTCTCTCCCACAAAGTCAACCCGCTTCAAGTGGGGGTGTGATCCCGTCAGTCCAAACTCCTATTGTCAATCTGGTTATCGTCATGGCACAACCCATTGCAATTCCTGCAGGGATGCCTGATCTGCGAGCTTTAGGAGTTCATTTGCCCATTTTTAATGGGTTAGCTGAAGAAGATGTAGAGTTTCACATTTGTGAATTCCAAAGATTAATGTTTAATTACCGTATCCAAGATGAGGGACATCTTGTGATGTTCTTTAACATGACGTTAAAAGGAAGGGCTGCAGTATAGTATCATAGCATAGAGGCTGGAACCATAACTACAATTGACCAATTTTATGCAGTTTTCTAAGGAGAATATGCCCCTGAATGAGGTGGCCAATACTGGTTACATGTTTTGAATGTAACACGCCAAGAACCCCATGAGAATGTGAAAGCCTATGCCAAGAAGCTTAAGGAAGTTTTTCGTAAGTTACAAACTTACATTCCTATTTTGCCAGTTGCCCAATTGCAATACTTCTTGCATGGATTGGATTTCAATATTCAAGTACAATTGAGAAGTGTGGCTTTGGTTGATATAGACACCGCCATCACATGAGCAGAAGGAGTAGAGTCATGACTACAAATGGCCTACTCCTCTCGAATAAATCTTAAAAAATGGAGGTCAAGGATAGCCCTGGCTAACTTGAATGAGAGAGGAAGCATGGTTCAAAATGTACCTTTGTTGCCAGCTTCTCCCAGTGTGACTATAACTATGGCCAGTCAGTTGGCTCCACCAAATGTTGGAGGCCAAGCTTCGAACCCTAATGTTGTTCCTATGAGTCAACAACCAAGGCCCGATCAAATTTTTAGGCCAATGGAACGACGGATAGATGATCAAGGCTATGAATCGAGTGCCTCTAATGTCCTTGGCGAAGTTAAGGATATGATGAAGCACTACACAGACATGATTTGTGAACAATATGAGAAAATAACTGTTGATGTCAATTTCCTAAAGAAGCGGCAGAATCTGATAGGGAGTTGACGCCCTGAAGAGGTTGCCCCTCAAGATTCAGCTGTAAGTGATGTGGCAAACAACATTTCCCTAGAAACTGTCCAAATGTTAAATGTGATATTTGTGGTAAGTCGGGCCATTTAGCCGCTACCTGTTGGAGTAAGATTAGTTCCCTTCAACAAGGGAGTAAATAGCTAGGTCTAGTTAATCATAGAGCACAAGGTAATAACCTCTAGCAAAATGATGGACCAAGACAAATACTGCAAAGGGGAAAGGCCACTATAGAGGAGTTGACCCAGGGAAATGGAGTCAGCCTTATTGAGGTTGTACACGTCAATGGCGCTAAAACCTCTAGCCTACTTGCCATGATAAGAGGCCAAAAGGCTAAAGAGGGTGACAAAGATAATGCAAAACCAGTCAAGGAAAACCCCAAACAAGGGGATAAGGGGATGCAAGTTTTGAATCGTGGTGTGGAAGGTGGACCTCTAAGGCATGTTGACAGAAAAGTTGACCCTAAGAAGGATAAGGAAGTGCTAAGAAAGAAGGCAAGAGCTAAAAAAGAAGCACCAAAGCCAGTCCCGAGACCAAAAGAGAGAATGGTTTGGCGAGAAACGAGAGCTTTGGCCAATTATCATGATTTTGATTTAGCAAGTTCTCTTTGCAAAGTCAAACCAGATGTAAACCGCTTATAGTTGATTAAATTATCTCCAAGAGTACGCAAGGAATTCAAGAAGATCCTGGGTATTGGGTATATTGTAGAACCTTTGGGCATAGCACGAGTTGGGGAAGATTGGTTTGAACATGCTGAAAAGAATTTCCCGAGGGTTCCAACATACGTGGATGGAATATTAGTGGAGCATGCTATCGTAGACATTGGGTCCTCCGTCAATATCATGAGTTCAGAGTTGATGGAGAGGCTGGGTCGAGGCATCCAAAAAGATGGTTCCACCCTTCTTAGAATGCCTGATGATAGTCTAAGGTAGCTAGAAGGTTGTGTTACTAAAGTCCATGTTACAGTTGCAAGTGTAGAATGCTTGTTGGACTTTAGAGTGATAAGATTTGCAGGACATCCTAGCTATTGAGTCTTTCTAGGCACGCCTTGGATCTTACGAACAGACTATCAAGTCGATATACCCGTCGATCGAGTGATTCTAGGTAGAGCTGCTAATTGGGTAATAGTTGATGCTTACCCTGAGTCTCGGAGTGAGAGAGCTCCTTTATCCTCTATTGAATTAGAAACCGCCGATGATCCATCTGGTAGTGAGACATAATCCAGTTTTTGATGAATCTAGAGAGGGGTCCACTACAGAGGATATTTATAAGATAACTCTAAATGATTTGATAGAGCCTCAGGATAGGATAAGAGATGCCGATGTGATTGAGTTGGACCTTGGCATGCCAAATGATTCATGGCCAATTAAATTAGGTTCCATGCTCAGTTTAGTAGAAAGGGAGGACTATGTGTCATTGATTCAAGAATTCCGCGACATCTTTGCTTGGAGTTATGACGAGCTGAGAGGCATTTCTCCTAGCCTGGCTATTCATACTATTCCTGTAAAAGAAGGCAGTCATCCTCTGCGTCAGAAAGTAAGGTGTGTGTCTTTTGAACTGACAAATGGGTTGTTTGAGGAGTTACAGAAGCTACGAAAAGCTGGTTTAATCTTCTCTATACAGCACACAAAATGGTGTTCACCAGTTGTCATCAGGAAGAAGAAAAACAACCAGATCCGACTATGTGTAGATTTTAGAGAGTTGATTAAGTAGACTGTTAAGTATTACTACACACCATTTATTGACCAGATTTTGGATCAATTAGCAGGTAGGAAAATATATTCGTTTATGGATTGCTTTGTAGGATACAACTAGATGGCAATTGCAGAGCAAGACAAGCTGAAAACGACATTCATTACTATTTTTGGTACCTTTGCATACCATGTAATGGCCTTTGGTTTGTGCAATGCACGTGGATCATGTCAACGAACAATAGAAAAGACCTTTGGTGACATCTCCCCCCAGATGAGTTGAAAATATTTATCGATGAACTGGGAGTAGCCACTATAAGGGAAAGGATGTTGATTATCTTAAGAAAGTGTTTTGAGCGTTGCAGACAATTTGGCATTGCTCTTAACCCATGAAAGTGCATCTTTGGAGTGCCTTATGGGCTATTGCTAGGCCATCTGGTCATTTCAATAGGGATCGCGGTTGACCCTGAAAAGATCAAGGTTATAGTCGCTATGAGTCCACCACGCACTTTGAAAGAGGTACATAGCTTTCTGTCATTGATAGGGTACTATCGGAGGTTCATAAATGCCTTGGCAGAAAGGACGTTGCTACTAACGAACTTATTATCCTTTAGCTGTCTATTTGTATAGAGCGACCCTTGTGAGGTAGCTTTTGAGAATGTGAAATAGGAGCTAGTCAAAGTACCAGCTTTAAAAGCACCTAAAAGGAGCAAGATATACTACATATTTTCAGTAGCCACCATGCATAGTACCAGCTACTGTTTAGCCCAAATCTGGGAGGAAAAGTGGTATCATCCGATAGCTTTTGCTAGTCAAAAGTTGGGCATATCAGAAATTAACTACATCTACATGGAGAAGTTGTGCCTTGCAATGGTCTTTGCAACTAAAAAATTTAGGCACTACATCCTCTATGAGAAGGTAGTTTTCTATACAAAGGCGGAAGAGCTTAGATTGCTTATGAACAAGCTACAACCGCCTGATCATTTGGAAAAGTGGTTAATCACTTTGCAGGAGTTCGATTATGAGATTAAGAGTAAGCCACTGAGGTTGTAGGGTATTGTGGAAGGCCTTGTGGATTTCGAGGAGCCAAAAGAGACTTTGGCTGAAGGAAGTGATATTGAAGAAATGTTTAAAATTGATACAGCTTCTATCGCATCTTGGTATGCTACTATCATGCATTATCTATCAACAAGAGAGATTGGAGTTGGTTTATCAAAATCAGAAAAGAGGAAAATCAGATAACAGGCTTTTAAGTTTTCCTTGATCGCAGGAACACTATATCGATAGGGTGTTGATGATATCTATCACTGATGTGTGATGCCTGATGAGGTTCCTTTCATCTTGGAAGAGTGCCATGACTCCGCATGTGGAGGGCACTTCGCTAGGCAGTTGACGGCACAGAAAGCTTTAAGAGCTGGATATTGGTGGTCGTCCATCTTCCAAGATTCCTTTGAGTATGTTAAGAGATGTGATACCTATCAAAGGCATGACAACAGAGAGAATAGGAAACGCCCACTTACGCCTATCATGGCTATCCTTTCATTTGAGAAGTGGGGCATTGACTTTGTGGGTCCTATCACCCCATCGTCTACTACTCAGAAGAGATACATTATAGTAGCAACAATCAATTATTTATAAAATGGTCAGAAGAACCGGTAACGAGGTAGGACAATGCAAAAGAGACTGCAAGTTTTCTCTTAGAACACATTATCTACCGTTTTGGTCCACTGAAGGAACTAGTGTTGAACTGTGGAACCCACTTTTTGAATAAAGTAATCAACTGCTTGACTAGAGCTTGGCAAATCAAGCACAACAAAATGACCCCTTATAATCTACAAGCAAATGGACAAATCGAAAGCACTAATAAGCAACTTGTGGGTATCTTGCCTAAAATAGTCTCTGAGAAGAAACGAGACTAGGACAAGAAGTTGTATATGGCAGTATGGGTGTACAATACAAAGTTTAAGCGAGCTACCGGCCATACTCCATTTAATTAGTTTATGGGGAAGAGTGTGTGTTACCCCTCGAAATTGAGTTGCCAACCATACCGTTTGCAATTAACCACTCTTGGGAGACGAGGATGCACTCTTTGAATGTTTCATGACCATAGCCCACTTGGATGAGCTGAAATTGTAGAGCTTATTACACCAGGAGGTAGCTAAACGTTAGATGAAGCAGTTGCACGATCTTAAAGCAAAGGAGTATACCTTTAAAAAATGGCAATTAGTTCTGTACTACGATGCACGTAGGGAGCTGTTTGCAGGGAAGCTGGAACCTAGCTGGGATGGCCCCTACAAGATTGTTACGATAGGAAAAAATAAGTCTACAGCTCTACTAGCTGATCTACAGGGAGTAGAATTTAAAAATAAGGTTAATCTTAATAAGATTAAACCTTATTACTTCTAAGTGTGCTAACACGAAAAAATGCATTGCAAGTCCATGTTGGGGCTGATTCGAGACCTACAAAAGAGCTTAAGCCGATTAATGGGGCAGTTAATCCCTTATTTGGAGCACCCATATCTAGAGCAAAGATACCATCAGGGGAAGCTTATCTGGTGGAGCAAAGGATATAAAGTAATTAAGCAAGAAGACGGAACCTTTGTGTGGGAGATCAAAGTCTTCTGCCATCACTGCTTACGAATGTTGACAAGTATCCGTATTGAGTTTAATGAAAAAGGGGGAATGGAGCCGTTAGTTCATCCTCTAAATATGCTAAAATTCAACTATCATAATTAGGAATAGAGGATTTTATGATGGCAGGTTGTGTAAACCCATTGTGGACGTACACATTATATTTTGACGGAGCATTGTAACGTGTCCACTAGAATCATCCAGGACACGTCTTAGCAGTCCATCAGAAAGGATGTCTAGAAAGCTCCGCCCGGCATTCCTATGGAATGTTACGGGATTTGCGATCTAGGTCTTCCCGTGTCTGCCACGTAGCGGAAGTATCCTGGCCGTTCCCACTTAGGATCGACCTGAATTAGGGTTTTCCTGATTTGGTCATTAGCTAACAACAACTAGCGTCACACCCGAGCGAACTACTTTACACAGAAACGCCAGGTCCGAAGAGGATTCACGCTGCACTTGGTTCAAGGAGAATGGGAAACGAGAGGGATGCAAGGCTCAACCTCTCTGCCATAAGGCATAGTCCCATTCCTATTCCCCTAAAACAACGTAAATCGGGTAAGACGTAACTCTAGGTCATCGCTCTCATTTATTTGTTTTGATGATGATGATCATCCCGCTGTTCTTCGAGATTTTTGAGAAAATTTCCCGGCTAACCGGGACCACCCAACCGTAGGACGGACCCATGGCCCATCCTCCGCACTTTCCTCAGTTTGTTTTAGTTATGTAATTATCTAACACATTAATTTGACCTATAACAATCAGCTTCTTTAATTACTCCTGTTAAGCACTGGTTCCTTCACGTAATCTTATCACCTAACATAGAAAAACAATATCAGACAAATTCTTTATTATCATTTCATCATTTTATCTTTGAAATACAAGGAGTTCCACCCGTAGGCTTGTCCATAATCCGCCCGAAGGCTATCGAGTAATTCGCCAGGGATCACTATTCTAAGCTTCCGCCCATAGACTAGTATGCGGGCCTCGAGATCCAATCCCGAGTCACGTTAGCCTCTTGTGCAGGACCCGGAAGGCGAGGGATTTACGGCCAGAGCCCCCCTGGCACCCAAGCGTCCTCCTGCTCCAAATAGAGCTCAACAGAAAGACCTCTTGCGGCGGGTTTGGTCCACGTTCCCGGCGTGGTCAACAACCCCCTTGGTTAAGGTCATGCAGGTAGTCGGGGGTAACTGAAGCTGCCTCTCCCTTCAAGCCTTCAACCTGAAGCTTTAGATATCTTTTCATCCTTTAGTTCCTTGAGCAAACAATGTAAACAGTGCTTTCTAAACTGTTACAAGCACAATCAATTCCAGTGGTCGTTTATTTGGCCAATTTCTAAGGAGTGAATCCTTCTCTCCGAATGCATCTAGCATTCGATCCGGGATCAATTGCAACTTGGCAAGATCCCCAAGGGATTGTTTGTTCACCCTATTGTCCTTGGGTTAGGGCCATACCCTATTAACCCAACTTAACCAATACCTTAGGTTTTATTAACAGTAAATCCTGGCGACCATGTCGCTCCAATTTATTGATTGATCATTTTCTTCCAAGCAAATACCTAACTTCCCTTTACTTGGCAAATTTTCCCAAGAAAGGTGATATAACAGGATGACTACTCATCCTCTTGCAAGTTAAACTTGCGCAATAACTTGCCAACCTCATTCCAAGAAATGGCAAAACTCTCTTGTGAACAAACCACAAGTCTATGCGATGTTGCAACTTATTGCACAAGTGTCGCATATATTCCATGGGATCATTTCATCCATTGAAGGGCGTTTTCTGGTCACAAAATTATCTCCAGACGAGAAGCACGGTGTAGGGTGTCTTCTTACCCAACCCATTCCTAATTACACTAGACTGACAACGTTTGGTCCTAGGGGTTCCAACTCAATTCGAGTTACATCATTTGAATGAGTGATCCTTAGGGTAGAAACCCTAGATCGTTTCTTGCAAGCCCATCTAATTGTCCCTACATCTTGTGAATGTGGGTAGGACCTTTGGGTATGAGGGTTTCGACTTGGCAACAAGTGCGAAACTAGGTCAAGTCCTTAACGTGCTAAACCCTAGTTAGCACTTGGAGTATTTATTGTATCGATTGAACCATCCTATGCAAATACTTTGCGGTTTAAGTGATTTAGGTATTCAAGTTTACTTGTCTTGCGATAAGGACGAACCATTCCTAGAGATGTTTACTTGATCTAAAAGGGGAAAACTAGTTGCATTTTGTCCCAATTTACGTAAGCACATGATTCATTGCTTCTACGTACGACTAGATTCACAATCCCTAACTTTTCTTGTTAAGGCCAAAAGGCATGTTAAATTTTGGCATAACTTCCATTGATCCTACTAGGACTTGCATTCACGAATCATGCTCACAATTCTTTTTCTAAGCTTTTTAAGATTTCATGCTTAATGAACCATGCAACCTTTCCTTAACTACATCTCTTGATGAATGAAATTCTTACGTACGATGAATGTGCAACATGCAATCCTTTCCTAACTACACGTAGTTAAATGAGATTCATACCAATTGAAGCTAGAGTTAACCTATTTAATGTAGCCCTTAGAATTATTTCCATGCTTTGCTATTTCCTACGGGTGATAATGACTTCCTTAATGAATCATCACCAAGAAGATTTATCTAAAAATATGACATGCCATTAATCTTTCCATGCCTAGTAAAAGATGTACCTCAATAATTTCAACCTTGTAATAAGGCAACAGTTGTCCTAGGCTCGTCACTTTTGAATGCACAAAAGGAAACTTACTGGTAAGGTCCTAAAAATGCATAGACACCTTATGTTCTTTTCATTGATTCCATTGAACGTACCAATGACCAATTTTCATATCTTGAGCTAATTCTAGTAAATGTTCAAATAGCCAATTCATTTTCCAATTGCATTTAACTTGACTAGTTGAATTTGAACATGCATGAGTGCTTCCTAATCCACGAAGTTATCGTGACTAATTCAATATTTTTGTGTGGAATCCAAATAGATAGAACCTAGGCTTGTGGACTCCGGAAAATATCCACGTAAATACTAGGAGAAGATCCTCTCGCACGCGTAGCTTGCGACTTCTTGGGGGCCATCATGACATAATTACGGACTTCCAGTTTGCCTTTGCCCTTACGCGATCGGTGAATTTGCTCACCTTGGTACGCAGCCTCAAGATCTTGCCCTTCTCCCTCGTACGCAGGAGATACCTTCACAGAACTTCGGATCTTTAAAAGGCTGGGCTTGTGAGACTTGGGCCTACGGGATTTGGGTGTATGGGATTTGGAGCTTTGCAAAAGGGGATTTGCAGAAAAGGGCTCTTGCGAATGAAGCTGTGGGAAATAAGCCTATGGAAAATGGGCTTTAAGGGAGGCCTTTTAACCCCCAGAATAGACCCCGTGTGCACAAGGTCTTAGGCCTTGTTTTTTTTTTTAAATAAGCTTCCCAAGCTTTAGGAAGCTTGTACTTCCCCAGGAGAACGCGGATGAGCGAAATGATTGAGGGGGGGCAATCTGATGACAACGATGGTGGCTTCAACCCGTGAAGTGGCGGCGGATTCGTAGGCAGTAGTGGTGATCCTCGGACTCGCAGCAGCCTCCCCCCTTTGGCAATGGCGCAGCAGCCTCTCCGCCTCGCAGCCTTTTCTCTCTTTCTCCACACCCTTAGCACAACGTCAACTGCTTTCTCCTTTCTCACTCCACGCAGCTGGCAGCTCTCTGCTTCCTCCTTCACGACTGCCTAGTGTCTCCACTCATCCTCTCCCTCTCACGGTAGCAGCAATGTCTTCTCTTGCCCCATGGCCAACCTCAGCAGTCTGACCATTGTCCTCTCTCCTCTTCAACACTCCCCTTCTCAGCTGGTGTCGATGTGGGCCTTCCTAACGCACAACAGCTCAAGCACCTTGTCCCCTCCCTCTCGACGGCTAGCATCAACCCTCATACTCCACGACAGCGACCAACAGCACCGTCAGAGTTCTTGAATCTTTCCTTTTTTCCCCCTTTCAAAGCTCCCATAGTCATGATTTTTATAGGGAGAGGGAGAGGTAGCTCCTTCCCCCACGTGGCATCGGGCATGCTTCGTTCGTCTCATGGCATCCAGCAAGCAGCTTGGTGGCCATTACTATTCCCTTCTGAGGGATAATCAATAAAAAATTTTGTCATTATCCTAACCTTTTAGCCTCCTAAGAGGAGATTCGCATGCAGAATGCGTGGTTTAGATCCATGAATGTTACATTCTCTCCCTCTTGGAGGAATTGAGATGTCCTCATCTCGAGATGAACTGGGGATATTGATGGTTGAGAGTGCTTTTATCCACCCAAGTAGCATCCTCCTCGGGATAATCTATCCATGGGACGAGGCATTCTCTCTAGGTTCTGGATTTCAGTTATCTCTCCCTAACATCTAGGATCCTATCAGGCCTTAGTTCAAGGACTTCTTGACTAGGCATTACAACTTGTTGGTCATCAAGTAAATAGTTAGGATTAGGTATATACTTCTTCAATAGACTAATATGGAATGCATTATGAACCCTTAGGTCCTCAGGGAGTTGCAGTCTATACACATTAGGTCTTAAGCACTTGAGGATTTTGTATGGTCCACAATACCTTGGATTTAGCTTCTTGCAATCTACTAAGGATAGAGAACTCTTCTTTGGGCATACGTGAATGAATACCATGTCTCCTTCCTCAAATATTCTATCTTGACACTTCCAATCCGCATATGCCTTCTGTCTATCCTTTGCAGCTTGGATGTCTCGAGAAAGGAAAATCATGAGCTTCGCACAATATCTTCTGCTTAAGTGACTGGCTTGCCGGTATACATGCTCTCATTCTATAGTAGAAAAGTCCACTATTGACAGAGAATTCATGATACTTAGCCTATAGCTTTTGTTCCTAGTCCTTGATAGAGATCTCTCTTAGCATCTTTTGATAGGCTGGATCATGGCATGCTTCTTCTCTAGCTAGCTCAAGTATTAGGTTGTTTGGCATGGACACCTTTGTAGCTAGAGATCTAGCTATTGATGGATTTTGCAAGGTTAGTGAATTAAGGAATGCCTTGCGATTGAGTGCATTAGCAACTACATTCTCCTTTTCAGGTCGGTACTTGATCTCAAGGTCATACTCCTCCAGCACTTCAATCCACTGACATTGCCTCATGTTGAGCTTGTTCTAGGTCAAATTCCACTTGAGACTTTTATGATCAGTCACTAGTGTAAACTTGTTACCCAACAGGTATTGTCTCCAAAGCTTGACAACTAAAAGTTAAGATGATGGGTAGCATAATTCTTCTCATGGCTCTTTAGTTTCTTGAAGATTATGCTATAGGATGACTTTCCTACATGAGCACAAATCCTAAGGCAAGCATGCTAGTGTCAGTTACTACCTCGAACTCCTTATTGTGGTCTAAAAGTTTTAGGATCGATGCTGATACCAAACTTTGTTTGTTCGGTAGTTGACCAAGCAATGTTTGCTTCTTCAGTAAGTCTGTCAAAGGTGCTGCAATCAAAGCATAGTTTTTGATGAAGACCCTACACCATCTTGTCAATCCAAGAAAGCTGCGTATTTCTTTGACAGTTGTTGGTATTGGCCATTCAAGCACATCTCTGACCTTGGCTGGGTTTAATGATATTCCTTCTGATGATACTATGAATCCCAAATATTCAGTCTGATGCTTGAAGAATGCACATTTCTTCATTTTTGCATATAGCTTATGAGACCTCATTGTCTCAAGGAAAATCCAGAGTTGGGGTTCATGACCTCCTTCCTGTTTGGAATAGACTAAAGTGTCATCAAAGAAAATGAGCACAAAATTATCAAGATATGGTCTAAACATATCCTGCATTAACCTATTGAGGGTGGCAGGCGCATTCGTAAGCCCTAATGACATAACTAGAACTTAAAGTGTCCATATCTAGTGTTGAAGGTCGTCTTTGGGGTATCTTCTTCCTTGATTCTTATCTGATAGTAACCAGACCTAAGATAATCTTGGAGAAGTTCTTCGCACCTTGAAGACTATCAAGAAGCTCATCTATTCTAGGAATATGATATTTGTTCTTGATTGTTGATTGATTCAACCCACTGTAATCAATACAGAGTCGAAGTGTTCCATCTTTCTTTTTCTGGAACAGTACTGGTGCTTCCCAAGGTGAACTGCTAGGACGGATGTAGCCCTGATCTAGCAGTTGCTTGAGTTTTTCCTTTCAGCTCAATTCCTTCCAGTATAGACATTCTATAGGGTCTCTTCGCAATTGGCGCAGCTCCTATTACTAGCTTGATCTCATGATCTACTTCTCTTTGAAGCGCGAGTTCTGTTAACTCTTCAGGAACTACATTCGCGTATTCCTTTAGCCAAGTGACCAAATCACTTTACTTCTCTATCAATATTCACAGTCAAGACAATCATTGATTTTTAACAAAAATTTATTCCGTTCATATCAGCATAGCCCTTACAATTATTTCTTGGGGCGATGGAACAAGTTAATACATTAATTCGAGGAGAATAAGATGTTGTTGCATTCAGCTACAGGAACTGAGTAGTAGTACAGATTGGAGTCATCGATTTTCAGGAATCGATAGTTCATTGGAAGATTAGGGTATCTTTTCCTTTGATATCCATTCTTCTCATGACGTCCCAAAACCTTGATTCGATCGATAGGGATTCTTTGAATCACTTCCCTGTACACATACTTATTCTGGTTAACCCTTCAACCCCTGACCTGTAGGGTTGCGTTTGCGTGAGCCTCAACAAAGACGAACAGCTTCACAATCTTCAAATCCTCCATCCACTTGATTCTCTTCAAGTTAATTTGAAGGTACGCAGGTCGATAGGCAGTTATGTAATAGATCCCTGAAACACCCATCCATCTCTGTTCCATGTACACAGGCGATGGATTGTGAATGCCGTCTAGGATGTTCATCATCTCAACCCTTTGTCGATAATTCGTGGAATGCATCGCGGTCATAAACATGACTCGGAACACTAAGAACCTGTTCCATGCTTCATAATTCTGCAAGACATCATTAAAAGTAAGGAAATGTTTGGGACAGTAACATTTGCTTTAATTTTTCTTATTAAAATTTCTTAAAAACAAGTCATTTGTTGGTTCGCTCTAATACCAACTGTAACGTGTCCACTAGAATCATCCAGGACACGTCCTAGCAGTCCATCGGAAAGGATGTCTAGAAAGCTGCGCCCGGCATTCCAATGGAATGTTACGGGATTTGCGATCTAGGTCTTCACGTGTCTGCCATGTAGCAGAAGTATCCTCGTCATTCCCACTTAGGATCGACCTGAATTAGGGTTTTCCTGATTTGGTCATTAGCTAACAGCAACTAGCGTCAGACCCAAGCGAACTACTTTACGCAGAAACGCCAGGTCCGAAGCGGATTCACGCTGCACTTGGTTCAAGGAGAATGGGAAATGAGAGGGATGCAAGGCTCAACCTCTCTACCATAAGGCATAGTCCCATTCCGTTCCCCTAAAACAGCGTAAATCGGGTAAGACGTAACTCTAGGTCATCGCTCTCATTTATTCATTTTGATGATGATGATCATCCCACTGTTCTTTGAGATTTTTCAGAGAAGTTCCCGGCTAACCGGGACCACCCAACCGTAGGACGGACCCATGGCCCATCCTCCGCACTTTCCTCAGTTTATTTTAGTTATGTAATTATCTAACACATTAATTTGACATATAATAATCAGCTTCTTTAATTACTCCTGTTAAGCATTGGTTCCTTCACGTAATCTTATCACGTGACATAGAAAAACAATATCAAACAAATTTTTTATTATCATTTCATCATTTTATCTTTGAAATACAAGGAGTTCCGCCCGTAGGCTTGTCCATAATCCGCGCGAAGGCTATCTAGTAATCCGCTAGGGATCACTATTCCAAGCTTCCGCCCGTAGACTAGTATGCGGACCTCGAGATCCAATCCCGAGTCACGTTAGCCTCTTGTGCAGGACCCGGAAGGCGAGGGATTTATGGCCAGAGCCCCCCCTGGCACCCAAGCGTCCTCCAGCTCCAAGTAGAGCTCAACGGAAAGACCTCTCACGGCGCATTCCGTCCACGTTCCCGACGCGGTCAACAACCACCTTGGTTAGGGTCAGGCAGGCAGTCGGGGGTAACTGAAGCTGCCTCTCCCTTCAGGCCTTCAACCTGAAGCTTTAGATATCTTTTCATCCTTTAGTTCCTTGAGCAAACAATGCAAACAGTGCTTTCTAAACTGTTACAAGCACAATCAATTCCAGTGGTCGTTTATTTGGCCAATTTCTAAGGAGTGAATCCTTCTCTCCAAATGCATCCAGCATTCGATCCGGAATCAATTGCGACTTGGCAAGATCCTCAAGGGATTTTTTGTTCACCCTATTGTCCTTGGGTTAGGGCCATACCCCGTTAACCCAACTTAACCAATACCTTAGGTTTTATTAACAGTAAATCCTGGCGACCATGTTGCTCCAATTTATTGATTGATCATTTGCTTCCAAGCAAATACCTAACTTCCCTTTACTTGGCAAATTTTCCCAAGAAAGGTGATATAACAGGATGACTACTCATCCTCTTGCAAGTTAAACTTGCGCAAGAACTTGCCAACCTCATTCCAAGAAATGGCAAAACTCTCTTGTGAACAAACCACAAGTCTATGCGACGTTGCAACTTATTGCACAAGTGTCACATATATTCCATGGGATTATTTCATCCATTGAATAGCGTTTTTTGGTCACAGAATTATCTCCAGACGAGAAGCAGGGTTTAGGGTGTCTTCTTACCCAACCCATTCCTAATTACACTAGACCGACAACGTTTGGTTCTAGGGGTTCCAACTCAATTCGAGTTTCATCATTTGAATGAGTGATCCTTAGGGTAGAAACCCTAGATCATTTCTTGCAAGCCCATCCAATTGTCCCTACATTCCGTGAATGTGGGTAGGACCTTTGGGTATGAGGGTTTCGACTTGGCAACAAGTGCGAAACTAGGTCAAGTCCTTAACGTGCTAAACCCTAGTTAGCACTTGGAGTATTTATTGTATCGATTGAACCATCCTATGCGAATACTTTGCGGTTTAAGTGATTTAGGTATTCGAGTTTACTTGTCTTGCGATAAGGACGAACCATTCCTAGAGATGTTTACTTGATCTAAAAGGGGAAAACTAGTTGCATTTTGTCACAATTTACGTAAGCACACGATTCATTGCTTCTACGTAAGACTAGATTCACAATCCCTAACTTTTCTTGTTAAGGCCAAAAGGCATGTTAAATTTTGGCATAACTTCCATTGATCCTACTAGGACTTGCATTCACGAATCATGCTCACAATTCTTTTTCTAAGCTTTTTAAGATTTCATGCTTAATGAACCATGCAACCTTTCCCTAACTACATCTCTTGATGAATGAAATTCTTACGTACGATGAATGTGCAACATGCAATCCTTTCCTAACTACACGTAGTTAAATGAGATTCATACCAATTGAAGCTAGAGTTAACCTATTTAATGTAGCCCTTAGAATTATTTCCATGCTTTGCTATTTCCTACGGGTGATAACGACTTCCTTAATGAATCATCACCAAGAAGATTTATCTAAAAATATGACATGCCATTAATCTTTCCATGCCTAGTAAAAGATGTACCTCAATAATTTCAACCTTGTAATGAGGCAACAGTTGTCCTAGGCTCATCACTTTTGAATGCACAAAAGGAAACTTACTGGTAAGGTCCCAAAAATGCATAGACACCTTATGTTCTTTTCATTGATTCCATTGAACGTACGAATGACCAATTTTCATATCTTGAGATAATTCTAGTAAATGTTCAAATAGCAAATTCATTTTCCAATTGCATTTAACTTGACTAGTTGAATTTGAACATGCATGAGTGCTTCCTAATCCATGAAGTTATCGTGACTAATTCAATACTTTTGTGTGGAATCCAAATAGATAAAACCTGGACTTGTGGACTCCAAAAAATATCCACGTAAATACTAGGAGAAGATCCTCCCGCACACGCGGCTTACGACTTCTTGGGGGCCATCATGACATAATTACGGACTTCCGGTTTGCCTTTGCCCTTACGCGATCGGTGAATTATCTCGCCTTGGTACGCGGCCTCAAGATCTTGCCCTTCTCCCTCGTACGCAGGAGATACCTTCACGGAACTTCAGATCTTTAAAAGGCCGGGCTTGTGAGACTTGGGCCTACCGGATTTGGGTGTATGGGATTTGGAGCTTTGCAAAAGGGGATTTGCAGAAAAGGGCTCTTGCGAATGAAGCTGCAGGAAATAAGCCTATGGAAAATGGGCTTTAAAGGAGGCCTTTTAACCCCCAGAATAGACCCCGTGTGCACAAGGTCTTAGGCCTTGTTTTTTTTTTTTTATAAGCTTTCCAAGCTTTAGGAAGCTTGTACTTCCCCAGGAGAACGCGGATCAGCGAAATGATTGGGGGGGGGCAATCTGATGACAACGATGGTGGCTTCAACCCGTGAAGTGGCGGCGGATTCGTAGGCAGTAGTGGTGATCCTCCGACTCGCAGCAGCCTGCCCCCTTTGGCAATGGTGCAGCAGCCTCTTCGCCTCGCATCCTTTTCTCTCTTTCTCCACGCCCTTAGCACAACGTCAACTGCTTCCTCCTTTCTCACTCCACGTAGCTAGCAGCTCTCTGCTTCCTCCTTCACGACTGCCTAGCGTCTCCACTCATCCTCTCCCTCTCACGGTAGCAGCAACGTCTTCTCTTGCTCCACGGTCAACCTCAGCAGTTTGACTGTTGTCCTCTCTCCTCTTCAACACTCCCCTTCTCAGCTGGTGTCGATGTGGGCCTTCCCCAACGCACGGCAGCTCAAGCACCTTGTCCCGTCCCTCTCGACGGCCAGCATCAACCCTCATACTCCACGACAGCGACCAACGGTAGCGTGAGAGTTCTCGAATCTTTCCTTTTCCCCCCCTTTCAAAGCTCCCATAGCCACGATTTTTATAGGGAGAGGGAGAGGTATCTCCCTCCCCCGAGTGGCATCGGGCATGCTTCATTCGTCTCATGGCATCCAGCAGCTTGGTGGCCATTACTATTCCCTTCTCCTCCAGCACAATAGTTGGCTGGAGGAGAGAGGGATAATCAATAAAAAAATTTGTCATTATCCTAACCTTTTAGCCTCCCAAGAGGAGATTCGCATGCAGAATGCATGGTTTAGATTCGTGAATGTTACAAGCGTCCAGGGGCCCTAATAAAAAAGGGAGTGTTGGAGTAGTAATCGGAGATCCCCGACGTAGAGTTACGATGAAGTTAGTTGCTTATCTCGGGGTAGGATTCACTAACAACATGGCGGAGTATAAAGCCTTGATTGTGGGACTCCATATTGCCAAGCAAGGTGGTATTCGACAGTTGTTAGTAAAAGGGGCTTCCCAGTTAATCTTAAATCAGCTAGATGGGATATACACAGTGTAGAATCCCATCCTTTGTATGTATCATCGAACTGCCATGACCCTACTTGAGGAGTTTGAGAGGGTATCTCTTCAGTTGATTCCACGTTATTGGAATCAATTTGCAGACTCGTTGGCAAACCTTGCTTATGAAGATGACCTTTTCTTCAATTGTGGTCCTAGTATGGATATAGCCATTGATGATGAGATAGGACCTGGCCACTTGTGTGGAATGTTATCAGAGCATGCAATATATAGCAAGTGATGGTTGGTATGGGTGATGCAAAGAGTAGCTAAGACCCATCTACCGTTGTTACCCTAGACCCACAAGCTGATTAGACAACATGTTATGTGTATGCCTCTTGCTATATATGCAGGAGGGATGGGTCACAATCTTATGCATTTAGCTTGGGCCTGTGAGCCCTATTTTCCTCCTTGGAAGGGAGCATATTATTACATATCTGTACTATTTAGGGAAGGGATGTGTAGGTGCTATTTTGTTTGACCTCGTTAGGCCAAGAGGGCTAATTTTGTGAGGTATTAGTTTTTATTTCGTTAGGCCAAGAGGGCCGATCAGTTTTTGCAGTGAAATGCTTTATTTCATTAGGCCAAGAGGGCCAGTTGTCTGTTTAGTATGGGTGTGGTTAATGGTTTCTTGTTTTAGTTGTGTGCTAGATAGGTTCAAAGAAGATCTTGGGAGGAACCATTATTGTGTAGAAGCTTCTCGTGGCCCTATCCAGGTGATATCTCTCCTTTACGAGTACCGTGTCTTTATGCTATATGTGTTTGTGTACTTGTAGGGGATTTCATGGTGCGCAGATCGGATGCCGTATGCTTGCATAATGACTGTCGAAAGGTCCCCAAGAACAAAAGAACTCCACTTTTTGCACAAAAATGAAGGTAAAAAGCATGCATGACATGAACAAGAGACCAATTGGGTGCAATCTCCCCCCATGCCTTGTGTGAGCGCTCCACAAAGCATGTATTTTATGTATTAATCATCTTCAAGCTCAAATAATAGCCCAAATTACAAAATAGCTCGCTTTTGGCTTTTGAGTTTGCTTTAGCAAAAAATAGAAATAAAGCTAATGGGCGGCACCCGAAGAGTCAAGCGTACCCAATACAATGTCCAAGTACAAACAACATAATCGTGCGCCTATGCGTATACAAAATAATAAATAAATATCCAACGCCTCAATAAATAGGCACGACAAAATATAGGCGCCATGCCTAAGGTATGCGCCCATCAAAATATATGTGATAAATCGAATACTCGCTATCCTCCAATGCTTTCCTCCGCCACTGCTGCTATCTCTACACATCAACTGAAGCATTCACAATCGTTAGTAAAATAATACAATTAAATCGACAAAAGTGAATACCTAGCAGTCTTCAGTTACATAAATAAATCAACTGGTTAGAAATCAATCCTAACCTTAATTTATTATGAGCGCGCACTCTAAACTCATAAACATTTATTAATTTAATATGTATTTTGTGGAATCACCCGCTATGGAATCACCCATGTACACACTAAATTAATGAAACGCCTGAAAAGGATAGGCGTCCCCATCAACTTCTCGCACAAAGAATCCACTTTGTGTATGAGCCCTGATCAACAAAGTTTACGGAATCCACCGTAAAACCTCACGGAATCCACTGTGGCACGGAATCCACCGTGAAATATGCCTCTTGGCATCATACCCCCGGGGTGGGATAGCAATTGACCTCAATTGCTATTAGCTCAATGTGGAGCTAGCAGAGTGGGGAAAGCATTTAAGTCTCTAGCGTGCATCCATTGAGATTCCTCTACAGGATGGTTCTTAAATTTGACTAGATATCTAGAATATCGTCGGCCAATTCTAGTGGTCATAAAGTCAGTATCTATGATAGCTTCAAGTTCAAGTATTTCAGTCTCTTCTTCTAACAAAGGTGGGTTTTCATAAACAGGGTGTACAAGTAATTGGCCTCTAAAGGGTCGTAATAAACTAATGTCAAATGCGTTGTGAATTTTCCAGTGTAGTGGTAACTCAAACTTGAATGCATTGTCATTGATTTTGTGAATAATCTTAAATGGTCCATAGAATCTAGGTGCTAATTTCATAATTGGATGTTTATCTACACTTTGTAATCTACCTTTTTCTATTATCAACCAAACATAGTCATCAACTTTGAAATTCTTTTCTTGTCTTTTCTTATTGGCTTGTTTGGTATATGATTGCAGGGCTTTGGCAATCATGTCTTTAACCTCATCAAAAATAGTAGCATGCATAGTAGCAATATCATCAGCACTCTGAATTCTATTTGATAAAGATGCAACAGGTGTAGACAATCTATAACCATAAATCACTTCAAACGGTGCTTTCTTTGTAGATATGTGTGGTGTATTGTTATATGCAAACTACAGTAAATGCAAATGTGTGTCCCATGTTTGTGGTTTAGAAATAGTGTAAGGACGTAAAAGATTTAGAATAGTACTGTTAAGTGGCTTCTGTTTGTCCATTAGTTTCAGGATGAAATGCAGATGAGAAATCAATTTTTGTTCCTAGGTTAGCAAACAAAGTAATCCAAAAGTTGTTACAAAATCTGGAATCACGATAAAAAATAATAACTTTTGGTAATCCATGGTTAGTGAAAACATTTTTCAAAAATAATTGTGCTGCGTGTGATGCTGTTAAAGTTTTCTTACATGGAATGAAATATGCTTGTTTACTAAACCTGTCTACTACAGTCCAAATCATATCATGGTTAGCTTTAGTATTAGGTAAACCAGTAATAAAATCCATAGAAATTTGTTACCATGGTCTTGATGGAATAGATAAAGGCATAAGTAATCCATATTGTTTACCATGATGTCTCTTAACTCTTTGACAAATCAAACATTCAGAAACAAAGTTGGATACAACAGTGTCCATATGTGGCCAATCAAAATCTTTAGTTAATGTACGTAAAGTAGATATGATACCTCTATGCCCTTGATATGGAGGACAATGAATCTCATTCAAAACAAAAGATCTAAATGGAACTGTAACACATAATCTATTTTTATAAAACATGAATCCATCATTATAAGACAGTGAATCAATAGGAATCTAGTTATTTCTAACTAATTTATTCCAATCAGCATGAAAAGTAATGTCCTGTGGATAAGTATCTTTCATAGGGGTTAGAGAATCAAATGATATAAGAGAAATATTATGAATGGTAGGTCTTCTACTTAATGCATCAGCCACTACATTTTCTTTACCTGGTTGATATTGAATAATTGGATGAAAACTCTGAATAAAGGCTGCCCATTTGATATGTCGGTCAGATATTTGGGGTTGGCTAAGTAAATGTCTAATACTTTGTTGATCAGTCTTAATCATAAACTCAGAACCCATTAAGTAATGTTTCCATTCTCTTAAAGCTTGTACCATAGCTAATAATTCTTTATCATATGTGGAGTATTTAAGTTCTGAGGGTTTCAGTTTACAACTAGAATAGGATATGGGATGATTATCTTGCATAAGTACGGCTCCTATTCCAGATCCGCTAGCATCAGTAACTACTAAAAAGAATGGTCTATTAAAATCAGGTAGTTGTAATACAGGATCATGGGTTAATGCATGTTTCAATAAGTCAATGGATTTCTGTTGATTATCGGACCAATGATAAACAATACCTTTCTTCAAAAGTTTAGTCAAAGGCAAAGCAAGTAATGAAAAATTTCGCACAAATTTTCTGTAAAAACTAGCAAGGCCTAGGAAAGATCGTAACTCATGCACATTTTTAGGTATAGGCCAATTCAATATTGCTTCTATTTTCTTAGGGTCAACTTTAATACCATATGATGATACAATATGACCTAAATATTCACTTTTTGTTTTAAAGAACTCACTCTTTTCTAGATTAGCATACAGTTGATTATCTTTTAATAACTTGAAAACCAATGATAGATGTTCATAATGTTCTTTTTCATTTTGACTAAACACCAATATATCATCAAAGAAGACAATAACACAATGTTGATATTTCAAAAATATACGATTCATCATTCTACTAAATGTAGCAGGTGCATTAGTCAATCCAAAAGGCATCACTAAAGATTCATAATGACCAAATTTTGTTTTAAATGCAGTCTTGAATATGTCAGACTTATCTAATCTTACCTAATGATAACCAGATTTAAGGTCCATTTTACTAAATATGGTAGAACCTTGCAGTTTATCCATAAGGTCATCGACTCTAGGAATTGGATACCTATTCTTTACAGTGATGTTGTTTAAAGTACGATAGTCAATGCACATACGATAAGTATTATTCTTTTTCTTTACCAACAAAACAGGTGCACCAAATGGAGAACTACTAGGTCTAATCAATCCTCTATTTAGTAATTCTTCAACTTGATTTTGAATTTCTTTTTGCTCTATCTGGTTATGCCTATATGGTGCTTTACAAGGTGGTTGTGTACCAGGAATCAAATCTATTTTGTGGTCTTCTGGACGTGAAGGAGGTAAACCAGGTGGTAGATCTTCTGCAAAACAGTCTTTAAAGTGTGCAAGAAATTTTTTATGCCTAGGATGCATATGATTTTCTTTAACTTGCAGTTCATTCACCCAAATGAGATAAGATTTACTACTTTTGTGTAATGCACATTTAGCTTGAGTATGCGAAAGCAGTGGAAAAGCATTAGATGCATGCATACCATACAATGTAATATGTTTTCCTTAGAAATGAATATTAATTGAATGTGTGGAATGATCTATATCCGGGTTATGCTGATGACGCCAAGGCAGACCTAAAATAATATCACTGGATTGTAATGGTACAACTAGAAAATTCATTCTTTCAGTATATTCACCAATTTGAATTTCTAGATCATGCACCTCTTGTGTTCCATTATAACTTGTACCTAAAAATGTTGCTTTAATGCGATAATGCATAGGTACAGTCTGTAATTTCAATTCTTTCACTAGCTTTACAGAAATAAAATCATGAGTACTACCATCATCATGCAAAATAATCTTTTCTTTTCCATGCACTAAATATTTCATTGTCAATAAAGAATGTGGAGTTGGCATACTTGGTAAAGTATCCGAAGGAGTAGTAATGTCGTATTCATCTTTCGTGAAATCATGCATTTCTTCATGTTCGTCATCTTCCATTGCTCCAAGATAATTGATATGGACAGGTGGCTCCTTCGATTGGCAATTGGCTGCTAGATATCTAGGTTGGTGGCATTTATAACACAGTATAGGTTTGGCTTTAGATACTTTGTTTGCAATGGCGGGAAGTCTAGGAATATTAGCATTTGGTTATGGAATTGGCTTAGGGTTGTGATTGGTATTGGATGTTAAAGCAGGTGGTTTTGCCCAAGACTTACGGAAAGTTGATGAAGGAAAACGACCTTGATTAAATCTTCTAAAATTTGAATTGAATTGCTTAGATCCATAGTTACCATTGGCTTGAAATTGCTGTGGACGCTTCTCTCTTCCTCGAAGCTTGTCTTCAGTGTCATTAGCTAAAGAAATTACATCTTCAAGTGTTGCATGCTTGAACATATTGACTTCAGCGTAGTAATGCCCAAGTAATCCAGATATATACTTGCGCTTGTGAGTCACTTCAGGTACATCTTCAAGCATGCGTAACTGGAATAATGCATTCCAGAAACGTTTGGTGTACTGAGGAATAGGCTCACGATCTCTTTGCTGAAGAAGGTCCCATTGCTTTATGGCTTTTTCATGAAATTGTGGAGGAAGGAAATTCTGCATAAACTTCTTCTTGAAATTCTCCCAAGTAGTGGGAAAATCTATACTCTTACGAACCACGGTCCACCAAAGAGATGCTCTATCCACTAAATGATTAGTGACACACTTGATTTTATATTTTTCTCTATATGTTTCCTCATGAAAGTAATCATCAAACTGACTGATGAATGCAAGGACAATTTTTTCCATCTCGAGTGCCATTGAAAGTACGGAATTTGAAATTTCTTTTACTTATCTTTGTTTCTTTGCAGATGGATTGAGCTTTGAGAGTCGCGTCGATGGTACGTTGAATAAGATCTTCAGATTGTGGTTCTTCTTTGTCGGTATTCGATCTTTGTAGATTAGCCAATTGAGCTTGCAATGCTTGCCGAACTCGCCATTCTTCATCCAACTGCATCATAATTAAATCCAGCTTTTGCTCCATCGTAAGTTCAGGAAGATCGCCTTCAGCCATTAAATCATCCATATGTGGTTCCGTCATCCTGCAAAACTTCAAAAGATCTCACACTCTCAAAATCCAATTAGCGGGATGAGCATAGCTCAAGATCGGGTATACAAGGCTTATATATTTTTGTGTGTGGCTTTCACAATCTTCGTCTTTGGCTATTGCGGGATTTGTAATCTTTGAAAAATCTGTATTTTGACCTTCTATGTGTGCTGAAACTGGTTCAGCAAACCTACGTATGCGAACAATACCTTCCAGAGAACAACTTTGCAGTTCGGAGTTTCTGCGCAAGAACAGTCCTTCTAGGAGTTTTGAGTAGAAGTCAGTTTTGACTTCAAGTGACTTGTTTGACTTGCAAAATTGTAGACTTATGCGACTTGCAGAGTACCAGAACTTGTAGAACTTGAGTGACTTAGAAAACTTGCAGAATTTAGACTTGTTGACTTTGAAGACTTGAGTAGTTGGGAGGCCTTAGTAAACTAAGAAGCTTTTAGCTACTAAATCAGTCGACGATTTTGAGGACATGAATATGTCCTTGGTGGAAATTTCGATGCCCTAAAGGTCCCGACGTCCTCATTGATCAACGTTTTGAAGCTTTTTTAAAGCTTCAAATTAGACTAAGATTTAAAACTTTAGAACTTAAGCTTTTAAGCTTAACAATAGATATCGCTTATCTCTGTATCTCCACAACTTGTATGAGAGGATGTAGGAATGGTCCTTCGCTGCTGCAGGCCGGTCCTTTGCGATCAGAGGATGGAAACAGAGGTTCTTGACCACCAAGAATCCACCCGTATCGACCGTTCGCGATGAGATTGACCGTAGAGCTCAATCGTTCCAGGAGCTCTGCCTTCGCACAAGATGGATAGTGATTGGAAGCTCTTGAACTCAGCCTCGCTCTGATACCATTGGTGCGCAGATCGGATACCGTATGCTTGCATAGTGAATGGTGGAAGGTCCCCAAGAACAAAAGAACTCTACTTTTTGCATAAAACTCAAGGTAAAAAGCATGCACGACATGAACAAGAGACCAATTGGGTGCAATCTCCCCCCATGCCTTGTGTGAGCGCTCCACAAAGCATGTATTTTATGTATTAATCATCTTCAAGCTCAAATAATAGCCCAAATTACAAAATAGCTCACTTTTGGCTTTTGAGTTTTCTTTAGCACAAAATAGAAATAAAGCTAATGGGCGGCGCCCAAAGAGTCAGGCGTACCCAATACAATGTCCAAGTACAAATAACATAATCGTGCGCCCATGCGCATACAAAATAATAAATAAATATCGAACGCCTCAATAAATAGGCGCGACAAAATATAGGTGCCATGCCTAAGGTATGCGCCCATCAAAATATAAGTGATAAATCGAATACTCGCTATCCTCCAATGCTTTCCTCCACCACTACTGCTATCTCTACACATCAACTGAAGCATTCACAATCATTAGTAAAATAATACAATTAAACCGACAAAAGTGAATACCTAGAAGTCTTCAGTTATATAAATAAATCAACTGGTTAGAAATCAATCCTAACCTTAATTTATTACGAGTGCGCACTCTAAACTCATAAACGTTTATTAATTTAATATGTATTTTGCGGAATCGCCCGCTATGGAATCACCCATGTACACACTAAATTAATGAAATGCCCAAAAAGGATAGGCGTCCCCATCAACTTCTCGCACAAAGAATCCACTTTTTGTATGAGCCCCGATCAACAAAGTTTACGGAATCCACCGTAAGACCTCACGGAATCCACCGTGGCACGGAATCCACTTTGAAATATGCCTCCTGGCATCATTTCATTTCTTTATTGGGGACCGATGTCCAAGGCATGAAGTCCCAGGTTTAGGTTAGGTATGTTTGAGGGAGGTCTGAATAGCCGCTGCCTCTTGTAAAGGCATTATTAGGCATTAAAGACCTGTTTTAGAAGGCAGTTCTAGTGACCCTGTTCTGCTGACCTACTAGGCAACTGTTCTAGGAGTTTCAGTTAGTTGTGAGGCAGTTAGAGAAGCCTTCCAGAAAAAATGATGATAAAATGAGAAAAAAACCATGAATATCCAAAATAAAAAATATATATCCAGAGGTGTGTAAAAAGGGGTTCTAACCCCTATACAAAAATAGAAAAGAAAAATTCTAGTGCAGTGTCTATTGCCTTGCAAAGGCCTGGCAGGTTCTTGGGGATGAGACAAGATTTGGGGCCGATGCCTTGCCCTTCCTTGGGGTAACATCTTGCCAAAAAAAAGAGAAAAAAAAAAGGAAAAGAAAGGAAGGTTGGAGCGAAAATAAAAGTGAACGCTTAAAAAGGATTAAGTGTCACCTTCCGAGGGCTTGGTAGGTTTTTGGGTACCGAGAAAGGACCTGAGGCCGATGCCCTATTCCCCTTGGGTCACTATGCTCAGCTCCCTCCTTTTTACACGCCTGAATATGGAAAAATAAAAGCAAAAAAACTAGAAATATGCTAAAAGAAAATATTTCTTGATCAGGCTCTAGGAGTCCTTGCCTAGTAGGAGCTCTTGGTTGTGTTGTCCTTAGTTATGTAGGTAGTTCAAACCACCACTTAGGATGACCTCTCTGATAGCTCTTTGTGGCTTGGCCGTGTTGGAGTAGTCAGTTGGGCGACTAGCTTCAGACTTATGGATAGATCATGCTAGGGTGAGCATCGTGCGGTGTTTATTGTGTATTTATTTTGGATTAGCTTGATGTTTTTTTTGGTTGTTTATGTGCAGATCTATTCGTGGGATTCGATGGGCTGAGTCGCCCTATCCCATGGTCGCCAATGAGAGCAGAGTTTTGAGCCCAAAATGTGCCTAAATTTTGCCAAAAAATCCAAAATTCGAGGGAAAAATAATCACCATCGAAGGCGGTAGCTTGCGGCGTTCATATGTGTTGGAGGTCGTCCAAGAAAGCCTTCCCTAAGTTCATGATCCTCTGGCAAGAAAGCGGTGTGTCCTTGATATACCATCTTCTTCATGGTTCGTGACCTTCGGGAGTCTAACTATGGCCCACACAATGGACATGCATGATAACCTGAGGTAACCAGACCAGTTTCAACACCACGACCCAGTGAATACAAGCTTGAATGAGATAAAATATCGATAGTACCAACGAGAATGGAGGCCTATTCACCTGAGCACTCTCCAAATCTCGGAAAGTCATGTATCCTCCACATGAGAATGGCTCGAATATTGGCAGATCGACGACCATCGTGCTTGCTCATATCTTGCACAGTGACCCCCTCCTCCCATAAAATCTTAAGCTCATCGACTAATGGACACAAACACATGTCCATATTTTTGACTTTGTAGTGGCCGGGGACGAGTATGCTAAGGAAGAGATGTTCTTTCTTCGTAGAAAGCCATGGAGGGATATTGTAGTTGACAAGGACTATAGGCCACACACTGTAAGAAGTTGATCGTAGACCAAATGGGTTCACACCATCCATTGGAAGATCGAGCCGAAGATTCCTTGGCTCTCAGGCAAAGCCTGGGAAGGTAGAGTCAATGTGGCTCCATGCACGTGAATTTGCTGATATTCGTTGAACTCCATCCGTGGACCTATTCTGTGCATGCCACGTTGTCAAGCTCGCCATGCCGAGCGTACGAAACATGTGGTTTATGCGGGGAATGAGCGGAAAATGTATGAGAACTTTTTGAATGATGGTTTGTCCTTGCAGCAAGTCCTATCAATACCTGTGAGCACCACACTTTGGACATGTCTCCGTAGTCTCGTATTCTCCTTGAAACAGTATGCAATAGTTGATACATGTATGGATGTTGTTGTAGTCCATGCCAAGATTTTGTAAAACATGTCATGCATCATCACGAGACTCAGGCATGGTATTTGTAGGTGGTAATATATGATATTTCAATAACCTGAAAAAAATCATAAACACCTTGAAAAAGCACAAATGTTTTTAATAATAGTGTCAAAAAAAAATCAATGAAGCGTATGTACAAGGTACCTGAACAACTCGGTCACACTCACATCGCTCCACTCGTATTTTGCTTGCACACTTAAGAGTGCAAGCAGTGTCTTCAAGCAAGATACTCAGTACCCATCATATAATGGTATGGATGCTTTCTCTCTAATTGATCAAAAGTCTCGACATCCATGGGAATCAATGCATCGATCATTTCCTCCATCTTAGACTCCAATATTGTAGGTAGGTCTGGAAGGCTGCCTGTCTCCTCTGGCATTGACGGTATAGATTGGCACACCATCCATCGCATGCCCACGAACTCTTCTAATTGGCTGTAAAGGGTGCACTCCTCCTTGGGGTAAGACATCACCTCCATGGATAGAAAATTGCTAGCCAGACACAATCTTATTGTATATGGTATTCAATTAGCTTGTGAGTACAATGCATGATTGATATTAACTTTTCTTATCGTTTGCTAAAAATTTGCAATTGCCTGATTAATGATATCAGATTGAAACTCTCCAAAACATCGTATGTGTTCTATAGACAATCGACGTTTTCATCTAATTGCCAGCTTGTATTGAGTGCAAGGACATGGGACACGCTGATTAAGATACGCCTCATGATCTTGAACAACAGGACCTTCATCGTTTTCCATTTTGTCTACATTACAACAAACAATTTGTTTTTGTTATCATTCTTTTTTTTCTTAAATTGTTATTCTCTCCTTCCATCTCTCTTTCTTTTTTTCTTTCTTAAATTGTTATCCTCCCCTTCCATATCTCTCTCTTTTTCTACGTTGTGACTACGACTAGGACTACGACTACGACTATGACCATGACCACAACCACGACTATGACCACGACCACATCCATGACTACGACTGCAACCACACCACAGCTACGACTACAACCACGACCACGACCACGACCATGACCACCACCATGACCACCACCACCACCACCACTGCCACAACCACGACTACGACTATGACTATGACTACGAATATGACTACAACTACAACTACAACTACAACCACGACTACAACTACGACTACGACCACGACTATGACTACAACTACGACCACAACCAGGACCACGACCATGACTACGACTACGATGACCACAACCCGACCCACGACCACGACCACGAATATGACGACCACGATCATGACTATGACCCTGACCATGACCACGACCATGACCACGACCACAACCACAACCACGACCACGACCATAACTACGACTACGAATACGACTACGACCATGACCACGATCATGACCACCATTACGATGACCATGAGCACGACTAGGACCAGGACCACGACCATGACCACGACCATGACCATGACCATGACCACAACCACGACCACGACCATGACCACGACCACGACTAGGATGACCACGACTATGGGTAGGTTGCACTCACTAAGAATAGGATTGTCGATTCACCTCATCTTCTCTCCATCATCAATAGAAGTCTCCTTTACCATTTACAACTCACCCATCTTCTCTCCACACTATTGCACACTACAATCTCTATGAGGGAATGAGATTGGGATCTCAAGAGATACCAAAGCATGATCTCTAGCTTGATGGTTGCATATATACTACTACTACTCATGGAATAAACCTTAAAATAGTTATTATGCTCAAATATATGCTTGTTAGAGCATAAATTTGTTCCTAAGACTAAAAAGGGTTAATGATAAAAGAGTGTTCTTCCTTGCAAGTGATTTTATATTATATTTATTAATTAAAATTGATAATTGAAGATGAGTTTCCTAAGAGGTATTGTGATGATGCTATTTTAGTTTTGCGAAGCATATGAATGATGCTGTTTTAGTTTTTTGTATTTGTCTTTAGGAAGAGATTGATTTTTATGGAATATTCAAAGTTATTTTTGGATTTACGTAATGAAAAATAAATGTTTTTCATACTAATAGGCTGATTTCCTTCATTGTATATTTGCGTGGTGGAGGCTAGGACAAGCCCTATGTATGAGAGGTCTCTTTGCAAGAATAACATTATGCTAGGAGGCACAAGTATGGTAGGGCTCTCCAGCCATATATCCCTTACGTTTGTTGAGGATCGGCCTAATCCCTATGAGCCTAGGATGAGCTTATTGTAAGGTCCTATTTACTTTTCTCTCTTTCTCTCCCTCTCTCATTTCCTCTCCTCCCTCACCCTCACCCTCTCTTTCTCTCTTTCCCTACTAGATTTAATGAATTTTCTCTCTTTTTCTCTCTCCTCTCCCTCTCTCATTATTTTTCTCTCTCCTCTCCCTCTCTCATTTCCTCTCCCTTCCTCACCCTGACCCTCTCTTTCTCTCTTTCCCTATTAGGTTTAATGATTTTTCTCATTTTTCTCTCTCCTCTCCCTCTCTCATTTCTTTTTCTCTCTCCTCTCCCTCTCTCATTTCCTTTTCTCTGTTCCTCTCCCTCTCTCATTTCCTCTCCCTCCCTCACCCTCACCCTCACCCTCTCTTTCTCTCTTTTCCTATTATGTTTAACATATTTTTTTCTCTACCCTCCCTCTCTCATTTCCTTTTGCTCTCTTCCTCTCCTTCTCTCATTTCTTCTCCCTCCCTCTCCCTCTCTCATTTCCCTATTATGTTTTCGTCTCCCCCCCTCTCCCTCTCCCTCTCCCTCTCTCATTTCCTCTCCCTCTCTCATTTTCCTATTATGTTTAAAGTCTCCCTCCCTCTCTCATTTCCCTATTATTTTTTATGTCTCCCTCTCTCATTTCCTCTCCCTCCCTCTCCCTCCCTCTTCCTTTCCCATTTCCTCCCCCTCTCCCTCTCCCTCTCTTTCTCTCTCTCTCCCTCCCTCTCCCATTTCCTCCCTCTCCCTCTCTTTCCCTCTCTTTCTCTCTCTCTCTCCTTCCCTCTCCCTCTCCCTCTCCTTCTCTCTCATTTCCTCTCCCTCTCTCAATATACACAAATTATACAAATAATAATAAAAGAGAGAGAGAGAATAAACTCTCCCTCCCTCTCATGCTCTTATTTCATCCCCCTCCCTCTTCCAATTCTTCCCTCTCCCTCTCCCTCTCTTTCTCTCTCTCCCTTCCTCTCCCTCTCTCATTTCTTCCCCCTCCCTCTCCCTCTCCCTCTCTTTCTCTCTCATTTCCTCTCCCTCTCTCAATATACACAAATTATATAAAAAAAAGTAAAAGAGAGAGAGAATGCACTCTCCCTTCCTCTCCTTCTCTCATTTCCTCCCCCTCCCCCTCCCCCTCCCTCCCCCTCTTTTTCTCTTTCTCTCCCTCCCTCTCCCTCTCCCTCTCCCTCTCTTTCTCTTTCTCTTTCTCTTTCTCTTTCTCTCCCTCCCTATCCCTCTCTCATTTCCTCCCCCTCCCTCTCTCTCTCTCAATATACACAAATTAAACCCTAAACAAGTAAAAGAGAGAGAAAATGGACTCACCGTAAAGATTTGAAGGAGGGTTCGACGGCTCCTCTTCGTAACAGTAGCTCCTCCTCTCCTTTCGCGAACGACGGCGGCGGCGGCGGTGAGAAGCCTTCCTCCTCTCCCTCTCTCACCCTCTATGAAAAACGATCTCTCTCTCTCTCACTCTCCCTCTCGAAAACTTTCACGAATGTGATAAATGAAACGCACTCAGGTTTCGGTCCGCGCTTTTTTCTTTGTGGGGCGTCGCTAATCTGCGTCGCTATGGCCTAGTTTCCTTGTAGTGAGATTTTGTATTGTACATTGAAATATCTAGATGTGATGCGAGGAGGCATATTTCAGGATGGATTTTGTGAGGTTTTGCGATGAATTCCATAAAATTGTATTTATTGCCGGGGCTCATACACAAGGTGGATTCCTTGTGCGAAAAGTCGATGGGGGTGCTTGTCCTTTTCAGGAGTCTTGTTAATTTAATATGCAAGTGGGTGATTCCATAGCGGATGATTCCGCAAAATACATATTTAAATTAATAAACGTTTATGAGTTTAGAGTGCACACTTGTAATAAATTAAGGTTAGGATTGAGTTCTAACCAATTTATTTATTTTGTAGCTAAAAACTACTAGGTATTCACTTTTGTCAGTTTAATTTTATTTTTTTCTAACAATTGTGAATGCTTCAGTTGATGTGTAGAGCAAGCAGTGGTGGCGTTGGGAAGCACTAGGCGATAGCACGTATTCAAATTATTATCATTTTTTATGGGCGGGCATCTTAGGTGTGGCGCCAATATTTATTTTGATGCGCTTATTTATTGAAGTGCTTCACATTTATTTATTATTTTTGTATGCGCATGGACACACGATTTAAATATCTGTATTGGATATTGTATTTGGGTACTGCTCGACTCCTTGGGTGCCCAACAATTTTAATTATTAAGTGGAACAAAAGAAAGCACAAAAGCTAAAGCACACTAATTGTAAATTGGGCTATTTTTTGAGCTTGGAGATGAATAATATATCAAATACATGCTTTATGGAGTGCTTACATAAGGCATGGGGGGAGATTTTATCCAATTAGTCTCTTGTTTCATGTTGTGCAACCTTTTTTCCTTGTTCTTTGTGCAAAAGTAGAGTTATTTTGTTCTTGGGGACCTTCCGGTGCTCACTACACGTGCATACAAAATCCGATATGTGCACCAATGATATCAGAGCTAAGCTGAGATCAAGAGCTTCCAATCACTTACCATCTCGCATGAAGTCGAGGCTCCTAGAATGATCAAGATCTACAGTCAATCTCGTGGCAATCCGTCAATACCAGCATGTTCTTGGAAGTCAAGAACCCCCTACTATACACTCAGATCGCAAAGGACCGGCTTCTGCAGGCAGAGGACCATGCAGGAAGCTCCTTCAACAAGACGTTTTTTTTTTAGAGATACAATAAGCAAAATCTTCATTAGTAATAGCTTTAAGCTTAACAAATCTTAAGCAAAGCTTAAACTATTCAAAATTTGATGACTTGCTTAAGCTTAACAAAGCTTAAGCAAAGCTTAAACTATTCGAAATTTAACTACTGCCACCGTCCACGAAAAGTTGTCGCCATCCTGGTCATTATCAAAATGATTAGTTAAGCTTTATTAATTAAAGCTTAAGTCTCTTCTAAGTCTTACTAAGGCTTAAAATCCAATCCTTAATCTCTTCCATAGCTTGCATTTACACGGAAGTATACCCGAACTGGTTCTATAACTCCCTGCAAGCTCCTGTTCGTGCTTGCATTTTGACAGAGCCAGACTCCAGCAAATAGTTTACAATATGCAATCTACATGCAAGATTATCTTCTTGGAAGACGACCGTGATATAAAATTCCGCATCCGCAAAGGAGAAATACTACAAAAAGCCATTTTAAAAAAAAAGAAATAAGCCTTGTAAACCTAGACTTTGAGCTACGCTCATTCCCCTAACAAGATTTCAAGTGTGTGATATCTTTTGGAATTTTGCAGGATGTTTGATCAAATTATGGAAGATTTTATGGCTGAAGGTGACCTACCCGAACCAATGATGGAGCAAAAACTGGATTTGATTATGATGCAGCTTCAAGAGGAACGAAAAGCACGTCAAACCTTGCAAGCTCAATCAGCCAATCTGCAACGATCTACCACCGACCAAGATGGACCTCAACCTAAAGATCTTATACGACGTACGATCGATGCAACACTTGAAGCGCAATCTATTCGTAAAGAAACAAGATAAGTAAAAGAAATTTCAAATTTTGTACTTTCAATGGGTCATGCAATGGAAAGACTGTATTGCCTTTTATCAATCAATTTGATGATTATTTCCATGAAGAAAAGTATGCTAATAAAGACAAAATTAAGTGTGTCACTAATCATCTAGTTGATCGAGCATCCCTATGGTGGACTGTTGTCTGCAAGAGTATTGATTGTCCTACTACTTAGGAGACTTTCCAAATGAAATTTTTGTAGAATTTCCTTCCATCCCAATTCCACGAAAAAGCAATTAAACAATGGGATCTTCTACAACAAAGGTTTCATGAGCCTATTTCACAATATACCGAGTGTTTTTGGAATGCTTTATTGCAACTATGAATGCTTGAAGATATACTTGAGGCAACCCATAAACGCAAGTTTATGTCTGGCTTACTTGGACATTTTTATGCAGAGGTCAACATGTTCAAGCCAATGACTCTTGAAGATGCAATTTCCTTGGCCCATGACACTGAAGACAAAATTCAAGGACGAGAGAAGTGACCACAACAATTTCAAACTAATGGTAACTTTGGTTCAAAACAATTCAATTCAAATTTTCGAATATTCAATCAAAGTCCTTTCCTTCCATCTTCATTCCGTAAATCTTGGACATGACCACCTGCTCTACCATCAAACACAAATCCAAACCCTAAGCCATCACTCCAGCAAAATCCCAATTACCAATAATGTATCTAAAGCCAAACCCATAGTCTATTACAAATGTCATCAACCTAGACATCTAGCGGGGCCAATTGTCAATCAAAAAAGCCAACTGTTCATATCAATTATTTGGGAGCGACAGAAAATGAAGAACATGAAGTAATGCCGGATTTTACGGAAGATGATGACAACATTGGTACTACTTCAGATACTTTACCAGGTATGCCAAATTTCCATTATTTATTAACGATGAAATGTCTATGGTGCATGGTAAAGAGAAGACTGTTTTACATGATGATGGGAGCATACACAACTTTATTTATGCAAAATTGGTCAAAGAATTGAATTTACATACTGTTTCTACACATTATCACATCAAAGCATTAGACATCTCCTTAGTCAACCACAAATATATGACTGATCCATTAAATGGACTGCTTTTATTTAAATTTTTCATCCACTCATACAATATCAACTTGAAAAAGAGAATGTTCTTGCTGATGCTTTAAGTAGACGACCGACTATTCACTGTGATATCTTTTGACTCTCTTCTCCCTATGAAAGACACTTATGACTAGGATCCTACTTTTCAAGTTGATTGGAATAAACTAGTTGAAAATAATTGGATTCCCATTGATTCATTGTCTTACACTGATGGATTTATGTTTTATGAAAAAGGCTTATGTGTAACTGTTCCATTTAGATCATTTTTTGTGCATGAAATTCATTGTCCCCCATACCAAGGCCATTTTATTGGCCACACATGGAATCTGATGTATCTAACTTTGTATCTGAATGCTTAATTTGTCAAAGAGTTAAAAGACAGCATGGTAAACAATATGGTTTATTAATGCCTTTACCAAATCCAGAACGACCATAAGAACAGATCTCAATGGATTTTATCACTGGTTTGCCTAACACTAAAGCTAATCATGACATGATTTGGACTATTGTTGATAGGTTTAGCAAACAAGCATATTTCATTCCATGCAAGAAAACATTAACTACATCTCAAGCTACTCAATTGTTCTTGAAAACTAATTTCACTAGTCATGGTCTGCCAAAAGTTATTTGTAATATATCATATATTAAAAAAATCATGGAATTTTTTTTTTATAATTCTTCTTCCGTCGGCGACAGTTTGTGCTGGACGGGGAGAAGGATTTAGAAAGGCCAGCAAGCTCCTCGCTGGAGCTTGCTTAGCCTCAATGGCCATGCCTCGTGACACAAAGGAGAGGGAGGATCCCCCTCTCTCCCCTATTTAACTAAGGGGGCTACTACCGTGGAGGGAAGAAACGAAAGATGCCATCATGTTGCTGAAAGGAGGGCCGCCGGAAGATCAAGAGGACGAAGCTGCCATGAAGGGGGGGCGATGCCGCTGAGCGAGAGGAGGGAAAGGCTAGAGTAAGGAGGAGAGTTCTGTTGGTCACGCCAGGGAGATCAAGAGGGAGTGAGGTCGCCACCATCTGCCGTGCCACAGTGTACTGGTTGACGCAGCCGTGTAATGGCCTCCAAATTTCCCCCACGTGGAGATCTTAGCCTCCCCCCTCCACGTGGTCTTGAGCTTTCGAAGCTTCCAAAAGGGGTGGCCTCTTTAACCCCCTTCCTATACCTTTTATGAATTTCCACCCCCCCTCGGGTTTTTAAAAAACCCTTAAGGCCCTTTCACCCTCGTGCGAAAAACCCCTTCCCTTCACTTTGGAGTCACTCCCCCCAAGAGCACAAAGTCCTTAAGGGTCTTATTATTTTTCCCCCCTCTGTATAATCCCTAAAAGCCCTTTCCGCTAGCTTCGAACCCCCCCTTGTGATTTAAACTTTAAGCCCTTTCTTACGGGCTTCAAAAACCCTTTCACCCCCTTCTTGTGCCTTACAAAAACCCTTTTTATTACCCCCGTGTTTAAAGCATTATATATCCCTTCCCTTAGTTGGAACCCAACCCCCGTGTTTTTTTTTAATTTCCCTTTAGCCTTCCTCATTGGCCTCGGAATCATTCCCCCCCTACGTGTGTAAACCCTCATAAGCCCTTTCCTCCTAAATTGCCTAAGGGTCCTTAGACCCTTACTTATAACATTTACGGTTATTATTTTCCCTTAAAGCTCTCCTACACCTTGTGTCCTTTCCACACCTTTTTATTCCCGTTCGTGCGAGCTTACAAAGGCCATTAAGCCTTCCCCATGGCTTCAATGGGTCTTAGTTGTAAAAGATTCTAAAACACCCTTTCGAATTCTCGAATTCAAGGGGGGAGCCTTCCAAAAACTACTTTTGACGAACGGTGCAAGGGAGCGACGGTGGAATTCTAAGGAGAAGTTGTAAAGCTGCTTCCACATTCGACGGACCACAGTTGCTATGCCTCCTAAGAAAGTCCAAGGCGTAGCTATGGGAGGATCATCTCTCGGTATCCATGTGGATATCTCACCCCAAACCTAGGTTTTTCTTCTTGGATTTAATTCTATTTTAAGTCGATCATGCAAAGAGAAATTGTTAGGGATAGGATATATTTGTTCGAATTATTTGTAATGAAGGAGTTTAGCTTATGAATGATAATGTATAGAACTTAGTTTCCTTCAAATTGCATCAAGTATTATAAATTATGAGCAAGATTATCCATTTACTATAGTAGTATATTTTTAGTTAAATCCTAAAGGTATAGAAATTATATCTTGCACCATTAGTCTTATTCCTTTCGCAACGAATCATTGTAAATGATTAAATTCATGAAAGGTTTCTTTCGTTGCTCAAATTATTAGGAAGTTATCATTGCTAGTTGCACATCTTAGCCAGGAAAGTGTTGTTATTTGGCATGAGTTCATCTTTAAAGAAAACGGAAGTTAAATGTTAGGAATTAACAAGTATAAAAAATTAGATATACGAACTCATTTGGGAAGAAAATGTAATGGGGGATTGGTGGATGACACTCTACTAACACTTTTCCCTTGCTATTTGAGGACTTGGGACTAATAAAGTGTGTATACACCAATTTCACAGCTAGGCCTTTTTGTCCCAAGGAGTATTGTCACTCTTTGTATCACCTTGGCATTATGCTGTATGCCAAATTAAACTGTATTGATTGGGAAAGTTAATTGTCACAAGGATAGTAAAACCGTGACAAGACGATTAAGATTACCTTCCAAAAGATAACCGAACCAATCTAAACATAGAAACATTCATACCCTAAACACTTGACTACTTTCCTTACCGTAGGGACAATAAATTTATAAAGATAAGAAACTAGGGTTTGTCCCTAAGCTTCTTAAATGAAGAAACCCTAGGCCTAACATACGTCAGCTTAAAGAATCTAAACAGATTATTCCATCGCAGGACTTGTGCATCATGTATGAAATCATTTTGTGATTGATTCACAAGGAGAAAAGGGAAAAAAAAACCCCTCATCAAGGACGTCAAATCCTTATGCAAGTTATCTTGCAAAAAGACGTATTTTTGGATATCCTTCTAAATAAGGAAAGTTGTAAAATAGAAACTAGCATATCTAAGGTACCTTAGGGTTAACCAAGTTGGGTATGCCCTACACGGGAATATAAGAGATCTTGCCAAGTTACAAGACACCTTGGGAACGAGTGGTGATACACTCAAAAAGGAAAGAACACTTCCTTAGCAGTTTGCCATACAACCGGGTTGATTAATGGAAATGTTTGTGCTTGCTAGAGATTTTAGGGCTCTGTTTGAATTATGAATTACAAATTAAATAAGTACCTATACTTCAGGTTAAAGGCCTGAAGGGAGAGGCAGCTTCCGTTACCCTCGACTGCCTGCCTGACCCTAACCAAGGGGGTTGTTGACCGCACCGGGAACGTGGACCGAACCCGCCGCGAGAGGTCTTTCCGTTAAGCTCTACTTGGAGTAGGAGGACGCTTGGGTGCCAGGGGGGCTCTGGCCGTAAATCCCTCGCCTTCCGGGTCCTACACAAGAGGCTTACGTGACTCGGGATTGGATCTCGAGGCCCGCATACTAGTTGACATGCGGAAGCTTGGAATAGTGATCCCTGGAGATTACTGGTTAGCCTTCAGGCAGATTATGGACAAGCCTACGGGCGGAACTCCTTGTATTTCAAAGATAAAATGATGAAATGTTAAAAGAACTTGCTTGATGTTGTTTTTTTCTATGTCACGTGATAAGATTACGTGAAGGAACCAGTGCTTAACAAGGTTAATTAAAGAAGCTGATTGTTATATGTCAAATTAATGTGTTAGATAATTACATAACTAAAACAAACCGAGGAAAGTGCGGAGGATGGGCCATGGGTCCGTCCTACGGTTGGGTAGTCCTGGTTAGTCGGGAACTTTTCTCAAAAATCTCGAAGAACAGTGAAATGATCATCATCATCAAGAAGAATAAGGAGAACGATGACCTAGAGTTACGTCTTACCCGATTTACACTATTTTAGGGGAATGGAATGGGACTATGCCTTATGGCAGAGAGGTTGATCTTTGCATCCGTCTCATTTTCCATTCTCCTTGAACCAAGTGCAGCGTGAATCCACTTCGGACCTGGCCTTCTTGCATAAAGTAGTTCGCTCGGGTCTGATGCTAGTTGCTGTTAGCTAATGACCCATTAGGAAAACCCTAATTCTGGTCGATCCTAAGTGGGAATGGCCAGGATACTTCCGCTACGTGGCAGATGCGGGAAGAACTAGATTGCAAAACCCGTAACATTCCATGGGAGTGCCGGGCGGAGCTTTCTAGACATCCTTTCCGATGGAGTGCTAAGACGTGTCCTGGATAATACTATGGGACACGTTATAGTTGGTATCAGAGCCGACCATCAACGGAATTATTTTTATGAGATCTCAATAAAATGAAATAAATTGTTGTTATCCAAACATTTCCTCATCTTCAATGCTGTCTTGCAGAACTATGAAGCGTGGAACAAGTTTTTGGTGTTTCGGGTCATGTTTATGACTGCAATGCATTCTCTGCTTTATAGACAAAGAATTGGGATGATGAACATCCTGGAGTAGATTTATAATCCATCACCTTTATACATAGAACGAAGATGGACAGGGTCTTCAGGAATCTACTACATAGCCGCCCACCGATTTGCTTATCTACAGACCAACCTAAAGAGGATCAAGTGGTTGGAAGACTTGAAAGCCATGAAGCTGTTCATTTTTATGGAAGCTCACGTAAATTTGATTTTATATATTCAAGGTCGGAGGGTTGAAATGAACTCATATGTATATGAGGAAGTAACCCGTGTAATCCCAGTTGACAGGATTAAAGTGTTGGGCCGCCATGAGAAGTATGGATTCCAACGAAAAGGGTATCCTGAGCTTCCAATGAATTATCGATTCCTAAAGATCCATGACCCAAAACCGTACTATTACATTGGTGCGCACTCTAAACTCATAAACGTTTATTAATTTAATATGCATTTTGCGGAATCACCCGCTATGGAATCACCCATGTACACACTAAATTAATGAAACGCCCGAAAAGGACAGGCGTCCCCATCAACTTCTCGCACAAAGAATCCTCTTTGCGTATGAGCCCCGGTCATCTAAGTTTACGGAATCCACCGTAAATCCTCACGGAATTAAACGTTTATGAGTTTAGAGTGCGCACTCGTAATAAATTAAGGTTAGGATTTATTTCTAACCAGTTGATTTATTTATGTAGCTGAAGACTGCTAGGTATTCACTTTTGTCGGTTTAATTGTGTTATTTTACTAACGATTGTGAATGCTTCAGTTGATGTGTAGAGATAGCAGCAGTGGCGGAGGAAAGCATTGGAGTCTAGCGGGTTTCTGATCTTTGGACTATATTTTGATAGGCGCCACGCCTATATTTTGATTATGTCTATAGAGACATCGACTATTTATTATTATTTTGTATGCGCTTATGTGCCTGGATATGTTATTTTTATTTGGACATTGAGCTTGGGCGTGCCAGACTCTTTGGGCACCGTCCATTAGCTTTATTTTCCTATTTTTGGTAGAAAGCAAACTCAAAAGCTAAAAGCTTGTCATATTTTTGTAATTGGGCTATTTTTGAGCAAAAAGATTGAAAATATATATTAAATACATGCTTTGTGAAGCGCTCACACAAGGCATGGGGGAGATTCAACCCAATTTGTCTCTTGTCTCATGTCGTGCTTGCTTTCACATTGGTTTTTGTGCTAAAAAGTAGAGTGCTTTGTTCTTGGGGACCTTTGGGAATTCACTACGTGAGCTACCTGCGTCCGATCTGCGCACCAGTGGTATCAGAGCGGAGCAGAGATCAAGGGCTTCCAATCGCTACCAATCTCGGGCGAAGGCGGAGCTCCAGGAACAAACGGCCTCTACAGTCAATCTCGTCGCGAACCGTCGATACAGGCAGACTTCTGGCGATCAAGAACCCCTGTTTCCACTCTCAGATCGCGAAGGACCACTCTCTGTCGGCGGAGGACCACTCCCTCAACTCCATGAACAAGTCGTGATCAACCAGTGAGAAATTTCTTATCTATTTCATCAAAAAGCTTAGTTTTAAGCTTAAGAAGCTTATTAGCTTCATAATCTTCAAATCGTGATCAACAAGAGAAGCTCCGAAATTTTCGGCGGAATCAAAAACGGCCCCCCCCCCACGATCAGAAAAACGGCGGCCTTCTTCTTATTATTAAGCTTTAAGCTTAACTAATTAAGCTTAAATCCTACTCTACTCTGCAAGTTCTACTGGGCAGACAAGTCTGTAAACTCTCGGTCACGCACTCCAGAAGACAAGTTTCGCAAGTCGACACTAATCAAGTACTACAAGTCCTGCAAATCAGCTAAGTTCAGCAAGTCAACAACCCTGCAAGTCTGTTAAGTCTGCAACTCTGCAAGTCAGACTAAATCAGAACTGACTAACGCTCGAAACTCCTAGAAGACTTATTCGTTTGCAAAAACTCAGAACTGGAAAGTTGTTCGCAGCAAGCTGTTTTACCTATCTGCAAGTTCGTTGAAGTACTTTCAGCAAACGGAGACAGAAATATTTCAGAATTTCTGAAAATTGAAGAAGAAAATACCCAAAATACATAGCCTTGTAACCCCAAATTTGAGCTACGCTCATCCCGCTAACTGATTTTGAGTGAGAAAGGTTTGTTGAGTTTTACAGGATGACTACCCCACTTATGGATGATCCTATGGCTGAAGACGACCTACCCGAGCCTACCATGGAGCAAAAGCTGGATCTTATCATGTTGCAATTGGATGAAGAGCGAAGAGCTAGGCAAGCCTTGCAAGTGCAATTGACAAAGCTACAAGGAGCGTCTGCTGATAAAGAAGAACCTCAAGCTGAAGATCTGATTCGCCGTACCATCGACGCCACTCTTGAAGCACAAACCATTCGCAAGGAATCCAAGATAAGTAAACGAAGTTTCAAGTTTCGCACTTTCAATGGCATAAGAGAAGGAAAGACTGTTTTATCATTCATTAGCCAGTTTGATGACTATTTCCATGAGGAAACTTATCCTGAGAAAGATAAAATCAAGTGTGTTACTAATCATCTGATAGATAGAGCATCACTTTGGTGGACTGTCGTCCGCAAGAGCATAGAATGTCCTGCTACATGGGAAGATTTTAAGAAGAAGTTCATGCAAAATTTCCTTCCACCGCAATTTCATGAGAAGGCAATCAAGCAATGGGATTTACTTCAACAACGCGACCGTGAGCCTATTCCACAGTATACAGAGCGTTTTTGGAATGCACTCTTACAGCTACGCATGCTTGAAGACGTACCAGAGACGACACATAAGCGGAAGTACATGTCTGGACTTCTTGGACATTACTACGCTGAGGTGAATATGTTCAAGCCTGCTACTCTTGAAGATGCCATCTCCTTAGCTCACGACACTGAAGATAAGTTACGTGGAAGAGATCGACGACCACAGCCATTCCAAGCAAACGGTAATTATGGATCTAAACAATTCAATTCCAATTTCAGAAGATTTAATCCAGGTCGTTTTTCATCACCATCTTTCCGCAAGAATTGGCCTAAACCACCCGCATTACCATCCACTGTCAATCCAAATCCTAAGCCTATCCAACAAGCAAATCCAAATATACCCAGACTCCCAGCCATTGCAAATAATGTGACCAAAGCCAAGCCTATCGTATGCTACAAGTGTCACCAGCCAGGCCATCTCGCAGCAAATTGTCATTCAAAGAAGCCATCAGCACATATCAACTACCTTGGAGCTATGGATGAAGACGAGCATGAGGATATGCCGGACTTCACTGAAGAAGAAGATGATCCTACTACTACTTCCGACACTTTACCAGGTATGCCTACTTTACATTCATTGTTGACTATGAAATGTATGGTGCATGGAAAAGAAAGAACTGTATTGCATGATGACGGTAGTACGCATGACTTTATTTCAGCAAAATTGGTAAAGGAATTGAAATTGCATACAGTACCTACGCATTATCGCATAAAAGCTGCATTTTTAGGCACTAGGTACAATGGCACACAAGAAGTTCAAAATTTAGAAATTCAAATTGGTCCATATATTGAAAGAAGAAATTTCTTAGTTGTCCCATTACAGTCTAGCGACATTATTCTAGGAATGCCATGGAGACATCAACATAATCCTAATATAGATTATTCCACACACACAATGAATATTAATTTTCAAGGAAAATCTATTACATTATTTGGTATGCATGCATCTCATATGTTTCCACTGCTTTCGCATACTCAAGCAAAACGTGCACTACGCAAGAATACTAAATCATATCTCATTTGGGTGAATGAATTGCACGCAAAAGAAACTCATATGCACCCTAGACATAAGGAATTTCTTGCATATTTTAAGGACTGTTTTGCAGAAGACCTACCACCAGATTTACCTCCATCACGTCCAGAAGACCATAAGATTGACCTAATACCTGGCACACAACCACCTTGCAAAGCCCCATATAGGCACAATCAAATAGAGCAAAAAGAAATCCAGACTCAAGTAGAAGAATTACTAAATAGAGGTTTAATTCGACCTAGCAGTTCTCCATTCGGTGCACCTGTGCTCTTAGTCAAGAAAAAGAATAATACTTATCGGATGTGTATTGACTACCGAGCATTAAACAAGATCACTGTAAAGAATAGGTATCCTATACCTAGAGTTGATGACCTTATGGACAAACTACAAGGATCTTCTATATTTAGTAAAATCGACCTTAAATCTGGATATCATCAGGTGAGGCTAGATAGATCCGACATATTTAAGACTGCATTCAGGACACAGTTTGGCCATTACGAATTCTTAGTTATGCCATTCGGATTAACTAATGCACCTGCTACTTTCAGTAGAATGATGAACCGTATTTTTCTAAAATATCAATATTGTGTGATTGTTTTCTTTGATGATATTTTAGTATTCAGTCAAAGTGAAAAAGAGCATTATGAGCATTTATCATTAGTTTTTCAATTACTGAAAGAAAATCAATTGTTTGCAAATCCTGACAAGAGTGAATTCTTTAAGACAGAAATAGAATATCTAGGTCATATTGTATCAGAAGAAGGAATAAAAGTTGATCCTAAGAAAATTGACGCAATATTGCATTGGCCTATTCCTAAAAATGTACATGAATTACGCTCATTCCTTGGTCTTGCTAGTTTCTATAGGAAGTTTGTACGTAATTTCTCATTACTTGCTTTACCACTGACCAAACTTCTTAAGAAAGGCATTGTTTATCAATGGACTGAAAACCAGCAGAAATCCTTTGATTTACTTAAACGTGCATTGACCAATGCCCCTGTTCTACAATTGCCTGACTTTAACCGACCATTCTTTTTAGTTGTGACTGATGCTAGCGGATCAGGAATAGGAGCCGTGTTAATGCAAGACAACCATCCAATCGCATATTCTAGTTCTAAGCTGAAACCCTCTGAGCTTAAATATTCCACCTATGACAAGGAACTCTTAGCAGTTGTACAAGCATTGAAACAATGGAAGCATTATTTAATGGGTTCAGAATTTATGATAAAGACTGACCAGCAAAGCATTAGACATCTACTTAGCCAACCCCAAATTTCTGACCGCCATATCAAATGGGCTTCATTCATTCAAAGTTTCCATCCTATCATTCAATACCAACCTGGAAAAGAAAATGTAGTTGCTGATGCATTGAGTAGAAGACCTGCAATTCATAACATTTCTATCATATCTTTTGATTCTTTGATTGCTATGAAAGACACATATCACCAGGATATTACTTTTCATTCTGATTGGCAAAAATTAGTTCAAAATAATTTCATTCCTGTTGATTCATTATCATATAATGATGGATTCATGTTCTTTGAAAAGAGATTGTGTGTTACTATTCCATTCCGATCTTTTATTTTAAATAAAATTCATTGTCCCCCATATCAAGGTCATAGAGGTATCATTTCTACATTACGCATGTTAACTGAAGATTTTTATTGGCCGCATATGGATGCAGATGTGTCTAATTTTGTTTCTGAATGTTTGATTTGTCAAAGAATAAAAAGACATCATGGTAAACAGTATGGGTTATTAATGCCTTTATCTATTCCATCTAAACCTTGGGAACATATATCTATGGATTTCATTACTGGCTTACCAAATACTAAATCTAACCATGACATGATTTGGACAATTGTAGATAGATTTAGTAAGCAAGCATATTTCATTGCATGTAAGAAAACTTTAACAGCATCACAAGCCGCACAGTTATTTTTGAAAACTGTTTTTACTAACCATGGATTGCCGAAAGTGATTATTTCAGATAGAGATTCTAGATTTTGTAATAATTTCTGGATTACACTGTTTTCAAATCTAGGCACAAAGATTGATTTTTCATCTGCATTTCATCCAGAAACAAATGGACAAACAGAAGCCACAAATAGCACTATTTTAGATCTTTTACGTGCATACACTATCTCTAAACCTCAGACATGGGATACTCATTTGCATTTATTACAGTTTGCCTATAATAATACACCGCACACATCTACAAAGAAAGCACCTTTTGAAGTTATTTATGGACATAGATTATCTACACCTGTTGCATCTTTGTCTAATAGAATACAAAGTGCCGATGATATTGCTGTTATGCATAACACTATTTTTGATGAAGTAAAGGATATGATTGTTAAAGCCCAACAATCATATACCAAACAAGCCAACAAGAAAAGACAAGCCATGAATTTCAAAGTTGATGATTATGTTTGGCTTAGAATAGAAAAGCGTAGACTGCAAAGTGTAGATAGACATCCAATTGTCAAATTAGCCCCTAGATTCTACGGACCATTTAGAATCATTCATAAGATTAATGACAATGCATTCAAGTTAGAACTGCCATCACATTGGAAAATTCATAATACCTTCCATATTAGTTTATTGAGACCATTTAGAGGACAATTACCTATCCACCCTGTCTATGAAAACCCACCTTTACTAGAAGAAGAGACTGAAATCCTTGAACCAGAAGCCATCATAGACACTGACTACATGACCACTAGAACTGGCCGAAGGTATTCTAGATATCTAGTGAAATTTAAGAACCATCCTGTAGAAGAAGCACAATGGATGCACGCTAGAGACCTAAATGCTTTCCCCACTCTGTTAGCTCCACATTGAGCTAATAGCAATTGAGGTCAATTGCTATCCCACCCCGGGGGTATGATGCCAGGAGGCATATTCCACGGTGGATTCCGTGAGGATTTACGGTGGATTCCGTAAACTTAGATGACCGGGGCTCATACGCAAAGAGGATTCTTTGTGCGAGAAGTTGATGGGGACGCCTGTCCTTTTCGGGCGTTTCATTAATTTAGTGTGTACATGGGTGATTCCATAGCGGGTGATTCCGCAAAATGCATATTAAATTAATAAACGTTTATGAGTTTAGAGTGTGCACTCGTAATAAATTAAGGTTAGGATTTATTTCTAACCAGTTGATTTATTTATGTAGCTGAAGACTGCTAGGTATTCACTTTTGTCGGTTTAATTGTGTTATTTTACTAACGATTGTGAATGCTTCAGTTGATGTGTAGAGATAGCAGCAGTGGCGGAGGAAAGCATTGGAGTCTAGCGGGTTTCTGATCTTTGGACTATATTTTGATAGGCGCCACGCCTATATTTTGATTATGTCTATAGAGACATCGACTATTTATTATTATTTTGTATGCGCTTATGTGCCTGGATATGTTATTTTTATTTGGACATTGAGCTTGGGCGTGCCAGACTCTTTGGGCACCGTCCATTAGCTTTATTTTCCTATTTTTGGTAGAAAGCAAACTCAAAAGCTAAAAGCTTGTCATATTTTTGTAATTGGGCTATTTTTGAGCAAAAAGATTGAAAATATATATTAAATACATGCTTTGTGAAGCGCTCACACAAGGCATGGGGGAGATTCAACCCAATTTGTCTCTTGTCTCATGTCGTGCTTGCTTTCACATTGGTTTTTGTGCTAAAAAGTAGAGTGCTTTGTTCTTGGGTATATTTCTGTCTCCGTTTGCTGAAAGTACTTCAACGAACTTGCAGATAGGTAAAACAGCTTGCTGCGAACAACTTTCCAGTTCTGAGTTTTTGCAAACGAACAAGTCTTCTAGGAGTTTCGAGCGTTAGTCAGTTCTGATTTAGTCTGACTTGCAGAGTTGCAGACTTAACAGACTTGCAGGGTTGTTGACTTGTTGAACTTAGCTGATTTGCAGGACTTGTAGTACTTGATTAGTGTCGACTTGCGAAACTTGTCTTCTGGAGTGCGTGACCGAGAGTTTACAGACTTGTCTGCCCAGTAGAACTTGCAGAGTAGAGTAGGATTTAAGCTTAATTAGTTAAGCTTAAAGCTTAATAATAAGAAGAAGGCCGCCGTTTTTCTGATCGTGGGGGGGGGGCCGTTTTTGATTCCGCCGAAAATTTCGGAGCTTCTCTTGTTGATCACGATTTGAAGATTATGAAGCTAATAAGCTTCTTAAGCTTAAAACTAAGCTTTTTGATGAAATAGATAAGAAATTTCTCACTGGTTGATCACGACTTGTTCATGGAGTTGAGGGAGTGGTCCTCCGCCGACAGAGAGTGGTCCTTCGCGATCTGAGAGTGGAAACAGGGGTTCTTGATCGCCAGAAGTCTGCCTGTATCGACGGTTCGCGACGAGATTGACTGTAGAGGCCGTTTGTTCCTGGAGCTCCGCCTTCGCCCGAGATTGGTAGCGATTGGAAGCCCTTGATCTCTGCTCCGCTCTGATACCACTGGTGCGCACTCTAAACTCATAAACGTTTATTAATTTAATATGCATTTTGCGGAATCACCCGCTATGGAATCACCCATGTACACACTAAATTAATGAAACGCCCGAAAAGGACAGGCGTCCCCATCAACTTCTCGCACAAAGAATCCTCTTTGCGTATGAGCCCCGGTCATCTAAGTTTACGGAATCCACCGTAAATCCTCACGGAATCCACCGTGGAATATGCCTCCTGGCATCATACATAGTTCCTGTAGACAAATGCAATACAACGTTGTTCTCCCCAAACTGAATGTAATAATCGGATTATCATCACACGAGACGTTGTATAAGGCTACGCCCATGTAAATATAAATAAAGACTTCTTTTATCAATATCTGGCTGTGCATCAGAGTTGTTAAAAAGTTAAGTAGCTTCATGATTTACGAGATAGCTGAACTAAAGATAAGCTAACGTCAATTATCATATAATAACATTAAGAAAACTTTTATCCAGGCACAACCTCAGGTACAGGTTCCAAATTCGCTCCCTACATCAAGTACTGTTGTGACCCAGGAGAAGAAGTTTCTCCTCAAACAGATAAAACAACCCGAGTTTGACGGGAGAGGCAAATTCGTCTAGTCTGATGTTGAAATATGGATTGAATCTATGGAGGATTACTTTGAAGCAGCTGGTATTGCACCTACCAATCAGGCCATGCTCGCCAAGTTAAAACTCACCGGCGAAGCCAGACTTTGGTGGAAACAATGGTGCAAGGATCAAGGGACTTCAGAGGGGTTCTTTACCTGGGAGAAGTTAAAGAAAGCCGTGCAGGGGAGATATTTTCCACCTACATATCGTACATAGAAAATGAATGAGTTCTACGAGCTAAAACAGCTAGGACTCACTCTGGACGCATACTACTCTAAATTCGTCTCACTTTTAAAGTATGTGCCACAGATGGACATGACGCAGCACGTGTCCAAATTTTGCGCGGGCTTAGATCCACTCATAAATATCATCTCGAATCTATGCGTCCATCAGATCTTCAGGATGCACTCATTCGAGCGGCACCTATAATTCAAGAGGTGCAAGCTAGACCAAGGGGTAATAAAACTTGGTCCTATAATGACCCGAACAGAGGAGCATTCAGACCTCAAGTGAAGAGAGTTCAAGGTCACAATCAGGGACAAAGGAAGAAAGAAAGGACAAATAACATCAACAACTTTGTTCCTACTCAAAGTAATGGCCGAAACCTCCGATGTAAGTTCCACTACAACGAACCCGGTCACTTCAAGAGGCAATGTCCCAAGCTCAGCGGGGGACATCGTCAAACGCCTTTCCAAGGTGTAGGCCACGGTCAAGGAGCCGCCACCCGTGGAAGAGGAAGAACTGCCTACATTGCCAATAGGCAAAGATGCGAAGAAGAAGAAGAGGAAGATCCGACTATGGAAGCAGAATTTGAAAGAGCGACAGTCCATGCCGCTTTACACAAGAAAGGGCCGAATCGCCAGTTCTCGGTAATTCAAACACCGTTGGACTATCAAGGTAAAGGTTTCAAATTCCTTTATCTCACCAGCATGTGCAAAAAGATTAGGAATAGCCACAGTAGAAGCACCTACCCTGCTTGTGGAATTGGCAAATGGTCGTGAGGTAACTTGTACTAGGCAAACTGCTAAGGTGGAATTCTTTCTAGGAGGAAAGAAGACTTTAGTAAAATTCAGAGTCATGAATTTAGGTATCCATGAGTGTCTACTCGGGATGGATTGGCTTAAGCCTAATGACGCCCACATTCATTGTGGAAAGGGTCAAGTTTCCTTTCGAAACTCTGAAAGGAAATTTGTCACAACTCAAGGTGAGGTAGGAGTGCCAAGAATCCAATTATCCAAAGTCTCTCAGATCATAAAAGGAGTCAGAAAAGGATTACCCATTTACCTGATCAAACTCAACAAGTTAGATCAAAAGCAAGAGTCTCATGAAGGACCTTCTTGGCTAAAGTAGTACGCTGACGTATTCCCTGAGGAATTGATTGAACTTCTGCCTCCAAGAGAAGTAGATCATGAGATTAGACTAGTGCCTGGAGCTGCACCAATTGCAAAGAGACCTTATAGAATGTCCATACCAGAAGCAATTGAGTTGAAGGAACAACTCAAGCAACTGTTGGATCAGGGTTACATTCGGCCTAGCAACTCACCGTGGGGAGCTCCAATACTATTCCAGAAAAAGAAAGATGGGACACTTCGACTATGTATTGATTACCGAGGGTTGAATCAATCAACAGTTAAGAACAAGTATCCTATTTCTAGAATAGATTAGCTTCTTGATCGTCTTCAAGGTGCAAAGATCTTCTCCAAGATTGATCTCAGGTCAGGTTACTATCAAATAAGGATCAAGGAAGAAGATATTCCAAAAACGGCCTTCAATACAAGATATGGGCACTTTGAGTTCTTTGTTATGTCATTTGGGCTTACAAATGCACTTGCCACCTTTAATAGATTAATGCAGGATATTTTTAGACCATATCTTGATGATTTCGTGCTTGTCTTCTTCGATGACACTTTAGTCTATTCTAAACAGGAAGAAGATCATGAACCTCAACTTCGGATTGTCCTTGAGACAATGAGGGCCCATAAGCTGTATGCAAAAATGAAGAAGTGTGCATTTTTCAAGCGTCAGATTGAATATCCGGGATTCATAGTATCATCAGAAGGAATATCAGTAGACCCAGCCAAAGTCAGAGATGTGCTTGAATGGCCAATACCAGTATCCGTCAAAGAAATACGTAGCTTTCTTAGCTTGACAGGATGGTATAGGGTCTTTATCAAAAACTATGCTTTGATTGCAGCACCTCTTACAGACTTACTAAAGAAGCAGACTTCTATTACATGGTCAACTTCCGAACAAAATAGCTTCAACAAATTGAAGCAAAGTTTGGTATCAGTACCTATTCTAAAACTTCCTGACCTCAATAAGGAGTTTGAGGTGGTAACTGATGCTAGCATTCTTGCCTTGGGGTGTGTACTTATGCAGGAAGGTCATCCAGTAGCATACTCTTCAAGGAAATTGAAGAGTCATGAAAAAAATTATGCCACGCATGATCTGGAATTACTAGCTGTCATCCATGCTCTAAAGCTTTGGAGACACTACCTGTTGGGTAACAAGTTTACTCTAGTAACCGATCATAAGAGTCTCAAATGGATTTTTTCCCAGAACGAGCTCAACATGAGGCAACGTCGGTGGATTGAAGTATTGGAGGAATATGATTTTGAAATCAAGTACCGACCAAGGAAAGAGAATGTAGTTGCGGATGCACTCAGTTGCAAGGCATTCCTAAATTCCCTAATCTTGCAGAATCCATCAACGGCCAGATCTCTGGCTACAAAGGTATCTATGCCAAACAACCCTATACTTGAACTAGCTAGAGAGGAAGCATGCCATGATTTGGCCTACCAAACAATGATAAAAGAAATATCTACCAAAGAGCAGAATCAGAAGTTACAAGCTAAGTATCAGGAATTTTCCATTGATAATGGACTTGTCTACTACAGAACAAGGCTGTGTATACCAACAAGCCAGTCACTTAAGCAGAAGATATTATGGGAAGCTCATGATTCTCCTTTCGCAAGACATCCTGGCTATGCAAAAACTCTTAATGTAGTTAGGAAGAGCTACCATTGGGTGAGGCTCAAAGGTGACGTTCTCAAGTATGTCACTGAATGTTTGTCTTGCCAACGTATCAAGGCCAAACATGTCATGATGCCAGGGAAACTGCAACCGCTTGACATTCCCCAAATGAAATGGGAATTCATCAGTATGGATTTTGTTGTGGGCTTACCCCAAATCCAAGGAGGATACAATTCCATTATGGTTGTGGTTGACATGCTTACCAAGGTTGCACACCTGATTCCAGTAAAGACAAACTATAAAGCCTCTGACATTGCAAGATTGTTTATCAAGGAGATATTCAAGCTACATGGGTTACCTAGAAGAATCATTAGTGATCGAGATTCTCTCTTCACATCACACTTCTCGAGAGCTATCTTTGAAGCTATTAGGACTCAAATCTGTTTTAGCACCGCCTACCATCCCCAAACAGATGGCCAAACAGGGCGAGTAAATCAAATCATTGAGGATATGCTTAGGGCATACTGCTGTCGAGAGCCGAAGAGGTGGACTCAATACTTGCCATTAGTTGAATTTGCCTACAATGCTTCTTACCAGCAGAGCATTCAAATGACTCCTTTTCAAGCATTATATGGTCATGATTGCAGAAGTCCCCGAAACTTTTCTGATCCAACCCTAAGAGTTGAAGCGTCAAGACAGATGTTGGAAGACATGGATGATCAAATAAAGTCAATAAGACAAGACATACAAGCGGCCAAGGATAGACAAAAGGCATACACAGATTTGAAATGTCAAGATAGGGTCTTCGAGGAAGGAGACATGGTCTTCATTCATGTACGCCCTAAAAAGAGTTCTCTATCCCTAGGAGAATGCAAGAAGCTAAGTCCAAGGTACTGTGGGCCGTACAAAATCCTCAAATGCCTAGGACCCAATGCTTATAGATTGCAACTCCCTGAGAACCTAAAGGTTCACAATGTATTCCATATCAGCCTCTTAAAAAAATATGTACCCAACCCTAATCATGTACTTGATGACCAATAAATTGTAATGCCTAGTCAAGGAATCCTTGAACTAAGGCCGGATAGGATCTTAGATGTGAGGGAGAGTCAGTTAAGATCTAGAACCCTGAGAGAATGCCTCGTCCAGTGGAAAGATTATCCCGAAGAGGATGCCACTTGGATAGATGAAGGCACACTCAACCATCAATATCCCCAGTTTATCTCGAGATGAGGACATCTCGATTCCTCTAAGGGGGAGAGAATGTAATATATCATATATTAAAAAAATCATGGGAAATTTTTTTTATAATTCTTCTTCCGTCGATGACAGTTTGTGCTGGAGGGGGAGAAGGATTTAGAAAGGCCAGCAAGCTCCTCGCTGGAGCTTGCTTAGCCTCAATGGCCATGCCTCGTGACAGGAAGGAGAGGGAGGATCCCCCTCCCTTCCCTATTCAACTGACGGGGCTACTACCGTGGAGGGAAGAAACGAAAGATGCCATCATGTTGCTGAAAGGAGGACCGCCAGAAGATCAGGAGGAAGAAACTGCCGTGAAGGGGGGGCGACGCCGCTGAGCGAGAGGAGGGAAAGGCTGGAGTAAGGAGGAGAGTTCTGTTGGTCACGCCGGGGAGATCAAGAGGGAGTGAGGTCGCCACCATCTGCCGTGCCACAGTGTATTGGTCGACGCAGCCGTGTAACGGCCTCCAAATTTCCCCCACGTGGAGATCTTAGCCTCCCCCCTCCACGTGGTCTTGAGCTTTCAAAGCTTCCAAAAGGGGTGGCCTCTTTAACCCCCTTCCTATACCTTTTATGAATTCCCCCCCCCCCCCCTCGGGTTTTTAAAAAACCCTTAAGGCCCTTTCACCCTCGTGCGAAAAACCCCTTCCCTTCACTTTGGAGTCACTCCCCCCAAGAGCACAAAGGCCTTAAGGGTCTTATTATTTTTCCCCCCTGTGTATAATCCCTGAAAGCCCTTTCCCCTAGCTTCGAACCCCCCCCTTGCCTTCTTGTGCCTTACAAAAACCCTCTTTATTAACCCCGTGTTTAAAGCATTATATATCCCTTCCCTTAGTTGGAACCCAACCCCCGTGTTTTTTTTAAATTTCCCTTTAGCCTTCCTCATTGGCCTCGGAATAATTCCCCCCCTACGTGTGTAAACCCTCATAAGCCCTTTCCTCCTAAATTGCCTAAGGGTCCTTAGACCCTTACTTATAACATTTACGGTTATTATTTTCCCTTAAAGCTCTCCTACACCTTGTGTCTTTTCCACACCTTTTTATTCCCGTTCGTGCGAGCTTACAAAGGCCATTAAGCCTTCCCCATGGCTTCAATGGGTCTTAGTTGTAAAAGATTCTAAAACACCCTTTCGAATTCCCGAATTCAAGGGGGGAGCCTTCCAAAAACTACTTTTGACGAACGGTGCAAGGGAGCGACGATGGAATTCTAAGGAGAAGTTGTAAAGCTGCTTCCACGTTCAACGGACCACAGTTGCGATGCCTCCTAAGAAAGTCCAAGGCGTAGCTACGGGAGGATCATCTCCCGGTATCCATGTGGATATCTCACCCCAAACCCAGGTTTTTCTTCTTGGATTTAATTCGATTTTAAGTCGATCATGCAAAGAGAAATTATTAGGGATAGGATATATTTGTTCGAATTATTTGTAATGAAGGAGTTTAGCTTATGAATGATAATGTATAGAACTTAGTTTTCTTCAAATTGCATCAAGCATTATAAATTACGAGCAAGATTATCCATTTACTATAGTAGTATATTTTTAGTTAAATCCTAAAGGTATAGAAATTATATCTTGCACCATTAGTCTTATTCCTTTCGCAATGAATCATTGTAAATGATTAAATTCATGAAAGGTTTCTTTCGTTGCTCAAATTATTAGGAAGTTATCATTGCTAGTTGCACATCTTAGCCACGAAATTGTTGTTATTTGGTGTGAGTTCATCTTTAAAGAAAACAGAAGTTAAATGTTAGGAATTAACAAGTATAAAAAATTAGATATACGAACTCATTTGGGAAGAAAATGTAATGGGGGATTTTTGGATGACACTCTACTAACACTTTTCCCTTGCTATATTGAGGACTTGGGACTAATAAAGTGTGTATACACCAATTTCACAGCTAGGCCTTTTTGTCCCAAGGAGTATTGTCACTCTTTGTATCACCTTGGCATTATGCTATATGCCAAATTAAACTGTATTGATTGGGAAAGTTAATTGTCACAAGGATAGTAAAACCGTGACAAGACGATTAAGATTACCTTCCAAAAGATAACCGAACCAATCTAAACATAGAAACATTCATACCCTAAACACTTGACTACTTTCCTTACCGTAGGGACAATAAATTCATAAAGATAAGAAACTAGGGTTTGTCCGTAAGCTTCTTAAATGAAGAAACCCTAGGCCTGACATATGTCAGCTTAAAGAATCTAAACAGATTATTCCATCGCAGGACTTGCGCATCATGTATGAAATCATTTTGTGATTGATTCACAAGGAGAAAAGGGGAAAAAAAACCCCTCATCAAGGACGACAGATCCTTACGCAAGTTATCTTGCAAAAAGATGTATTTTTGGATATCCTTCTAAATAAGGAAAGTTGTAAAATAGAAACTAGCATATCTAAGGTACCTTAGGGTTAACCAAGTTGGGTATGCCCTACACCGGAATATAAGAGATCTTGCCAAGTTACAAGACACCTTGGGAACGAGTGCTGATACACTCAAAAAGGAAAGAACACTTCCTTAGCAGTTTGCCATACAACCGGGTTGATTAATGGAAATGTTTGTGCTTGCTAGAGATTTTAGGGCTCTGTTTGAATTATGAATTACAAATTAAATAAGTACCTATACTTCAGGTTAAAGGCCTGAAGGGAGAGGCAGCTTCAGTTACCCCCGACTGCCTGCCTGACCCTAACCAAGGGGGTTGTTGACCGCGCCGGGAACGTGGACCGAACCCGCCGCGAGAGGTCTTTCCGTTAAGCTCTACTTGGAGTAGGAGGACGCTTGGGTGCTAGGAGGGGCTCTGGTCGTAAATCCCTCGCCTTCCGAGTCCTGCACAAGAGGCTAACGTGACTCGGGATTGGATCTCGAGGCCCGTATACTAGTTGACACGCGAAAGCTTGGAATAGTGATCCCTGGAGATTACTGGTTAGCCTTCGGGTAGATTATGGACAAGCCTACGGGCGGAACTCCTTGTATTTCAAAGATAAAATGATGAAATGTTAAAAGAACTTGCTTGATGTTGTTTTTTTCTATGTCACGTGATAAAATTACGTGAAGGAACCAGTGTTTAATAAGGTTAATTAAAGAAGCTGATTATTATATGTCAAATTAATGTGTTAGATAATTACATAACTAAAACAAACCGAGGAAAGTGCGGAGGATGGGCCATGGGTCCGTATGGTTGGGTGGTCCCGGTTAGCCGGGAACTTTTCTCAAAAATCTCGAAGAACAGCAGAATGATCATCATCATCAAGAAGAATAAGGAGAACGATGACCTAGAGTTACGTCTTACCCGATTTACGCTGTTTTAGGGGAACGGAATGGGACTATGCCTTATGGCAGAGAGGTTGAGCTTTGCATCCCTCTCGTTTCCCATTCTCCTTGAACCAAGTGTAGCGTGAATCCGCTTCGGACCTGGCATTTCTGCGTAAAGTAGTTCGCTCGGGTCTGACACTAGTTGGTGTTAGCTAATGACCCATTAGGAAAACCCTAATTCCGGTTGATCCTAAGTGGGAACGGCCAGGATACTTCTGCTACGTGGCAGACGCGGGAAGAACTAGATCGCAAAACCCGTAACATTCCATGGGAGTGCCGGGCGGATCTTTCTAGACATCCTTTCCGATGGACTACTAAGACGTGTCCTGGATAATACTATGGGACACGTTACATTATTATTTCTAATCGTGATTCTAGATTCTGAAAAAAAAATTGGATTACTTTGTTTGCTAACTTAGGAATAAATATTGATTTTTCATATGTATTTCATCCTGAAAAAAATGGGCAAATAGAAGCTACTAACAATACCATTTTAGATCTTTTGCGTGCATACACAATTTCAAAACCATAAACATGGGATACACTTTTACATTTACTTCAATTTGCATACAATAACACACCACATACAGCTACAAAAAAAGCACCATTTGAAATTATTTATGGATATAGATTGCCTACACCTGTTACATCATTATCAGAAAAAGTTCAAGCTGCTGATGATATTGCTAACATGCATGCTACTATTTTTTATGAAGTTAAATATATGATTGCCAAAGCCCAGCAATCATACACAAAACAAGCCAACAAGAAAATAAAAGCTATGAGTTTCAAAGTTGATGATTATGTTTGGTTATGAATTGAAAAGCGATAATTACAAAGTGTTGACAAATACCGTGTTGTAAAATTAGCCCCTAGATTTTATGGACCTTTCAAGATCATTCACAAAATCAATGACAATTCATTTAAACTAGAATTATCGCAACATTGGAAAATCAATGACTACTTGCTATTCACTTTTGTTGCAGGTTTAATTTGATTATCTTCTAACAATTGTGAATGCTTCAGTTGATGTGTAGAGCAAGCAGTGGTGGCGTTGGGAAGCACTGGGTGATAGCGTGTATTCAAATTATTATCATTTTTTATGGGGGCGCATCTTAGGTGTGGTGTCAATATTTATTTTGGCGCGCTTATTTATTGAAGGGCTTGACATTTATTTATTATTTTTGCATGTGCATGGACACATGATTTAAATATTTATATTAGATATTGTATTTGGGTATTGCCCAACTCCTTGGGTGCCCAATAGCTTTAATTCTTTAGTGGAACAAAAGAAAACACAAAAGCTAAAGCGTGCTAATTGTAAATTGGGCTATTTTTTGAGCATGGAGATGAATAATATATCAAATACATGCTTTGTGGAGCGCTCACACAAGGCATGGGGGGACATTGTACCTAATTAGTCTCTTGCTTCATGTCGTGCAAGCTTTCTTCCTTGTTCTTTGTGCAAAAGTAGAGTTCTTTTGTTCTTGGGAACCTTTCAGCACTCACTACGTGCACATACATCATCCGATTTGTGCACCAAGATTAGCTACTACATATAATTGCTCAATATAATAACAAAGACAATGTGTGGTCACCTTTGAACTGTAGCCCCTTGAGAACTTTCACTCCTTCCTGTAGACTTTCACCCCTTGGCATGAAGCTATGGTGAAGGCATCATGTAACCATCTCGTAGACATGAACCGTGGCATCTCCTCCATGTTCTTGAGATATCAAATAGGTTGCTTGTATGTACTATGTTGATATCCTAATCATGTTGTCTCTCATTCTCTTCTAGCCTACTCATACCTACTGACCTACTTCTCCATGAATGTATAGTGCAAAATAGAAAAAAGATTCATTCTCTTCTCCATGGCACCATCCATCCTCTTCTCTATTCCACTTTGGACCACCACATCTCTTGTTAGTCGATCATCATCCTTCAATATCCATATAATCCTATTATTTGAACCTATTCTTAGTAGCCACTCTAAAATATACATACATACCTTTGATAATAGGAAACTTTTAGCCATGTTACCCTTTTGATGAGCATGTTGTCATATAGAGCCTTTCAAGGTTTTCATGAAAGCGCTCTAAGAACAAAATCCATATGGTATGCACCGGTCCTACAATCTCCACTTTGTTCATAAGATGTACTAAGACATGCGTTTGTATCATGAGCATACTCGTGGATAAGTACTTCTTAAAGAGAGAGACTGTCTACACTACTCCTTGCCTGACACATTCAAAGGATGATGTCCTGATCTTCTTTTGTGAGATCCATTGCACTAAATTTGATAACTTATAGATCACCAAACATATATTTGGAGTGAGACTCCCAACCATTGCTATTGGTAGTACGAATTGTAAAGAAATTCAATGCCTTAAAAACTTCATATCAACAGAAAGTAAGATGTACTAGATGTACTTACTACCAATTCTAGGACAAACTTGGTATATATTATGCCAATCATGGGATTTTAGTCCTAGTGTGTGGATAGATTTGATAATTTGCTTTACCATGCACTCCTCTTTATTAGATAGGACGTAAGGAGCATGAGATAGTTGTATATAACCATTAGAGCTCATTTGTAGCCAAAGGGTCTCCATCGTTCCTACCTCCTTCAATTCCATTTGTACTCCTAGAGTGTATCTCTTTCCTATGATATGGTTACACAATAAGCTATCTGCATTTTTGAAAATGTGCATGGTATCTAGTAAATTGTTGATCTATAAATGAGTCAAATATGGCAGCTTATAGAAAACTAAAAACTATCACATTCCACTTGGAAGTGACTCCTCGTGGACCATCTTCCACTCATATAAACTTTGGGTATTCATTCATGTGGGAGATTATCCAAGGAATCCTACTCTCAAATCATTGCCCTCTGGTAAGAGTATAGCATGTCCCTGATATACCATCTTCTTCATGGTCCATGACCCCTAGGAGTCCAACTTTAGTCCACACAATGGACACACATGATAACTTGATGTGACCAGGCATGCCAAAAACTCTATATCTAGTCAACACAAACATAAATGAGTAATGTGAGATGCCATCAATGACAACAAAAACTCATTTACTTGAGCACTCACCAAATTTCAGAAAGTCATGCATGGTTTAAATAAGAATGACTCATATATTATTGAACCACTTCTCGATATGCTTGCTCATATCTTCCATAGTAATTCCCTCCTCCTACAAAATCTTGTGCTCATCAACTAATGGATGGAGATAGACATCCATATTCCTAACTTTGTAGTGCCTAAGAACAAGAAATCTTGGGTATCCCTTCTTTGTAGAGAGCCATGATGGGATTTTATAGTTCACAAGGACTACTAGCCACACACGATAAAAGGTCAAGAGGAGTTTTAATGGACTCATGCCATCCATAGTAAGATTGAGTGAAAGATGTCTTGGCTCTCATGTAAAACTTGAAAATGTGACTCCATGCTTGTAATACTACCAGTATTCACTAGATTTGATTTGTGGAACTATTTTACATATATCACATTATCAAACTCGTCATGTCTGATATGAAAAACATATGATGGAAGCGTGGTATAAGTGGAAAGTGTCTGAGAATCTACAAGGGAGAATTTGTCCCTATAAGTTTTGGAGATACCTATGAGCACCATACTTTGGACATGCTTCCATGGACTCGTATTCTCCTCAAAAGAGCACAATTATTGACTCATACATGAATGCTATTATAATCCATGCCAAGTTTACGTAACAATTATCATGCATCATCACAATACTCAGACATCATGTTTTTAGATGGTTGTATATAACATTTTAGAAGCTTAAAAAGAATCAAAATACCTTTAAGAAAATAAAAAAATAGTTGTATTTATACATCAAGACAAAGGCTATGGTATTTACATGGACAACTTGGTCACACTTGCATCACTCCATCTATACTTTGTCTATATACTTAGGAGCGTAAGGACTGTTTTTAAGTGAGATATGTGCCACCTGTCATACAATGGTATATATGCTTTCTGTCTTAATGGATTGGATGACCCTGTATTCATAGATAGTAACACATCAATCATAACCTTCATCTCAATCTCTAATATTTGAGGAAAGTTCAAATAGTTCCCAATTTCTCCATTGCTTTTGAGATGGACTAGCACGTTGCTATGTATATTTTTGGGATACATTTAATATTATTAAAGTTTATTTCAACTTGATTTTGATTGCAAAGCAAGAGTAATACATATTTTGCTCACCATTTAACTCAAGGTCTAAGACCACTTGATTCATGATTTCTGATTAAAACTCACGGAATCATCGCATGTGTTCATAGACTAGTGGTGTTCTTGTTGAATTGTAAGCTTGCATTGAGTTCACAGACATGGCATACACTGATTGAGATATGCCTTTTAATCTCAAACATCGCGACCCTCATCTTTGTCTATTTTCTCTTATATGTCATGGTAGACAGTGCACTTCTCTCTCTCAAATCATCACTCTCTCAAATCCTCCCTCTCTCTCTCTCTCTCTCTCCTTGTCTCTTGCCTTTTCTCCCTTTGCATCCTTATTTCTCCCTCCGCCTCTCTCTACTTTTTTTCTCTACCCCCATCACTTCCTCTTTGTTTTTTAATATTTTTATTTTATTTTATTTATTTATTTATTTATTATCTTTATCTTTTTTCTCTCTTCCTCTATTTTTTATTTTTCTCTCTCTCATTTGTATTTCTATCTCTCTCTCTCTGTCCTTTTGCATCTTTATTTCTCTCCCCCTCTCTCTTTGTTTCTATTTTCTCTCTCTCTCTCTCTCTCTCTCTCTCTCTCTCTCCCTTTGCATCTTTATTTCTCTCCTCCTTTCTCTTTGTTTCTCTCCCCTCCTCTCTATTTTTTCTCCTTCTCTCTCTTCCCCCCTCTTTCTTCACATATTTATTTCTCTCTCTCCCACTTTGTTTGTTTCTCTCCTTCCCCTCCCTCTCTTTGTCTCTCTCTTCTCTCCTCTTTCTTTATTTCTCTCCCTCTATTTCTCTATTTTTATTTGTCTCTTTCTTTTTTATTTTTTATTTTGTATCTTTCATTTGACACCATCTCTTTACTTTTCTCTCTCCCTTCATCCTCTTTATTTCTCCCTCTTTGTTTTTCTCTCTCTATTTGTATATTTAGTTTTCTCTCCCTCTCTATTTTCTCTATCTTTTTTGTCCCTCTATATTTTTCTCTCTTCCCCTCTCTCTCCCTTTGCATCTTTATTTCTCCTTCTCACTCTCTTTCTTTCTCTCCCCCTCTATTTTTCTCTGTCTCTCCCTGTCTTTATCTTTCTCTTCCCCCCTCTTTCTTCACATCTTTATTTCTATCTCCCTCCCTCTCTCTTTGATTCTCTCATGCCCTCTCCCTCTCTTTATCTCTCTCCTCGCTCTTTATCTCTCTCTTCCCTCTCTTTCTTTGTTTCTCTCTCTCTAATTCTCTATTTTTATTTTTCTATTTTTTGGATCTATTTATTTTTATAAAGCTTATTTTTTCTTTCTTTCTCTCCCTCCCTCTATTTCTATTTTTCTCTTTCCCCTCTATTTTTCCTTTTCTCTCTCCCCTCTCTCTACCTCTATCTCTCTATCCCCATCCCTTTCCTTTGGTTTCTCTCCCCTTCTCTTATTCTCTCTCTCTCTTCTCCTCTCTTCCTTTATTTTGCTCTGTGTGTGTGTGTGTGTGTGTGTGTGTTTCTCTTCCACTCTCTTGCCTCTCTCTATTTTTCTCTCCCCCTCTTTATTTCTCTCTTTCTCCCTCCCTCTCTCTCTCTCTCTCATTGTTTCTCTCTTCCCTCTCATTTCCCTCTTTGTTTCTCTGCCTCCCTCCCTCCCCTCTCTCTGTAATATTTCCGCAACTGCGTACCGTAAATATTGACGTCCCGCACACGACGTAAACCTTGTGCAAAGGATTATCTCTTGCATTGAAATTATTGGCAGTGTAATGTGTGACCCGCACGCGTGAAATGGGATCCTCCGCATTGGTAAATCAAAACCGGGAAGTTCAAAAACCGCAAGACTCACAAAAACACCCTCTTGGGAGGGACAATTTAAATATTTAAGGCAATTTTTTTTTACTATTATCCCTTCCCCCAGCCGATGCATGGCTGGAGGAGAGGGAGTGTGGAGGGGGGGATGGCCAAGAAGGGGTGAAGTGAGGGACTGCATGAGGGGAACCCTCCACATGTGTGGAGGCCCTCTTCCCCACCCCCATGCCTATATAAACACCCCCATCAAGGGGGTGTGCTGGAGAGAGGGAGAGAAAGGAGCTGTGGAGGACGAATTGAGAGAGAGAGAGAGGGCCGTGCTGGTCGCCATGGGAGTCGACGCCATCGTGTAGGAGCCGCCGTGCTGCCGCCAGCTGCCGTAGCTGCCGCCCAGTCCGCCCTGTCCACCATTCACGCTGCCGGGCCGTCCGCCTGTCGCAGGCCATCTCAGCCGTCGCCACGCTGTTCACAACCCCCCACGTGGTCCTGCTGAAGCTCCTTAGAAGCTTCTAAGGGGGGGGGGCCTCCTTAACCCCCTTTCCCACGACATCTCCCCAAAGGTCCATTAATACCCCCTCCCCGGGACTTTGAAGAGGGGAAGGTGAAGCCGTAAGGACCCCCACTAGACCGTCGGGAAAGGCTTTCCGCAATAAGTCTTTAAAGCCCTTTTACCGCAAGCGATATCCCGTAAAGAAATCTTCCGCCTACGAGGAAAGGCAAAGGTCGGAAGGTTGCATGTCAAGGCAAGACAACCCGTAGACGACAAAAGCGAATTCAGAAACCGAATCTATGCCTACAATGGCCCCCAAAAGATCACAAGGTGCGAACGCGGGAGGCACATCTCCGAATGTACATGTGGACATCTCCCCGACTCCACAAGTCCAGGTTCTTTCGAGTTATTTCCGCATAAGGAAAAGATTAGGCGCGCTTAGCTCATAAAGGCAATTGCATTTTTACGCTTAATTTTAATGCATACGGAAATTGGAAAGAAATACATGTGATAAAGCATCTCTTGAAACATTAGTCAAGGTTGAATTATGTCATGAATTTGAACGAGTAGAAGGCTAGTTGCATGTAGTTTTGGTACATTATCAAAGTAATGAGTCTAAACCTAGGCAAGGAAATGGGATTTATAAGTGCATTATCTTTCGTCCTAGACATGGTAGAAATAAGCGTGTGCCGCATGTTAGGCAACATCCTTCTCGTAATGATTTCATGAGGCAAGGTTAACACCATAAGGTATTATCCGAAAAGGAATAATAGAGTACGAAGATGATCTTATGAACTTGCAAATAGCATGTAAGATGGAATAAGTTAACACTAGCTTTGGATGAGTTTCATTGACTACTTCGTAGCTAGGGGAATGTTATGTATTGCATAGTTGTCATGCGAAAAATGACATTCATTAAGAGCCGCATTTAGGAGTCAAAGCATAAGATGCCAAAGTGTAGACAACAAGGTTGTAGGTATGACTATTGATGTAAGACCTAGTAGTCCTAGGAAAAGTTAGTACCCAGATTATCGTGCACCAGAGAAGGATAAAGTTATCATGGACCATGTGTTACGTAAATACAATAAACCGCATGTTTACGCGAATTGGTGGAGTTATAACTATTGTCCTCCGTTAGATTTAGTTTATTACCTTTAGAAGGATCATCCTTGTCGCAAGACAAGCATAATTGAATTGACTAAACCACAAAGATTCGTATGGGCATGATTGAGTCGATATGATAGGAATCCCAAATGTTAACTAGGGTAATTCGACCTAGTTTACACTGGTTGCCAAGACAAAAACCGCAAATCTAAAGATCTTACACACGTTCACGAAATGTCGAAGCAATTGGATGTTCATGCATGAAATGATCTAAGGTTTTATCCCAAGGATCATTCAAAATGATGAAACTCCGATGGAGTTGCTTATCTTTAGTACCATGGGCGAACATAACTAGGAATGGTTTGGAGGATACCCTAAAACCCTGTTACTCGGCTGGAGGTATATTCCGTGACCGGAAAACGCTAAGCAATGGGTGCAATGATCCTGTGAAATTAGATGCAATACATGTGCAAAAAGCTGCAGCATTGTATAGACTTGAGATTTGTCCACAAGAGAGTTTTGTCATCTCTCGAAATGAGGTTGGCAAGTTATTGAAGGAATTTAACTTACAAGAGGATGAGTAATCATCCTGTTACTCACTTTCCTTGGGGAATAATTGCCAAGGGAAAGGAAAGTTAGGTATTTGCAAAGGACCGACAATAAACTAAAGCGACATGGTCGCTGGATCCTGCCACAACAAAACCTTAAGCATTGGTAGGGTATGACCCTAACCCAAGAATGATAGGAATCTTGCCAAGTTGCAATTGATTCCGAATCGAATGCAGGTTGCATTCGGAGGAAAGGAGTCACTCCTTAACAGTTTGCCAACCAAACGACCATTGGAATTTGATTGTGCTTGTAACAGTTTAGAAAGCACTGTTTGCATTGTTTGCTCAATGAACTAAAGGAGGAAAACATATCTAAATACTTCAGGTTGAAGCCTGAAGGGAGAGGCAGCTTCAGTTACCCCCGACTGCCTGCCTAACCCTAACCAAGGGGGTTGTTAACCGCGCCGGGAACGTGGACCGAACCAGCCGTGAGAGGTCTCTCCGTTGAGTTCTACTTGGAGCAGGAGGACGCTTGGGTGCCAGGGGGGGCTCTGGCTGTAAATCCCTCGCCTTCCGGGCCCTGCACAAGAGGCTAACGTGACTCGGGATTGGATCTCGAGGCCCGCATACTAGTCTATGGGCGGAAACTTGGATTAGTGATCCCTGGTGGATTACTGGATAGCCTTCGGGCGGATTATGAATACGCCTACAGGCGGGAACTCCTTGTATTTCAAAGATAAAAGGATAAAATGATAATAAAGAAGTTGTTTGGCATTGTTTTCTTTATGTCCTGTGATAAGATTACGTGAAGGAACCAGTGCATAACAGGGTTAATCAAAGAAGCTATTTGTATATGTCAAACTAATGTGGTAGGTAATTACATAACTAAAACAAACCGAGGAAAGTGCGGAGGATGGACCATGGGTCCGTCCTATGGACGGGTGGTCCCGGTTAGCCGGGAACTTTTCTCAAAGTCTTCGACGAACAGAAGGATGATCAACATCACCGAAACAAGTAACGAGAACGATGACTTAGAATTAACTAGTACCCGATTCACGTTGTTTTAGGGGAATGGAATGGGACTATGCCTTATGGCAGAGAGGTCGAGCCTTGCATCCCTCTCGTTTCCCATTCTCCTTGAACCAAGTGCAGCGTGAATCCGCTTCAGACCGGGCGCTTCTGCGTAAAGTAGTTCGCTCGGGTCTGACGCTAGTTGTTGCTAGATAATGACCAAACAGGAAAACCCAAATTCAAGTCGATCCTAAGTGGGAACGGCCAGGATACTTCCGCTACGTGGCAGACGCGGGAAGACCTAGAACGCAAGTCCCGTAACATTCCATGGGAGTGCCGGGCGGAGCTTTCTAGACATCCTTCCCGATGGACTGCTAAGACGTGTCCGGGATGATTCTAGCGGACACGTTACAGTTGGTATCAGAGCAAACCAACAAAGGACTTGTTTTTAGGAAATTTTAATAAGAAGAAGTAAAGCGAATGTTGTGTCCCAAACATTTCCTTACTTTAATTGCTGTCTTCCAGAATTACGAAGCATGGAACAAGTTCTTAGTGTTCCAAGTCATGTTTATGACCGCGATACATTCCACGGATTATCGACAGAGGGTTGAGATGATGAACATCCTAGACCGCATTTACAATCCATCGCATGTGTACATGGAACAGAGATGGATGGGTGTTTAAGGGATCTATTACATAACTGCCTATGGACCTGCGTACCTTCAAATTAACTTGAAGAGAATCAAGTGGATGGAGGATTTGAAGATTGTAAAGCTGTTCGTCTTTATTGAGGCTCACGCAAACGCGACCCTACAGGTTGGAGGTCGAAGGGTTAACCAGAATAAGTATGTGTACGGGGAAGTGATTCAAAGAATCCCTGCCGACCGAATCAAGGTTTTGGGACGTCGTGAGAAGAATAGATATCAAAGGAAAAGATACCCTAATCTTCCAATGAACTATCGATTCCTGAAAATCAATGACCCCAATCCGTACTACTACTCAGTTCCTGTAGCTGAATGCAATAATATCTTATTCTCCTCGAATTAATGTATTAACTTGTTCCATCGCCCCAAGAAATAATTGTAAGGGCTATGCTGATATGAATGGAATAAAACTTTTCCCCAATTGTCTTGACTATGAAGTAAAGTGAATTGGTCACTTGGCTGATGGAATACATGGACGTAGTTTCTGAAGAGTTAACAGAACTTCCGCTTCAAAGAGAAGTAGATCATGAGATCAAGCCAGCAATAGGAGCTGCGCCGATTGCGAAGAGACCCTATAGGATGTCCATTCCGGATGCTATTGAGTTGAAGGAACAACTCAAGCAACTGCTAAACCAAGGTTACATCCGGCCTAGCAATTCACCATGGGGAGCTCTAGTCCTATTCCAGAAAAAGAAAGATGGGACACTTCGACTATGTATTGATTACTGTGGGTTGAATCAATCAACAGTCAAGAACAAGTATCCTATTCCTAGAATAGATGAGCTTCTTGACCGCCTTCAAGGTGCAAAGATCTTCTCCAAAATTGATCTCAGGTCAGGCTACTATCAAATCAGGATCAAGGATGAGGATATTCCAAAAACGGCCTTCAATACAAGATATGGGCCCTTTGAATTCTTGGCTATGTCATTCGGCCTTACAAATACACCTGCCACCTTCAATAGATTAATTCAGGATAATTTTAGACCATATTTTGATGATTTCGTGCTTGTCTTCTTCGACGACATTTTAGTCTATTCTAAACAGGAAGAAGATCATGAACCTCAACTACGGATTGTGTTGGAGACAATGAGGTCTCATAAGTTGTATGCAAAAATGAAGAAGTGTGCATTCTTCAAACGTCAGATTGAATATCTAGGATTCATAGTATCATCAGAAGGAATATCAGTAGATCCAGCCAAAGTCAGAGATGTGCTTGAATGGCCAATACCATTATCCGTCAAAGAGATACGCAGTTTTCTTGGCTTGACAGGATGGTATAGGGTCTTTATCAAAAACTATGCTTTCATTGCAGCACCTTCGAAAGACTTACTGAAGAAGCAAACATTGCATGGTCAACTACCGAACAAACTAGCTTCGATAGGTTGAAGCAAAGTTTGGTATCAGCACCGAGCCTAAAACTTCTAGACCACAGCAAGGAGTAGAGGTAGTAACTGATACTAGCATGCTTGCCTTAAAGATATGTGCTCATGTAGGAAAATCATCCAGTAGCATATTCTTCAAGGAAATTGAGGAGCCACGAAAAGAATTATGCCACTCATGATCTGGAGTTATTAGCTGTCATACATGCTCTAAAGCTTTGGAGACACTATCTGTTGGGTAACAAGTTCACTCTAGTAACCGATCATAAGAGTCTCAAATGGATTTTTACCCAGAATGAGCTCAACATGAGGCAACGTCGATGCATTGAAGTATTGGAGGAATATGATTTTTAAATCAAGTATCGACCAGGGAAAGAGAATGTGGTTGCCGATGCACTCAGTCGCAAGGCATTCCTAAACTCACTAATCTTGCAGAATCCATCAACGGCCAGATCCCTGGCTACAAAGGTATCTATGCCAAGCAACCCTATACTCGAATTAGCTAGAGAGGAAGCATGCCATGACTTAGCTTACCAAGCAATGATAAAAGAAATATCTACCAAGGATCAGAATCCGAAGTTGCAAGCAAAGTATCATGAATTTTCTATTGACAATGGACTTATTTACTATAGAACAAGGCTATGTATACCAGCAAGCCAGTCACTTAGGCAGAAGATATTGTGGGAAGCTCATGATTCCCCTTTCGCCGGACATCCTGGCTATGCAAAAACTCTTAATGCAGTCAGGAAGAGCTATTATTGGGAGAGGCTCAAAGGTGACGTCCTCAAATATGTCACCGAATGTTTGTCTTGCCAACGTATCAAGGCTGAACATGTCATGATGCCAGGGAAATTACAACCCCTTGACATTCCCCAAATGAAATGGGAATTCATCAGTATGGATTTTGTGGTGGGCTTACCCCAAGTCCAAGGAGGATACAACTCCATTATGGTTGTAGTTGACATGCTTACTAAGGTTGCACACCTGATTCCAGTAAAGACAAACTATAGAGCTTCCGATATTGCAAGAGTGTTTATCAAAGAAATATTCAAGCTACATGGGTTACCTAGAAGGATCATTAGCGATCGAGATTCTCTTTTCACTTCTCACTTCTGGAGAGCTATCTTTGAAGCTATTGGAACCCAACTCTGTTTTAGCACTGCCTACCATCCCCAAATAGATGGACAAACAGAGCGAGTAAATCAAATTATTGAGGATATGCTTAGGGCTTACTGCTGTCGAGAGCCAAAGAGATGGATTCAATATTTGCCGTTAGTAGAATTTGCCTACAATGCTTCTTACCAGCAGAGCATTCAAATGACTCCTTTTCAGGCATTGTACGGTCATGATTGTCGAAGTCCTCTAAATTTTTTAGATCCTACCCTAAGAGTGGAAGCTTCAAGACAAATGTTGGAGGACATGGATGACCAAATAAGGTCAATAAGACAAGACATACAAGCAGCCAAAGATAGACAAAAGGCATATGCGGATTTGAAGCGCCAAGAGAGGATCTTCGGAGAAGGAGACATGGTCTTCATTCATGTATGCCCCAAGAGGAGCTCTTTATCTCTAGGTAAATGCAAGAAGCTAAGTCCAAGGTATTGCGGTCCGTATAAAATCCTCAAATGCCTAGGGCCCAATGCTTATAAATTGCAACTACCTGATAACCTAAAAGTTCACAATGTATTCCATATTAGTCTCTTAAAAAAGTATGTACCCAACCCAAATCATGTACTTGATGACCAACAAATTGTAATGCCTAGTCAAGGAATCCTTGAACTAAGGCCGGAAAAGATTTTAGATGTCAGGGAGAGACAGTTGAGATCTAGAACCTTGAGAGAATGCCTCGTCCAGTGGAAAGATTACCCCGAAGAGGATGCTACCTGGATGGATGAAAGCTCTCTCAATCTTCAATATCCCCAGTTTATCTCGAGATGAGGACATCTCGATTCTTCTAAGGGGGAGAGAATGTAATATTTCCGCAACTGCGTACCGTGAATATTGACGTCCCGCACACGACGTAAACCTTGTGCAAAGGATTATCTCTTGCATTGAAATTATTGGCAGTGTAATGTGTGACCCGCACGCGTGAAATGGGATCCTCCGCATTGGTAAATCAAAACCGGGAAGTTCAAAAACCGCAAGACTCACAAAAACACCCTCTTGGGAGGGACAATTTAAATATTTAAGGCAAATTTTTTTTACTATTATCCCTTCCCCCAGCCGATGCATGGCTGGAGGAGAGGGAGTGTGGAGGGGGGGATGGCCAAGAAGGGGTGAAGTGAGGGACTGCATGAGGGGAACCCTCCACGTGTGTGGAGGCCCTCTTCCCCACCCCCATGCCTATATAAACACCCCCATCAAGGGGGTGTGCTGGAGAGAGGGAGAGAAAGGAGCTGTGGAGGACGAATTGAGAGAGAGAGAGAGGGCCGTGCTGGTCGCCATGGGAGTCGTCGCCATCGTGCAGGAGCCGCCGTGCTGCCGCCAGCTGCCGTAGCTGCCGCCCTGTCCACCAGTCACGCTGCCGGGCCGTCCGCCTTTCGCAAGCCATCTCAGCCGCCGCCACGCTGTTCACAACCCCCCACGTGGTCCTGCTGAAGCTTCTTAGAAGCTTCTAAGGGGGGGGGGGCCTCCTTAACCCCCTTTCCCACGACATCTCCCCAAAGGTCCATTAATACCCCCTCCCCGGGACTTTGAAGAGGGGAAGGTGAAGCCGTAAGGACCCCCACTAGACCGTCGGGAAAGGCTTTCCGCAATAAGTCTTTAAAGCCCTTTTACCGCAAGCGATATCCCGTAAAGAAATCTTCCGCCTACGAGGAAAGGCAAAGGTCGGAAGGTTGCATGTCAAGGCAAGACAACCCGTAGACGACAAAAGCGAATTCAGAAACCGAATCTACGCCTACGATGGCCCCCAGAAGATCACAAGGTGCGAACGCGGGAGGCACATCTCCGAATGTACAAGTGGACATCTCCCCGACTCCACAAGTCCAGGTTCTTTCGAGTTATTTCCACATAAGGAAAAGATTAGGCGCGCTTAGCTCATAAAGGCAATTGCATTTTTACGCTTAATTTTAATGCATACGAAAATTGGAAAGAAATACATGTGATAAAGCATCTCTTGAAACATTAGGCAAGGTTGAATTATGTCATGAATTTGAACGAGTAGAAGGCTAGTTGCATGTAGTTTTGGTACATTATCAAAGTAATGAGTCTAAACCTAGGCAAGGAAATGGGATTTATAAGTGCATTATCTTTCGTCCTAGACATGGTAGAAATAAGCGTGTGCCGCATGTTAGGCAACATCCTTCTCGTAATGATTTCATGAGGCAAGGTTAACAACATAAGGTATTATCCGAAAAGGAATAATAGAGTACGAAGATGATCTTATGAACTTGCAAATAGCATGTAAGATGGAATAAGTTAACACTAGCTTTGGATGAGTTTCATTGACTACTTCGTAGCTAGGGGAATGTTATGTATTGCGTAGTCGTCATGCGAAAAATGACATTCATTAAGAGCCGCATTTAGGAGTCAAAGCATAAGATGCCAAAGTGTAGACAACAAGGTTGTAGGTATGACTATTGATGTAAGACCTAGTAGTCCTAGGAAAAGTTAGTACCCAGATTATCGTGCACCAGAGAAGGATAAAGTTATCATGGACCATGTGTTGCGTAAATACAATAAACCGCATGTTTACGCGAATTGGTGGAGTTATAACTATTGTCCTCCGTTAGATTTAGTTTATTACCTTTAGAAGGATCATCCTTGTCGCAAGACAAGCATAATTGAATTGACTAAACCACAAAGATTCGTATGGGCATGATTGAGTCGATATGATAGGAATCCCAAATGTTAACTAGGGTAATTCGACCTAGTTTACACTGGTTGCCAAGACAAAAAACGCAAATCTAAAGATCTTACACACGTTCACGAAATGTCGAAGAAATTGGATGTTCATGCATGAAATGATCTAAGGTTTTATCCCAAGGATCATTCAAAATGATGAAACTCCCACGGAGTTGCTTATCTTTAGTACCATGGGCCAACATAACTAGGAATGGTTTGGAGGATACCCTAAAACCCTGTTACTCGGCTGGAGGTAAATTCCGTGACCGGAAAACGCTAAGCAATGGGTGCAATGATCCCGTGAAATTAGATGCAATACATGTGCAAAAAGCTGCAGCATTGTATAGACTTGAGATTTGTCCACAAGAGAGTTTTGTCATCTCTCGAAATGAGGTTGGCAAGTTATTGAAGGAATTTAACTTACAAGAGGATGAGTAATCATCCTGTTACTCACTTTCCTTGGGGAATAATTGCCAAGGGAAAGGAAAGTTAGGTATTTGCAAAGGACCGACAATAAACTAAAGCGACATGGTCGCTGGATCCTGCCACAACAAAACCTTAAGCATTGGTAGGGTATGACCCTAACCCAAGAATGATAGGAATCTTGCCAAGTTGCAATTGATTCCGGATCGAATGCGGGTTGCATTCGGAGGAAAGGAGTCACTCCTTAACAGTTTGCCAACCAAACGACCATTGGAATTTGATTGTGCTTGTAACAGTTTAGAAAGCACTGTTTGCATTGTTTGCTCAATGAACTAAAGGAGGAAAAAATAACTAAATACTTCAGGTTGAAGCCTGAAGGGAGAGGCAGCTTCAATTACCCCCGACTGCCTGCCTAACCCTAACCAAGGGGGTTGTTAACCGCGCCGGGAACGTGGACTGAACCCACCGTGAGAGGTCTCTCCGTTGAGTTCTACTTGGAGCAGGAGGATGCTTGGGTGCCAGGGGGGGCTCTGGCTGTAAATCCCTCGCCTTTCGGGCCCTGCACAAGAGGCTAACGTGACTCGGGATTGGATCTCGAGGCTCGCATACTAGTCTACGGGCGGAAACTTGGATTAGTGATCCCTGGTGGATTACTGGATAGCCTTCGGGCGGATTATGAATACGCCTACAGGCGGGAACTCCTTGTATTTCAAAGATAAAAGGATAAAATGATAATAAAGAAGTTGTTTGGCATTGTTTTCTTTATGTCCTGTGATAAGATTACGTGAAGGAACCAGTGCATAACAGGGTTAATCAAAGAAGCTATTTGTATATGTCAAACTAATGTGGTAGGTAATTACATAACTAAAACAAACCGAGGAAAGTGCGGAGGATGGACCATGGGTCCGTCCTATGGACGGGTGGTCCCGGTTAGCCGGGAACTTTTCTCAAAGTCTTCGATGAACAGAAGGATGATCAACATCACCGAAACAAGTAACGAGAACGATGACTTAGAATTAACTAGTACCCGATTCACGTTGTTTTAGGGGAACGGAATGGGACTATGCTGTATGGCAGAGAGGTCGAGTCTTGCATCCCTCTCGTTTCCCATTCTCCTTGAACCAAGTGCAGCGTGAATCCGCTTCAGACCGGGCACTTCTGCGTAAAGTAGTTCGCTCGGGTCTGACGCTAGTTGTTGCTAGATAATGACCAAACAGGAAAACCCAAATTCAGGTCGATCCTAAGTGGGAACGGCCAGGATACTTCCACTACGTGGCAGACGCGGGAAGACCTAGAACGCAAGTCCCGTAACATTCCATGGGAGTGCCGGGCGGAGCTTTCTAGACATCCTTCCCGATGGACTGCTAAGACGTGTCCGGGATGATTCTAGCGGACACGTTATACTCTCTCTCTCTCTCTCTTTCTCTCTCCCTCTTTGCTTCTCTCCCACTTTCTCTCCTCTCTCTCCCTCTCCCTCTCGTCTCTCTTTCTTTCCCTCGCTCTCTCTATATCTCTCTCTCCTTCCCTTTCCCTCTCTAGTTCTCTCCCTTCTTCTTTCTTCCTCTCCGTCCCTTCCACTCTCTATTTCTCTCCTCCCCTCTCAATGTAGCTCTTCCCTCGCTCTCTCTATATTTCTCTCCCACCTCCCTTTCCCTCTCTGTTTCTCTCCCTTCTTCTTTCTTCCTCTCCCTCCTTTCCACTCTTTATTTCTCTCCTTCCCTCTCAATGTGGCTCTTCACAAACAAGAATATAAAGTTATGAGAAGAAAATATGAAAACAAACAGAGGAGAAAGGATGCACTTACCTCAAGGTCTCAAAGAAGAAAACTTTTCTTTTACAACTTTCAATTCTTTTCTCCTTGGCACTCATCTTTTCCTTTCTTGCGAATAGTGGTGGTGGTAGTAGTGGTAATAGTTTCTCTCTCTCTCTCTCTCTCTCTCTCTCTCTCTCTCTCTCTCTCTCTCTCTCTCTCTCTCTCTCTCTCTCTCTCTCTTTGTCTCTAACACACACACACACACAAATCTTTGAGCTCTCTCCCTCTATCTTTTCACCCGTTTTTGTTTTTTTGCACTAAAAATGATATGCTTAGGTTTTACCCCTATTTTTTATCAACATGTCATCGCTATTAGTATTTGTCATAAAAAGTTTTGCTATTTGTGTTTCTATCTACATCACTATTAGCATTACAATTTGCAATGTTAATAGTGATGAAAATAGCGATGTTTTTACAATACGTTTAGTGACACCACCAATTTACATCGAAAATGACCATCAACATATCTTTGTGTCCTTGTAGTGTATAAGGAGTCATTTTTTATTTCATTTTTTTTCATAATGCAACCAATAAGCAGTAAGCTAGAATCAATAAGTACTTGCAAATCCAAGGATATGATATTGTGACTTCTTACTCCTATTCAACTTGTTTCAATGCTTGCTTATCATGATTGATATGTTGACATGTAGGATACCTACCATAAATGATCAAATCCTTTACATATGATTGATGCACTAATAGATCTCACTACTTAAAAGATGTCACTACATAATGTTTTGTGAAATCCCCATAGATTTTTTCATGCTTTTATTTGAAGATACCTTTGGATTATACTATAACTAATCTAAAAGCCTATTTGCTCTCTTTTTTTAATTTTCTATAGTCACTACTATACTTATGTCTAGTTTCTCTTGTTGAGAACTTGTATTCTCCCCCAAATGAAAGGTGAAGCAAGAGTGGAAGCATAAGTGGAAGCAAGAGAGAAAAAAAAGCTATGGCCATTCAAGCAACAAAGAGAGCAATATGTTATGTGGAAATTCCAATGGTCCACTTGTGAAATTACCTTCCCTTATTCTATTGTCATCGTAAGAATAAATAATAAAGTGATAGTGACAAGTGGCCACCACTTGTAGTGTACATGTGTGTACAAATAAATATAGGGGGCTAGGTACATTTGGCATTTAACCCCAAAAACCTCCCACTTAAAGGTGAATATCTCCAAGTGTGGAGAAAATAAGAAAAATGTGACAAAGTATGAAGCATACATAGAAGTACAACGTGATGAGCAATAGGCATCATCACATCCTATGCCCATCATCTTCCTCTAACGAAGGCATAATGTTTCACTTGGAGACTTTCATTGTGAAAATTTGTAGGATTCTCATCCATCATTATTTGATAAGATCTTAGTTTACTATGATCCGAGCGTGCGATAATACATACTGTAATTAGTCAATCATGCTGGTTAAAATCATAATTAAATTGTAGGCTAGAGTTCTATAATCCATGTAATATTGTCTTTGCATAATGATATATTGTAGCTCATCTCTTCTACTTATTTCTTAAAATTAAATATTAAATTAGATCCAAGGGACTTTGAAGGTCTTTCAGATTTTTTTTCTTAAAATTTTTCTATATTTTTTGTAGTTGGACTTGAATATACTGAGCAATCCAAGTATATTCGAGGATATAATAATGTAGAATAAAGCATTTGTCTATATATGAGTACTTTTAATGGTTGCTTTAAAGTATTGAAATAAAAAAACTAAGGTAAGAGTTTTAATTTGAAACTTTAAGGTTAAAAAAGAACGTTTATTTAAAACCCTAGATACATAAGAGCTATAACTCCAAAGTTCTCATTTTCACTTTCATTCTCTACTTCCCTACACTTGTGCTCTCCTCCCTTCTCTCTTTGTGTGCCATGGCTACCACTCCCGCCTTCACCGCATGGATTAGCTCCACATGCTATCACACATAGAGACTAGATATAACCTAGGTTTTGTGCAACCTTAAGTCTAGAGAGCTCACTTTCTGTCATAGACCCTAGCTCTAGTATACTGGCATTGTTTTGTGACGCGAAAAACCCTCTCACTTGCTCTATTTCAGACTGTACTCTCAGATGGGTCTCCATAGATTTCCTATATAGTTTATGTGATGGATCAAGCCATGTAAACGTAATAAATTGAATCCTCGTGAATGTGGGGTAGTATCTCTGTGCCAGAGCAGTGCTCACCTCATCCCAGGACCACATGATGATGGATGTCATTGAGCTCCATGCAACATTTGCCATATATGTTTTGTGCATTGAGGTGCAAGAGGACAGTGAGAAAGACATCGACACAACCTCTCGGCCACAACTAGAGTGTTTTGAGAGGGATCCTAAAGAGATCACACTCAATCCAAGAGTAGAGGTAGCATAAAGCTTAGCCATTATGCATCCACCTCCTTGCCTTGTTGAGATACCGACAAGCGATGAGCCACCCCTCGCTTCTCTCCATGCTATCATCATCGAGGGGGTGGAATATTTACTTATGCAGGATGTACTAGAAATTTTAGAGATAAGGGAAGAAGAGCTATATTGTATCATGGTGCATGATGCACCTAATGATTTTATAGATTCTGATATACAAGATGCATTAGCACATGTTGATGAGGTGGCTTGATATGATGGCATGAGTGTCGATGACATCTCTGTCATTGTGAGCATGCAAGAACAGATTGAGAATGCGGCACCATAGTATGGGATCTCAAATGAGGAGTTTCAGCAGTTGTAAGAAAGTATTTTTGGACCTCGATCTAACTACGCAGTACCTTCCAAGAGAGAGATGAGGGTGGCCTAGTTGCAGGAGCAGACCTGGATGCTCCATTACATCAATAGATAGATGATGTAGAGAAGGTAATGTTATCGAATTAATGTTATTATATTTTCATCAAAATTTACCAGTAGGGCCTCAAGGGCATCGTGAGTATGCACATCAAATTTTTCCAGGATCCAGCCCTGAGAGGTGCCCTGGCTCAAAGCTCACATTATGGGGGCCTCAATCTCGCATCTAGGGGACCTAAATCTATTGATTCATGCCCCTAGATGCTAACCTCTGGCCACGGCAGCTCTGGGGGCCCAATCCTAGCAAAGTTTGATGTGTATACTCCCTAGGGCATCAGGAGAATGCACATCAAATTTTGTCGGTATCGGACCCTAGAGCTACCCTTTCCAGAGGCTTGCATCTGGGGGCTTGAATCTGCAATGTGAGCCTCCGGATAGGGCAGCTCTGGGGGCTCGATCTCAGCAAAATTTGATGTGCATACTCCTGATGCCCTAGAGGCCCTATTGGTAAATTTTGACGCAAATATCATGTATATTTCTTTTACCACACTCCATGCATAGTGAGTTTGACACAATGAGTCTGGCACTAAATTTATGTGATGCAGGAAATTGTCTATATAGATGAATTTTCATCTAGACAAGGTGGCCGATTTGGTAGCCAAGGAAGGGTACAGGACTTAGCATTAAAGGAGTATATTGGCCAGCTTGTGAGCGACATTTTTGTATTCCATAAGACATGCTCTCCAGCTTTTTCTGAGAACTTCTTGAAGTTGAGGGCACTAACGAAGGCTAGGCCCTTCAAGACCATCCCAATGAACTCTAGCTTGAAGAAAGTAGTGTTGCTTCGATGTTCGAAGCTGCTCTGCTTATTCTCTAGTACTAGGTCTAGGCCACTTTTTTCCATGGCGGCCCATGGCATGGTTGCTGGTGTTGAAGACCCCAATGACATTGGGCAGGAACTAATAGGGTAAGATGTGTTGCTGCCTATGATCAAGAATAGCTCTGACCATGGGGAGTCTAGCTCAAAGAAGCATATGAGAGAGTAGATGTACTTAGTGTCAAATGATATCTCATCACCAATGTAATGTAATTTGTAATCTTCTCTTAAAGTAATGAAAACAGATATTTGTTGGATTTACGTGCAATGTAGTTTGTTATATGCATCATTTATTATTGTTTTTTACTTGAATATTATGCTTATTTATCAGATTTATATGTAACATGATTCGTACCCTAAATTTAATATGTAGTGCTTTATCGAGTTTGTGCGCAACATGTATTCATTCGAACACATGTAATGATAACTCAAAGACATAAATAAAAAAAATAACAAGCAAATAAAAAAAATAAGACATGCCAAAAAATTTGTATTCATATTCATAACATTTTACATGGGATCCATTACAACCAGGGTTTTACAAAATCTCTTTGGAAGCTACATTCTGTATATGTTTTCATAGTACACCCCTATCATTGTTGATCTCCGCCGTGAGGACTATCCTTCCATTGCCGGAAGAACCTCACTATCTGCAAATCCCTATTGGTGACGGTGACTCTCCTTGCATATACTGCTACATAGATCAAGTCTCCAAACAAGTCGATGACGTAAGCTTTGACAACTTCCTGTATAGTGCAAGGAGGGCTTGGGCAGCTAGTCCAACGATCGGGTTGTTGCAAGCGTGTTCCATCTGGGAAGTACCTCCTATTATTCTTAATGAGTATGCCGTCCATAATCTCACGCACTAGCTTCTCGAATGGAGCCTTTGGTATCAAGAGGTGTGTGGTCTTCTAGTAATGGCGAATCTCACGAGGAGCCACTGTGTCTGGCTTCCATTGATGCTTGCAATGCTGGCATGGTGGTGGTGGGGGAGTTGGGGGAGGTGGCCTTTGCATAGGATTTCTAGGGTGTGTCTCCAAGCCGCTTGCTTAGTGCGTGCCATGTCTTCTAGGAGAGAAAACCCAAAACTCAAAAGTGAAATGTGTAAAATGAGGTGAAACTTTAAACTTATAGCAAAACTTTCAAAAAACCCTTAAATTTGAATTAATGTATCCAGGCTTTGGAAAAATATGATCAGTGATCTGATTGACGTGAAATTTTACATGTGCACTCCTCTAGGGTACATCAACTACCAAATAAAATTTTGGCCTCATCAGAAGTCTCTAGGACATCTGTCCGAAAGTTGGTGTTTGGGGCCCTGAATCCCCAGATTTTGGACCCTAGACGCAAGCCTCTGGACCAGTGTCTTGGAGACTTCTAATGGGGCCAATTTTTTAATATCCATGAGTTTTTATGATGCCTGACATGTGGATGAAGTTTCACTAGATTTCGATTTATAAAATTGATGGTTCAATCATTTTTTGAAAATGCATTAACTGGATTATACTTCATTGATAACAAAAAAAATCACCACCACACCAAGTGTGCACAATTGCATATTAAATGTGTTGTAAACCAAACTACGTGAAATATTGAAAACTTAAAAATTCACAAAAATAAGTCATGGGTCAAATGGTATGTTGTATATCTGATTTAGTGTTGCCAAATCATTAAATATAGTAAATATATAATGCATTGGCCCATGTACAACTGATCATTGATGTGTGTGTGATTGCGCATTGAATTTATCCTTAACAAAATTACCTTCAAAATTAGAAACTTGAAAATATGCACAATTCAAATCATGGAAAAATAGAATATCAAATATCAGATTTGGCATTACGAAACCATGAAATACATGGTAGATAGTGCATTGCACCAAAGTACAACTAGAGCTAGGCAAAATTTAGCTCCATTTTGTAGACCAGTGATATCAAATACTTGAAGGTCTACTGGAAAGATAAACCAAAACTAAGCTCCTTACAATCTACAACCAAACCTCAGCTAAAAACATAGATCCAATTACAAGGTAGCGTCTCAAAGCATATTGTTGACATTAAGATTAAATGCATCCTTGTTGTTGTGGATCCTACAAACAAGAATCATATCTATGGGCTTAATAGTGATATGTTGGGCATGAATGGCTAAAACTTGAGAATCATCCGTTAGATCAATCAAATAACTTTCAGCTACTTCTTGGAGAGCAAGCAAGGATTGGCTTGACCATCACCCCACATTCCTTGCCTGGCTCCTTCAAACGAACTTGTGATGATGCCCTAACTGCAGATCTTGCAATATTTATCACACCAACCTAGAGAATGGTGCCTTAGGAATAATCAAGTTGGCACTCTTCTAGAATTTCCTTATCTCACATAGCACAGCTGTGCCTGGTCTCCATCTTTGCTTCTTATGTGTTGGAGGTCCTATATTACCAGCTTAAGCAGCAGTGGGAGGTGGAGCAACTCGAGTACGTGGACCACCATTTCTAGACAATGGCGAACCATCATTATTGACTACACTAGGGCCACCATTGTTGGACACAATAGCACCACCATTATTAACTGCAGTAGGGCCACCATTGTCAGCCACCACCAAGGGACCTTTGTCACTCACAATACACTCACTAGATTCAAAAGAGTGTTGAGATCTTGCTCTTGTAGGCACCTTCTTGATAGGAAGCTTGGAACGTGCCATGGTTGTGATAATGAAGGATAGAAAGGTGGAGGGTAGAGTGAAGAGTAATGGGAAAAAATGAAAGGAGAGACTTGACTTAAGTATGAAACTTTTAAACTTACTATGGTGTAGATGTCTTTTAAAATTAAAAAACATAGTTTAAAATGGACTTTGAAAAACATAGTGACAAACCTTCAAAATTTTAAACAAAATTTGCAAGACATCTCATATTAAAGATAGGAGTATTGATGTGTCATATCCTGGGTACCTATGCTCTCTCATGGACTCTAAATGCATCAAAAGTATTATCTTCATCTAGGTCTCCGTTTCTTTCCATCTCTCTCTTGGGTTGCCAACCATTCTGCATGGCGTTGTCTGGCTGTGTTGTTTTCATATCTTGCTTTTTTCACTTCATATATTGCCCTACTTATAAATTCTTCTTGAGAGGTTTTGGACTTCTTTTCTTTCTCCTCATATCGTATCTCTAATCTCCTATACCACCATTGTAATAATTGCCTCATAGAATTGGAATCATTGATGCCACCTCCATGATCAGTTGCCTTTTGAAAAGCACAGTGAGCTTGCCAATGAGATCGTTCCATGCCTTGAGTTGACCATACTACCAAACTTCCTTGATCTGCAAAGTATGGACTATGTGATTCAAGTATATGCTGCACAAGAAGAGAGATTAGAAACAAAAACTAATTCAAAATGATGATATTTTTTTTAAATGGTAACAATACTGACCATGTAGTGTGTTATACTGTTTGTAGTCCATGCCTCTACCATGGACTTATGAAATTCATCAATTGTCTCTTTAAATTTATTCACATCACCATCCCTAAATCTTAACTTTTATAAGAGAGCTACTAATCTATCTAGGTGTATCCACACTTCTGCCTTTGCAATCCTCATTTGTCCTCCATTTCTCCAATCCAGAACAGCAAGGTGCAGCTTTTTCCATGCTTCATACTTCTCTGGTTGTTTTACAAGTATATTACCTTTCTCGTCTTGAGGTGGAGATATAAACTTCCTAGACTTGGGTCCACCAAAGCATGGTTTACAAGGGATATTTCCACTCTTTCCCGTTTTTTTTCTCGTCCTTTTTTATTCCTACTTGGCCCCTTTGCAATCCAACTTCAGAGAGGACTCATTCTACCTTTTTGCATGTAGCATCAACTACTGACACAACCTGCATCTTGTATGCAAAGCATATATATTCATATACTAGCTTCTCAATTATTCTAACCAAACAATGCAATATGCAAAAGTGAACCCTTGTTAGTGGTATTTCCAAAATAGAGCACCAGTTTGGATCCACTAGAACTAGCATTCCATTTCTCATGACTTTTTGATCATGTGTTGGAGCACCTTGTTATCATGCCTTGGCAAGCCATTCTTTCTTTCCATCTTTCCCTTTCTTCCTAGTTTGCATGCAGTATATGCACGAAAATTTTGCATTCGTTGCATTTGATAAACCAAACATACACTTAAATGTTTTAAAATCACATGCAAGATGCCATTCAACTTGATAGTTCCCAAACCCCTCGATGTGTAAAAATTCTCCATTATTTTGCTGTTGAATAACACTGTATATTAGTGAGGTTAAAAAAAACTTCATTCTCTGACTGTACAATGAGGTATAAAGGATGGTTTTCATCAATGTTGGGATCCAATGCTCGATTCATAAGTGTTATACTCACACGTTCACATTTTTGCCCGTTAATAATCTCACTCTCATCAAGTTTGAGGACAAATTTAAGCTTGTCTCTACATTCTTCCATTAACATATTGTAGAACTTGACCAAAGCAATCTGAACCCTACATATATCCAATACAAAGTTGTTGGATGCATTCAATAAAAATGCAACTTCTTTGGAACCATAATTCAATATGTGTGTGCTTTGTCGATGTGTTGGCTCACCAACTAGTTCTAGAAATTTCTCATTTAGTTGTTTTTTAGCCTTCTTCATGTGAAATGGTTTTGGCAGAGGCATTACTTGCTTACTTTTGAAGACTTTCTTAAATCTTGTATCCAATTGTTGATAGAGCATACTATATGACTCAGAACTCATTCCCACCTTGTCACATAATCCTTGAGCATCTGAGCAATAAAAAAGTTTCTCACATCCCTAAGATGTTCACTTGCGACACCATCTACAATGTTCCTGAATTTACGATTTTCCAATGCATTTTTTACCATATCCTTGCTTAGGACTTTGGCAATAGTATAATTCTTTGCTTGAGGGAACATATTTCTCATTGTAGCAGATTGAGAATATATCTGTCTATGATATTGTCCACTTTCTTTGGTTAATTGGTGAATTGGTTTAACTAATCGGATGCGCCGACATGCTTATTTGGTTTTTAAAGTGGGCCCAATCTCCAAAATTTTTGTGATTTTCCTCTTAATGTTTCGATTCTCCTTCTCAAAGTCCATAACTTTAGACTGTAACTCCATATTTTGCACATGTGTAGCCTACATAGCATCTTCAATGACAGACATTGCTTGTTGTAGGATCTGGTTCTCCCTATCCTTCTCAGCCAATAATCTATCATATTCCTTCAAAGACTGCATATTCCCTTGTAATCTTGTCTACATATTTGTCAAGGCTTGATGAACCCCTGTTAATCCTTGTGTGACAAGTCTGCATGTGTATCCATACAATCCTTCATTTCCTTCACAAAAAAACTTTACAAATGATGTAAGCCCTTCAAATTATGGTGGCCTTTGAGTGACTAGATCGGGTGGATAAATGCACCCATCAACCCAAATGTCCATGTTTTTTTTCCGTGCATTTCTTTCTTGTTGCATCCTGTATCTTATTGCATCATCCCTTTCTATAGTTCTTTTGAATATTTGTGCATATTATCCTCCAATTGAAAGTGAATATCTATATTTCTCTTGGTACATCCTACATCTGCATCCTGTAAAGAAAAATATATGCCCATTTTAACATTACACAATTACACCCCTTTGATTAATAGTAAGCTAAGGAGTCGATGCCAATTTTTTTATCAATAGCAAGAACATCTAGATATTTGGGAGCTACAAGTCAGCATCAATCTAGCAGCATGCAGCTAATTCTGGATTGGCTCAAATCACACAATTACACCCCTTTGATTCACTATATCTGTGTTCTTTTTTACCTAGTTGGATCTTGTCTCTTTCTCTTGATTTCAGTCATGATAGACCCTAATCAACCCCTAATCTCTTGGCATAACTTTCAATACATGACTCCAAATTGAGTGTGGATTTGATAGAAAGAAAGCTTGTGAGTCCTAGCACATCATAAAAATTGGTTTTCTTTAGAAAGGCATTTCCTTAAGAGTTTTTCACATAGAAACTTTTAGGGTGTCCAAGCAAGGCATATCTACAATTTAACATATCTACAATCTAAATGATGATCGATGGTGATTGAGTGAACTTCTTCTATGCTTAAAACTAATAACATAATATTCTCATAACACACACAATACATTAAATTTAAGCACGAAAAGAACATGAGTCAAGAATTGAAGAGATACTACATAGATATACTTCTTGATTGTCTTCTTCAAGGAAGTGGTTGTAGTCGATCATTATAGCTTTGATACCATGTTGAGATGAAGAGAGAGAAGATTTGTAGAGGCGTAAGAGGGAGAGAAGAGACACACCATGTACACTCCCAAAGACTATCTCATATTGATCACAATCTATATATATATAGGTGAGACCTAGTCTAGATAGGGTGAGCTATATGTACCTCCAACACATGTGAATGTCATTTGCAAATCTCTTTGACTTTTTGAGGTCAAAGTGTGGGGTTGATCATGTAAAGGCACAAAGATCCCTTGTATAGCTTGGCCCTATCTTTAGCTCATTCTTTTTCAACATTCCATGTCTTGCAATATTTCATTATGTTTAGTTTATTTATAAAAGAACCATTTTTTGGATTCCTTGAAACTTGTGAATCCAAAGATGTCTCGAAAAGAGACACACTTGTTTGTAAAATTCTACAATCTATGGAATATAATTTGTAATTTGTGCCTTATGATCAAGTTGGTTATGTGGTTATAATTTTTAGGAGTAATTAAATGAAGGTTCTATGCTTATGCCAGTCATTCATAGTTTGCATCATTAATACTTTTCTCAATATTTGAAATTTACAATTTACACTATCTCATGTATTTTATATCATGGTGTAAGAGTAAATATCTATAAATTGTTATAACTTTCTAGTTAGCAGACATGAAACATTAGTGAATAGCTAATGCACATATGAAATTTATGAGTTTTATAATAAACTACTACTTTGTGATTAGTCTCTATTGACTTCTAAAAATGTTTAGGGTTGGTCTCTTGGAGCTAGAAGAAAATATTGATTATTTTTCTTTACATTTAAACATAGATATTATAACTTATGTGTAGTTTGTATACTTTGGAGGTTAATGCCTATAGTTTTTTTTTTCTTGAACTAGTTAAAAACACAATCTTGAATTTTATTTTTTATTTTTTCTATAGAAATGGGTAGATTGAAGAAACAAAAATTTTGTGAGGTTTCAAGGAGAGAGATCACAACTTTCTTCTGCAATGCAACAAATATCTCTCTGACTCGAAATGCTATCATGCACTTATAAGCATCTACAAATAAACAATATATATCAATTTAGAAAAATGAAGCAAGTAACGAGGTTGAAGCACAATGACAAATAGTGGAAGACCAACAAATCCTTATTGTTGCTAGCATTACAAGATTTGAAGCACGACTTACATCTCTATACAATGATCAGTGTCCGCTCGTAGAAAAAAAAATGAAGAAGGAATCTCAGGTTCTTTGAAAGGTGTACAATCTAGTGAGAAAAATAACAAAAGGATTTGGAGCCTTGTAAACCATAGATTTTAACTATATTGGGTAAGCAAGTTTCCATTTATTGAGCCACTTATACCACCAAATGGTGCCACTCCCAAAGAGGCTCGATATATCGTTTGTTCATGGAAGAAAGGAGTTGATTGTAAACTTCAGCTCAAACTTGATACTATAGAAACGCATGCGGGAAAAGTTTATAAAAAAGAAAATGTTGATGAAAAAGAAGTAAGTCAAGTGAGGTGGAAATCTAGTAAAGAATGTTTGCATCTAAGGAATGCAGAAGTATATGAGAAGCATTTACTTCATGGAGCACAAAGTCAAAAGTCATCAATCAACACAATGCTAGGAAAAATGCAAGATATGAGCTTGAAAAGTAAAATCTTATGATTGAAGGTATTTTTTTGCATTACTGATCATCATTAATATGCTTGTAGTATGTTCTATGTTTTATAATACTAACTTGCAATGGATTCTCTCTCAGATAGTTTTCTATATCTTAAGGCGAGGATGACAAATGGTGGACTATCTTGAGTATAAAGAGTTTTTGTTGCAACTTTGTATTGATAATTTTCCACATTTGCATTGGTCATGGAATAGTGGTGGATGGGATTGGACGGAAGCATTGGATGAGGTTGCCACAAGGAAGATTTGAGAGAAAAAATTAAATCTTGTCAGTTATTTTCTCTTTCATTGGATGAGACCATAGTTAAAGATAATAATAGTTGGGTTTACATGACTATTTATTGTGTAGAAAATCATGTTCAACATGCACATTTTCTCATAGTTAGAGGAATGCAAAATGATGTCACAAGTGAAAATATATTTTTACTAGCCCAAGAAAACTTAATGAGTACTTTGCAACTATCAAAAGTCGAGATTGCAAGAAAACTAGTTTAAGTGGGGGTTGATGGAGCAATAGTTATGCAAGGACATTGGTCAAGGATTTTTGTTCAACTACAAATCTCCATATCACCTTTCATATTAGGGATTCATTTCATGGCACATCAAATGAGCTTGGCTTATAAAGTGGTTGATGAGTTCAATAGTGTTGCAAAAGTGGAGCACTTGGTTAGTACCTCCAATGTGTAGAAGTTCCAAATGATATTTGAAGTTTCAAGAGATGGCAAAGGGTTTAACTGAGGGAAAAAAATTATTGAAGCATCTAAGAACAAGGTGGATTAGCTTGTACTTGCTAACTAAGAGGTTATTAGATGAGCATCCATATTTAGTAGGACTTATGGATAGATTGTTGGCTCAAAAGATGAAGGATGTTGACAAGGCATTAGAGTTGTTAGCAATTTTGATAGATTCAGAGACATTTCTTACATTTTTAGGTATTTCAATGTTCTTTTACATATTACGTATCATGTGAGAATTCTAAGATGTCAAGCTTGAATCGGTTGGTCCCGATAATGGAAGCAAAATGAAGTGGGAGCTCACACTCAACTGCTAAGACCCACAAATTGCTTATTGCTTCAAGTGTTTCAAGCGAGCACAAATGGCTATCTCTCACCTAGCCGATGCACCTTTGATCCTACGAGGGTGTATTGAGCTTACCTTGATGCCTGAATGAGTAGCCGCCTCCCTCAAGCAAGCCAGTAGATCTACAATTCAAGACGCTAGCTCAAGTAACCTCAAGTCTCCTCCCTTAAGCTCCATCATCCATGGCCGCACGCGAGACAAAAGAAGAGAAGAGAAGGGGAAGAGAGGAGATGATGGAGAGCTTCTCCACCCCTATCCCTCACCCTCACACACTCACTCCCTCACACTCACATTTTCTCTCTCAAGCACACACAAGCAAGCAAGAAGGAGAAAAGAAGAGAAGAAGAAGAGACCACTTTAGCCACACACCAAAGAATGATATTCTCATTCACTTTTTGAGTCTATTTACAAACCCTCAATCCCTTGGGCGCCCATCCCCTTTTTACATGACCAAGCATCTTGCCAAGGTCCTCCTTGCCTATTCCCTTCTGGTTATCTTATCCCTACACTTATGCTCATTGTCGCAACGTATAGGGTTGAAGGTCACCACAGGGGTTTGGCAAGAAAATTGGACAAGATAGATGGAGATGTGTCTTCAAGAGATAAGTAGGATTCTACTGAATGTTTATAGGTTCAAGAGAACTTCATAACCTTCAGTTCACCATATACTTTGGCTTATCTTGGAAAGATGGATTTATACATAATATGGTTGAATAAATGGGTTAAGAGCTTGAAACTTATGATCACAAAGATGGATGATTTGCAAACAGGAGTACAACTTCACTTGATACAAGAAGAGACTTGCTCTTCCTTGCCTATGAATATAGCTGCCTACTATTTCGGCCTAGGCATGAAGAAGATCTTCAAGACACTTTCTCTTTTCAACTGATTAGTACAATGAAGATAGAGGTTCAAGATAAAGATTTCCTATATTATCCTTTGAATGATTCAAGGTTATGGACCTAGCATCATTGTTGCTAGTTTTTCATAAAAAGATCATGAGATTCATGACTTAGATCAACGTAACACAAATAAAACAATTGCATAAAAGCTTCAACATATGGAATGACTCTTATGGACAGCCAAGATTAATTCCAAAGCATGGCAAGAAACCACCAAAAGACTTCTTTGAAACCTCCCTTGAATGAAGAGGAAGTAAAATACTACGTAGAGGGAATTACAAGTCTAGTTTGTTCTTGCAATGATTGTAGCTGAAGAAGAATCTGTGTTTATAGGTTTCAGCCCTGAAATACCCTATTTTAGGCTGAGAATAAGAGGCCAAAAGTATCACATAGCAGTGCCTAAATATGACCTTGAAACTTTCTTACAAAGAGTATAGCTTGTAGTCACTCATGAGAACCAAGAACAGCCTATGTTTTACCAAGATTAAAGAAGAGGATCACAAATAAAGCTTCAGCCCATGAATAATCTATTTTGGGCTGCCAAGGATAATCCAAGATGACACAAATAGTCTTCCAAAGATTACTTTCGATGCCTTTTCAAGGCAAGAGTGATTAGATGCAGCAATTACTAGTGAAAGTAAAGCATATTCTCTTCATAAACCATAAGAATAGAAATGAAGCATCAAAGAGACATGATTCAACCCAAAATGAGAGTGTTGGGCCACATATGATAGTCCAAAATCAAAGCTTTATATCTTCCAAAGATCTCTTCTTAATAGAGAGGAGAGTCTACATCAAAAGGTAGGTACATAAGACATTGCCCTTCTCTTCTTCTTCACAAATACATGTAGCACTTGAACCATGCAAGAGGTGCTTTGTAAAACAAAGATTTAGCCCATAAAAGAGTAAGCTTGGGCATTTAAGTACAGCCCACAAGCCTTGATAATATAGATCAAGAAGTCGAACAAGAGGTTCACCTGAGAGGAGAGAGTTGCTACTTCACGAACATAGACACAAACAATGTTCAAAGCTTCCTTATTTCTTCTTGAATGAGCATGAATCCCTTCCATGAATGGGCTACTGCCCTCCTCTTTATACACATTTGTCATGTTTCTCATAGCCAAGAGTGGCCTTCCATTTTTGTCAATGCATGGAAAGAGACGTACTTACATGTCAAGTAGATTCTTCTTATGTTGCTTTTGGTTGCATGGCTTCATCTCCTTTGTGTGATAGTGCATGAGCTTCTTTCTCCCTTATCCAGGATGCGCCCTATTCACAACCTAAGGAAGCCCGTAAAATGCAGTGCAAAAAGTGGAAGGATCATGTCTTTCAAATGAATCACAACTAGGTAAACAAAATGTCCCACACTTAGCCAACTTAGACAACTTCATCTTCTTTGTGACATTTCTTGTCAATACACTTGTAACTATTGAATATCATAAGTACACAACCACATCATAAGCTACCCAAGGGAACCTACCAAGTCATCAGCTCATGACCATATTTCTCATGTTTAATGTTTCATGACTTACAAAACTTGTAGCAACTTCATGTATGAAATGCAAGGAAGGATAAGAGTAAGTAACCAAAATCCAATCATCTTGTCAAGGACCATGATGATTATATTTTGTTTTAAGGAAAAGAGCTCCATCTTTATTAGACCATGTCATATGCTGGTGGACCTAGGTGTTTAAGATTTATTGCACTAGGCAAGTCTTTATGTAGCATCCCTAGGATACAAGTGACTAAGTGATACATGTAAAGGATAAAAGTTTTGTTTTTAAACCATGAGCAAGGAATCCCATGACATTCACCCCCTCTTAATCTACACATCCTCTAGCATGTGCCACTTCATGAATTTGCAGCTTTAGTAGGAGATTCTTCTTTTGTCATGTCTTCATCTTCATCTTCAAAGTCTTCTTCCTCTTCTATGTCTTCAAGTCCATGACCTGCTTCTAAGTCTTGTAGTTCATAGGTAGATGATTCTCTTTATTTAAAGAGCTTGATCCGCTTTTCAACTATTGGTACTTTCATAATTGTTCCATCTAATTTAGCCAATGAGTAGGTAGCATTGTCATGTACTACCTTCACCACATGTGGGCCCAATCATCGCTTTACCATCTTCCTAGAAGCACTGTATTGATTGTCTAGACTACTCTCATTGACAAGCACCCATTCATTTTCTTGGATAGATCTTGGCCGAAGTCGATGTTGCCTATCAAATCTTCTTTTGTTCTTTAGTCTTGCTATTTTTAGCTTCTCAATAGTTGCTCAAACATCTTCAAGCCATCTTTCTAGCTACCATATGCCGAAAGTCAGCAACTCTTTTCTACTAATGTCTTCCTCCCAAGGTAGAAGACTCCATGTGAGAATAGATTCTTCAATTGGCATATGTAGTGGGAGCTCATGCTCAACCACCAAGACCCGTGGACCACTTATTGCTTCAAGTGTTTCAAGCGATCTCTAATGGCTATCTCTCACCTAGCCGACGTGCCGTCGATCCTATGAGTGTAGTGAGCTTAGCTTGATGCCGATACAAGTTGCCTCCTCTCTTTCACACCCTGATAGCTCCACAATCCTAGATGCGAGCTCAAGCCTCCTCCATCTCCAAGCTCCATCCTCCATAGCTGCGCGCGCGAGAAAAGAGAAGAGGAGATGGTGAAGAGCTTCACCCTCTTGATCCCTCACTCTCACACACTCACTCCCTCACACTCTCACACTCCCTCTCTCAAGAGCACACATAAGCAAGAAGATGAGGAGAAGAGAAGAAGAAGAGAGCTCTTGTTAGCCACACACCAAAGAATGAGCTTCCATTCATTTTTTGAACTTTATATACAAGCCCTAAAATCCCATGGGCATCCATCCCTTTTTTACATGACCGGCCATTGTGGCAAGGTCCTTTTTCCATTTCCCTCTTCTAGCCTTATGCCTCTAGCCTACACTCGTCTAATATTTTACAATTGGCACAGGAGGGAGCCTGGCGCTCTTTTACAAGAGTTTTCCAAGTTTTTTGAGGTGCCTTTCATTTAAAATTGTGTTTTTTGCCCTGGCTTAGCTTTGGAGGTCACCTGCGTGTCTTTGCTCTTTTTCCATGTTTTTTTTGCTTTTTCCTTCCTTTTTCCACCATCTCAAATTGGGGTTAACATTACCCCCCTGCTAGATGGGTGGCAGTCCCATGGCACTTCTGTGTTGTTGTAGGTTGGCAGGCAATTGGCCAAGTGGTGTAAAGGTGAGGGCCACTTGGAGACTCAGGTGCTTGTAGAAGCTATGAAATGATTTTTGTGGAAGAAGCCAAATGGATATTGTGTGGTTGATGGGGGTCTACGAAGTTGGTGGTTTGTTGCTTTTTGTGATGCCTAAAAGGAGAAGGTGTGGTGTTGTTCCTAAGGGGAGTGCCTACTTCATTATGTTAGTGCATTGTGCTCCTGCTATTGGAATGGGGGGGTGGGTCTAACTACAGGCAAGCCTGGGTGATGTCCCACACTTGAGGATCCCATTTGTGCCAAGGGAGGTGCGGTGCAAGTGGCTTAGGGTGACAGGTCTAACCATAGGCGAGTATTACCTCCCTAGGTATGTCTTGCCCTTGATGTGCCCTAAGTGTGAAGTGGGAGAGCAAAAGGGCTAGGGGGTTAGGAGTGGAGCCGGCCGACTGAAGCCACCAAGCATGCCTAACTTGAGAACCCCTAGGTGCAATGATCGTGATTTATGTGGTGGTAAGTGCTTCTGCAAGTGGACTATGTTGTCCAGTCAGTGGAGAGTGTTTTTCGTGCTTTTCCTTTCATGCTGTTCTTTTCTTCATTTTTTCTTTTTTTTAAAAAGCTATAGTAGTGGAATGACAGCCAGGGCCTAATTCTCTTCATTTGAATGAGGAGGGAAAGGGGGTTAGATGGATTTGCTAAAAAATTGGTAGCTTTGTATGTATCCTTTCATATTCACACGGACGTGGAGAGAGGTGGTGGAGAGGAAAGGGTGATTGCATCTAGTAAACTGGCTGTCATTCATGTCTTCTAGGAGGGCTAGGCAAAAAGAGGGAAGGAGACTAGCCCTCATCATTAGACGAGCCATGGCACAACTGTCAATGGCGTTAGGGTCAAAGAAGAGGGGAGGCAGGCCGCGCTCTTGTGGAGTCAGGTCTTGCTTAAGTAATAGCTTAAGTAATCTAAGGTAGTTACATGTAGTTACAAAAGCTAGATCGGGGCATGAAGAGAAATCTGCGAGGAAGCACGTCATAGAGTCATCTTGGCTTTCTGAGTTAAAGAGGAGGGCATCTTCGAAGGATACTACATTGGAGTTATAGATAATGGAAAAGTCGTAACGCCCGTGGAGGGTGGCATCAAAATCTACACCTACCCTTCGAGGGTATGCCATGTATGTGGGGTTGTTCCTCTCGAAGGGCAGCGTGTTATAAAACGCCATCCAGGCGAGCATACTAATGTCCCATACTCGCCTCCTCCACAGAGGTTGGCTTTTATAGCCCTGTACTGTATGTGGAACTTTAAAAACTTTGTTTTGCCAGTAGTCGGCCTCTTCAGTTCCCCAAGAGGTGGGGGTCTTCTCTCTCTCTTCTAGCCACTTTTCCCTCGTCGGCCACCAATCGCGATCACCTCCTCCATCACCTTAAGCGGCAAGACCCTCCGTAGGCTGTTGGACAGGAGAAAGCTAAAGGTGAATGGATCCTTTTCTTTTTCTTGTCTCTCCCAAACCACTAGCATTGCGTGGAATCTAGCTGGGATGTCATCAGGGTAAGGTGGGAGGGGTGTGGATGGCTACATGATTGGCTTGGCCCTTAACTGCTTCATGGCTTCTTCGACTAACTTCCTGCATCTCTCTTTAAGTGTGGCTTGTCTCTCCATAGATGGGTCCTCCTATTGTTGCTCTTGAGACTGCGGCGAGGGGGGTTGTGTGATCACATCCTCTCTGAATCTACACATGTTGAATTTGAGTTCTGCTTCCTCCCCATGCTGGTCTTCTTGTTGTACTCCCTCTTCAAATCCTATGGCATCTATTTCCTGGGGGGTTAGGCCGGCCAGTAGTAGGTATTTTCTTTGCTCTTCCAGGCTCAGTCTAACCTCCGCAGGTTGGGTTGGCATCTGCAATCCTGCATGCAGGGCTCTGCGTGTAATGTTAGGCTTCTTTTGTGCCACCTCCAATGATTCTCCCTCCTCTGGGCAGGTGGTGTCCATGATTGTGTTGAGGAAGGCCTTTTATTGGGCACCAAAGGCCACCTGGGTAGCTTGTGCCTTGTTCTCTGCAATGATCTTCTCTTTTTCCACCAAAGCAAGCACCGTGCTAGTGTCTTCACCCTTCTTTCATTCTGCGTGGCCCACTTCTCTGCTCTTTTGTTCATCTCTTCTAGGCTCTCTCCTTGCCTTAGAGCTAGGGTCATGAGCCTTTGTTCTTGGTCTTCCCATTCTCTAACCAAATTATTCTTATTCTTGTTTTTTGGAGTTCAGCTGATCGGTTAGGGACTCGATCTCGTTCTGCTGTTGCTCCATGTTTTGTTTTCTTTCCTCGTCCCTGGCATTGAGCTCATCCATAAGTGCTTCGACTTTGGCGATATTTGCAATGAGCTCCTCATACTGCATGATGAGGAGCTTGTGTTCTCTTTGCATTTTCACAAGTTCCTACGTTTCATTGTCTAGTAGCTGCCTCTAGTGCTCTTCCCTATCATCCTTAGCCTTCACTTCTTACTTGAGATCCAAGATCTCCCTTTGTTGCATGGCTATCATTCTAGTTTTGTCGAGTTGGAAGGCAGCTAGTGACTCCTTTTCAGCTGCCAACTTAGCCACAACTATCTTTCGTTCCTCCTTAGCTTTCTCCAATTCGGAGAGTATCTCGGCGACATACTCATCATAGTTAGCTGGCATCATCATTGTGTGGATTGGTGATTTCGAGGCTTCCACCTTCTTCCGTTTAGGGTCTTGCCTTGATTCTGCATCAATGGCTGGCCTCTTTTTCCCTGTGGCCGTAGTTTTGGTGCTTTTTCCCTGGGCCATTTCTTTGTTGATGAAGTATTGCATCCATGCCACGAAATTTGAAACATCGGCACTGGTCGGGATGCTGGGGGTGATGGTGGTTGGTTCGGTGGGAGGCACCATGAGGGGAGGAATCGGGTAAATTGGGGCTTTGCCCTTGCCCTCAATGACAATGGGCGACACGATTTTCGGTGCCTGTGTGCTAGAACCAAGCCCTTCTTCTCTTTGCGGGCTCAGATTCCACAATTCATCTGCCCTTCTTTGTTGTTCGATAGACCGGCGTGTAGCCTCAACCAGGTTTTCTTCCTCCTTCTTAGTTCCTCTTCTTCCTCAGCAGCTTTTCTTTGCCTTTCCACTTCTATTTTTTGGCATTCTTCCTCCTTTTTGTCTTTTTCTTCCTTTTCCTTCTTTTTTCTCTCCTCAGTCTCCTATTTTGACGCCTTCTTTGCCTTTTGTAATTCCTTCTTTTCCTTTTCTTCTTCATGTTTCTTCTTCTTCTCCCTCTCCTTGGCCTCCTTAAGGGATTTTTTTTTCCCCTTTCCAAGACCTCTTTCTCCTTCTTGCAGCCTTCGTCATCATTTTTCTTCCTTTGGGTTGTTTTCTTCTTGGGTTTCTTGGTCGTCTTCTTGCTTTTCTATTCTTCCCCTTCTTCCTTGGTCTTGGTTTTGTCAGTGAACCCTTCTTTGTCCTGGTGAGGGGGCAACCTATCCAACATTTCTCCTTCTCTTTCTTCTGCATTCTGTGTCTCCTTTACTACCTCCTGGATGAGCGCAGTCAAAATGCTTCCGTAGCCGATAAATGAGGCCTTCTTCCTTTCTGTGGCCTTGGAAGCTGGAGACTCTCCACCTGCTGGCGTACTTTCCAAAGCCACTGCTTTAGCCACCTGGTCGATGGTTTTGTGGGCATACCCATTCTAGTCGACTTCATCTAAGGTGTGGGCTGCTACATTCTCCAGCACAGGCACACTGATTCGATGCATTATGGCATTGTAGCACTAGCTGGAGAAGAGCGCGTGCACTCGCTTTGCCTGTAGCCTAGCTTCATCATCAGGGATGTCATGGATGTTGATACTGTCATTAGTTAGCACCTCCTCTTTTTTCATTTTCACCATGGTGTAGACATCCCTTTTCTGTTTTTTCTCTATCTTCGGTTCCAATCCCAATGCCTTCTCCACCAAGGATGGGTTCAAGTGCACCTGTACTTGTTTAGCATTTTCTCCCCTTGCCACCATCACTGTGCTGCACTACTAGTCGGGTCATATGTCCTGAGAAACTCCACACACTTCGTGTGGTCAGGCTCTTGCACAAATTTCTCCAAGTACTTGGTGAGGTTGCACTGCTCGATGACTCTCTTGGTTGCTTCCTCCTTCGACACTACTTCTTCAATGTTCCGGATGGTCCAAAACTTCAGTTGATTGTAGGCGTGGTTTTCTAGGGATATGCCATACTGCGCTCTTTCCTCCTTCGTGAACGGGAGTCAGTGGGTACGGTCTTGTTGCGATATTTTATGTTCCTGTCATAAACCGTAATTTTCATTAGTGCTTTCCACATAGTAATTTGCTAATTGCTGAAAAAGAAAAACTTTATGCTTTTTTAATGAATTCATTAAGAACCTGAAGGATGGATTTTAGGCCCCGAAACGTGCCTAAAAATAGCAGAAAAATGTGGAAATGCGGGGAAAAATACCAGATCGCGAAGGCGGTGGCTCGACCTAGGACGATTTTAAGCATTAAGTGCTTGACGGGCGCTCGTGCGACACTCTGGGAATTTTCATAATTTTTCCGTGCACCTGTTCTAGTCAGTGAAGCTGCAGGCCTGTCCGGGATGCTGAGACGAGCTTACAGGAATTTTCACATCAAAGTTCGGAGTCCGGATGTGGAAGATGGCCCGAAACCGGCCAGGGTGCCCAAGAGGGGGCCCAAAATGGAAATCCCAAAAGGTGTAAGAGAGGGGGGGTGACCTTTGGCACCCCCCCCCCCCCTCCAAAAAAAATCGTGGATATGGGGGGGGCGGCGGCTGAAAAACAGCGCCGAAAAAATCGCGCCCCCCCCATAATCGATTCATGGCTTACATGTAAGCCATAGCTACGAGCACTCAGGCCCGATCAAGACATTGTGCCGATCAAATCGCCGGTCTCCACTCCCGCAATGGTGGATTGGTTGGAGAGAGAGAAAATCAGTCTTTCTCTCTCCTCCCTCTCTCTCCTCTTAGCCCTCGTTCGTGCTTGAAGGAATAGGATGGAGATGGACGGCCGGATGGATGCCGATTCTTGACGGGATGAAAGAGCAATGCAAAACCATTGTAGATTGCTGATTCCAAGTAGAAATCATGGCTGGAAATCAATCATGGGACGTGCAAAATTTAATGAAAAACCCGCAAGACACGGTAATAATTGTTTTTACAAAGAAAATGGTCTTTTGATGCAAATTTGGTTGATAAAAATGTGTTCATATGGATTGAGTTTTGAGTATGTCGTGCTTTGAGTTGTTTTCTAGCTGTTCATCATTTAAAAAATCAGAAAAACATGTGTGGGAAAGCAGAAAATAGAAAACCGAGACACGAAAAACCATAAAAATGAAGGGAACTAGGGTTTTTTGGGCTAAAAATGATGCAATAAATCAATCTACACCTACTAAAATTTCTGTTTCTGCTGAAATGAACTAAGGGCCACAGCCCATAAACTGAACTTAATTTTTAGCAATTAAAAAATGGGAGAAAATGGGGAAATTTGCAAGAAAATGATGGAAAAACCCTTAAAAATAGGGAAAATTTATATTTTGGGCTTCGAAAAATTGGGAAAATTATGAGTAATGTCCGTGAATGTATAGCAGGGCTGAGGCACAAAGATTTGCTTCAGATCAGCCTTGTTTTTGTGTTTTAGTTCGGTTTTGTCCGCTTTTGATATGGAAAAATAAGGTAAAAAGCCGTAAAATACCATGCAACGAAGCACAATCGTGAGAAAGGAACCATGAAAAGGATGTTTTGCACTTGTGCACGACACTGTTTTACTAAATGCTTGAGCACTAGGCATCCATCAAATGCATGGAGCATGAAAAAGAATTTAAAAGTATCAGTGATCAGCTCCTGGACATGCATTGCAATTGGTTTATGAGGATATGACCTACGTTGAGAGGCAATGAGATACCCATGCTGTAGACTAGTCGTGGGGTCCTAAAGGGGAAAATAAGTGAGAACAATGGTACATTCCTGGACACGCTTATTTGGTACCTTGAGCGACGTTTGTGCGAAATGTCTATATGTGGAGCGACGCACTGAGGGGCCAATCCCCAAGGTGTAGGAGAGTCGCAGAGGGTTGACGGCATTCAGCCGTAGGAGGAACCCCATGTGTATGTGATTCGAGCCTTTTTGGCTATGTGAAAGGGACTCCCTCTGAGGAGTAATATTGGGTTAGGATGAGTTGGACTACAACGTATTACAAACGCAATGTTTAGGAAGGCAGAGATTTTGATAGACGCTCCTGGCCGCGAGGCCGAGGTGTTGTCTTTTGCGCAGTGACGAGGTCCGGCTAGTGCATGAGCCAGTGCCGGCCCGTTTTTAGGTCCATCAGTGGTGCGTCTGCCGGGAGCCGCTTAAAAGTGGCGGTTCTCGTATCCTGGTTGTTTAGGGACCAATTAGTAGTTTATGCCAAAGGATAGTGAGATTGATCCGTTATTTATTGATAAGCATCGTCTAGCAGAAATCCAAAAGCAAGAAAGAGACGAAAGAGCTAGGCGACGTGCTTAAATTTTTAGGAGATATTCCCCTAAGCGTAGCGGTGCTGAACCCTTACGAGGGAGTGGATCTAGTGGTCTTGGGGCCACAAGCAGTAAGTTAGGAGAAGGTGGAAGCTCTAGTGCTCCCCTTCCTTCTATAAGCCAGTCCACGTCAAGTACGGGAGGTGTAACCCCACCGTCGCCTATTCCTAGTGCAAATCCAATCCTTGTCATGGCGCAGCCTATTGCAATTCCAACAGGAACGACGGATTTTCCGGCTCTAGGTTACCCGCTACCCATTTTTAATGGGTTAGTTGAGGAAGATGCGGAACTCCACATTAGGGAGTTTCAAAAGCTGATGTTTAACTGTCGCATTCAAGAGGAAGGACATTTAATGATGTTCTTCAATATGACTCTCAAAAGGAAGAGCCGCTATATGGTATCATGGTTTAGAAGCCGGAACCATATTGAACATTGATGCATTTTATGGAGCTTTTCGAAGGGAGTTTGCCCCTGAAAGGGGTGGGCAATATTGGTTGCGTGTACTCAACGTGACCCGCCAAGAACCACACGAAGATATTCGTGCTTATGCGAAGAAGATAAAAGAGGTCTTCCGTAAGTTGGACACCTCTATCCCTATCCCCGCAGCTACCCAATTGCAATATTTCCTACATGGTTTGGACTTTAATATCCAATTGCAGTTGAGTAGTGTCCCCTTGGGGGATATAGACACTGCCATTACACGAGCACAAGAGGTGGAATCCTGACTACAAGCAGCCTATGCTTCTCGAGGCAATTCGAACATGGGTTTAGTATTGGGAAATAATGTGTCAATGGCCAATGGCAGTAGTAGCCAAGGGATAGCGATGGCTAACCCTAATGGGAGAGGGAACATGATACAGAATGTCCCGTTATTACCAGCTCCCCCTAGCATGTCGATGCCTACGGGCAGTCAAATGGCTCCAAATGGTGGAGGCCAAGCTGTCAATTCTAACACCATGCCTGTGGCTCAACAACTAGTGCCTAATCGAATTGTTAGGCCGATGGAACGACATGGTAATGACCAAGGCTATGAGTCGAGTGCTTCCAATGTTCTTGGCGAGGTTAAGGACATGATGAAGCATTATACCGACATGATTACGGAGCAGTATCGACAAATAGCCGTGGATGTCAACTTCCTTAAAAAACTACAAAATTTGATAGGAAGTAGATACCCATATGAGGGTGCACCGTTGAGGTTTAGTTGCAAATGGTGTGGTGGGCAGCACTATCCAAGAAATTGCCCAAATGTTAAGTGCGACATTTGTGGAAAATCTGGCCATTTAGCAGCTACTTGCTGGAGTAAGATCAGTTCCCTCCAGCGAGGTAGTCGGCAACCAGGGCCTGTTAATCATCGTGCCCAAGGAAATGATTCCCAGCGAGAGGATGGGCCTAAACAAATACTTCAACGACCAAAGACTACAGTGGAGGAGCTACCAAGTGGTAGTGGGGTTAGTTTGATTGAGGCTGTACGTGTTAACGATGCTGAAACCTCTAATTTACGAGCTGTTCTTACAAGAGGTCAAAAGGGTAGAGAAGCCGACAAGGATAAGCCTGTCGACGGAAACCCTAAACAAGGCGACAAAGGAACGCAAGTTTTGGATCTTGCCCTGGAAGGGGGACCTTTGAAGCCCGTAGAAAGTAAAGCCGATAAGGAAGCACCAAAGAAGAAGGTGAAAGTTAAGAAAGAGGCAATAAAGCTAGTTCAACGACCTAAAGAGCGGATGGTTTGGCGTGAGAAGCGAGCTCTATCAAACTATCATGAATTCGATTTGGCGGGCTCTCTTTGCGAAGTCAAGCCGGATGTGAACCTTTTACAGCTTATTAAGCTTTCCCTAGGAGTACGTAAGGAATTTAGAAAGATCTTACGTACCGGTTATATCGTAGAACCTTTGGGAATTGCGCGAGTTGGTGATGACTGGTTTGAGCATGCTAAGAAGCATTGCCCAAGGGTTGCAGCCTATGTCGATGGGATATTAGTAGATTATGCCATTGTCGACACTGGATCATCTGTTAACATTATGAGTTCTGAACTGATGGAAAGGTTGGGTCTTGCGATCCAGAAAGATACTTCCACAATTCTTAGAATGACAGATGATAGTTTGAGACAGCCGGAAGGCTGCATTACTAAGGTTCATGTCACTGTTGCAAATGTAGAATGCCTGTTGGACTTTAGGGTGATTCGTTTTGCAGGGCGTCCAAGTTACCAAGTATTACTTGGACGACCTTGGATCTTGCAAGCGGACTGCCAAGTAGATATACCCGCCAGTCGACTAATATTCGGTAGAGGTGCCCAGCGTGTGGTAGTTGATGCTTATCCTGAGTCCCCGCAAAGTGAGAGAGCTCCTCTATCTTCTACAGAATTGGAGACATTAGAAGATTTATCTGCCAGTGAGACATCATCGAGTGATGAGTCCAAAGAGGGATCCACCACGGAGGACATCTATCAGATCACTTTGAACGAGCCGATAGAGGGCCAAGATCGTATAAGAGATGCAGATGTCATCGAGCTAGACCTTGGTACGCTTGATAATTCGCGGCCAATCAAATTAGATTCTATGCTCAATACAACAGAAAGAGAGGACTATGTGGCCTTGGTCCAGGAATTCCGTGATATCTTTGCCTGGAGTTATGACGAGTTGAGAGGCATTCCTCCTAGTCTTGCTGTTCATACAATTCCGTTGAAGGAGGGCAGTCGTCCTGTACGGCAGAAAGTAAGGCGTATGCCTTTTGAACTGAGGGAAGACCTGTTTGAAGAGTTACAGAAGCTTCGAAAAGCGGGTTTGATTTTTCCTGTGCAACACACGGAATGGTGTTCGCCAGTTGTGATTAGAAAGAAGAAGAATAATCAAATCCGTTTATGTGTAGACTTTAGGGAGCTGAATAAGCAAACAGTTAAGGACTATTACCCGTTGCCATTTATTGACCAAATTTTGGATCAATTAGCAGGTAGGGAGATATATTCGTTTATGGATTGCTTTGCAGGATACAACCAAATGGCAATTGCAGAAGAGGACAAGTTGAAAACAACTTTTATCACTGTATTTGGTACTTTTGCGTACCATGTGATGGCCTTTGGTTTATGTAATGCGCCTGGTTCGTGGCAACGAACAGCAGATAAGACATTCGGTGACATATCCCCTGAAGAGTTGAAGGTGTTTATTGATGATTTAGGGGCCGCCACTGTGAGAGAAAGGCAGTTGATCATTTTAAGAAAATGCTTCGAGCGCTGTAGTCAATTTTGCATCGCCTTAAACCCACGGAAGTGTGTTTTTGGAGTACCTTATGGGCTATTGCTGGGTCATGTGGTCAGTTCGGTAGGAATTGCGACAGACCCCGAGAAGGTTAAAGTTATAGTTGCCACGGGTCCACCTCGCACTCCGAAGGAAGTTCATAGCTTTCTGTCTTCGGTTGGTTACTACCGTAGATTCATCAACGCCTTAGCAGAAAGGACGTTGCCGCTTACAAATTTATTGTCCTTTAGCTGTTCATTTGTATGGGGTGACCCTTGTAAGGTAGCATTCGAGGATGTGAAACAGGAGCTAGCAAGAGCACCCATTTTAAAAGCACCTAAAAGAGGTGAGGTATTCTACATATTTTTAGCAGCCACGATGTATAGTATCAGCTGCTGTTTAGCCCAAATTTGGGAGGAGAAGTTGTACCATCCGATTGCTTTTGCTAGTCGGAAGCTGGGGGTATCCGAAATCAATTACACTTACATGGAGAAATTGTGTCTAGCGATGGTTTTTGGGACCAAGAAGTTCAGGCATTACATTCTCTATGAGAAAGTCGTGCTTTATACGAAGACGGAGGAACTTCGATTATTGATGAATAAGTTACAGCCACCTGATCGGCTAGCAAAGTGGTTAATCACTTTGCAGGAATTTGATTATGAAATCAAGAGTAAGCCACCAAGGTTGCAAGGCATCGTGGAATGTCTTGTGGACTTTGGGGAGCCGAAAGAATCTGTGGCTGAAGGTAGTGATATGGAGTGGTTATTTAAAATAGATACGGCATCTATTCCCTCCTGGTATGCTGCAATAACGCATTATTTATCCACGGGAGAGGCGGGATCCGAACTATCTAAGGTTGAGAAAAGGAAAATTAAGCAGCAAGCGTTAAAGTTTGCCTTGATCGCAGGTACATTATATCGGCAAGGGGTTGATGACATCTATCGCCGGTGTGTGATGCCTGACGAGGTGCCATTCATTTTGGAAGAGTGCCATGATTCTGCTTGCGGTGGCCATTTTGCTGGACGGCTTACAGCACAAAAGGCTTTAAGAGCAGGTTATTGGTGGCCTGCCATCTTCCAGGATGCGTTTGCGTATGTTAAGCGATGCGATATTTGCCAACGGCATGATAGTCGAGAGAATAGGAAACGACCACTCACCCCTATTATGGCGATACTTCCATTTGAGAAGTGGGCAATAGACTTTGTGGGTCCTATTACTCCGTCGTCGACTATGCAAAAGAGGTACATCATTGTCGCAACTGACTACTTCACAAAGTGGTCAGAAGCACGTGCAACAAGGAAAGATGATGCTAAAGAAACTACTAGTTCCGTTTTAGAGCAACTAATATGCCGGTTTGGTCCGCCGAAAGAATTAGTGTCGGACCGCGGAACCCATTTCCTGAATAAGGTGATTAAAGGTTTGACAGAGATGTGGCAAATCAAGCATAACAAGACAACCCCATATAATCCGCAAGCCAATGGTCAGGTTGAAAGCACCAACAAGCAGCTTGTGGGCATCCTGTCCAAAATTGTGTCGGAAAAGAAACAAGATTGGGATAAAAAGTTATACATGGCAGTGTGGGCTTATAATACAACCTTCAAACAAGCCACTGGCCATACCCCGTTCAAGTTAGTATACGGGGAGGAGTGTGTCTTGCCTTTAGAGATTGAGCTGTTGACTATTCGGTTTGCCATCAATCATTCTTTGAGCGATGAAGACGCACTTTTTGAGCACTTGATGACACTGGCACATTTAGATGAGCTTAAGCTGCAGAGCTTATTGCACCAAGAAGTGGCGAAGCACCGAATGAAGCAGGTACACGACCTCAAAGCCAAGAAATACACCTTCAAGAAAGGACAGCTTGTTCTGTATTATGACGCACGACGAGAATTATTTCCAGGCAAGCTAGAACCCAAATGGGACGGGCCCTATAGGATTGTTAGGATAGAAAAGAATAAATCTACAGTGTTGTTAGCTGACCTTGAGGGGATAGAATTTAAAAATAAGGTTAATCTTAATAAGATTAAACCTTATTATTTTTGACTGCACTAATGCTATGACTGCCTTGCAGGTCTAGGCGAGATCGATCAAACATCTGCAAGAAAATCGTGATAGAGTTTGATGGGTCGTCTAATCCCTTATTTAGAACACCCATATTTGGAACAGAGGTATCATCAGGGAAAGCTCATTTGGTGGAGCAAAGGATACAAGGTGATTGAGCAAGAAGGCGGGACATTTATTTGGGAGATCAAGGTCTTCTGCCATCACTGCCTACAAATATTGACGAGTATCCCTGTTGAATTCAATGACGATGGAGGGATGGAACCTACAGTCCACCCATTGAATATGCTGAATTTCGATTACCATAATTATGAGTAGAGTTCAGGATGGCAGGGTATGTAAACCCTTTATGGACGTACACTTTGTACTTTGATGGGGCGTCCAGGGGTCCATGCAAAAAAGGAAGTGTAGGAGTTGTCATCCGAGACCCCCGACGACGCATTGTCATAAAGTTAGCTGCTTATCTCGGGGCGAATTTTACCAATAATATGGCAGAATACAAACCCTGATTATGGGTTTGAATATTGCAAAGAAGGGTGGTATCCGTCAGTTATTGGTGAAAGGGGACTCTCAGTTGGTTTTAAATCAACTCAATGGGACGTACATGGTACGAAACCCCATCCTTTGTATGTACCATCATACTGCCATGGCCCTGCTAGGCGAATTTGACAGAGTGTCTTTTCAGCTGATTCCACGGAATTGGAATCAATTTGCCGATTCTTTGGCTAATCTTGCATATGAAGAGGACCTCTTCTTTAATTGTGGCCCTTGTCCCGATATATCTATTGATGGTGAGACAGGACCCAGTCGTTTGTGGGGTATGCTTTCTGAACATGCCCTTTTTGGCAGACGATGGTTGCTTTGGGTGATGCAAAGGGTAAGCGAGACTCATCTGCCTTTATTATCTCAGACCCACAGACTGATTCGACGACATGTAATGCGAACACCTCTTGCGATATACGCAAGAGGGATAGGTCATAATCTAATGCACCTAGTGTAGGGCTACAAGCCCTGTTCCCCTGGGAATGGTATGCTTTGCTGTCTATCATAGTTGTTTCCAGGAGGATGTTCTGCGTAGTCATTGTTTTATTTCATTAGGCCAAGAGGGCCGATGCAGTTTTGTAGTGAAGTGTTTGATTTCATTAGGCCAAGAGGGCCATTTCCCTATCTAGTGCAGGTGCGTTTAATCAGGTTTTTGTTTTAAGTGTTGTGCTGGATAGGTTTCGTGTTTTGTGGAATTTGGTGGAGCCTGGAAGAGCCTTTGCTGCGATGGAAGCTTCTTGTGGCCAATCCAAGTGATATCTCTCCTTTACAAGTACTTTTCTTTCCTGTTATATGTGTATTTGTACTTGTCGAGGGGATATATTTTTGTTGGGGACCGGCAACCAAGGCATGAAGTGCCAGGTTTAGGTTCGGTATATCTGAAGGAGGTCTGACTAGTTGTTGCCTCCTGTGAAGGCATTGCCAGACATTGAAAGATCTGTCCTAGAAGGCAGTTCTAGTGACCCTGTTCTGCTGACTTGCTAGGCAGCCGTTCTAGGAGTCCCTGTTAGTTGTGAGGCCGATAGAGAAGCCTACCAGAGGAAAAAATGATAATGATAAAAGGGACAAAACCCTGAATCCCTAAAGGAAAAAAAAAACAATAAATACGAAGGTGTGTAAAAAGGAGTTCTAACCCCTAAAAGAAGGAAAGAAAAGAAAAATCTTAGAAGCAGTTGATCATCGCCTTGCGAAGGCCTGGTAGGTTCCTGGGGATGAATTAGACCTGGGGCCGATGCCTTGCCCTTCCTAGGGGTGACATCTTGCCAGGAAAAAAAAAAGAGAAAATCAGGACGGTTGGAGCAAAAACAAAAGTGAGCGTCAGAAAAGGATTACGTGTTGCCTCGCGAGGGCTTGGTAGGTCCTTGGGTACCGAGACAAGACCCGAGGCCGATGCCCTGTCCTCCTTGGGTCACAACGCTCAGCTCCCTCCTTTTTACACGCCCGAGTATGGAAATAAAAACCTAAAAGTTGAAATGTGCTAAAAAAAAATTATATATATATCTTTTGATCAAGCTATAGGAGTCCTCGCCTAGGAGGAACTCCTGGTTCTGTTGTCCTTCGTTAGGTAGGCAGTTCAGACCACCACTTAGGGCAACCTCTATGATAGTTCTTTTAGTCTGGCCGTGTTGGAGCAGTCGGTTAGTGACTGGCTTCAAGCTTTCTGGCAGATTATGCTGGGCCTACTCCTCGTGGATTTCATGCCTTGGTTTTGTCAAGGGTAGGGTGAGCATTGTGCTGTGTTTTATTGCATTTTTGTTTTGTAGCAGTTTGATGCTCCTTTGGCTGTTTATGTGCAGATATGTTGGTGGGTTCGACGGACTGAGTCATCCTATCCCGTGGTCGCCAATGAAGGATGGATTTTAGGCCCCGGAACGTGCCTAAAAATAGCAGAAAAATGTGGAAATGCGGGGAAAAATACCAGATCGCGAAGGCGGCGGCTCGACCTAGGACGATTTTAAGCATTAAGTGCTTGACGGGCGCCCGTGTGACACTCCGGGAATTTTCATAATTTTTCCGTGCGCCCGTGCCAGTCAGTGAGGCTGCAGGCCTGTCCGGGATGTTGAGACGAGCTTACAGGAATTTTCAGATCGAAGTTCGGAGTCCGGATGTGGAAGATGGCCCGAAACCAGCCAGGGTGCCCAAGAGGGGGCCCAAAATGGAAATCCCAAAAGGTGTAAGAGAGGGGGGGTGACCTTTGGCACCCCCCCTCCAAAAAAAATCGTGGATATGGGGGGGGCGGTGGCTGAAAAACAGCGCCGAAAAAATTGCGCCCCCCCCCATAATCGATTCATGGCTTACATGTAAGCCATAGCTACGAGCACTCAGGCCCGATCAAGACATTGTGCCGATGAAATTGCCGGTCTCCGCTCCCGCAATGGTGGACTGGTTGGAGAGAGAGAAAATCAATATTTCTCTCTCCTCCCTCTCTCTCCTCTTAGCCCTCGTTCGTGCTTGAAGGAATAGGATGGAGATGGACGGCCGGATGGATGCCGATTCTTGACGGGATGAAAGAGCAATGCAAAACCATTGTAGATTGCTGATTCCAAGCAGAATTCATGGCTGGAAATCAATCGTGGGACGTGCCAAATTTAATGAAAAACCCGCAAGACACGGTAATAATTGTTTTTACAAAGAAAATGGTCTTTTGATGCAAATTTGGTTGATAAAAATGTGTTCATATGGATTGAGTTTTGAGTATGTCGTGCTTTGAGTTGTTTTCTAGCTGTTCATCATTTAAAAAATCAAAAAAACATGTGTGGGATAGCAGAAAATAGAAAACCGAGACACGAAAAACCATAAAAATGAAGGGAACTAGGGTTTTTTGGGCTAAAAATGATGCAATAAATCAATCTACACCTACTAAAATTTTTGTTTCTGCTGAAATGAACTAAGGGCCATAACCCATAAACTCAACTTAATTTTTAGCAATTAAAAAATGGGAGAAAATGGGGAAATTTGCAAGAAAATGATGGAAAAACCCTTAAAAATAGGGAAAATTTATATTTTGGGCTTCAAAAAATTGGGAAAATTATGAGTAATGTCCGTGAATGTATAGCAGGGCTGAGGCATGAAGATTTGCTTTAGATCAGCCTTGTTTTTGTGTTTTAGTTCGGTTTTGTCCGCTTTTGATATGGAAAAATAAGGTAAAAAGCCGTAAAATACCATGCAACGAAGCACAATCGTGAGAAAGGAACCATGAAAAGGATGTTTTGCACTTGTGCATGACACTGTTTTACTAAATGCTTGAGCACTAGGCATCCACCAAATGCATGGAGCATGAAAAAGAATTTAAAAGTATCAGTGATCAGCTCCTGGACATGCATTGCAATTGGTTTATGAGGATATGACCTACGTTGAGAGGCAGTGAGATACCCATGCTGTAGACTAGTCGTGGGGTCCTAAAGGGGAAAATAAGTGAGGACAATGGTACATTCCTGGACACGCTTATTTGGTACCTTGAGCGAGCTTGTGTGAAATGTCTATATGTGGAGCGACGCACTGAGGGGCCAATCCCCAAGGTGTAGGAGAGTCGCAGAGGGTTGACGGCATTCAGCCGTAGGAGGAACCCCATGTGTATGTGATTCGAGCCTTTTTGGCTATGTAAAAGGGACTCCCTCTGAGGAGTAATATTGGGTTAGGATCAGTTGGACTACAACGTATTACAAACGCAATGTTTAGGAAGGCAGAGATTTTGATAGACGCTCCTGGCCGGGAGGCCAAGGGGTTGTCTTGTGCGTAGTGACGAGGTCCGGCTAGTGCATAAGCCAGTGCTGGCCCGTTTTTAGGTCCATCAGAACCAATGTAGATTTTCCTTTTCAGAATTTGACTTTTTGCCCTTTACTTCAAATTTTCCATGCCATTTTTCCTACCCCATCCATTTTTCATAATATATGTTTATGTGTTTCACTAACTTTGATTTGATTGGCTTGATTTGATTCACCTTACTCCCTCCCCTTCTAGCTTGAGAAGAATCCTTCCTAGGATTTAGGGTCAGAAGGGCAAGGGCGTTCGACATGGTGGTGTAGGAATTACTTGTGAAGGAGCCAATCATAGAATTGGGGGTTGTATCTAAGCGACCTTCGCGATCCAGATCAAAGGGTCGAATCCTCACTTGCATGATGTATGTGAGAACATCTGTTAGAACGTCACCAGAGTTGACACGGCTAGCAATGTGTAACTCTTCCTCACTCAACAAACGATCAAGGTAGGGGTGTCCTTTGATGTGTTCTTCCATGGATCGGCCCAGAAGAGTGGTTAACACTCTATACGAGGTTGGCGCGACATATGTGGGGTCGTATTCCGTTGTTTTTATAGCGCGGCGCTACTCAACATTGGTCATTATGCAGCACCCTTCAGAGTGCACCAATGCCTCAAGAATGGGGAGTCAGTATCAGCGAGCTTTGATAACGCTGTGATTTCTTGATCAGTGATAGCAGAAGTGGTTCACTGATCGTATGACGTGATGAGGCGTTGCTTGATGGCTTGATCCTTGGAGATCTCACTGTTGAGCAATTCAGTAGTGGAGCAAGAAGCTTTTGCGAATGCAAATTCAAAGGTCTCCCAGGAGCATGGCATTGTTTTAAGTTCAGTTGCAAAGGGTTCCTCCAATAGTCCTAAGTCCAAGCGGTCGTAGCTTAGTGCTAGCGACATGAAGGTGGTGTCTAGTAGTTTAATGCATTCCACCACGTCATCCCCGGTGTCCTCAATGAGGTCGGTGGCCAGCGCTAAAAAGGATTTTCATTCATAGGAGGGCGTAAGGCCGAGGTTTGCTAGAACTAGAGCTTGTGACAACGAAGAGTTGCAATTGGGAGTATTCTTGAGTCTGCGGTTGGGCTGCTTGGATTATGGGTGGATTAGGAGTAGCCACGACGGATGGATTGCTGCATTGAGGTTGGATTTGGGGAGTCAGATTGACTTGGTCAGGTGATGACTCTTGTGAGGAAGTCTATTGTTTGGGCCGATAGGCTTGTGTGACTCTCTTGGGTTTAGGCGTGGATAAGTTCGATGGCTGTGGTTTTGGAGAGCACTACGGCTTATGGTTTGGAGGGTTTATGGGACTTGGATTGATTAAGCTTGAGGGTGGCGTATAAGTAGTGGCTTTGGCCATGTAGGCCTTAGAGATCCACAGCGAGGTGTTGTCCACGTAGTAGCCTTGCACATGCAAGAGGGCTTTAGGGACCCATCTTTGCTTGATCATGCGGCGCTTTCTGTGACTGCATCTTGGCCTTATAGGTTTAGAGTTTTTGGTTTTATGAGAATAGGAGCGTTGATTCCTAGGCGGCGGTTGCGGCTGCTTAGGCTGCTATTGAAATCTGGGCTGTTGAGCCTTAAGTTTTGCTGTTGTGGGCTGTGATTCATGAAATCTGGGAGGTGGCGGCCGTGCACTACCCCCCTCCTTGGACTTGGTTACAGATATTTCTACTAGTGATGTTGCGGACAGTGATGAGGTCACGCAGCCCTTGCTGAAAGTTGTGACACTGCAAATGTTGCCTATTGTAAGATGGATACGTTGCGACTCATAATCAACATTGCAGTGAGTCTTCTTTTTGAAAGTTCGCCCCAGCAGCGATTCCGTGCCTGCGTTTTTAGCATTTGGCAACATATAAAAAACCATTGGGACAATCTCAGACTCGATAGAAATTGTAGCTCTGCACTTGTCGAGAAGTGCATAGGAATGGGCTCCATATGGACTTAATTTTGCATTAGTGGGTCGAAGTGGTGGTCTGCCAAGTTGAGTCCAATGATCATGAGTTAAGACATTGAAGCTTGCTCCCTCGTCGTTCAAAGTGTTGAAAGCGCATGTTTGTTTTGCAGTGACCGTGATATGGAGGTATGCGGGCTTTATGGCTTCCTCATCCTCATCATCAATCTTAGTGATTGTGGCCACTCATATCTTGACAGGCGATTCTAACATCGGGGGATCGTGCAAAGGATGGGTGGCAGGGTAGTACTTATTGACATGACTACCATTGAAGAAGCCTATGCCCTCACCCTCTGAGGTCTCGAGCTCGACATTGCATGTGCAGCTGATCGCACGAACTTTGAAAGGTCCAAGACCTCTAAATTTCATTTTCTGCTTATGTCCCTTAACTGAGTAGAGGAGCACTGAGTCACCCTGTTCAAAGTCGCGTTGCTTGACATGCTTGTCAAACCAACTCTTGCGTCGGCCCTTCTCACATGTAAGCGCATGGGTGGCTAGAAGGCGAGTCTCTGAGAGGCGTTCGAGTTCGACCAAGCGTTGCGTCCATGCCTCCTTCCTTCCCATCGTTCTTGAAGTGCTATTCTCAGGCTAGGAACGAAGAATTCTAATGGTAGAACCGCTTCAGTTCCATAGGTCTTCCTGAAGGGGGTTTGACCGCGACAGCGGTTTTATAAGCTGTGCAGTAAGCCCACAAAGCTGCCATCACTTGTTGTCCTAGTCACTGCCTGAAGTTGAGACCACCTTAGTCAGGACATTGACAAGATTCTTATTCGTGGATTCTGCCTGACCGTTTTCCTGAGGGTAGTATGGCGAGGATTTGTGATGGATGATGAGAAAGGTGGACAGGAGATGTGCTATCACTTCGTTGATGAAGTGCGTGCCTTGGTCAAAACTGACCAGTTCGATGGGGCAACCGAATCACGAGATCACTTGCTCCCATAAGAACTTGGCAGTCATCCTAGTGTCATTTTTTTGTGTCACTCTTGCCTCTGCCCATTTTGTGTCATGAAGGAAAATACAACATTAATATTTGCACCTTGGATTAATTCCAGCCTTTGTAAATTCAGCCCTAGCCTATGTGTACATGTGTGAACAGCCCTTAAGTTTGGAAAGAGGGTTAGAATAAAAGGGGACTAGAGGCCAAAGGCAAGACATCTTTTGATCATTCAATAATCTTGGCTTTTCCATCTTCTTGAAGTTAGCTTCTTCTTAGCCTATGAAGCACTCAGCCATGGCCGTCATGTATTCTTAAATCCCCAACCATTAATACATGATGAGGATGTCTTGGTGCAATAGACTTGTTAATTCTTTGTTGTTTCTTAGTTAATTTTCAATTTCAGTTAGATTTCATTCCATGGTTGATTGCTTTCTTACATTGGTATCAGAGCAGTAGCTTAGATCCTTGCAAAAGTCATTTTCAAGTACTAGATTCAGTTTCCTAGGCTAGAGAGAGCAAACCATAGTTAGGAATTTGAGTGACAGGACTTGACAGGACATGAAGGCTTCAAACCAGAGTTACATGTGAAGGTCTGCTACAAACAGGGATGAAGATGGTGATTCTTGGCATTACCAATGGAAGAAATGGAGGGCTCCAGCCAAAATAGCAGGACGTGATCAAGATTTGAGCCAAAAATTGGGGTAAGTGGACAAACTAATGGTTACAGGACTTAGAGGGAGGAAAAGTTAAGAGTTACTTTTCATGAAACAAGGGTTTCTTCTCTTTTCCTTCAAGCTGTCCACAAGAATCCATGGCTAAGACAAGATCAGATCTTCTCTTTCTCACTCCTATCATGAGAATGGATTACATGACCTTCTTCCCTGCTTCAAGAGCTTCAATTGAAGTAGATAATATAGCTACTTAGCATCATCGTGGACTTTTTGTACATGAGTATGTACTCACGCTGTTTGCGCCGCCTGCACACACTCCTCTACTGCGTGGAAAAATTTCAGAAATAGGATGTCCTTTAAGCATTGCTATTAATCCTTCTAACCCTGGGCAAGAGGTCTCTCACAAGCTTCTTCAAGATTCTTACTATTTTTGAGTTTTCCCTCTTCTTCAAAACCCTAGCTATGGCAGTTTGGGAACCTGAAATTTTTGAAGCAAATCATGGGGCTTTTGTGGGCAAAGCATCTCTGAAGCTTCCTCAACCATTTCCCCTCAAGAATCCATCAACATTGGACCGACATTGAAGGAGATTGAAGCCAATGGAGGTCTAGGTATTCAATGGACAGCATGAAGCTTTTATGCCATTAAATTTTGGCATTCCCTCTCAAATTTTGGGATCTCTTGGACACATTGAAGCCCTCTCTATTACCTATTGCAACCTATTTCAAGTAGAGAAGGTAATCGGTCTTCATCAACCCTCATTTGGAGCAAATTGGAGCATTCATGGAGTCATGGAGCTTTCATGGGATTAATGAAGCTGAAGCTTATCAAGGAAGGGATTATTATTGAAGATTGAATATCTCTTGGACTGATTTTAGAGGGATTATCAAGCTCAACTCACCTATGTCAAGCATTATGGATTGAAGGTCATTCCATCAACAATACTCTTCTCCAATCAATCAAATGAGGTACTCTAATCACTCTTAATTTCTATTTACATCCAATTGGTGATCTCATTTCCAATTGTTGAAGAGAAATAAGAGGATTAATGAAGCTTTCATTCATAGCCTAATGCATTACATGAAGCCTATAGGTTATGTCAGTCATTGTCTTTGCTAAACCTCTTCAATTTACTGAAATGGCCATCTCTAAATGTCTCAAACTCTTCCATAATGAATGAGCATTACCCATCTACTTTCATTTACTGAAATCAGTAATTTCTTGATCTTCATTACTCAATCTTTATTGCCTAACCCTGACATGAAATTGATTGCCTATTTTGCCTCTTGATCATAAGAAAATCATTACCCAATTGGTAAGTGAGAAAATCTTTGTAAGCAATGAGTCACTGCTGAGGTAAATACCTCTCCATTTCTCATTTACATTTCAGCCTTTTCAATTCCAATCTTGCATACCATGAAAGGGAAAATGAAAGGCAATTGTATTTCCTTCCTATTCCATGCATATCATAGCGATTTTTAGAGCTAGAATTCACTTGCCATGTACATTCCCACGAGGAAAAGTGGATGCCGGGCGAGTCGGTAGGACAAAAGAGAGGTGACCCTCCCCTACCGACGAGGACCCTGAAGGGGAGCGCAACCCGGCTCAAGAGGGAACTTTGCAAACCCCTCGGGTCTCAGATCCCACGCATTTTCAAGTTTAGGTGCAGGTACAAATCTCAAAGGCACTTGAAATCAGCCTACAGCATGAGTTTATGGGCAGTGAGTTCTTGAGATATTGGCAAATGTATGGTAATCATGAATGTATGGCAAATATATGAAGACATATGGCTATAGTAAAATGTATGCATCCTATGGTAAAGACACTATGGTTCAGCATTAAAGTTTGGGACAGAGTATGTATGCATACCCTCATTAAAGATTGCAGTCTACATTGAGTTAGACAGCCATTTTACTGATTACAGAGGTCATTTTCAGTATGGGCAGATGTATGAGACTCTCCTACATGGTTATGAAGTTGGTACATGCTTGGTATTGATGGTACAAGTCATTGATTGACTAGAACAGGGTATTCACTGCTTGCAGGAATTTTCAAACAGCAACAGAAAATCCTTTACAGAAATTTCTGTACTCATCCATTTTTTGCACTTGATAGCTTGTTGGATAGAGGACTCTTCAAGCTTCGAACAGAGACAAAGACCTTGTAATTTGGATCTCTAGAAGCGAAGATAATCAAGTTTTTCTACTGCAGGAAATTCAGGATAGAAATCAACCCATGGCTAGGAATAAGAAGAGAGACCCTGTTTTGGATACTATCAATGAAGAATTGAAGGAATATCAACAGGAAAGGGGTGAACATCAATAGGAAAGGGGTGAACATGACACTTCTCAAGATTCCATTTACCGAATGCATTATCTGAACGAAGAGGTCGATGCAAGTTCCACCCACTCCCCTACCAATCAACCCATAGAGATGTCTCATATCTCAATGAATTCAAACAGTTTTCAACAATTGTCAAATGACATAAAGGATATGAAATCAGGCTTCGAGGGTATGAGGTTGGGTATTGACAAGCTTGTAGCACTTTTTGGTGAGAAAATGTTGTCTATAGCTGGTCTTAATGTCCCACATCTTCATATGGCTGAAGAACCACCTACTCCTAAGGTGGTAGGTCAATTTGAGGTTGGAGAGTCATCTAAAGCTAAGGATTTTGTTCAACCCACTTCACTTCAGCCACAATTCCATCAACAAAAGGGTCATTTACAGCCACATGGGCAAGATCCTCAAGAGAGAGTGCAAACAAACTCAAAGCATGATGAAGACATCCATGGGTGCAACTCTTTCTACAAGAAATTTTACCCTCAAGTAAATGTTGGTGGCTATGAGCAAGGGCATGTTAATTCAACCCCAAACTCTTATGGGCAGCCACATGGACATGTGAATTCAGCCCCGAATGCTTATGGACAGCCACAACATAATTTCTCTACTCAAGTGCAGCCCAATAAGCCAAGTCCCATGTCAAATCATGGTTGGAATCAGCAAAATAATGGGCAGCAACCACCTTTCAACTCACCTGTGCATGGACAACCTCAAGGGTACCATGGACAACCTCCCAATGTGAGCAACACATACTTTTAGCCTCCATGACATTATTTCCAGCCACAAAGTCATGGTATGCATTATGGACAACAAACTCCTTATGCACAAGGGCAGGGAAATAATGAATATCCTAGGCAAGGATCTTTTGGCAATTCTTTTGGGCCACAACACCATAGTGGGCAGCAGCACCATAATGGACAACCTCCTCAATACGAGAGAAAGTACAAGGAGAAAATAGTTATCTCAAACTTCAAGGGAGAGAACCCTTCACCCACGGAGTTGGAGGAGTGGTTTGACAAGTTAGAGATGTATTTTTCCCTTTACCCAAGGCCCGAGAATGCCAAAGTAAAATTTGCAGCCCTTCATCTAGAAGGCTATGCTCACACTTGGTGGAGATATATGGTGAGGACGGGACATGACTTCTTGTCTTGGGATGCATTGAAAAATGCTATGATTGAAGTCTTTGTTTCCCCTATTGAAAAAGAGCGGTTAGAGAAGAAGTGGTATGCACTTGAGCAACGTGGTCTCTCGGTTAGAGAGTACTCAAATCAGTTTTTGAACCTTTCGATGTATGTTCATGGGGTCTCTGATAGTGCCAAGTTGAATAAATACATATTTGGTTTGGAACCTACTCTTTCTTCCGAAGTTGGAGCCATGAATCCTACATCCCTACAAGCTGCTATTCAATTGGCTGAACGTTATGGGCAGAAATACAAGGGTTTTCAACCAAAAACAGGGCATTCTTTTCAGCCTACGCAGTTCCCAAGGACATCAGGCCATTATGGGCATGCTAAAACTGATTTTCAGCATATTGGGAAGCCATCAAATACTTTCAGCAATACCTACAGTAAGATACCCACTTTTCCTACTGTTTTTGGGTCAAAACAAAGCAGTAATTTCAGACCTAATGCTGAAAATAGATTTGATGGAAAGAGAACTGATATAAGTGCCAAAACTTCAGCCCCTACTCAAGGCAAACATGTATCGAATGACAAGCTCAAGGATATGTATGCTAAAGGACTATGCTTCAAATGTGGAGAGAAATGGTCACCCGATCATAAGTCCAAATGCAAGGCCAAAAATATGAAGATTAGCATGATCATCGAGGATGATTTCGATGTTGAATCTATTGAAGGAAGCTTGGCTCAGCTTGATGTCACATCAACTCAAGAAGAGGCGCATGAAAATGAAGAGAATGTCCATGATGAGTTCTATGATCCGATGGATGGGTTTCCTTTTGACCCGGACGGTCATTATTTGGATGATTCATGGACTGATTTACATCCATCGCTATGTGCCATATCAAGTGATGCATGGAGTGGTTCAAGAGGGGATAATACCCTTCGCCTTAAAGGTCAAATCAAGGGAAGGACCACTCATATACTCATTGATACGGGAAGTACACATAGCTTCATTAATGCTAAGTCACTCAATGGGTTGAAATTGAATACGCATGAAATGCCTACATCACTCAAAATCCAAGTGGCAAATGGAAATTTTGAGAAGAGCAATCAATGTTGTCCAAATGTACCTATCACCCTTTCCCCATTGTGCACTACATCGGTGAGCCTAATTGCATTAGAAATGGGTCCCATTGATATAATACTTGGCTGCAACTGGCTGAAATCTTTGGGCAGATTTACCATGGATCTCAACATGGTAATGGAGTTTAAATGGTGTGGACAACAAGTAACACTACATGGAGTTGAAAAGAAAAGAATGGAGATGATCAGCCCTAAGAAGGTTAAGAAAGAGATAAATGCAAAGGCATGTATGTTCACCATTCTTCTTTCCAAGATTGAAGAGGATCAGCCCTCTTCTCCTACCAACAATATGGATCCATGTCTTTGCAAATTGCTGAAAGAATATGATGATATTTTTCAGCCACCTACCTCTCTTCCTCCCAAAAGAGAAGTGGATCATCCCATTGACTTGCTGCCCAATACAAAGCCCATCAACAAACCACCATATCGCCTCTCCAAAGTGGAAAGAGAAGAGGTAGAACACCAAGTCAAAGAGCTTTTGGAAATGGGTCTCATTAAGGCAAGCCAATCACCTTTTGCTTCTCTAGTCCTTCTTGTGAAGAAGAAAGATGGCTCCTTTCAAATGTGCATTGATTACCATGATCTCAACAAGGTCACTATCAAGAATAGGTATCCAATACCTAGAATAGATGATCTCTTAGATGAATTGAAGGATGCCAAGGTGTTCTCCAAAATTGACTTGAGATCGAGATATCATCAAATATGCATGAAGGAAGGGGATGAATTTAAAATAGCCTTCAGGACGGAGAGGGGTCTTTACCAGTTTATGGTTATGCCTTTTGGGTTATCAAATACTCCAGCCACATTCCAGTCTCTCATGAATAAGATACTTCAGCCATTGCTCTTTAAAAGAGTTTTGGTATTCTTTGATGACATTTTGATCTATAGCAAGAATAAAGAAGACCATTTGCAGCATGTAAAAGAGGTCTTTGACATATTGAGGATACACAAACTGTTTGCCAAGGCCACTAAATGCTCTTTTATGACAAAGGAAGTTGAGTACTTGGGTTATATAGTGGGAGAAGATGGAATCAAAGTGAATCCTAAGAAGGTTCAGTGCGTCAAAGAATGGCCTACACCAACCAATGCCACTTCATTAAGACGTTTCCTTGGTTTGTCATCCTTTTACCGACGGTTTATGAAGAACTATGCTCATGTTGCAGCTCCTCTTACCGATCGGCTGAAAAAGGAGACCTTCTTCTGGGATGAGATCGCTGACAAGAGCTTTAATGAGCTGAAGCAATTGCTTGTTTCAGCACCCATACTAGTTTGCCCTGACTTCCCCAAGACTTTTACCATTTATGCAGATGCCAGTGGTAGAGGTTTGGGAGCAGTTTTGGTACAGGAGCATGGTGTCATTGCACTTGAGAGCAGAAAATTTGATGACAAAGAGAGAGAGATGCATGTTTATGAGCAGGAGATGCTTGCTATCTTACATGGAATCAAGAAATGGCACCACTACCTCTATGGGACACACTTCAAAGTCAAAAGCGATCATAGGGTCTTGAGATATTTTCTCTCGCAACCCAATCTTTCTCCCAAGCAAAAGAGATGGTTGGCCACTTTGCAATCATATGATTTTGAAATATCATGCATGGCTGGCAAGGATAATGTGGTGGCTGATGCGTTATCAAGAATGTGGGCATGCAGTCTATCTAATGTGTCTACCATCTATAAGGATTGGATTGAAGACATTCAAGAGGAATATGTGCTTGATGAGCATGCTGCCCATATTTTACAGAAATTACAGCAAGGGTGTGATGCTGAATTTCCTAATTTTAAAGTGCATAATGGCCTCTTATGGTTTAAGGGTAAAGTGTACTTGATTCCCAGCAGTAAATTCAAGCTGAAGGTGCTTCAAGAGATGCATTCATCGCCAATGGCTGGTCACTTGGGCCTTTTCAAGACGTTTGATAGAGTTCATCAAAGCTTCTATTGGAAAGGTCTATGGAAAGATGTTAAAGAGTATGTATCTTAGTGCTTGGAGTGTCAGCAAAATAAGGATTCCACTCTATTACCAGCCGGATTACTTCAGCCTTTACCCATACCTACGGAAAAATGGACAGATATTTCCATGGATTTCATAATGGGATTGCCTACTACCAGTCATGGATGGAACAGTATCTATGTGATAGTTGATAGATTGACCAAATCAGCCCACTTTATCCCAACTAAAGTCCAATATTCAGCAAGGCAAATCGCCGAGCAATTTATGGAAGGTGTGTTCAAACTACATGGTATGCCTATGAGAATAGTATTAGACCATGATTCCAAGTTTATGGGCAACTTCTAGAAAAGTCTATTCTCATCTATGGGTACTTTCCTCACTCCTAGCACGGCGTATCACCCTCAGACTGATGGGCAAACGGAGAGAGTCAATCATTGGGTGGAAGTATACCTTAGGCATTATTGTCATGACACACAAGCTTCATGGGATCGTTGGATCCACCTTGCTAAATTTTGCTATAATAACACACACCACATGAGCATTGGGATGTCTCCGTTTGAAGCACTTCATGGGTATAAAGTCCAACTTCCATCAGTTTTATTCCATGAAGACATCAACCCACAAGCAAAGGAAGAGTTGGAAAGAATGGAGTTGCTTATGAGGCAATGCAAGGACAGCATAAGGAAAGCACAAGAGGTAATGAAGGTCTATGTAGATGAGAAAAGAAGACATTTAGACTTCAAGGTTGGAGATTGGGTATTTCTCAAAGTGCCCAAGATGCATTATGCTTCATTAAAGGGTGGGAACAATAAGCTTGCTCATAGGTTTTATGGACCATACTTGATCTTGGACAAAATTGGAAAGCTTGCTTATAAACTTCAGCTATCATCTTCTACTAGAATACATGATGTATTCCATGTTTCACATCTGAAGAAGTATGTTGGGCCTGATGTACAAGTATTGGAAGAGTTACCACCATTGGATGAGGCAGGACTGATCATATATGAACCTGAAAGCATTATTGGAAAGAGAGAGAAATTTCTCAGAAATCGTACTCTCATTGAGTATCTCATTAAGTGGAAGAATTTGCCCATTGAAGAGTCTTCTTGGCAACCATCCACTTATGTCAGTAACTTTCCTTGGTTATTACAGGATGATATATGATGCAGTATGTAGGACTGTGTAGAGACAACTTGCTGTATGAAATCTCTGCAGACAATAAAACTGTCCTGACTTCATCAAAATTTGATTCTGATGTTACGAGGTGATGCTTGGGAGTGTATACTTCGTTTCTACACCTCATACGCCTCATTTGGACCAATATATCAAAAGTTATGGCAGTTTTAGTCAATCAGCCCTGTTTGGACAGCAGCCAGTTTTCTCACAGTTTGGCATGCAAAAGGTCTTCTTTTCATGGACAGTGCTTTCTTATCACTTGCAAGATGAATGGGCATGATTACTATCATCCTTGACTTGGATTTAGTCCATTACTTCTTGGTTTTGAGGACAAAACCATATTCAGGATGGGATGGTTTGTCATAAAGGAAAATACAACATTAATATTTGCACCTTGGATTAATTCCAGCCTTTGTAAATTCAGCCCTAGCCTATGTGTACATGTGTGAACAGCCCTTAAGTTTGGAAAGAGGGTTAGAATAAAAGGGGACTAGAGGCCAAAGGCAAGACATCTTTTGATCATTCAATAATCTTGGTTTTTCCATCTTCTTGAAGTTAGCTTCTTCTTAGCCTATGAAGCACTCAGCCATGGCCGTCATGTATTCTTGAATCCCCAACCATTAATACATGATGAGGATGTCTTGGTGCAATAGACTTGTTAATTCTTTGTTGTTTCTTAGTTAATTTTCAATTTCAGTTAGATTTCATTCCATGGTTGATTGCTTTCTTACATTTTGTGAGGTAGTCCGTGGCCACAATAGATTGGGTTCTGAGCAATAGAGAGGAGGCTGTTATTTTGATCCATGTTATTGGTCTACGAAGGAGCCCCAAGAGATCTAATGCTTGGAGATTGTTTCTAAGTAGTGCCAGACAAAGGATTTTAGTTTCTGTCAATACATATTGATTCAATTCATTGTGCTTTTTCTTTATCGTGTTTATCTCTTGTGTTTTATTTTCCTTCTCTTTCATCTCCTATCTCTACTTCCTTCTATGTCTGATCCCTGGTGGATATGATCTTTCGACAAAAACCACTCCAACAACAGATATATATAAAGGTTGGCACATGTCTTGTATTTCTCTAGAATGCCTTTTGAGCTTTGATCAAGATTTTTCTTGGTTAGCATTTGATTGACATTGGTCTATAGTGGCATGCTTTGTAACCATCACTATGCCTATGGTCTATGCTTGACCCTTTGATACATGCTTTGACGCATATATAAAAAAATGTATGCTCCTTACATTGTCTATGTTTATTGCCACTTGGAGCTTTAGTTGGGCTTTCATTTGTATAATTTGGAGCTCTTGGATGCTTATTTGGGTTGTCAAAGATTCGACATTGACTGTTACATGATGTACTGGAATTTATAGGTGATGCTTGATCAATCCCTTGCTTTGTATGCTCCGTCGATATACGATCTTGGCTCCATGATGCATTATGTATTCACATGCTACCTTTGAGCTTGGTTGCTTGATTGATATTGATCTCTTTGCCAGTGGGAGCTTCATGCTATCTTAGGATATTGCAGAGCTTGTAGTTTATGTAGTTGAGCTTCTTAAGTAGATGATATTGGGATATCTTACATGTCTATGCTCTTGATAGATACGTGTTTGCATTGGATGCTTTTGTGCTGATTTGATCCATCTTCTCTTTGAGCATACACCAACCTTTGTCAGGTCTTATCAACTAGGCATACACCTAGCTTGGCTTACTCTTTGAGTTCTTTATGCTAGGGCTTGTATCCTTCTATTGACATTGATTACTCTGACACATTTGGGTGTTTGGCTCTTGGTTCTTGGCTGCTATAGTATTTGTTACATGCCCGCTTCATGCAAGATCTGACCTAGCAGTCATACTTGACTTTGGATCACTGTTAGCTCATTGTTTGCTCTCTTTTTCTCACTACTGTGATTTATTATAGCAAGCTATTTTATGCAGACTCTGTGATGTATTCATGGAGCTTAATCATGTCATTTTGATATACTTTTGGTACTATTTGATGGGATATCTAGTCATTTTAGCATTTTCTCTTACTTTTAGCTTGTTTTGGTGGTGGTTTTAGCTTGTTTCCAACTAATTACAACTGGTTGTTTTTTGCATAGGCTGCCTCTGTTTGACTCATTATGGCTAGTCATCTCAAAGATACAGCTTTGTTTAACATTTCCAAGTTGGATGGTACTAAGTATGGCTTTTAGAAGTCACAAATATGGCAAGTTTTGGTGCAAAAATCATAGATTAAGCACTAAGAAGCAAAGGTATTAAACTCAATAACATGGATGATGATGAACTGAACTGATTTAGATGCACTATGTAAGTCCATTATCATTTTATCACTCTCTAAAGACGTCCACATGAATGTTGTTGAAGATAGTGCATAGAATCTATGGGAAAAGATTCAGGAATTGTATGCAAAGCAAATCCATGCTTTGTAGATGTATTGGCTTAAACAATTGATGGATCTCTGCATGAAGGAGGGGACCCCATTGTCTACTCAATTTAGCTAGTTTCATTTTATCATGAAGAATCTTCTTCAAAAGGGTATTGAGTTTCAAGATAATTTGCATCCTTTGTTTTTGCTTGGCACTTTACTTGAATCTTGTGGGATGTATTTTGCATTGCAATCTGTACCAACAAACTTGATGGGATGAAATTGAAAGATGTAGAGAGTGCGCCTTTGATTGAAGAAATTGACAAGAAAAACAATTATGCTTCTTGTAGTTCATATGCTTTATCTGTTAGAGGTGGTAGAAGTGGCAAGAAATATAATGATTGTCATGGGAAGGACTCTCAAAAGTTCCAATCTAAGTCATGTGGATATAGCAAGTCCCGTGGATGTAAGTTTGATCTTATGCGCCATTATTGTGGGAAAGCAGAACACATATGATCGCAGTGCCATAAGATGCACAATGACAAGAACAAAGAAAAGGGGAAAGTAAAACTTTAGGAGAAATCCAATGATCATGGCATTATGCCTGTAAAGTCCAACATAAAGATTGAGAAGATAAATGTCATGCAGCCTGAGGATTCCAATGGTGACTACATCTTAGGAACCTCTTCAGGTGATGCCTCTCAGCCGCCCAAGGCTTAGTCTATGCATACACAGTGTTGGCTCTTGGATTCGGGTGCGTCTTTTAATGTGACCCCCTACCACGAGTGGTTTCATACATATCACAGTGTATCTAGTAATGTGCGCTTAGGTGATGATCTATCTCTTGCTATTATTGGCATTGGTGATGTCACTCTACAGTTTTCCTCTGGTAGCACTTTTTTTCTACATAATTACGTCATGTACCTACCCTAACTAAAAGCCTTATGTTTTGCTAGATAGCTTGATGATGTAGGTCATCATATATGCTTTCATGATTCAACATGGAAGATAAATTGTGGCATGCTTGTTCTTGCAAGAGGTGCCAAGTCTAGCAGCCTCTGCCCCTTGGTTGTATATGGTACTATTGACCATGTTTTATAAGTAGGTTCTATCCACATGTATTTGTTTGGCATGCTCATCTTAGGCATATGTCACTTAAGGGAATGAAAAATGCTTAGTTCTTTCCATTATCTTCTGCCTTTTGACTACTCGCATTTTGAGTCACATGATTATTGTTTATATGGAAGGTAGACTAGGAATTCACATAAAAAGTCTACAAAAGCATTCAGATGTATGTGGACCCATGCTCTATCAGTCATTAGGGGGGTGCGAAGTACTTTGTCACACTTATTGATGATTATTCATGTAAGCTTTGGGCTTATCCCAAAAAGTAGAAATCTGATATCTTCGCAGTCTTTCAATGTTGGCTTGCTTTAGCAGAGAACCAATTTGGGCATAGGCTAAAATGCCTAAGGACCAATAATGAAAGTGAGAACGTCTCACATGCCTTTGAGTAGTTTTGTGACAAGTGAGGTATTAAGTGTCAGTTGACCACCCCCCTTACACCTCTCCTAAAATGGTGTGGCTGAGCGTATGAATAGGACTATCTAGGAGAGGATCTGCAGTATGCTTAGCCAAGCAGGCTTACCACAACATTTTAGATAGGATGTTGGACAGGCATCACAACCTGCATTGAGGTGTTCTACTAGAGATAGACAACCTCCTAACTACTATGAGCTCTCCATAGATTATGTCTTGGTTACAGATGCAAGAGAGTCTCTCACTTATGATGATGCTATGCATAGGGATGATAGTCACTCTTGGGAGAGGGCTATGTAGTCTGAGATTGATTCCTTGCATAAGAATCATACGTGGGATTTGGTTTCCTTTTCGAGTGGCAAGAGGGATTTGCCTTGCAAGTGGGCGTACAAGTTGAAAAGTGTCCTTGGACACCCCAGGCCGGCATACAAGGCAAAATTTGTAGCAAAGGGTTTTAAGCAGGAGCATGGTGTTAACTTTGATGAGTTCTTCTCTCATGTGGTAAAGATGAACACCCTACGCTTAGTCTTGGCTTTGGTTGCCTAGCTTGACTTGGACTTGTACCAATTGGATGTCAAGAGAACTTTCTTACACGGGGACTTGCATAATGAGATACATATGGGGCAAGCTAAGGGATTTCTAGAGTCTGGTCGAAAACACCTAGTGTGAAGATTGAGGAAGAGTCTTTATAGCTTGAAGCAGACATCTAGGGAATGGTACCACAAGTTTGATGCATTCATGTAGTCATAGGGCTATAGCCATAGTCCTATGGATCCGTGCTTGTACACGAAGAAAGCCCCTACCGGTTCATTAATAATTTTGGTACTTTATGTGGATGACATGCTTTTAGTAGGGAAAGCTCATGATGAGCTAGATGCACTTAAGGCTTAGCTCAAGAAGAGATTTGAGATGAAAGATCTAGGACAAGCGTTTCATATACTTGGTATGCACATTATACATGACATATCTTAGGGACTACTCTATTTGTAATAGAAGGAGTATATCCATAAAGTACTTGAGCACTTTTGTATATGCAAGACGTGAAGCCTAGTGGTTGTCCATTGCCTTCTCATGTGAAGGTATCACAGGCTGATTGTTAGCAAATAGATGAGTAGAGGGCCGAGATGGCCAATATTCCCTATGCATCCATAGTGGGAAGTCTTATGTATGCCATGATAGCCACCAATCTAGATATAGCTATGTGTTCACTTTTGCTGGAGGTGCTATATCATGGATGTATAGGGTGCAGAAATGCATGGCTCTTTCTACTACAGAGACTGAGTATGTTACAGCCCCACCGAGGCTTGCAAGGAGGCCATTTGGTTGGGTCATTTGGTTTTGCTGACCTTGGTATTGCAGATGCTATCCCTACACTACATTCGAATTCTATGAGTGCTATCTAGTTAGCCAAGAATCCGATCCTCCATGCAAAGACGAAACACATTGAGGTGAGGTATCACTTCATTTGTGAGGTCATTGAGGATAGGTCTATTTGACCTTGTCAAGATCTCAACTGACTAGAATCTTGCAGACTTGCTCACGAAAAGCCTCACTACAGAGGGCTTTGCCTTCCTTAGGAGGTTGATGGGCTTTGGATGAGATAATGTCGTTCCTCATCCTATTGTATCTATGTATATGTTGTACTATCTTTTGTTTTTTCTTTTCACTCCTCACTGAGGCAGATTCACATTTAAATGGGAGGTTGTTGGGGGTAAAAGTGCCTCTGCCTAGTTGCCCGTGTATTACTACATTGTTAGTGCGCACTGCAAGCAGTGGGTGCCCATCATTGCCACTTCATTCTTTATTCTTTTAGTGACATTTGAATAAAGGGAAGACCGGTTACACATTGTGACTGTTGGAGTTCCCATAGGGTTCTCTCTCTCTCTCTCTCTCGGTCTTTCTTCTTCCACCATAGCTCTTACTCCCACTCGTGCTTCCACTTTAGGGCTCACATCCCTTTAGGGATATATATATATATATATATATATATGATTTTAATTCTATGGTGTTACTAATTTGTGTCCTTACTTCTAACATAAAGTATGGCTACCCTCGGTCTTGGTTCACTGCCTCATGATAGCATTAATAGGTCACGCCAAATGTCATGAAGGCAATGTACATGAATATATCCACATTGCCCCAAGATACCAATGGATAGGTAGGTTCATGGCCATGAAACCCTAGCCAAAGCTCAAGTTGTAGTTTAACATGGAGAAGAAGAAGCTTTGAGCAGATAGCTTAGTATGGAAAAGGAGAAGCTACATGAGGAGGCAAAGTTGCTAAATTACATGATTGATGCTGTTGACTCTCTCTCTCTATCCCTCTCTCTACTCTCAGTTTTATTGTAGGACACAAAATTTTCACACACACACACACATGCACTCTCTCTCTCTCTCTCTCTCTCTCTCTCTCTCTCTCTCTCTCTCTCCCTCGCCTTAGCTTTAGTGTACAAGGATACAAGAATTTATGGAACCCAAAGCTCAGTAGGTAGTTTGATGTGGATGAGCTTCATAAGAGAACAGACTTTGCATATGAGCACACATCATCAAGTGGTTTCTCGAGAACCCTCAGGAGCAAAAATGGCACATAGTATGAGGAGGAAAACATATCTTAACATAACAATGGTTATGTGGTAGTCTAGCATTATGGCATGAGAAATTTGGCTACATGCACTACAAATGTGGGAGCTTCAAGTATGTAGAGGCAATGGTAGAAGAGTAGTTACCTCTTGTCCAATGGTATCGTCATCTTTGTACGCTTGGTTAGTTACATGATCATTGTTAGAGCTTGCTTACTATCATAATTCTTTTAAAAGTCTATTCAAATTTTTTTGCTTTTGTAGTCTCACGTTTAGCTTATGGGATCTTTTTTAAATGTCCCTTAATAATATGGAAACTGATGAACATGCGAACATTTATCATGGAATTTGTCTCTTTCATCACACTAGGGCTTTAAACACCATATTGGGGAATATGGGAATTTCCCATAAGTTTGGGACACGTGGTCAAATCTTTGGATTTATCATAACTTGAACATTATATCTCCAAATCGAGTGCTCTATAGCTCAATAGATTCCATTTTTCAAGTGCTTTCCAATGATAGGTCACATCATATGGTTTTGAGAAACTTATGGGCTTGTTATGTGGGTGCCACCTTTTTAGTATTCAAAAAATGGGAATTGGGAGATTTCCAAACTTACTAATATTGTGTTTTTATTCTAATTTTGTATGTAAAGTGTGATTTGTCTCTTCCCTTAATCACACAAGGACTTTAATTTTGAGCTTAGAGTGCCTATACCCAGTTGTTCATGCAAGCAATTGGTTAACTTTAACTTCCTCGTTCTATTTGTCAAGGTAGACCAATATTAGCACATAATTGTTGATAAGGTAAGTATGCTCAATCCCCAACATGATTTACAAATTTATTGAAATTTTTAGGATCTTAAAAATCAAGCAAGCAAAAAATTCTATAAGTTTACCAAGCAAGAGACATACACCTGTGTGTGTGTGTGTGTGTGTGTTTGTGTGTGTTTGCGCACATCAACAGTAAAGGTCAATGCATATTCAAGGATTTCTTCTTGAACACATACTTCAAACTAGAAGAGTTACAATTAATGTCTAATCAAATAAATGATATTTTATATAGGCTTTGAATACATTTCAAATATCTCATTTTGACATCAGGGATAATACATGCAAGCTAATTTTTGCAAAGTCATATGCTTTTAAGATGTATATCACACATACATACACACATTAACAATTCAAGGTCTTATGTCGATACAAAGATCATTTCTTGAGTATACAAGGCAATGGAGGCCCCTCATTCCATTAGATTATGGTAGCCTCAATAATAGTAGTCTCACCCAAAACTCTAACTAAGGGATAAGTTGGAAGTCATGGTCATCTTTTCTTACTCTTGATTAGTGATGGATCGTTTGTTGGATATTTCTTATAAAAAACTGATATGTAGATCTTTTAAATCTCCATCTTCTCACCATCTTTGTTGACTTCATATTTACACTCACTCACTCATGCATGCACGTATGCACACACACACACACACACACTCTCTCTCTCTCTCTCTCTCTCTCTCTCTCTCTCTCTCTCTCTCTCTCTCTCTCTCTCTCTCTCTCTCTCTCTCTCTCTCTCTCTCTCTCTCTCTCTCTCTCTCTCTCTCTCTCTCTCTCATGCCCACAATGTATGTGAAGAAAAGCCTAGAGCTTCTCAATTCCATGGACATGGAGCCCATACTGCATACATTGTTTTATGTTTATAGAGTGTGGAAGCTCAATGCATGACATGAAAAGTTCATGGTGAGCTCAAGAGATCCCTCTATTCTTTGTCTTACTATGGAAAAATTTGTGCTACTATAGAAAAAACATTGCAAATGATTCTACATGCAATATACCAATGACTCTATACTTCATTGACTATACAAAGATGGATCTCCAAGCCCATTGCATAGCAAAAGGCCAATCATGCACCCAAAAAAATAAATACACAAGCATCCAAATTCTACTATTTTTTGACCTCACCTGGTTTCAAAGAGAATCCTATCACAATTATGAAAGAATATAATTATAAGGTTTTCTAATCAAGCTTATTGATCACATAGAGAAATAAATACAGGTATGTTAAAGGTTATAAAGCTTAGGAATCAAATAAACGGGTACTTGCATCGGATGTGTTGAGATTGTTGAAGCACTTACATTGGATGCTTTGAAATTGTAGGCAATATGTCTTTGGGATCAAATGAAAAATAGAATTCACCATATCTTTATGAAATTACAAAGCGCCTTTCTTGTAGGATAAAGTAATTTTTGTAGCCTTTTACCCCATGTTTTACTTATTTTGAAAAAGGAAACGATCCATTGTTGACACTTAATTATACTTTGAAAATGATGGGATTAGAGCTTTGCATGAACTATCTAATGTTGTTTGAAGTTTTGGGATGTTAGGTTTCTAGGCTAGCCATCTCATTTATTCAAGATGACTCATGTCAAATGCACAATATTAGTTTTTGAAGTTTTGGGATGTTAGAATCTTAGGCCAGAAATGTCATTTATTTGAGATGATTCATGTCAAATGTGCGATTTTGGTTGGTTTCAATGTTTTCGATCATTGGACTGCATGACCTTATTGAACTCAAAGGGCTATGCAACAAAATGGCATAAAGGCTTGGGAAGTTTTCAAATTTAACATGAATTGGGAATTGTTTACAAATGGCTAAAATAAGTATTTTGGACACATGGAAGTCTCCACTACAATTGTTGTGAAAGATTCTACTAAATAATTATTAGCTAAAGCTTTGGGGTCTTTCATGGTTGGTTTCTTTGTGACAACCACCCATGAACCCTCTTGCCACATGAATCTATCTTATCCAAAAAAAATACTTTTTAATTCCTTCATCTTTTCATATGGTTGAAACACACAAATTTATATACGCACAAATCTATTTATTATACTTTAGTATCACTATGTGTAGGAATGCTGGTTATATATTTGTATACAAGTATATGTGTAAGTCAAATTTATGTGATCAAGTTGAATATATTCTTGATTTAGTTGTAGATACATCCTAGAATCATATTGAAAAAGCATTTAAATATCTTGATACATTTACAGAGCATGTTTATACATGTGTAAAGCAAAATGAGACATGCATTAGGACACGAAGTGCCCTAAGCATTACAAATATTGGTGCTTTGAACTTTGATACAATACACTAGTAGAATACTAGTGTGAAGCACTGGGAGAACACTAGCACAAAGTGCGAGGAGAACCTAAACACAAAGTGCCTAGTGTTCTTTTGCATTGTGCAACACTATCGTGCCCATCAAAAGTTCATACGCTCTTTCGTTGGAAGGGGACGACCTCCCAATCACAAGCATGTGCCTTCACCAAGCATAGCAACTTAATCACACCTCCCAATCACAAGTTTGTGTCTTTACCAAGCACCAACTTAATTGGATGACAAAGTGGTCGCATTAATCTTTGTGTTAGCAACTTTAGTGTATAACCGGTTCATTACCAAGCCTCAGCTCTTCTTTTCAGGAAGCCTCGATGCGGGTTCGGTAGTGACGTTCAAGCGTAGTCTAAGCATAGATTCATGTTGTTCCCGCATTCCCGTGGGCATGTGTCCTCAAAGACGAGATAGACACACCGATTGGGGGAGAGGCAGCAGAAGGAATGGCGCAGGAGGAGATATTGTGAAGAAGAAACGGCGGAAGGGGGGACCTTATACCAGGTTATATAGGTAAATGGCGATGGCGGCGCCGGAGTTGACGGAAGGATAGTACGAAGTACTGAGGAGAACGGACGAGACAGTGAATGAACTGGGGGACGAGATGTAGCGGGGGCAGAGGCAGCGGCGGGGGCGGGGTGGCGGGGATAAGAGGAGGTGAAGCTCCGGAGGTCACCGTTGCGTCTGCAGGCGTGGGGGCTCATAAGCAAGAAGACACAGGTGCAGTTGCGGCTCATCGACGCCGGCCCTACGGCGGCGGGCTGCCGGACATCGATGCCAGAGTACGGAAGGGCACGCCGGAGCTGCTGTCAGCCCTCCTGGAGGGTCCTGGCTCTGCAGTTCGACGACCCCGCCGCCGGCCTCACGTGCCTCATGCCCGCCCCGCTCAGCTCCTCCTCACCGCCTGCAACCTCATGAGCTTCCACCGAGCTTCTGACGGCCTTCACCTGGGGTTCACAGTTTCATAGTGTGTAGGTAAACCATAGGTATTTAGATATAAGGGATGCAAAGACTAGGACTCTTAATAAACTTTTCTCTCTATAATTCAACAAACTCAGTTGGGTCAAGAAACTTTGCATCTAAGTCTAGACAAAACTTTTCTAGAGTTAATAGCTCGGATTTTTATCTCTAAGGGAGCTTATACCAGTAATTCGAACTATTTTGCTCAAAACAATGCTTCTAGTTCACTCTAAATAGCCCGGATGATGCATATAGTCACATGGATTCTATTTAGCCCAAAAACTCTTGAATTGCCTCATGAAAAACCCTTTCTTTTCATTGTCAAGACTCACATGTAGTAGTAGGCTTTCAGTCATATAAATCTGTCCTAAAATTCCCTTTGCCTCAGCATCCATATCAAGCCACATACATTGAATTCTTTGGTCATAGTACTTCAGCCCTGTATTATCATGTTTAATAGCAATAAATTGATTTAAATCAGCTCCAAGAGGAATAAGAGCACTCTCTCCCTTCAATCCTTACACTTTCTTAGTATTTCCCAACTGCTAGATGCTTGTAAGCATGACCAAGAAGCATTCAAATCCGTCAAAAATATGAATAACAATGTTGTTGGCTTGAAATTTCCCGAATCACAATAGTAATGTGCTCTATTTGAGCCCATAACACGCGTTACTAATCTCTCCCACATTAAGCTTTGATGGCTCCCTTTCTCCTCAATTTTTGTTGTCCATAATTCATGCTTGTCGTCATGGGAAGATTGCTTTAGATCCAACATATTAGGGATGGCCCCTTCAGATCCATGTAGTTTGCCCCCTTGCCATGCTCAAAATCAATGCCTTTTTTCATTTTGTGATGGGGCTAGAAGGATAATTCTCTCCTTTGTCATTCTCTCTTGGATATGGATACTTGTATAATCACTTGGGCTTATCCCTTAGAACACTTGAGAATGGAAATTCATACTTTCTTTAGTCAATCTAAACATTGTAACTCTATTGGACATATCTTTTGCATAGACTTTGCAACCAAGGACTCGATAGATTCTCAAGGTCTCATCTCTGTATCATCATACACTTCGTAGAACTTAGCCTATCTCATGGTTCTTGGCATGAATAACACTCATTATTCCTATCAATCACTTTTCACGACACACGGATGTAATCTCGATATTTAAATAAAACGTGTGAACACATGGATTTAGTCACAAATGTCTTTACAACATGTCATATAACTCTTACCAATCTTGCCAACAAAGTTTCAAAGTCTTCACCCAAGAGTAGGTACCATAGACTAAAAGATTTAGTGGCTCATTTGTTAGGAGCCAAAATGTCTCCTTGTTAAAAAAATTACTTAGCAAATCTTTTTAATAAGGTTTGATTAATGTCTCTAATGTAAATAAATTGATATGATTGTATGAATGATAATAAATTAAGTGGTATGTTATATGATGTATATAAGCTCTCACATAAAGTATAAATCAATAAAAGCAAAATTATATTTTTTTAAAGTATTATTTTCACATAATATATTTTATGTGTTGTCTAAAGAGTATTTTATCAATGTAATATTCTATAAACAGTATGTTTCATGTTGATTGTTATATGTCATGAATTGTTTAAAATATATTATGATATTATATGTATATAGATGATATGTATAGTTTAGGGTTTAAGGTTTAGGGTCTATAAATGGTTAATCTATGAAAAATTTTCATTTCACGAATATATAGACACTCCATCTAATGCATCGCTTTACTCACAAACTAATGTACTAAGAAATGTGCCTACACAAATATTTGAGTGACCTGCCATCACTTCATTTCAAATTTCAAGCTTCTTTTGAGATATTTAGAGGTTTAATGGGCTGAGAACTTTGATTGCAAGATCGATGGTAGCAAGAGCATTAGCTACCATGTGGGAGATGACATGGAGGAGAGCCATCATGGAGGGAGCATATTTTTCCCCTTATCCACCCTTCTCCCCACATAAAAATTAGTGCATTTTACTATTCATCCCCTTCTCCTCTTCCTCTCTTTATCTCTTCTCCTTTTCATCTCTTCTTCACATTCTTCTTCTTCTTCTTATGTTCACAGAGGTTGAAGAAAATAGAGCATTTCCATACTCTAAATAGACAGGAGGTTCTTCTAAGAGGTTTTTTCTTCATTTTCTTATTTTGTTATGCTCTCAATATTCTTCCTCTCCATAACAATTTCAAGTTTTTTTAAAAAAAGTTATAATTTTTATTTAGGGTTCAATATGATCCCTCTACGGATATCTCAGTTTTGTTCTGAGTTTGCATTTACTAAAGCATGAAATTTTGTGTGATTTGTAGGTTTTAGTGCTCCATTTCACACATCTTTAAATGCATCAATATTACAACTTCAACCACTGTCTCTATGCACATCCATTGTCCCTATAGATTTAGTGTATGTCATGGATCTTGCATTTGTGGACTCATGTATACCTGTGCGTAATTTGCAAGCTCACACATTTTTTTACAATATAATAAATGTGCTCTTGTACCACATACTATATGCATGCCATTATGAGGGGATCCGAATCCTTCTTCACAACTTGGCCTTCTCCAAATGCAAGCCCTGCATACACCAACGAGACATGCATAATAGGAATGTCTCATATGCAAATTTAGTTGGAGTTGACTTGTATTGTATAATGATGTCCAAGATTTGCTAGCTTAGACTTTTTTCATTTTGTATAAAGCCAAACTCAATGTAAAGATATTTTGAGATGTATTCTTCTCATTTTTTAAAAGTATTTTCTTTCAATATTTAATTATTTCAAATTATAGCATTCGATATAATTCTTCACACAATGTCGATTGTATTTGTATAAACAATGAGTAATAAACATGGAATGAATATCCAAAAAGAAGAAAACCTAGGGAGGAATTGATTGTAGAATTGTGGCTCCAAGCTCAGTTCTGCAATCGATGACTCATTGGGTTTTTAAAATGTTTTTAGTAGGGATGCATTTATAATCCATGCAAGTAAGTATAGAGATTGAAGAAAAATCATATAAATATTCACATTTAAAGTATTGTGAAAGTGGTGGTATTCATGCAATAAAGTTCACATTTCAAGTCATGTGTAGAAAGTCATTTTTATTACATGTGCTCGGTTGTGGGTCTTTTGACATGATATTTTGCATGGTGTTAGATGCATCCATAATTTTTTCTTCATAATTCAAAAAATGTATCAATATGAGTGCTTGAGAGCTTAATCCCTTGTGGTGTACTGATTGTATTTCAAGTAAAAATTCAACAAAATAACATAAAGAAAACATCAAACTCAAGAATACATCTTGCAAAAGTTATTCCCAACAAGTCATGACCCCCAAATGACTTTTATAAACAGTAAATCCTCACAATGAAGATTGATATATTCTTAAAGCTTACAAAAGAGGGAATGATGAAAACTTGATGCTATTGCATCAAATACATTTTGAGGGATTGTATATTAAAGTGGACTACTTATCATATGAGAGAAAAACCAAACCCTTCATTGGAAAAATGAAGGCCTAATGATAGTCCATTAATAAAAGGTACATTCTACAACATTATGCTCACCATTTAATTTTTTCATACAATGCAAACATAATTCTAGTATATTTATGCTTTATGCAAAGTGAGCATGTAACAAAAACGTCACTCAATATGACATCTCTTCACATACTTTACTTTTGATATTCTAAATAAAATTTATGTAGCAATGATCCAATTCGTTACTTATGCCATGGATAAAATGTTTGAACCTTTCCTTACCCTTGCCTATACAATCTTTACTCCACCATATTGTGTGGTTATGTAAAGTCATTAAGGTTTTCATGTTTTTTGTAGAAAGCATTGCTTTTTTTATCGTCTAATCAAATGGATATCTACTATTTCCATTGAGATTAAAAGTTCTATGTATGCATTGAGTTTTTTAATGGAATGCAAGTGTAGAAATATCTCTACAATTTCATGAAGGGGATAGTAATATTATGTGCATTCTACACTCATAGTTGTTGCTTTGTGCATCTTTATGTGCAAATGCTTCAAATTCTCAATGAATCAACAAAGATTTGTTACACAAACACTATACTTTATATTACAATCAAGTCAATATGCACAACTTATAACCAAAACGTCATCTAGCTCCTAACATTCTTAAACAAGTATTGACATCTTTTGTTCATTCTTTGCCGAACACAACCCTCCCATGATAAATTGTTTTCTCTACCATTTAATCTATTCTTGAATTGAGAAATTCTATAAGTTATGGATTGTTACAACTATATATATCATCTCTCACTTGACTTAGGTCTCACCTGTATATACAAACTCTACATCAATATGAATCATTCTTTGGGAGCATGTCTTATGTATCTCTCTCATACTCTCTCTCTCTCTCTCAACATGGTATCAGAGCTATGGATGTGTAGCAACAACAAGGAAGATAAGTTGTTTCATTGTTTATACTTGATTGAGTTCTTTGCACAAGTGATGATTTGATACATGAACTTGTTCAAATTAGAAGTATTAGTTAATTTTGTCTTTAAAAAGCGTTTGTCTTTAATTAGAAGTATTAGTTAATTTTGTCTTTAAAAACTGCTCTCGAATCCTGTCAAAACCGCTTGTCAATCGAAGTTCTAGATCAAAAGTTATGACAGTTCAAGATTCAAGATAGCAATTCTGCTCGAATCTGTGATTCTTTATTTAAAACTGTATTTCTAATTACAGTTCGTTAATCACCAATTACAGTTTGTTAATCACTCGTCTTCGTTAATGATGTTGATTACGACAAGCAAACATCTTGCTATTTTTAGCGATGTTTTATTATCGTTCACGTCCTTTGTCGACCGAAATAGCACTTTTCTTATATGTGTCATCTCGTCTTGCACGTTACGCCTCTCTATTTCGGGCTTTCTTTTTAGTCACTCAATACTTTTTGTCATTCTTACATGCATATCCCTATTTTGATTGTCATGTGTCTCAACTACACTCGTCTTGATCATGGTTTGCAGATTCTGCGATCTCATCTTATTTGTTTTCTCTCGACATACAGGCATGGCCAATTGGGTAATTGTTAACGGATATCCATCTCGCCAACGTTCCGTTCCCTTCTTACAAGGACAAGGCTTTCCTGGGTGGAAAGCAAAGATGATGCTAATTCTTAAAGCTGACAAATTATTTGATATTGTTTTGGGCGATCTGTCTTGCCCAGTTCAACCTGTTGATGTGATGAATAACAATTTTTTGATTACTGATGGTCCATTATTTGAACAATGGAAAATTGATCATACTGATTGGATTTGTCATGACAAAGTGGCTCGTCATTATATATTATCTGCACTTCCTGACTCACTTATGTTGGATGTCTTTCATCTGGAAACCTCTCATGCTGTTTGGGAGTATCTTATCTCAACGTTTGAGAAGAAATCGATCACCGAAATTTTATATCTCCAAACTTGTTTGAAGAATCTTCAATATAAGGTTGGTACTTCTATGCACTCTCATATCAAGGCTTTTAAAGACATTATCAATCAGCTTGGTGCTGTCGGCGTTCCTGTTGCTAAAAATCAGATTGTTACTCAACTTCTTCATACTATCAAAGATCCTTTATATGACAATATCATCACTATTTTGTCTAACAAGGATGATATCCACTTTGACAAAGCATGTATATCTCTTATTGAATATTCTCAACGTCATGAGTATCATTTGGAAAAATCTGATGCTATTTTGGTCACTCGCGAACAAAGGGATTTTGATGCTGCTTTTGTTGCTCGCAAGCGTCCCGCTTCACGTTTTCAGCAGGGTGGACGCCCTGATCAAGGTAGTAAATCTTCTCGTCTTGCTTATCCTAACAAACATTGTTCTTATTGTGATAAGAAAGGCCATGTGACTTCTGATTGTAGGCACGTCAATATGATGAGGAGCATGGAGTTACTACAAAGCAGCCTCCCTCGTCCAAAAGTTTTCCTCCTTGTGATTATTGTGCACATATAGATCATCCATCTCGTCGTTGTTATAAACACAGATATGATGAAGAACGTTCTCGAGCTTATATTGTTCAACAAACTACAACTGATGATGATCATACTCATCAGGAGCTCAATTTCGTCCATCATGATATGTCTCTAGAAAAGGTATTTCATGTTCATGATGGTTCTCTATTCATTGTTGATTCAGGTGCCACTAGAAACATGACATACCAATCACAGTGGCTTCACAATTATCATTCTCTTCCTGTCAAGAAGTTTGTTTACCTTGCAGATGATACGACTTGTCGAGTCAAAGGAGTGGGTGATTTATATCTGGTGATCCATCATGATATGTCTCTAGAAAAGGTATTTCATGTTCAAATCTTCTTTTTGTTGCTCGTCTAGTTGATCTTGGTTTTTTTGTTGGCTTTGATCATAATTGATGTCGTATAGAGAAAGATGGGTATACTATAGCAGTGGCTCCTCGACATGGTAATCTATTTGAGCTATCATTGAACGTTACAGTTGCAAATGTTGTTACTACCCCTGGAGATCCAGATTGCAAATTATGGCATCAACAATTTGCACACTCCGATTTTGCCAAAATTCTTGATCTTCATCATCATGGTCTTGTGCAAGGTATGGATCTTAAATCTCATCCACGTATGGGAATATGTGAGTACTGTGCACTTGGAAAACACCATCGTTCACCTTTCCACACTTCTACTTCATCACATTCCTGTGCTCTCTTAGATTTGGTTCATACCGATATTTGCAGTCCTTTTCCTGCCTCAAAGTCTCAATATCGATATTTTATAACTTTCATTGATGATTTCTCACGGTACACACATGTCTATCTTCTTCAACATAAGTCTGAGGCTTTATCTATATTTAAACAATACAAGATAAGTGTGGAGCTTCAAACTGAATTCTCTATAAAGACTCTTCGCAGTGACAATGGCGATGAATATGTATCTAATCTCTTTGATGACTTCTGTAAGGATCAAGGTATTCATCATGAGTTTACAATTCCTTATTCTCCTCAGCAAAATGGTGTTGCTGAGCGCAAAATTGCATGATTCTTAATGCTATATGTTGCATGCTTTTACACTCTGGTTTGTCTCAAAAGTTTTGGACTATAGCACTTCTAATAGCTGTTTTTATTCAAAATCATCTTCCAACTACTGCACCTGTTGGTAAAATTCCCATAACAATTTGGACAGGGAAGACATCTTTAGTTTCTCACTTTCGCACATTTGACTGCATTGCTTATATTCATGTGCCCAAGGACACTCGTGGATCCTCCAGGTTTGAAGGTTATTTTTCTTGGTTATTCAGATCATTCCAAAGGTTACAAATTTTATGATCCTTCTTCTCAAAAGGTTATCATTAGTCGTGATGCTATATTTGATGAGAAGACTATGGGTGGCACATGGTCGTCAGATGTTTCAGATGATACACAGTCTTTGCTTAGTGCATTTCCTTACTTGCTTTGTGATTCTACTAATTCTGATGATCATAAACCTCCTTCACGTCCAAAGAAGATTGATGAAAATTTGGAGATCTATGTCGATCTTCCTATTGAGATAGAGCATGGATTCTATTCTATTGAATATGATGTCTTTGACGATGCTATGTCTGACCAAGAGGATCCAATATCGTATATGGAAACTATCAATTCGTCTCAAAGGGATCAATGGTAAGAAGCTATGCAAGCTGAGTACGATTCTTTAATCTCCAAAGGTACATGGATTCTTGCTGAACTCCCCCCAAATCGTGTTCCTATCAAATGTAAATGGGTTTATAAAACCAAGACCAAAGCTGATGGCTCGTTTGATAAGTTCAAAGCATGACTTATTGCAAAAGGTTACTCACAGATTGCAAGAGTAGATTATCAAGAAATATTTTCTCCCGTTGTGGGCTCCACAACTGTTCGTATGATTTTGGCTTTTGCAACACTTTTTGATCTAGAAATTCACCAAATGGATGTTAAAACGACTTTTCTCAATGGAGATCTTGAAGAAGAAATCTATATGGAGCAACCTGAAGGTTTTATGATTGCAGGAAAGGAGCATCTTGTATGCCAGCTTCATCGTGCATTATATGGATTGAAGCAAGCCTCTCGTACTTGGTATATTAAGATTGATCAGTTCCTCACATCTAAAGGTTTTGTTGCATATTTTGCTGAACCAAATCTTTACATCAAAAGGGAGGACAAATATTTTATTATTCTTGCTCTATATGTTGATGATACTATTCTTGTGTCAAATAATATTGCTTTCTTGGATGCTATGAAGAAGCTTTTATTGACTGCATTTGAAATGGTGGATCTTGGTGAGATACATTCTTGTTTGGGTATTCAAGTTCAACGACACCGACAACAAGACATTCTTCTTCTTCGCCAGACAAAGTTTATTAATGATATTGTTAAGAAGTTTGGGTTGACAAATGCGCACTCTACTAACACTCCCATTCTTTCAAGCTCTACCAAGGGTACATCTACAACACGCAATGAAGAATCAACCATTCATCAACCTTTTGCTAATCTTGTTGGTTGTCTTCAATTTATTGGTTTAAACACAAGACCATATATTTTATTTGCAGCTAACTTTTTGGGACAGTATCTTTCTTCTCCTTCCACTATTCAAATTGGAGTGCTACAAAATCGTATTGCTAATTATTGATAAAACTATAATACCTAACTATGATTTTTCAAAATCTTGAGTATGACAAAGATAATAGAGAAGCTGATGTGGTATAAGATGAGCTGTGAAAATTTAGCAATGATTGTCATAGGGTAAAGGGGCTAAGAGGATAACACCCTTGGGAAGAATGATAGTCATACCCCTATAAAGGAGTATGCTTGCACAAGAATCTATGAGACACACTTCATTCTAGTTTTGTCAAATGGTTTAGATATTTCCATATTCCTTTGCAAACTGTCTTTCTTGTGGTTTGTCAATGGAACCCTCTTTTTTTTTAAAGGATGAGCATGTTTCTCACCATATCCACATTTGAATTTTTTCATGTAGCTCCCTTTGCGATTGAGAAAGAGGCCTTTGGTTCCTACTCGACCTATCCTTCGCTTACCTGAGAAGTTGGAGAGCCTTTTTTAGATGGCACTAATCTAGTGGCTCTTTTACCCTAGTATTATTTGCTTGCATGTAAGCAAATTTGGATTAACCTATGTTAGTGGAAGGGGCAGTATACCATGGTGGCCAGAGCTAGCAATTGCATTAGATGAGTTATAAGGTGAAGAATCCAATGATGATGATGATGACGTTGATTAGTTGATGCCCCACGGGAAACGATAACTAGTTTGTCATGTTATTCATTGTTGAATGGATGTCTCCCCCTTAAGGTTCTCTTTTATCCCAATCTACTACCTTTAGTAGCTTTGCATAAATGAAAGTATTCATCTATTCACAATGGGTATTTTAGAGATCAACTCAACCATAGAAAACCGAAAATCTTCATGAAATACCATGGAGAGCATGCACATTTTCTTAGCCAAGCTATTAGAACAATATTTTATCAACATAAATTTAATGACATTATGCTCATGAAAGAGGCTTGAGGATCACAACCCATATTCCATAGTTAAAAATATAATATAAAGCAGGTCTCTTCATAAGCTCATTAGTCATGAAACCACCCTAGTCTCTCTGCTAACACCATTGGCAATGCACAGAAAGATGTAGAAGAATCTCTAAGTCAATAAAGACTTGACTGAGTTGTGTTGATCCCAATATATCATGAACATGTGGTTTGGCAGAGTGGCTACCCTAAAAATATGATTACAAAAAGAAGGTCTAATAAGCCTAAAGATAGCTGTTGCTTTCAATGTCCTTGTCTGTCTTTCATGCTTCCATATGTGTGTGATGTTGCCAAGTCCAACTCACTATTCATGCTATTTGTGATCCCCTCATCTTATTGCATTTAATCCATTATTACTTTGAGTAAACACCTAATATTTTTTCATAGTTTTCGTTTAGAACCAAGCTTGAAGTTCCCATGCAAGAAACTCCTGGCCCAATGTTGTAGCTAGTTTCTCCATATAAAAATGCAAAGATGATTGCCTTCATGATGGAGATGAGAAGTCATCTGATGCCTCACATAGCTAACTAGAAGAACAAGCTCGATGAGAAACCACACATTCCTATCCTTCAATGGCTAAATAAGAAATAGAGCTCAAATTACTCAATCCAAGATTTTGATTTTGTGAAGAAGTGGCCATAGGATAATGGATGTAAGTGCAAAAAATAAGAGCATGAATCTGGACTCAAGCAAAATTTTGATAGACTTATGATCCCATTCGTGTCCCAATTGGTATACTCTCTTCAAGTGTGCAGTATTGACTTTGATAGTCAACTAGTGCACACTCTAGTAGTATCCTACCACCCTAGTTAAAAAACAACAACCACTTTGTATCACATTACTACTGTGCATTCGTATGCTTTTAATTATTTAAGGAAGTGTATTCAATACTTGAGGCATGTTGTGCCTCTTGATTTCTGATGTCCCATAGCCTTCTCATAATTTCCACCATACCCTTTAGACTATACAACATGCCTTTTGTAAAATGTAGGTGTCATCAAGCTTTATGGAGGGTGTGGCTGTCTCCTTCATGGTTATCACTAGGCTTGAATGTTATCTTCTTAATCATTGAAGAAGAGCTTTGAACTCCATGAAAGCCTAAGGAAGTAGAAGAAGGAAAAAAAATAGCATGACAGAAGAAGAGAGGCTCATCCAAGGAGCCTTACCCTTCCCTTTTTTTCTTTCCCTCTCCATTGATCCAAGCCTCTTTATCATCTTCTCTTTTTTCCATATCTTATTTTTTCCCTCTTTTCTCTTTTGTTCCAAATTAAGCCACTTTAGGTAATCCTTGTTTTGCCTCTATTCATATGACATATTACACTAACAAAGATAAGAGTAGACAAATGTAGAAGCTCACATATACAAACCCAAGAAAGCACAATCATAAATTTATACTTACATATTCACAAAGTAGGAATCTCACATATACAAACCCAAGGAAGCACAAGCACAAATTTATAATTACATATTCATAAAGTAGGAAACTCATATATACAAATCTAAGGAAGCACAAGCAGAAAATTGTACTTACATATTCACAAAGCATCACAATCATGTAATAGGTTGTGAAAAGTACCACCACACTTCTGCATATATATACTTAAGACTACAACCACCATCTCACTAACAAGAGGCTATAAACACATAATATCACCTCATGATGATAGTATCATCCTTCTCCTCTTCTCTCTCAAATGGAAAATAAACTACTCTCACCACATGCCCTTTGTTCACCACTTCTACATGTATAATGTTGAAAGAAGAAAATCCAAAATTTGCACTAAGGCCCATTGTATAAGCACTTGCATGACCCTTGTGCACCTATAAGAATATCATGATTATACAATTGATGGACCACATGCTCAAGCATATCATGATTTGAAGAAAAGATCCAATAGAATTAGGGTATGCAAGTCAAGGCACCCTATTCATACAAAGGGAGCATTTCATGCATTTGAAATGTGCTATCTACCTCATATTAGTGCTTGATGAAGATCCATACAAAGGGTTCCTTGTGGATGTTCTTAATGCTTTCCACTTATCCGTCAAGATGAAAAGACTACACTCTAACCACCACCCTCACATGCACTCCCTATGATAGTTTGGATTTAGAGTACCCCTCTCACAACTATTGGAGTCCTACACAATCCTCATCTCTCCCTTACACCTCACTCACTTTTTCTAGGGTTCCTAATGAGTGACAACTTTCCAGTTGTGAAGTGCCAAAAAGTATGTGCTTGATAATGGTGCTAACTCTCGTGCATGTGCAATTAGGATCCATGAGCCACCTCATTTTCATAGTATCCTTTAAGGATCCATATCATTTTATTAAGGTTTGGGTTCCCTTTGCCCCCTTCTTGCCAAACTAATGAGTTCCTAGGGGGTATAACTCAAATTCCAGTAGAAAAGTAGTGAACTCCCTCATAGTCCCCCCCCAACTCAAAGCCTCCATCCCCCTCCCTTATTTGTACGATTGGAGAGTGAATTAATGGAGGCCTATCCCAAATTTATATGCTTATGTACTTTTTGAAAAAACCTCCCTCCCTTGCACTTACGTGATTCTGTAAGTTGCTCATGGTGAACCCCCTAGGATTCATCAACCCCCTTTCTTGGGCCTCTCCTATAAACCTACCTAATTACTTGGAGAGAGATAAGGCATGGAAACTACCTAATTACTTGGAGAGAGATAAGGCATGGAAACTACCTAGGAATGGAGAGAGATAAGGACACACACACACACACACACACAAGTCTATGAATTGAATTCCCTCCTCCCCACTCATCCCCTCCCCATCCCATACCCCCCTTTGTTGTCCCCCACCCCTAGTATGCTTTTCAAAAATTTTGAATTAAAAAACCCTTAATGTAAATTTTACATGAGGTACATTTATAAACCCCTTCTATTTTTGGAAAGTTGTAAGTAAACATAATTAAAAAAAGCATTTCTTCCTCACCACTACAAAGTCAAGAACATGGATGTCTACCTCCATCCATTAGTTGATGAGCTCAAGATTTTGTGGGAGGAGGAGGTCACTGTTGTGGAAGACATGAGCAAGCATGATGGTCGACACTCCGCTAATATACAAGCCATTCTCATGTGGACCATGCATGATTTTCCAAGATTTAGGGAGTACTCACATAAGTGGGCTTGTGTTCTCATTGTTAATATCTAACATGGCTCATTCAAGTTTGTGTTGACTAGATAGGAATATTGTGATAGGTCTTGTTACCTTAGGTTATAATGCATGTCCATTGTGTGGGCCACAATTAGGACTCCCAAAGGTTTTAGACCATGAAGAATATGGTACATCATGGATATGCTACTTTCTTGCTGGAAGGTCATGAAAACTGATGGAAGGTTTTCTTGGATAACCTCCAGCATGAATAAATGCCCAAAGATGGTATGAGTTGAAAAATGGTTCACAAGGAGTTACATCCAAGTAGAATGCCATGCTTCTTAGTTTTCTAGAAGTTATCATGTTGGAACCACTACAGATCAATCATTTGTTGGATCCCATGCATATTTTCAAGAATCTGGGCAGCTTATTGTGGGATCATATCACAGGAAGAAATATTCATGGGACAAGATATGATCATAAGAAAATGTGAGCTCTAACAATCACTTGCAACTACCTTGCACTCCTTGGGTCCTGTCTACTAAAGAAGAGCGCATGGTGAAGAATATTATAAGGTTTATCCACACCCAGATGGGTATGATACGTTCCCTTAGGTTTGCTTTCTAAAGATGACCAACTATCAAGATTGAAATCCCATCATTGGGACAAGATATGCCACCTTTATCTTGGCCTTGATCTATATTTCACTATTTAGTGTCTATTTGATGTTCATAATGCTTCAAATTTCTAACAGTTTGTACTAACGATCACGATTGTGGGATGCCTCACTCTAGAAATACGCTCAGTGATTTATAAGTTGTTGATTTTAGTGCAATGGATCTCATAGAAGGAGATTAAGGTATCCTCTATTGAATCCACAAAGCGGGGAGTGGTGGAGACAATATGTCTCTTTTAAGAAATACCTTCCCATGAGCATGCTCATGATACAAACTCACCTCCTAGTATATCTCATGGATGAAGTAAAGATTGCAAGACTCCTCCATACCCGATGGATGTTCTTCTTAGAGCACTTCATGAAAACCCTTAAGGGATTTGTGCCACAACAAGCTTAGCTAGAAGGTAGCATGGCTGAAGGTTGGCTAGTATCACTAGCATTAGTGCATATTTTGGAGTGGCTACTACCGATGGTGGATTCAAACAACATTATGCTATGGACTTTGAAGGACAATGATAGACTCACTAGAGATGTGGTGATTGGAAATGCGGTAGAAAAAATGATGAATGGTACCGTGGAGGAGAAAGTAAATTTTTTTTGTATGTTGCATCATGCATCCATGGAGAAATGGCTTGCTAGGTACAAGTAGGCTAGAAGAGAGTAGAAGGGAGCTTGATCAAAATTTTGATGCAATACATGCCATTGAGGATGGTTTGATATCTTGAGGGCATAGAAGAGATATTGTGCTTTATGTCTATGTGGTGGTTGCATGAAGCTTTGATCGCAGTTTCACGTGAAGGGGTAGAGGTCTCTACCAAGGAGTTGAAATTCTTGAGGGGGTGTAGTTTGAAGGTGATTACATGCTTTCTTTGCTCTCATATCTAGATTTTATGTGCAGCTACTAATCTAACTATTTTGATGCACAATACAAATTCTGGAGTGTGGCATTGTTGCGCGGGAAACATTTTCTAGTTGAGTGCATCGACAAAATGTACATCACAATGGATTGTTGTGTCATAGAAAAGTTCAAGAAAGAGAATTGAGGGCGGGCCACAGATTCAAATATTGTAGCAGATGAGATGGAGTATTTTGGCAACTTGTAAAGTATTATCTGAGTGGATTACTGTAACTTCTCTATGATCATATTCAATGTATAGTGGTTTAAAGTGCTATTGGAAGGAGTTGGGGCAACTGTTCAGTGAAGTCCATCTGTATTTCTAGAGGTTGATTTTGAGAAAAGATGGAATGATCTGCACGGCATGTTTGCCTTACCATGTCATTGTGAACAAATGCATGATCTTTTTTGTTAAATTTTTCATGACACAAAATAGTCATAAATGTTGATTCACTCTTGTATGTAATATTGAACAAGTAATCTTCTATCCAAATCCCCGACAACCTTGTGGTGGTATGTTTTGCCATCAACATCTCAGAGTGCATGAGTATACGATGAAAGCAATGTTCCCAATGTGGACGAGAAGAGTAGGCAAGTAGAGGGTCGATGTTACGGAGGGTGGAGGGCAAAGAGGGCTTGGAGTGTACACAAGAATGGGTAATATAGACGAAGAGACAAGAGGCCTTGAATTTTTTGAGAATGAGGTGGACTCCTATTTTTCTAGTGACCTATGTATAGACCTTCCAGTGTGTATGCCAAGCTATGCCAAGAGCTTGACATGGAGCCATAAATTAGGTCGTATTTGCCTCTACTTGCTCAATTAATTGATAATTCACTTTTAAGGATACTTTAGTATACATGCTTTAATTAACATCCTTTTTTGCAGAGTTATGTTGTCGTACTTTACCTAAATCCTTATATTGATTACACTAATATCATTTTCTATCTATAAATATTACCTTTGACAATACCCAGAGAGCAAGATGAGTCAAGGACGATCAATGAGGAGCTATAAGAGATCTTCACATGTATGTCTTCTAATCAGATGGCCCGCTTTAGAGATATGGAGGACTAGGAGTTTTGAAGAACATCGTCAGACCATTCTGTGAGGTTTACTTCAGCACACTCCTATGATTTGATCTCCAATAGGTGGGTCGACACTCTAGACTTGCCCTAGATGGAGGGAGTGGTTCTAGGAGGTGCCATATACAAAGATGTAGATACTATGAGTCCACGGTTAGTTCTAGAGAGGGTTGCTACTCCTTGTTCTTGTACTAGTTTCAAAGAGCATCATGGTCCAAGTGGGTATTGTGGGTATACCAATGTAGTGTCTCCATCTCATTGATTTGGTGGACACTTGTCACCTCCAGGATTCGTCATTCCTATAGAGACAGCTACTCTTATGACTCCAAGTTTTGCTCAACCATCCACCTCTAAAACAATGGAACATGTGTCATGTATCCTATTTTCCCCATCAACTGGTACTAGAAGGGTCTCTTGCCATAAGACCCACACATATGACCCACAATTAGTACTTCCTCTACTCCAAAGATAGACTTGTTTCTAGAAATATTTAGATGAATCTCTTATAGTCTAGCTAGAATCAGCTAAAAGTCATTGATGTGATTAGCAATAAACTTCCTAGAGCCATGTTCATTCAACTTTTCATTCTTGTCATTTTGTACACATCCCTTTATAGGTATATCATCCAAAAATGACATAGTTAATTGCAAAATATAGTCTCCTAGTATCTTGCACATTGCATTCTTCATATTCATCACTTTGCTACCCATTAACAAAGCGTACACATACATACCAATCCTAATTATATCTTCATGGTAGTAATATCCTTTCTCTCTACTACCCATTGAAATTGGTCATACCCTGAAAAGAAATTCCCCAAATAGTAAGTTGCTCTATTAGAAAATGCTTTTGCAAATTCATCGACCAGAGGACTTGCACAAACATTTCTCATTGTCACTTTATTAATTGGCTACATGCCCTAGATAAATCTCAATGTTCGGAATAGTAAAATAGCTATTTGAGTATGGCTCTGATTAAGGCTCCAAAATCTTCATTCTTATTTTCTAATTAAGCAAATCCATAATCCTAGACAAGTAAACTTCTAACAAAGGTATCAATCATCATAGATTACATGCTACATGTGGAATGGTAAAACTCACCATAGGAGCCACTACATTTGGATCCATGTAGCCTATTTTAACTAGCTGATACACAAAATCCTTTCCATGTCTGGATAATATCTACTCAAGACATTCCTTTTCTCTACGAAAATAAATTATTACAATCAAATTTTAGCTCTTTTAATGATTTTTTAGTAAATCTATGTCTTTTGCCCCTTGGATCTCTTAAGCTTGATTATCTAGATATCAAGTCATACATCCCCTCATTGTCCCGTGGTAGTGGCATAGCAATGGCATTCACTTTCTTATCCACTACTTTATGCTTTTTTTCACTATAGCTTCTTTCTTTTTATTCATCCATAAGCCTCATTGCTAAGCAGACTCATCCATTACTTGAAACACATCTAATTAATAAACTTGTAGTACACTATTTTCAGCCATATTTTCAAAATTTACCATTGTTGAAAAGTCACCCATTGTATGTACAAGACTTGATCAATCATATGTCCTTGAAATGCCCTTATTTGCAATCAATAAACTATACTTTTTCAACTCTTGTTCAACCCAACATATATATGCTTTTTTAGCCCTGTTCCTAGAAACATATTGCTAGAAATTCAGTAAACAAAGTAGAAAAATCATATGTTTCTATACTAAGAGGCAAATTCCTCTACATAGCAGCACTATAGTCTAGCCTTATAGTAGTGCTTACTAAGAACATGGTTCCTTGACCTCTTTTGCATTCGATGGTAGTGCGCTAATACCTTAAACTCTCTCTATTTCCAGAATGATTGGTACATACACTCAAGAACTAGACAACTATTTTTCTATCTCTACTTATAAATCCAAGCTAAGCCAATCCATTGTTCAATGATTTCATATCCACTTCAGTATTAGTGATATAAGGTTGTCTCAAAATAATTGGATAAGAGAGAACTATACTATATTTAAAAAATGTTGATCTTCTTATACATCTCCAATAGTTACCCTCACATTCAAATAAGCTACATAAAGATCCCTTGAAGAGGTCTTTGCTGCCTACATTCTCCATCCATGATCGGAATCAGTTGGCCATACATTGTTTTCATACAAACTTGAGACTATCACAATAATGTCTGTGAGCCCTAGTCAAGCATAATACTCGGAATCTCAAGATCTTCAATTTTCATAATTGTTTTTTTCATCACACGAGCCCAAAGATTGTGGATGTAATGATTTTTAGGAATCAATCTTGAAATCTCATCTCATTAGTATAATATATTTGCTTTACTCCACTTTGTGTGCTATTGTAATTTACTAATTTTTCAGCCATTACATCAGGTTTAACACCATCACCAAAATTGCTTTTATAGCATCAATAAATTCTAAAATAGCAACTATATAATTCTCATAATTTTCATGTATACCAGATTGTGTGCCAAACTCTTTTTCCTTCTACACGATAGCATTTTTTGGCTCATTAAGAAACTTTCATTTTGCCTTTATAATGTCATTAACTTCATCATGAAATTCTTTTTTTGCAATGTGAAGCACTTCCCCAAGAGTAAACTCACTACTGCTATTTAGATGCACTCTTTAAGAAATTTCTTCAAGTTAGTTACAATCTCAATATTTTTTTGTGTTTTGTAACCTTTTTTTTTCATTTTTCTCTCCATGTTTTTTTTCTTGAGAGACATTTCCCATCACATGTTTTGGGATAGACCTAGTAGAAACCTTAGCTTGATCTAAAAGTACTTGCATTATACTCATGCAATTTTCTTTTCTCCTCCACAACCATATCTATGTTTTGCACCTTAGCCAATTAAGCATACACTAAACAAGAGCCAATTGATGAGTCTCATCCTATTAATTCATGAATTCCATATCCTATACTAGTTAATTTTTCCCTATATAATTTACTCTTTTCAGCTATATCCATTGCATGAACCTAAATCTTTGCACTTTGCTTTCAAAAATACCATTACTTGGAGCCTTTTCAATTTATAGCCCAATAGTGGCAACTTTCACCACCAACTGCATATACACTCTTGGTAGCCATAACCTCAAGTATCTTTTGTCTCCCACCTTTTTCAAATCTTGGGTCAAGTAGAAGACCTCTCTCCCTTGAATGAATTTAGATTTCTTTGTAATGCATATTGACACAAATCATACTCTCATCATTCATACAAAGGGATATTACACCATATGCATCAGTGAGTAAATCCCTCTCTTAGAGCTTTATAAGCTACATTCTGCCCCTGATTATCTCTAGCCTTAAAACCTTGAGATACAAATCATGGATCCCTTTGACCAACTTGTCCATAACATCACCCCTCACTCATTTGTGAAACCATAGATACAAGCTCTTTAACTACAAGTTCTCACACTTTGCTAGAGGTGGAAGACATAGCCCAACAACATGTAGTTTGGCCTTTCGTATATCTCTCTTTACAAGCATAGTAATAGCCTCTTTTACATTTTTCTAATATGCTCTTAGTCCGAGTTACATCATTCAATCTTCCAAACTCTCTTGCAAGGTGGAATTTACAGCTTGCAAAAATATCTCAATATTCTTAGCCTCTAGAGACTATTGCTCAATGGTGTCCAAATGATCATACTTGCTTTCAAATCCATGTAACAACTTTAAAGCTACAAGCTCCTTATTGGGCTTAGTCACCTACTCTATAAATGTCATGCTAGCAACCAAGCAAACATTCTCAATTTAAAAAAATTTAAAGGTTTTTTTAAATCTCAATCTAGATCCTTCATTTTGTAATACGTGCCTTTCATTCACACATGGTGAGCCAAACAAAGTAGTGGCTCCATGCAAGCTATGCAACCCTAGCAAATCCTATCTTGATGTATAAAAATGTAAAAAAGCTAAAACATTGAAACCATTAAACAATCTTGGTTTACTTTCATATGTCATATATTGCCAAAAGACCCAAGATGCCTATAGTTGTATATAAGCTTCAATTCAATGCATAAACTATATAATTCATGAAACAAAAACCCTAATTTTTGTCCTATTCTTTGTGTATTTACATCAACAAAAAAGAGACTTTAACTATGATCCAATATGCATTCAAATTTAATCATTTACATCACCCAAGTATATTCCCAAAACATACTCTAATATGGTTCTTATAAGTGATTCAATACCCTATAGAGATTGAGAAAACATGATTATAAGAGTGATATACTATTGAGGGCTGAAATGATGAACGGGTTGCCTCTTACCCAACCAACCTCAAATCCTCACTAAGAGAACTAAAGAGGGGCACCACCTAGCCAAAGGGAGGATGGGCTAGGATATCCCTTTTCTCAAAGATAATCAAGAGAACCAAGACACAAATTTACAAGAGAGAATATATGTACTAGGAACGATATTGGAATATAAGAGAGAGAGATAAGAGGAGAGGGAGACAAAAGGAGAAGAGGTAGAAGAAGATTGCCATTATGCTACATGGAATGAGAAGATGAGGAGGGAGGGAGATAATAGGAGAAGAGGTAGAGGAAGCTTGCCATTATGCTACATAATAAAAGAAGTCACTCATAGCTTACCTCAAAGAGATGAGGATATTCTAGAGTTCTCTCATGGGCTTGTCATTGTCCTCTCTCCCTCTTTTCTCAAAGAGAATCAAGAGAACCAAGACACAAATTTACAAGAGAGAATATATGTACTAGACACCATATTGGAATATAACAGAGAGAGATGAGAGGAGAGGGAGACAAGAGGAGAAGAGGTAGAAGAAGCTTGCCATTATGCTACATAATAAAAGAACTCACTCATAGCTGACCTCAAAGAGATGAGGGTATTCTTCATTCTCCATGGGCTCTTTATATAGCCTCCATGAGGGATTAGATTAAGCTAATCTTCTCGATTAACATAATCCTAGATGATGTATAGCATCTTTGAAAATATGGAGCATAGTGGATGGGACAAGTCCCCACTTTGGTCATCATGCAAGAAGCCAAGGGTGGTGGTAGACAAAATAGAGAAATGGAGCTAGATTACAAGAGGTGGGTGCCCAAAGAACATTATTATAATATATTTACAAGAAGGATAGAGTGTAAAGTTGGTGTGGTGAAAGAGAGAAGAAAATTGCATGTAGCCAGCAGTCTGTGCCTTCGTAACTTCAAATCCGTGAGGAATTTGAAAAAAGTTTCTTCTGCAACTTTGTAGACCAGATCCAAACCGATCGGGCATTGGAGGGAATTTTCTTGAAATTCGCTTTTTCTTGGAGTTATTGAGATTATAAAAAATGGCTTCTAAAAGCTGCTTTGACTTTAGTCCCCCATATATATATAAATACATATAAGCATGTGACAAAAGGGGTCCATGCTTGTAAGCTTTTGTGCAAGATCCAAATGGCACCATGATGTGGATATTGACTTGTGTGCGAGGGTGAGGTGTCCTCTAATGATGGTGATAGATTCCAAATCTTAGTGATGCAGACGGGGCCCATGTGTAGTTGGAGGCTAGTCCTTTGAGAAATCTATGCATTCACTCAACTCCTAGGTGTAATCCATTTTCATCTTCACTAAGATAACCATCCCTTTTACCCTTTACATTGACATGCCTTCTAAGAACTTGTTTCCCCCATTTGCTAGAGTTATCATAATCGAGAAGCAATGTAGTATACCTAGTGCTTGAAGAGTAAACCCAAAGTGATATGGTAAGCTCTTGATAGGGGCTTTGGCCAAATTTTGTGGTAATAATTTGGATTGTAAAAAACCCAGATCATGAGCCCTCCCCTTAGGCTAGAGGTATTCATGCCTCTAGCTTGATAATGATGGTCCAATAGAGCAAGGAGGACTGCACCCCCTCATTGGTGGCTCTTCATTGAATGATTACTCCAAAGTGTTCATATTTCTTTGAAAATAAGGCTTCAGTCGCCATCCATTTACCCTTGTCTTGTGAATCTTCCCATCCATGTCACCTACCTTATAGCTGCCATTTGGATATCTCCTTATGACCATGAATGGCCCTTCCCACTTGAACACAAGTTTAGCATCCTTTCTGTTATCAAAGAGGTTATCATAATGTAGCACAAGTGATCCTTCCCTTATGTGTTTGCTAGCCAACTTCTTATTAAATGTCTTCCTTCTCTCTTCAGCTTGCATGGAATAGTGTTGGACTGCTGCTTCTCTATCTAACTCCAGCCTCTCTAGATCCAAGATCATTTCCGCTAACTTCTTATCTTGATTCTTCTCTTGTGACTGGCTACTAAAACATGCAAACTGGCCAGTTCCACCTCTATAGGAAGCAAAGCCTCTTGGCCATAAACGAGGTGAAATGGAGTATAGCCACGTGAGGTTCTAAATGAAGTCCTGTAGGCCCAAAGAGCTACACTCAATTTTTTATCCCAGTGCTTGGGGTGCATGTGTACTTGCTTGGTAATTATCTTACAAATCAACCCATTTACTTTTTTGACCAAACCATTACACTGTGGGTAGTAGGGAGTAGAATGCCTGTGCTTGATTTTTAGCCTTTCCATTAGCTCCCCTACTAGGTTTGCCCTAAAACCAGGACCCCGATCAGAGATAATTTCCAAAGGTGTGCCAAACCTACAACAAATATTTTCAAACACAAATTTTCCCACTTCTTGGGCTGTGATCCTACTAGTTGCTGAAGCCTCTGCCCACCTCCTCATGTAGTCCACTCCCATTATGATGTATTCCTTGCCAGATTGAGTTCGTGGGAGTGGCCCTATTGTATCAATCCCCCATTTCTCAAATGGGCCATATGTAGTTATGGGATTTTGTTCCTCATGCACTAGCTTCCTTGGTCTGGCCTTTTGGCAATTGTCACAAGTGCGGCACCAATGTTGCACATCTCGATGTAGACTAGGCCACACAAAACCGGCTTGGAGAATCTTCCTACTGGTTATTTCTTGAGCAAAATGTCCGCCACAAACCCGTTCATGGCAGCTCTTAATCACATCTATAATCTCCTTTGCTGTTGGCACCCTTCTAAGCACTGCATCCTTTCCTTTGCAATACAACACATCACTTATCAAGCAGTATTTAGTGGCCTTAGTAGCTAGCCACATTTTCTCACTTTTACTCATATGTGTAGGTGCCTCACCTTGCTCAAGAAAATAAAGCACATCTTGTAGTTGAAACTTACCTTGAAACAAGGGAAGCTTTAGTGTAATGATGTCTACCATTACCTCTTTCAATTTTTCAACTGCCAGAGCATCTGCGTCACCATTTGTGCGCCTTGGCACAAAATAGATTTGAGCTTTCTGTAGCTTTCTTATGAGAGTTTTAGCTTCCCTCATTTTCACTGCCAAGTTATCATTTTTACAAGCCCAAATTCCTTTCATTTGCCTAACAATGAGCATAGAATCCCCAAAAACATTATGTCGAGTGACACCATGTGAAAGACACCACCTCAAACCTAAAAGCAAGGCTTGATATTCTGCCTCATTATTAGAATGGACATCCTCTAAGCTGATACCTTCTCCATAAAGTTTGTCACCTTCGGGATTGAACACCACTATTCCTGCTACCGCTCTGTCTTTAATACGCTTATAGGCCCTATCAAAGTAGAGGGCATGGGCATTCTCCACCCGCGGCGGCTCCTCAAGAGGAGGTGTCTCCTCTTTTACCTTTCCCTTCTCCTTTTCCTTCTTTTGATAGCATCTATGGGTCAACAAATCAGCTAGGCAAGCTCGAGTAGAATCCTCCACCTTGAACGTGTAGTCAAACTCTTGGAGTTGTATCATCCACTTAGCAATTCTAGCTGAAACATCCATGTGTTGTAAGGCATAGGGAAAATGCTCTTCTGTCGTGATCACTCTGAATGGCCTAGGGAGAAGATAAGGACAAAACTTTCTTATAGCAAGCATTAGAGACAAAACCATCACCTCGACCATCTTGTACCCTCTTTCTGATGCTGTCATTACTCTACTAGAAAAGTAAACCAGTCTCATTAGGCCACTTTTAGCATCCTTTTGTATTAGTGCTGCCCCTAGAGCATCTTCCCCAAAACTCGGATTAACAAAAAACTCGTGATCCCAACACGGTTGTAAAATTATAGGAAGGGTGCTAAGAGCCTTCTTTACCTCGTGAAAGCACCTTTCGTTGTCATCACTCCACAGGAGCTCCTTAGAGTGGGTTAAGTGTTGCAGTGGAAATATTAATTGGGAGAGGAGATGAATGAACCGCCCCATATATCGCACCTTCTGAATGAAAGAGGTTAGTTGCTTCACAGAAGATGGTGATGGCACCGCCAATAGGGCCTTAACTTTGTTTGGATCTGCTTCAATGCCCCTCTCACTTACGACATGCCCTAACAAAGTTACACTGCTTTCGCCAATGCAACACTTCTCATGGTTTAACTGCCCCCCCATTTGTGCAAGTCGGTTGAAAGCTTCATCCACCTTCCCTAGATGTAGAGCCTTAGAACTATAAATACAAAAGTCATCAATAAAGACCCTAATGGATTTCCCAAAATATGGTTGGAAGACATAATTCATGAATCGCTGGAAGGTAGCTGGGGCATTTCTTAATCCAAATGGCATTACTTTGTAAGAAAAACAACCCCAAGGTGTAATGAAGGTGGTCTTCTGTTGATCCTCCTCAGCTATTCGGATCTGGAAATAACCTGAATACCCATCACAAACAGTGTATCTCTCATGCCCGGCCACCTCGTTGAGTATTTCATCCTAAAAGGGAAGAGGAAAGTGATCTCTCTTTGTTGTAGCAATTAGGGGCTTGTAATCCACACAAATCCTCCATTTTCCATTCTTCTTGGGTATCACCACCACATGTGAAACCCACTCTAAGTCCCCTATTGGATAGATGAAGCCTACCTTTAAAAGTCGTTGCACCTCAGTGAGTAGAGCGTTTTGTTGAACTACTCCCAATCGTCGTAGTCGCTGCACCACTGGCCGTGCTCCCTCTTTTAGATTAATGTGATGTTGTACTATTGTCACACCTGTGATGTGTTTATAATCAGAAATAAAAAGTGTAGAGTGTTTTATCACCACTTCCATGTAGGTTGCCTTCTCCTCAACTGATAGATCCTTAGCCAACATTTTTTCTAACCCCTCCTTCTCGACCTTTGGAAGCTGCTGTGGAATTTCACTACTAGAAGACCCTTTTAATGTAATCCCCATCACTTCTAGAGAGCTTTCTTCCTCCTCATTAGAAGACTCTCCCTCTGTCATAGATGACCAACCCTCGCTGGAACTCCATTCATCAGTGGTGGTCTCTAACACAAGATCCTCCTGTCGGCCCTCCTTCATGTTGTAGATAGTGCTCTTCCATTTTTTATGCAGTCCCTTTTGTGGCCTTAGCTCTAAAGCCCCTATCTCCCAATATTTTTTGGCTTTCATTCCCATTAGCCATGGTCGCCCAAGAATGAGCGGATAGCCATCCCCCTTCACTGGCATCACATACATGTCAAGCTCCAATTGCACTCCACACACCTTTACCTTGACTTTCTTTATAACTCCCAAACAATTTACTACTACATTGTTAGCCATTTTGGCCCCAAATTTAGTATTTTCATTTACCTCTAATCCTAAATGATGCATTAACTTTTCTGTCATGACACAAATCTTTGCACCTCCATCCACATATGTCTTTGACACTCTCTGCATATTGATTTCGACTTCCACTAGAGGCACAATATCTTTCATCTTTCTAGCCTGGATTGCATTCACATGTCTATTCTTCATGGATCTAATGCTTACCATCTTTGACCATTGTCGTCGCACTGTTGGAGATAGATGTAGTAATTGGGGCCATGAAATTTTTTGCCCTTGATTCCTCACATCAGCAAGCAAATCATAAGCTCTAGTACCTTTACCCAGGGAAAAATCATCTGGCTCAATGTGTCGGTGTGAGCGAGCCCTCCTCTTTTTACTGTTCCGTGTCTTTGCAGCCATTGATGACTCTGCCTCCTCTTCCATATTTTCAACCTCCTTTGGTGGTGTAGGCTCCATTTTCTCAATTCTCCGAGCTTTCTTCACCGACATTGCTTCAACCTCTACTACTTTGGTCTTCCCTTTGACATCACTCTCATCTAAGCTAATTATCCTAACATCATGATTCTCTAGCGGTTGGATAGGCAAGGGCGGCACCTCTGCAAGTGGTCAAGGATGCTGGAGAACTTGAACCGGTGGTGGAGGCCTTGGATTCGATGGAACAAACCTTTCCCTAGGTGGTGTCACTTGTTGTCCCCTCCTTCTTGGTTGGAACCCATTTCCTGGAAAACGCCTAGGATGAGGGCAAAAGTACATACCATGGCCAGTCTCCCCACAATTATAGCAAACATACTCTCTTTCTTGCCTCCTTGGACCTCGATTGCCTTCATTTATGAGGGAAGGGGGTCGTACTCCTTGCACCAAATTTAATGAAAGGCTTTCAAGTTGATTAGTAATGCGTTGTAGGAGCTCTTGCTGTGGTATCTCTGGTTCAGGTGGGGCCTTTGCTATTTCTCTAGGCCTTGGCATGGTTGGTAAAACCTGCATGGGCTCAACTCCCCCCTTCAACTGGGCTTGATACTTCAATTTTCTATCTTTCTCCCTTGCATAAGTGACTGATTCTTCATATAATGTGGGAAACTTTCCTTTGATCTTCTCCCTTAGTAGAGGATGGAGTCCGGCTAGAAAACAATCTTTCTTAAGGCAATCAGGTACTCTTTCTCCCTCGACTAAAGAGGCTGTCCATTTATCCCACAATTTTATAAACATGCCTTCATAGGTTTGGTATTTCCCTGCTACGGTTTGGCGAAGATCTAAGAGTTGTCTCCAAACATCTTCAGGTGGCTCTGTATCTTGGTACTTGTGCATGAATGCGGTCTTGAGATCCTCCCAATTACCCCTTGTAGCCTTTGGGAGAGCTTGATACCACACTCGAGCATCACCCTTTAGAACTAAAGAGAAGGCCCGTACTTTGGTTGCTTCATCATCCCGACCTGTGACTAGGAAGGCCATTTTCAAGTCATCCAAAAAGTCTAGAGCTTTCTCCGCTTTGTGCCCAAAAAAACTTGGAAATGCCATGTTGCCTTAGTAGAGTATGAAGATGAAAACGTCTAGACTTAAGTTGTATTTTATAAGGGGAAGGTTGAATGGGTTCACAGATGCATTGATTTCAGCAAGACGTCTAGGCCCCAGTATGCTTCTAATAATGCCTTGGAATCTAAGCTTTGTGCTAGCTACAATATGCACAGTTTGCATAGCAAGTGGACGGATAGGTCCATACAACTCGTTCTAATTCATGAGAAACTATTATAATAGGATAAAGACATGTACATTGAAGGATGCATTGTAGTCTAGCATTGGGAAGATTATAGGTTCTTGTGATACAAGAATCTCCCTTAATCTTTTAGCCCCAAAGTACATGACAAGACGCTGCTGGAAGAAAATCTTCCTACTGATGCATACATTAACTCGGATGTTTTGTACAAAGTGGAAGGTGTAGAAATTCGGGCCATTGTTACTATTCATGAGTGGAGACTACTTAAGGGAGTAGAGGGAATGCACTTTTTTGAATTATGAAGGATTTTTCCTAGAGTTGGTTTTTTTTGGAACCCACCAACTTTGCTATACGGAGAATTTGCTCACTAGTGATTGTTCTTGCCTTGGTATGTCCATCCTCGGCGACGTATATTTCATAAGGTGTGATGGCCACCTTTTCAACCACACCCAACCTTCGAGCTAACAACAGTTGAAGGTAGTCTCTATACTTTGCACTTCTACAAAACTCCACACCGTTCATGCATAATTGTCCTCCTTTGATATGGATTAGACCAGAGAGAGAGAGGGATTTGATGATTTGGAGACGAGGACCTCTCGGAAGGGCCTTCACTTTGTTTGCAAAACACTCACCACAATTATGAGAACCTAGCAATTGATGGCAACATAATTTTTTCGCTTGTGAGATAATGAAATTTATAAAGTGAACATCTTTTACCTGTATGCGTGCCGTCATCCGATAGGCATACTTTCTTTCTTGAGCTTCTTTAGGAGACAATTTTGGGAGTCGTGGACTTCGACCAGCTTCAAAAATAGTTGGTGAAGGCGTTGAGGAAGAGCCACTTGGGGAACTTGTTGTAGAGGATGCACCACCATGTGTTGTATCATTCCATATAAGGAGGTAGAGATTTGTAGTTGAGAATGTCCTCAGCGAGGGCACAAAAAATGAAGGCTGAAATGATGAACGGGTTGCCTCTTACCCATCCAACCTCCAATCCTCACTAAGAGAACTAAAGAGGGGCACCACCTAGCCAAAGGGAGGATGGGCTAGGATATCCCTTTTCTCAAAGAGAATCAAGAGAACCAAGACACAAATTTACAAGAGAGAACATATGTACTAGACACCATATTGGAATATAAGAGAGAGAGATGAGAGGAGAGAGAGATGAGAGGAGAGAGAGACAAGAGGAGAAGAGGTAGAAGAAGCTTGCCATTATGCTACATGGAATGAGAAGATGAGAAGAGAGGGAGATAATAGGAGAAGAGGTAGAGGAAGCTTGCCATTATGCTACATAATAAAAGAACTCACTCATAGCTTACCTCAAAGAGATGAGGATATTCTAGAGTGCTCTCATGGACTTGTCATTGTCCTCTCTCCCTCTTTTCTCAAAGAGAATCAAGAGAACCAAGACACAAATTTACAAGAGAAAATATATGTACTAGACACCATATTGGAATACAAGAGAGAGAGATGAGAGGAGAGGGAGACAAGAGGAGAAGAGGTAGAAGAAGCTTGCCATTATGCTACATAATAAAAGAACTCACTCATAGCTCACCTCAAAGAGATGAGGGTATTCTAGAGTGCTCTCATGGACTTGTCATTGTTCTTCTCTCTCCCCCTTCTTCATTCTCCATGGGCTCTTTATATAGCCTCCATGAGGGATTGGATTAAGCTAATCTTATTGATTAACATAATCCTAGATGATGTATAGCATCTTTGAAAATATGGAGCATAGTGGATGGGACAAGTTCCCACTTTGGTTATCATGCAAGAAGCCAAGGGTGGTGGTAGACAAAATAGAGAAATGGAGCTAGATTAGAAGAGGTGGGTGCCCAAAGCACATTATTATAATATATTTACAAGAAGGATAGAGTGGAAAGTTGGTGTGGTGAAAGAGAGAAGAAAATTGCATGTAGCCAGCAGTCTGCGCCTTCGTAACTTCAAATCCGTGAGGAATTTGAAAAAAGTTTCTTCTGCAACTTTGTAGACCAGGTCGAAACCGATTAGGCATAGTGAGAATTTTCTTGAAATTTGCTTTTTCTTGGGATTTATTGAGATTATTAAAAACGGCTTCTAAAAGCTGCTTTGACTTTAGTCCCCCATATGTATATAAATACATATAAGCATGTGACAAAAGGGGTCCATGCTTGTAAGCTTTTGTGCAATATCCAAATGACACCATGATGTGGATATTGACTTGTGTGCTAGGGTGAGGTGTCCTCTAATGATGGTGATAGATTCCAAATCTTAGTGATGCAGACGGGGCCCATGTGTAGTTGGAGGCTAGTCCTTTGAAAAATCTATGCATTCACTCAACTCCTAGGTGTAATCCATTTTCATCTTCACTAAGATAACCATCCCTTTTACCCTTTACATTGACATGCATTCTAAGAACTTGTTCCCCCATTTGCTAGAGTTATCATAATCGAGAAGCAATGTAGCATACCTAGTGCTTGAAGAGTAAACCCAAAGTGATATGGTAAGCTCTTGATAGGGGCTTTGGCCAAATTTTGTGGTAATAATCCGGGTTGTAAAAAACCCGGATCACTGTTTATAACAACATAAAACTCTATTCTAGGTCAATCCAAATTTGTCCAACAAACTCACTCATTAGCTCCTCTTGAGATAAGCAACAACCAAGCATACATGAAAATAAGCTTCTTGTACATAACCTAGAAGCACTTAGAAGTAGTCTTGATTTTATTATGGTGGTTATTCACTACTCTAGATAGCATATATGCCCAGTTCTTGCCTATGAGATCAAGCCATAAACTCCTCCAAAACCTCCTATAGTGCTTGTTCCTTCTTATGTTTGATGTCTTTTCTTTTCTTATTCAAGCCTTCCTTGTTCATACATAAGCTTTTGTTTTTATCAAAATTTAAATTCACCCATAAGGCTTCATTAAGAGTACTACTACTTACCTCCTAAATTCCCAAATCTTGATCACAAGTAGACTTTACTTATCTCCAAGTTACAGCATGAGTTATAACTTTTTCTCTTCAGGAGAAGACAAATTTTCATGCACAAGTAAGCCATTATAGTAGGCCAACTTCTTGGAAAGCCTATCACACCATGACCTGTATGCATACATTTGAAGTCTTTGGGATTAAAGTGAGAAATAAGGGATCCCCATGGTTTTAAATTTGTAGATAGATGGGTAAATGTTTGGTTGATCAATAGCAAAGATTCTAGGAAATTCGGTGAATATCAAGAGAAAACCCTATTTTTGAGTTGCTTCTAGCTAAATGTAGGCCAAAATATGTAAAGTTTTGTATATATAAGATATTTTTTTAGTTTTCAAGTTTAACAAAATATCCAAAAAACCAAAAAAACCTCTTAAAAATAGTCTTTATGATAGAATTCATCCCTAGTTTTTACCCTATTTGGGATACAAATTTTCTTCTGCTTTTATATCCTAGATAAAATATCATATGATAACATGGTATCAAAGTGTAAGTTTTAGTATGCTTCATCATCATTGAATACAATGTTAAGTTAGTATATATTTATATTTAAGTGATATAAAAAAATACATTAACTTGAAAGATGAGTTCTTGTGGAGAATGGATTAATGTTTGGATATTTTCTAGGGTTTCTATGAGACTGTACCAATGATCTTCTATCAAGTTTGAGATTGTACCAATGATCTTCTACGTGTTGCCAAATGCCAAAGACTTAGGCACGGAGTTGCTGCTAGGGCGAACCTTCAAAAAGCAAACTCATTGCAATGTTGATTATGAGTTGTAGCGTATCCACCTTGCCATAGGCAACGTTTGCATTGTTACAGTTTTCAGTAAGGGCTGCGCGACCTCATCACAGTCCGTAAGGCCACTCGTAGAAGTATTAACAACCAAATCTAAGGAGGGGGTAGTGCTAGGCCACCACCCACCAATTCTCAAGAACCGCTGCTCATAGCAGCAAAAGCTAAGGCCCAATAGCCTAGGTTTCAATGGAAGCCTAAATAGCCGCAACCGTCGCCTAGGAGTTGACGCATACATCCTCATAAGACCCGAAACTCTAAACCTAGAAAACCAAGGCGCTGTCACAAAAATCAACGCATGATCAAGCAAAGATGGGTCCCTAAATCCCTCTTGCATGCGTAAGGCTATTATGAGGGAAATCCCTGGATATGGATCCCTAAATCCCACATAGCCAAAGGCACCACTCGTACGCCGCCCTTAAGCTTGATCACCCCAAGTCCCATAGAACCTCAAAACCATAAGTCATAGCACCATCCATCAAGCTTATCCATGCACATGCCCAAGAGATTCGAACAAGTCTAGCTTTGAGCTAGCTCTGAGCACATGCCACTTTTAAAGAGCTAGCTCTAAGCTACGACCGCTTGGACTTAGGCCTGTTGCCCAAACCCTTTGCAACCAAAGTTCGTTCAATGCCTTGTTCTTGGGAGACATTTGAACTTGCCTTCGCAAAAGCAGCTAACTCCGCTGCTGAATTTCTCAACAGCAAGATCTCCAAAGAGCAAGCCCTCAAACAACGCCTCATCACGTCATATGATCAGTGAACCACTTTTGCCATCAACACTGACCAAGAAATTGCAGAATTATCAAAACTTGCTGATACTTAATCCCCGTTCTTGAGGCACTGGTACACTCTTAGGTTGCAATGGGAAGTTGAAGGGTGCCAAGCCATGACAAACATTGAGCAGCACCACACAATCAAAACAGTGGAGTACGACTCCACTTACGTCGCGCCAACCTTGTATAGAGTGTTAACCACTCTTCGTGGGATGACCCATGGAAGAGCACATCAAAGGAATCCCTTACCTTGATCGCCTATTGACTGAGGAAGAGTTATATATTGCTAGCCACGTGGCTTTCGGTGACTTTCTAACATATGTCTCACTTACATCACACATGTGGGCATTCAATCTTTTGATCTAGACCGCGAAGCTCAATTAGAGTACAACCCCAATTTCTACACTTGATTCCTACGCCGCTAACTCCTAGACCCATTGTAGAATGCCCTTGACCTCCTAACCTTCAATCCTAGAAAGGATTCTTCTCGAGCTAGAAGGGGAGGGGGGTGAGGTGAATCAAATTAAAACCAAGGAAAATCAAGCAAAACGCATAAATAGGTAAACAACGAGCGAGGTAAGAAAAATGGCACGAGAACTTTGAAATAAAGGGCAAAAAGTTAAAGTCTGAAGGAAAGATTCTATATTGGATTGTATTTTAATGCTTTCATTCAATAAATATATAGAGTCTTTCTTTTCCAACAAATAATGATTTTTTCAGCAAATTATTATTTTAAAAGCACTAATGGAAACTTGGGATCATGATAGGAACAAAATATGTCACAGCAAGACTGCACCCACCGACATCCGTTCACGAAGGAGGAAAGAACGCAATACCGCATCACCCTTGAAAACCGCGCCTACAACTAGCTCAAGTTCCGAACCATTCATAACATAGAGGGTGTGTGGCCAAGGAGGAAGCGGACAAGAGAGTCACCGAGCAGTGCAACCTCACCAAGTACCTTGAGAAATTTTTGCAAGAGCCTGACCACACAAAGTGTGTGGAGTTTCTCAGGACACACGACCCTGACCAGGAGTGCTACACTGTGACGGTGGAAAGGGGAGAAAATGCTAAACAGGTGCAAGTTCACTTAAACCTACCCTTGGTGGAGAAGGCATTGAGATTGGAGCCGAAGATAGAGAAAAAGCATAAGAGGGATGTTTATGCCATGCTGAAAATGACAAGGGAGGATGTGCTAACTAATGACGGCATCAACATCCAAGACATTCCTAATGCAAAAGCTAGACTACAAGTAAAGCTAGTGCACGCGCTCTTCTCCAGCTAGTGCTATAACTCCTTAATGCATCAAATCAGCATGCCTTTGCTAGAGAATGTAGCAGCTTACACCTTGGATGAAGTCTACTGCAACGGATATGTACACAAAACCATTGACCAAGCGGCTAAAGCACTAGCTTTAGGAAGTACACCAGCAAGTGGGGAGTCCCCCAGCTTCCAAGGCCACAGAAAGAAAGAATGCCTCGTCTAAGGCCTCATTCGTTAGCTATGGAAGCATTTTGTGTGCGCTCATCTAGGAGGCAGTGAAGGAGACACAAGGTGCAGAAGAAGGAGAAGGAGAACCGCCTTTGATAGGTCACCCCCTCACCAAGACCAAGAGAGGTCCAGTGATAGGACCGACAATGATGAGGAAGGACATGAATAAGAAGAACAATCGGGCAAAAAGTAGGCCAAGAAACCCAAGAATAAGATGACACAAAAGAAAAAGAAGCAGGATGAAGGCCGCAAGAAGGAGAAAGAGGATTTGGAGATGGTAAAAAGAGAATCCCTCAAGGAGGACAAGGAGAGGGAGAAGAAGAAGAAACAGGAAGAAGAAAAGGAAAAGGAAGAAGTCAACAAGGCTAAAAAGGTGTCAAAACAGGAGGCCAAGGAGAGAAAAAGGAAAGAAAAGGAAGAAAAAGAGAAATTGGAGGAAGAGTGCAGGAAAATTAAAGAAGAAAGGCAAAGAAGAGTTGTTGAGGAAGAAGAGGAACTGAGAAGGAAGGCGGAGGAGGACTTGACCGAAGCTACATGCCAGTCAATCGAGCAGTAGAGCAATGCTGATGATCTGGGAGCCTTGAGCCTACTGAGGGAAGAAGGGCCTGGTTCCAACACCATGCAGCTACCAGAAATCACACCGCCCGTTGTCCTTGAAGGCAAAGGCAAGGCCCTTATCCACCCTATCCCTACCCTCGTGGTGCCTCCCACTGAGCCAACCACCCTCACCCCTAGCATCCCCACTAGCGCAAATGTCTCCAACTTTGTGGCATGGATGCAGTATTTTATTAATAAAGAAATGGCCCAGCGAAAAGTACAGAGACCACGACCATGGGGCAAAAGAGACCAGCCACAGATACTGAGTTGAGACAAGACCAAAAATGTCAAAAAGTGGAGGCCTCGACCACTCTAATCCACACAATAGTGACGCCACCAGCCAATTACGATGAGTACTTCGACGAGTTGATCTCCCAACTGGAGAAGGCTAGGGAGAAAAAGAAGATAGCTGTGGCTGAGTTGATGGCGGAAAAAAAGTGAGTAGCTGCATTCCAGCTCGAAAAGACCTACATAATAGCCATGCAGCAAAGAGAGATCTCTGATCTCAAACAGGAATTGAAGGCCAAGGAGGACATGGAGAAGAGCTACAAGCAGTGGCTAGAGGATGAAAATCAGGAATTGGTGCAGATGCAGAGAGAGTATAAGCTCCTCCTGATGCAACATGTGGAATTGGAGGCAAAAACTGTCAACATTGAGCAAATGATGGAGGAATTGAATGCCAAAGAAGAAAAGAGAAAGCAGGAGATGGAGCAGCAACAAAAGGAGATCAAGTCCATGATCGATCAACTACACTTGGGAAAGAAAGAGCAAGAGAACATGAGCAGGGAAGTGAAAGACGAAGAGTAGAAGCTCGTAACCCTGGTACATAAGCATGGAGAGAGCATGGAAGAGATGAACAAGAGAGCAGAGGAATGGGCAGTGCAAAATGAAAAAAGGGTGAAGACATTGGCATGGCGCCTCGCTCTGGTAGAGAAAGAAAAGATACTCATAGAGAGCAAAGAAGAAGCCACCTAGACAGCCTTCAGTGCCTAGCAAAAGGCCTTTATTAACACACTAATGGACACCACCTGCCGAGAAGAAGGAGAGTCATTGGAAGTGGTATAGAAAAAACTCAGTATTTCATACAAAGCTCTGCATGCAGGGCTGCAGATGCCACCCCAACTTGTGGAGGTTAGGATGAGCCTAGAAGAGCAATAAAAGTACCTGCTACTACTGGCCAGCCTAACCCCTAAGGAAATTGATGCAATGGTCTTTGAAGAAGGAGCAGAACAAGGAGACCGGCAGTAGGGGAAGGAGGCTGAGCTTGAATTCGATATGGGGAGATTCAGAGAAGAGGTGATCCCACAACCCCCCTCGCCTCATTCCGAAGAGCAACAATAGGTTGATCCATCTACGGAGAGACAAGCTGCGCTCACGGAAAGATGGAGAAAGTTAATCGAAGAAACGAGGAAGCAACTAAGGGCCAAGTCAGTCATGTAGCCATCCGCACCCCTCCCACTATGCCCTGATGACATTCCCACTGCTGGATTTCACGCAAAGCTAGTAGTTTGGGAGTAGCAGGAAAGAGAAAAAGACCCATTCACATTCAGCTTCCTCATGCCCACTACCGCTCAAGGTGATGGAGGAGGTGATCTTGATTGGTAGCCGACTAGGACATAAGTGGTTGGAGAAAAGGGAGAAGACCCCCACTCTTTGGGGAAATGAAGAAGCTGAGTTTTGATAAAACAAAGTGTTTGAAGTACCACATACCGTACAGGGATATAACTACAAACTCCTATGAAGGAGGCGGGTGTGCGACATTAGCATGCTCGCCTAGATGGCTTTTTGCAACACCCTGCCCTACAAGAGGAACAACCCCACGTTCATGGTGTACCCTCATAGGGTAGGTGTGGATATTGATGCCACCCTTCATGGGTGTTATGATTTTCCTATCATCTACAACTCTAATGTTTTCTCCTTCGAATATGCCCTCCTCTTCAACTCAGAAAGCTTGGATGACTCCATGACATGTTTCCTCGCGAATTTCTCTTCATGCCCCGATCCATCTTTCATAACTACATGTAATTATCTTAGGTTACTTAAATTATTACTTAAGGAAGACTCGACTCCACAAGAACGTGGCCTGCCTCCCCTCTTCTTTGACCCTAACGCCATTGATGGCTGTGCCATGGCGAGTCTAATGATGAGGGCTAGCGTCCTCCCCTATTTTTTCCTAGCTCTCCTGGAAGACATGAATGACAACTAGTTCGCTAGATGCAATCATCCTTTCCTCTCCACCACCTCCCTCCACGTCCGCATGAATCTGAAAGGATACATGCAAAGCTATCAATTTTTTAGCAAATCCATCCGACCCCCTTCTCCGCCTAATTCAGACAATGAGAATTAGGCACTGGCTATCATTCTACTAGTGTAATACTATTATTTTTATAAAAAAAAGAAGAAGAAGAAAGAAAGAAAAAGAAAAGCATGAAAGGAAAAGCAAGAAGAACATTACACACGGAATGGACAAAACAACTCACTTGTAGAAGCACTTAGCACCACATAAAGCACGATCACTACACCTAGGGGTCTGCAAGTTAGGCTTGCTTGGTGGCTTTGGTCGGTTGGCTCTCGTCTCAGAGGGGAATAATGTTAACCCCAAGTCAAGAAGACAGAAAAATGAATGAAAATTTGGAAAAATGATGGAAAAAGAGCAAAGACATGCAGGCGACCTCTAAAACTAAGATGGGGCCAAAAGCGTAAATTTAAATAAAAGGTGCCTCACAAAACTCCAAAAACTTGTGTAAAAGAATGTTAGGCTCCCTCCTGTGCCAATTGTAAAATATTAGACAGGTGTAGACTAGAGGCATAAGGCTAGAAGAGGAAATATAGAAAGGACCTTGCCACAACGGCTGGTCATGTAAAAAAGGGATGGGTGCCCATGGGATTTTAGGGCTTGTATATAAAGTTCAAAAAGTAAATGGAAGCTCATTTTCGGTGTGTGGCTAACAAGAGTTCTCTTCTTCTCTTCTCCTTGCTTATGTGTGCTATTGAGAGAGGGAGTGTGAGAGAGTGACTGTGTGGAAGTGAGGGATCAAGAGGGTGAAGCTCCTCACCATCTCATTTTCTCTTGTTCTCTTCTCTTCTCTTCTCTTTTCTTGCGCGCGCGGCTATGGTGGATGGAGCTTGGAGATGGAGGAGGCTTGAGGATACTTAAGCTAGCATCTAGAATCGTGGAGAGAGGAGGCAACTCATATTGGCATCAAGGTAAGCTCACTACACTTGTAGGATCGATGGCACGTCGGCTAGGTGAGAGATAGCCATTAGAGCTTGCTTGAAACACTTGAAACAATAAGCGGTCCATGGGTCTTGGCAGTTGAGCATGTGCTCCCTCCACATTGATTATGTTTGTACATTTGTATATAGGCGATCAAGTTTTTCCCTTGTGCTCCCCATGGGTTTTTTCATATGTAGCTAGAGAACCTTGTTTGAGTGGGGGTGTCGAAGCTATATATAGCTTAGCCTATCTAGACTAGGTCTCACCTATATATATGTAGATTGTGATCAATATAAAATAGTCTTTGGGGGTGTATGTGGTGTATCTCTTCTCTCTCTCTCTCTCTCTCTCTCTCTCTCTCTCTCTCTCTCTCTCTCTCTCGCATCTCTACATATCTTCTCTCTCCACATCTCAACAATAGGTAGACACATCCCTTAGGGAGAGCACAAGTTGGCTTACATGACTTTTCTAGGTGAGATGGACTGAAGACCCATCAACATTAGTGGCCTCTGCATCCTCATCCTTCAATATTTCATTTCTCTTATCTACCATGCAATTAGTGGTTCTTCATGTAGACTTCATCTTCTAGCAGTTACCACATCTTTTTGGGCATTATCTAGAGCACCTGCAAAAGCATCATCTTCTTTTGAATCAATTCTTCACATTAGCAAGCATATCACTCTCATCATCCACAAATCTTCATTAGCAACACTTATTTCTCTCAAGTAGTATTACTTCATTAGGACTGTTCCTAGCATTTCCCCCCTATTTTTGATGTGACTGATAATATTTTGTGAAGGCTAATGTCAAAGAAGATCATAAAGTGTAAGTGTTGATTACTATCTTTTAGAAGGATTATAATTTTGTGGAGCTTCATTATATTATTTTTTAGACTTTTTATTATGGTTATACTCATGGACACCAAATTATCATGGATGTATTATTTTGTGAGAGCGAGCTCACTCCTATACATTGTATTTATCATTCGCAGTTGGATTTGTGGCACTCGCAAGTGTTGTATGGGTTGCACACATGTATTTGTGATTAGGTTAGCATAGGCTTGGCCTATTTAGACTAATGTACAAGCATACTATGACTGGCCTAGATCCCACAAAAGAAATAGGACTCCCAAAAGAGAGTGCAAACCCTAATTCATAGTGATGGAAACTCTAAAACACAAAACGGGTGTAAACCCTAATTCATAGGGATGCAAATCCTAAAACACTAAGTGGGATGAAAACCCTCATCCTAAAATAGTGCACTGTCCTAGAGAGGTGACCTAACCCTAACCCTAATTTATATGTGTATAAGGGTGGGAGGTCTCAGTTGTATTTACCCTTTTGGTGTATCCATGCTACAGAAGCTCTATTAGTGCAACTATTGAAGCTTTTTATTAACTTCTTCTACTCTATCATCTTTTCTCCATTATTGAGGGTGAATGAGAGAGAGAGAGAGAGAGGTATATTGATCAAGGGACTAAGGAAAGGTGAAGCTCTTTGTCATCTTCGTGCTTTTCTCTTCTTCTCTACTATCTTCTTAACTTGTTGGTGTGCTTAGTGGTTGATACAAAGGAGTGATGGTATTGGATTGTGTTTCTTGGATTGTGGAACTATCTTCTAGCCTTCAAGCTTTTGGACGACAATGTGGAAAGGTAGGTTGGTGAGTTTACTACACCTCGAAGATAGTCTTGTGTTCTTGCTTTCTTGGTTTAGAGAGAAGGATGCATGGTTAGTTAGAGTGGAATGCCGAGAGACAAGGTGAGAAATTTTCATTGAAGTGAATTGCAGCTTCTCAAATAATAAAAGTCTGTCCAAAGTCCAGACTATTGGTGCGTTTGGCTCAACAAAACCTTAATATTAAAATGCTTGTTAATATGTCGAATTTCAAATTTTTATAGCTGCTTATAAATTGAACCCTTTATCTTGAACAACCAATTTATTAAAAATTATTTGTTAACTTTCCAAGTATTTTTAGCTTTCATAATAACTAAGATAGTATGATCCCCCTTTGCCATTGCCTTTCTATATCCCAACTAAATACATAATTTTGAACCAACATATAAAGTTGCATATTCAGCCTCATTATTGCTTTGTATTTCCTTGCTTTCCTAACTTGCTAAAAAAAAAGCCTTGACCTTTAGCATTGGAAAGGGAAAATCCAAAATCCCTCTTTTTTAGCATTCTTCTATAGCTTCCATAAAAAACAAAGTGGCATCTTTATCCCTCATTTTGTCACGAATTCAAGGATGTAGGATCAAATTTCATTTTATAACACTTGAACTTTTAGCATGCAGTTTATAGATCAAAATTTCAACTGAATTAGGTCATATAGTATCCTCTTTCAAACAAGTAAATTCAAATATCTATAAAACCAATTTCCATTTTGTTACCATGGCATTTTCAGTAGAGTGAAAAACTTGCAGTTACAAGGAACTACTAAGTACTACAAATGGTTTTTTAATAAAGAAGGATTTCCATATTTTAATTGTGTAAACTAGCTCTTTGATACTAATAGCTATTCTTCCATCCAAGAATTTTCAATTACTCCAATTTGCTTATGTAAACATAGGTTGCAAGTAAGACATTTCTCCTCTTTTTGCTTCAAAATAGGTTTGAAAGTATTCTTTCCAACACTAATGCAAATGAAAAAAGGTTCATCCCAATTTGGAGGCATAAGAACTGCTAATGTGTTCACCTTCTTCTTTATCTATAGAAATGCATCCACTTCAATTTGTGTCTAAACTAAAGGATTCTTTTGAATTGCTTTATGTAAAGATACAGATATTCAACTAGCATATGAAAAGACATTGACACCTCACTTTCTGAATAAAGCTCATCGTCAATACTTTTTGGAGATTCCACAAGAAGGCCTCAAATTTATTAGATTTTGGTGAAAGTTCGTTGGTAGATACTTCATGACCCAAGAGTATCACTGTACCCCTTCCTATCTTGCATTTTTAAGGATTTAGTTGTGATTCATCTTGATCCAATTTGTAGAAAACCTTATCAAGAATTTCAACATGCAAAACATTAGAGATGTATATGCAAATGCCATCTATAAACACTCACAAGGATTTCCCGATAAATAAGAGAAAATACCCAATGAACCCATCTTTCAAAGCTAGCATATGGATTCATAAAACCAAACGGCATTACCCAATAATAAAAACATCCCCAAGGAGTAACGAGCGATATCTTTTTGAGTTCCTCCTCTACTATTCTTATTTGGAAGTATGAAAAATATCTATCACATACATGAAGCTCATGACTTGCTACTTGATCCAAAATCTCATCCTAAAATTGGAGAGGATAGTAATCCCTTTTGGTCACAACATTAAGAGGCTTAAAATCAACACATATTCTCCATTTTCCATTCTTCTTTGGTGTGATTACAATAGGAGATATTTATTCTACATCGTCAACAGGGTAAATAAACCTTGCATCCAACAATTTTTAAGCTTTAGCTCTATTTTCTTGAATGATACCAAGTCCCCTTAGCTCTTCTAACCTACTAGTTTATATTCTTCTTTTAATTTGATGTGATCCACAATGCTATTAGTACTCCTCATCTCAAAATACTTATTAGTAAATAACTTTGGATAATTTTAAAGGATGGCTGAGTATTTAGCTATTTCACCTTTAGTCAAATAATCTCCTATCATGCTCACTAGCTTAGGTAGCCCAATATTCATTTCCTATTGTTAGTTATGCATTTCTTGTTATAGGTTATGCATTTTCGATGCAAGATTTACTACTTTTTGCACTTCTTTTGGACCTTAAATTCACAATCCAAAAAAGGTCAACATCTCTAGAAAGTAAATTGGCTTCCATTCTCTATCTTCTTTATCAATGCTAGAACTTTTTGAGTCGTTAGTCTTATGTCTTTTAACATCACTTTCACGTCCACCTTGAATGATAGATCCTATTTTAATACCAAGAATCACCCTCTTATGAGTAGTTTTTCCCAAATAGAGTTTAGATTGACCTATATACAAGACCCATCTAGATCTCATGCTAATTATGGTCACCCCAAAATGAGAGGATATGGCCCTAGCTTTGCAAGCATAACATGAAAGTCCAAACATACCCTCTAGCCTCCAATATTGATCTCCAAGTTTTAATAACTCCCAAAACACTTTACCTTTGAGTTGTAGGCCATTTTAATCTTAAACATTGACTTCCATGTTATTTTAAGATGCATTTATAGCATTGCCTCTTTAGTGGTTACATAGACTTGTGCACCACTATAGTTGTATATATAGCCTTCGACAACAGCATACAAACATTTTAATGTTGAACATTATGTATTGTATTAGTAAGTATGTACATCCTTACAAAACAGAAGAGTTATAGGTGGATGAACATAGTAAGCTAAAACTATACTATGCTAAAGGCTAATTAAAATGTGGTGAAAGTGAAGGACCTTGCTTAATACTTGTTGGTGGTATTCTTTATAATTACCATGATGATGTGCCAACTCATGCTCTTGTGCAACAGAGTCCATGATAGCTTGATCCTCCATGTTCATGCATAGTAGATATTGCTTCTTCTGTAGATGCTTCACGGATTGGATGGCACTCCCCTCTTTTTCTACCTCAGAATCTATGTGTCAAAGAAAATGTATAGTGTAGTGATAATCAAGATGAAATTTACCTTTATATAAAGTGTCACTACATTGTAGCTATATATTTAAAAAAATGATGCCTTGATGTCTTGAATTTTTTTTTTAACATCTTCATGCCCATCCTCTTTCTTTCTTTGTTGCACTTGATCCTCTTTACCATTTTTGTCACCAATTCATATATCATCAAGTTAGGAAGCTCCTTGAAGATGTCAACCATCTTCATATGCTCCATTGATTCCATGGGAGGGACATTGGTAATGTGTAAGTACAAAGTTCCATTGGTCGAGGAGGATGGAATGGACTGCCCCACCGAGCTTCTACATTCATAGCTTCATTAAGGGAATGATTAGAAAGAGGGTCGTAGCTTCCTAGGTTAATATGAAGCAAAGTGAATGAAAAGTGGAGTATCATGAAAATGGGTCATCGTGATAGGATTTTAAAACCCTTGCTTGTTTTTTCAACCAATTATTATTATTCTTCTTTTAAATGCAAAAGTTATATATACTAATTTTGCAAAAAAAAAGTACTTTCTAAAAGGCAAATGGACTACCCCAATAACTCATGCCCGTCCACCTTGTCATTCAGAAACAACATTTCCTCTCTCCCTCTCCCTTCCTCTCTCCATTTCTCTCTCTCTCTCTCACTCTCTTTATTTTCTCTCTCCCTCCCTCCTCGCCCTTTATCTCTAGCTCTATTTTGTGAAAATGTCGAATCTAGAGCATGGTAGGAGCTATGGAGGTTGGAAGATGAACACTCAATTCATGTTGACATGGACAATGAGTAGAAAATTGTTACACAAGTGAATTAGGTTCCAAGATGGAAGCTTGGACTCATAAATATAGGCAATCTTACCAAAGTAATGACATATAATTCAATCCTTGTTGTTGGTGCTAAGTCCTCGACCACGGCCTCTTGCTCCATAAGTGCCCTTGGTGTACAAGAGACTGTTGTTGGAGGTGTGTTCCTTTGCATCCTTTCTTTTAACTTTGCTTTCTCCATCAAGTAGTGAGTGCTCAATATTTTAAGTGAGACTCTTGTGAGAGCGGAGTTTTGAGCCCGGGATGTGCCTACAATTTGCTTAAAAATCCAGAATTTAGGGAAAAAATATTCGACATCAAAGGCGGCGGCTGCAGCTAGGACGATTTTAAGCACCAAGTGAAAGACGATTTTTAAAAGGCGCCCGAGTGACACTTGTGGATTTTTGATAATTTTTTTGACTGTTGTGCGGGATGCCAAGAGCTGCAGTCAGTGTGGGATGCCAAGACGGACGCACAAGATTTTTCGGAGGTCGAAACAGAGTCCGGACACGGAAGAGGCCAAAAATTGGCCAAGATTTTAAAAGGTGGACAAAAAACTTAGGCCAAAGGGGGGGTGCCTTTTGGGACTTTAACCCCCCCCCCAAATTTTCCACAAATGGCGGCAATATGTCGTGAAGGAGATGGCGCCGAAAATCCCCCCCCCCCCACAAATCATGAATGGAGGCTACAAGTACCCCATGGAACCAAGATTGCCCGTCAACTTCTCCCTCTTTTTTGATTCTATCACTGGTCCTCGCATGAGATATGGCTGTCTGGATGAAGAGATTAGAATCTAGTCTTTCTCTCTCCTCCCTCTCGCTCCTCTCTATGGACTATTCATGCGCACTATCTTGAAGGAGGAATCGAGAAGGAGATTGAAGAAAATGGTGATGGAGATTGATGGAGAAGCTGAAGATTGATGTGTAGCATTGGATTGAGAGCAATGGAGGCTCCGTCTGCTGTTCATGTAGTCATATAATGTGTCTTAGGTTTCATAAAAACAAGGCATGACCATTTTTATGAAGGAAAATTAAGTTTTTTTATAGTTTATGATGGTAATGATGTTCTTATTGGATGAAAATTTGTTTGAGTGCTGGTTGCATCATGATTAATTGTTGTTTATCAGAAAATTTTGATTTTGCAATGATTTACATGTGCTATTTAATTCCCGTAAACCCGAAATACAGTTTTTAAGCGGTAAAATGATAGTTTTGTCGTTTCGGGTGGGTGAAATGTGTTCCTATGGGAAAAAAATGAAAAATAAATTAAATGTTAATATAATGAAGTGATTGAAACAAGAAAAACCAAAAAATAGCATATTTTATTGCCAAATAATTTGAGAAAATAGAAAAAATAAGGAGAAAAATAGAAATACGCTTCACAAAAATAAGAAAAAATATAAGGATTGTTTGTGGATGTATGGTAGTGGCAAAGCATGAGGTTTAGCCTCAGTTTTCCCTATCTCTTTGTCAAAGTTTGTGATTATTGCTTCTCATACATTAAAACATGAAAAAATGAACCTCTAAACCTATGTAACGAAAGCAATATCTAATCATAGGGGGTTGGGATGTTTGAAAGGTGCGATTTGTGTGCTGATTATTGCTGATTTTCTTATGCATATCATGACATAGAGTTTTTTGTATTTTATTTAAGAGAATAGTAGCATAGGCATTGTCTCGGTGCTATCCTTACATCACCACAACGAGTTAATAAATGAGCATTGGAAAGCCTGGTTGTGCACGACACGTTTTTGATTGAAAATTATGTTTGAGCACTGTAGGATCATCCACTTTTGCATGTACATGACAACCATGGTATCAGAATACAAAGGACTAGATGCATAGTACATGTTTTCGCTTATGATAACCCATGCTTTAGTGTGGAAAGGCAACCTAAGCTGTAGGATAGACGTTCGTTTCTTGGGGGGATTATTTGGTAAGGACACATGGTATCTCCTGGAGTATGTTCAAAATGAAAGAGCAGAGTTTGTTCATTTATTCTATATGTTGAGCAGCGCATCAAGGGGCCAATCTCTGCGATGTAGGAGAGCTGCAGTGGGGCTGCGATGATTCCATCAAGAGATTGCCTCCCATTTATGTGATTATCGTGGCATTTATTGCTAATGTGTATGGGTTCTCCCTTGTGGATTTTATAGAAAGGGAAACGTTGGACTACAAAACTATGAATGCATAGATTAGGCTGGACAGTTCATCCTTTAGCAACAGATAGATGCTCCTGGCCGGCGAGGCCGTGAGGGTGTGTTTGTCTGTTATGAGCATGAGGTCTGGCTAGTGCCATAGCCAATGCCGGCCTATTTGAGGTCCCATCAGTGGTGCATCTGGCAGGAGCCGCTGACAAGTGGTGGTTCTTGAATCTAGGATTTTTAGGGACCAAAAATTTGGTTATGTCCTCTGACAAGGACCGTCAAGCTGAAATACAAAAAACAGAACGTGCTAATTGGGCTAGACGGTAGTTGGAGATTGTAAGTCGCTATTCTCCTCAAAGAAGTAGCCCGATACGCATAAGAGGCAGTAGTCTTAGTAACCCAACTATTGCACGTAGTACTTTAGGTGCAGAAGGAAGCGCAAGTTCTTCCTCTCTTCCACAAAGTCAACCCACTTCAAGTGGGGGTGTGATCCCATCAGTCTAAACTCCTATTGTCAATCCTATTGTCGTCATGGCACAACCCATTGCAATTCCTGCAGGGATGCTGGATCTACCAACTTTAGGAGTTTCTTTGCCAATTTTTAATGGGTTAGCCAAAGAAGATGCGGAGTTTCACATTTGTGAATTCCAAAGATTAATGTTTAATTACCGCATCCAAGATGAGGGACATCTTATGATGTTCTTTAACATGACACTATAAGGAAGGGCTGCAGTATGGTATCACAGCATAGGAACTGGAACCATAACCACAATCGACCAATTTTATGTAGCTTTTCGAGGATAATATGCCCCTGAAAGAGGTGGCCAATAGTGGTTGTGTGTTTTGAATGTAACATGCCAAGATCCCCATGAGAATGTGAAAGTCTATGCCAAGAAGCTTAAGGAAGTGTTTCCTAAGTTACAAACTTATATTCATTTTCCGCCAGGTGCCCAATTGCAATACTTCTTGTATGGATAGGATTTCAATATTCAGGTACAATTGAGCAGTGTGGCTTTGGTTGATATAGACACCACCATCACGCGGGCAGGAGTAGAGTCACGATTACAGACAGCCTACTCCTCTCGAATAAATCTTAATGTGGGTCTAGTACCTGGAGAAAATTTACCATTGATAAATGGAAGTCAAGGGATGCCTATGAATAACCCTAATAGGAGAGGAAGCATGGTTTAAAATGTACCTTTGCTGCCAGCTCCTCCCAGTGTGACTATGCCTCTGGGTAGTCAATTGGCTCCACCAAATGTTGGAGGCCAAGTTTCGAACCCTAATGTTGTTCCTGTGAGTCAACAACCAATGCCCAATCAAATTGTTAGGCCAATGGAACGACGAATAGACGATCAAGGCTATGAGTCGAGTGCCTCTAATGTCCTTGGCGAAGTTAAGGATATGATAAAGCACTACACCGACATGATTTTTGAAAAACATCGATAAATAGCTTTTGACGTTAATTTCCTGAAGAAGTAGTGGAATCTGATAGGGAGTTGACGCCCTGAAAAGGGTGGTCCCTCAAGATTCAACTGTAAGTGGTGTGGCGGAAAATATTTCCCTAGAAACTGTCCAAATGTTAAATGTGATATTTGTGGGAAGTCGGGCCACTTAGCTGCTACCTATTGGAGTAAGATTAGTTCCCTCTAACAAGGGAGTAAACAGTCAGGTCCAGTAAATCATAGAGCGCAAGGTAATAACCTCCAACAAAATGATGGACCAAGGCAAATATTGCAAAGAGGAAAGACCACTATAGAGGAGTTGCCACAAGGCAATGGAGTCAGCCTCATTGAGGCTATACGCATCAATGGCGCTGAAACCTCCAACCTACGAGCTGTGACAAGAGGCCAAAAGGCTAAAGAGGGTAATAGAGATAATGCAAAACGGGTTGAGAAAAACCCTAAGCAAGGGGATAAGGGGATGCAAGTCTTGAATCCTGGAATGGAAGGGGAACCTCTAAGGCCTGTTGACAAAAAAGTCAATCCTAAGAAGGATGAGGAAGTGCCAAGAAATAAGGAAAGAGCTAAAAGAGAAGCACCAAAGCCAGTCCCAAGACCAAAAGAAAGAATGGTTTGGCGAGAAAAGAGAGCTTTGGCTACCTATCATGATTTTGATTTAGCAAGTTCTCTTTGCAAAGTCAAACCGGATGTAAACCTCTTACAGTTGATTAAATTATCTCTAGGAGTACGCAAGGAATTCAAGAAGATCCTACGTATTGGGTATATTGTAGAACCTTTGAGCATAGCACGAGTAGGGGAAGATTGGTTTGATCATGCTGAAAAGAATTGCCCTAGGGTTCTAGCATACGTGGATGTAATATTAGTGGAGCATGCTATTGTAGACACTGGGTCCTCTGTCAATATCATGAGTTCAGAGTTGATGGAGAGGTTGGGTCTAGGAATCCAAAAAGATAGCTCCACCCTTCTTAGAATGGCTCATGATAGTCTAAGGAAACCAGAAGGTTGCCCTACTAAAGTCCATGTTACAGTTGCAAGTGTAGAATGCTTCCTAGACTTTAGGGTGATAAGATTTGCAGGACATCCTAGCGATCGAGTCTTGCTAGGCAGGCCTTGCATCTTACGAACAGACTGTCAAGTCAATATACCCGCCGATCGAGTGGTTCTAGGTAGAGGTGCTAATCGAGTAATAGTCGATGCTTACCCTAAGTCTCCTCAAAGTGAGAGAGCTCCTTTATCCTCTACTGAATTAGAGACAATAGATGATCCATCTGGTAGTGAGACATCATCCAGTGACGAATCTAAAGAGGGGTCCACTATAGAGGATATTTATCAGATAACTTTGAATGAGCTGATAGAGCCGCAAGATAGGATAAGAGACACGAATGTGATTAAGTTGGACCTTGGCATGCCAAATGATTCGTGGCCAATTAAATTAGGTTCCATGCTCAATTCAGTAGAAAGGGGGGACTATGTGTCCTTGATTCAAGAATTTCGCGACATCTTTGGTTGGAGTTATGATGAGCTGAGAGGCATTCCTCCCAGCCTGGCTGTTTATACTATTCCTGTAAAAGAAGGCAGTCGTCCTGTGCATTAGAAAGTAAGGCGTATGCCTTTTGAATTGAGGGACGGGCTGTTTGAGGAGTTGTAAAAGTTACAAAAAGCTGGGTTAATCTTCCTTGTACAACACACAGAATGGTGTTCACCAGTTGTCATCAGGAAGAAAAAAAACAACCAGATTCGACTATGTGTAGATTTTAGAGAGCTGAATAAGCAGAGGGTTAAGGATTACTACCTGTTGCCATTTATTGACTAGATTTTGGATCAATTAGCAAGAAGGAAAATATATTCGTTCATGGATTGCTTTGCAGGATACAACCACATGGCAATTGCAGAAGAGGATAAGCTGAAAACAACCTTTATTACTGTCTTTGGTACTTTTGCGTACCATGTGATGGCCTTTGGATTGTGCAATGCGCTTGGATCATGGCAACGAATAGCAGACAAGACCTTTGGTGACATCTTCCTAGATGAGTTGAAAGTATTTATTGATGACCTGGGGGCAACCACTGTAAGGGAAATGATGTTGATTATTTTAAGAAAGTGCTTTGAGTGCTACAAACAATTTTGTATCACTCTTAACCTAGGGAAGTGTGTCTTTGGAGTGCCTTATGGGCTATTGCTAGGCCATGTGGTCAGTTTAGTAGGGATCACAACTGACCCTGAAAAGATCAAGGTTATAGTCGCTATGAGTCCACCACACACTCAGAAAGAGGTACATAGCTTTTTGTCATCGGTAGGGTACTATCAAAGGTTTATAAATGCCTTGGCAGAAAGGACGTTGCCACTAACAAACTTATTATCCTTTAGCTGTCTATTTGTATGGAGTGACCCTTGTAAGGTAGCTTTCAAGGATGTGAAACATGAGGTAGTAAAAGCACCAGTTTTAAAAGCATCTAAAAGAGGCGAGGTATTTTACATATTTTCAGCAGCCACCATGCATAGTATCAGTTGCTGTTTAGTCCAAATCTGGGAGGAAAGGTGGTATCATCCGATAGTTTTTGCTAGTAGAAAATTGGGCATATCAAAAATTAACTACATCTACATGGAGAAGTTGTGCCTTGCGATGGTCTTTGCGACTAAAAAATTCAGGCACTACATCCTCTATGAGAAGGTAGTTTTCTATACGAAGGCGGAAGGGCTTAGATTGCTTATGAACAAGCTACAACCACTTGATCGTCTGGAAAAGTAGTTAATGACTTTGCACGAGTTCGATTATGAGATTAAGAGTAAGCCACCGAGGTTGTAGGGGATTGTGGAATGCCTTGTGGATTTTCGGGAGCCGAAAGAAACTTTGGTTGAAGGAAGTGATATTGAAGAAATGTTTAAAATTGATACAACTTCTATCCCATCTTGGTATACTGCTATCACACATTATTTATCAACGGAAGAGACTCGAGATGGCTTATCAAAATCTGAAAAGAGGAAAATCAGACAACAAGCTTTGAAGTTTTCCTTGATCGCAGTAACACTATATTAGTAGGGTGTTGATGATATCTATCGCCGATGTGTGATGCTTGACGAGATTCCTTTCTTCTTGAAAGAGTGCTATGACTCTGTGTGTGGAGGGTACTTCGTTGGACAATTGACAGCACAGAAAGCTTTAAGAGCTCGGTATTGGTGGCCGTCCATCTTCCAATATTCTTTTAAGTACGTTAAGAGATGTGATACCCGTCAAAGACATGACAGTAGAGAGAATAGGAAACGCCCACTTACGCCTATCATGGCTATCCTTCAATTTGAGAAGTGGGGCATTGACTTTGTGGGTCCTGTCACCCCGTCGTCTACTACTCAGAAGAGATACATTATAGTAGCAACTGATTATTTTACAAAATGGTCAAAAGTGCGGGTGACGAGGCAGGACAATGCAAAATAGACTGCAAGTTTTCTTTTAGAGTAGATTATCTGCCATTTCGGTCCATCAAAAGGAACTAATATCGAACTGTGGAACCCACTTTCTGAATAAAGTGATCAAAAGCCTGACTGAAGCTTGGCAAATCAAGCACAACAAAATGACCCCCTATAATCTGCAAGCCAATGGGCAAGTTGAAAGTATTAATAAGAAAACTTGTGGGTATCTTGTCTAAAATAGTCTCTGAGAATAAATGAGACTGGGACACGAAGTTGTATGTGGCAGTATGGGCATATAATTCAACATTCAAGCGAGCTATCATCCATACTCCATTTAAATTAGTTTATGGGAAAGAGTGTGTGTTACCCCTCGAAATTGAGTTGCCAACCATACGGTTTGCAATTAACCACTCTTTGGGAGACGAGGATGCACTCTTTGAACGTTTCACGACCATAGCCCACCTGCATGAGCTGAAATTGCAGAGCTTATTACACCAGGAGGTAGCTAAACGTCGAATGAAGCAGTTGCATGACCTTAAAGCAAAGAAGTATACCTTTAAAAAAGGGCAATTAGTTATATACTACGATGCACATAGGGAATTGTTTCCAAGGAAGCTGAAACCTAGATGGGATGGCCCCTACAAGATTGTCAGGATAGGGAAAAATTGGTCCATGGCTCTACTAGCTAATCTGCAGGGAGTAGAATTTAAAAATAAGGTTAATCTTAATAAGATTAAACCTTATTATTTCTAAGTATGTAACATAGAGAAATACATTGCAGGTCCATGCTGGGGCTGATTTGAGACCTGCAAACGAGCTTAAAGCTGGTTGATGGGGTGGTTAATTCCTTAGTTGGAGCACCCATATCTAGAGCAGAGATACCATCAGGAGAAACTTATCTGGTGGAGCAAAGGATACAAAGTGATTGAGCAAGAAGACGGAACCTTTGTGTGGGAGATCAAAGTCTTTTGCCATCACTGGTTACGAATGTTGACAAGTATCCCTGTTGAGTTTAATAAAGAAGGTGGGATGGAGCCATCAGTTCATCCTCTAAACATGTTAAATTTTGAATATCATAATTATAAATAGAGGAGTTCGTGATGGCAGGCTGTGTAAACCCATTGTGGACGTACACTTTATATTTTGACGGAGCGTCCAAGGGCCCTAATAAAAAAGGGAGTGTTGGAGTAGTAGTTCGAGATCCCTGACGTAGAGTTACGATGAAGTTAGCTGCTTATCTTGGGGTAGGATTCACTAACAACATGGCAGAGTATAAAGCCTTGATTATGGGACTATATATTGTCAAACAGGGTGGTATTTGGCGGTTATTAGTAAAAGGGGATTCCCACTTGATCTCGAATCAGCTAGATGGAACATACACAGTGTGGAATCCCATCCTTTGTATGTGTCATCGAACTGCTCCATGAGCCTACTTGAGGAGTTTGAGAGAGTGTCTCTTCAGCTAATTCCACGTTACTAGAATCAGTTTGCGGATTCACTCGCAAACCTTGCTTATGAAGAAATTTTTTCTTCAACTGTGGTCCTAGTTTGGATATTGCTATCACTAATGAGACAAGACCCGGTCACTTGTGGGGAATGTTATCAGAGCATGTAATATATGGCAGGCAATGGTTGATATAGGTGATGCAAAGAGTAGCTGAGACCCATCTACCATTGTTACCCTGGATCCATAGGCTGATTAGACAACATGTTATGCGTACACCTCTTGCTATGTATGCAAGAGGGATGGGTCATAATCCTATGCATTTAGTATAGGGCTGCGAGCCCTATTTTTCCTCCTTGGAAAGGAGCATATTATTGTATATCTGTACTATTTGAAAGAGGGATATGTAGGTGCTATTCTGTTTGATCTCGTTAAGTCAAGAGGGCCATTTTTGTGAGGTTTTAAATGTTTTGTTTCATTAGGCCAAGAGGGCCGATCAGTTTTTGTAGTGAAGTGCTTTATTTCATTAGGCCAAGAGGGCCAGTCGTCTGCTTAGTACGGGTGCGGTTAATGGTTTCTTGTTTTAGTCCTGTACTAGACAGGTTCAAAGAAGAGGTTGGAAGGAGCCTATGTCGCGCAGAAACTTCTCGTGGCCCTATCTAGTTGATATCTCTCCTTTACGAGTACCATGTTTTTATGTTATATGTGTCTGTTTACTTATAGGGGATTTTCTTTTCTTGTTGGGGATCGATGTCGAAGGCATGAAATCCCAGGTTTAGGTTAGGTCTGTCTGAGGGAGGGCTGAGTAGTCGTTGCCTCCTGCAAAGACATTGCCAGGCATCGAGAGACCTGTTTTAGAAAGCAGTCTTAGTGACCCTATTATGCTAGCCTGCTAGGTAGAGATTCTAGGAGTTCTTGTTAGTAGTAAGGCAATTAGATAAGCTTGCCGAAGGAAAAATGATGATGATAGAGAGGAAGAAACCCCGAATATCTCAAAGAAAATAAATATATACAAAGGTGTGTAAAAATGGGTTCTAACCCCTATAAAAATGGAAAAGAAAAGAAAGGCAAATTTAGAAGTAGTTGCTCATCGCCTTACGAAGGCCTCGTAGATTCCTGGGGATGAGTCAGATCCGGGGCCGACGCCTTGTCTTCCTAGGGGTGGCGTCTCACTGGAAAAGAAGAAAGTAAGGAAGGTTGGAGCGAAAATAAAAGTGAGCATCAAAAAAGGATTAAGTGTCGCCTCGTGAGGGCTTGGTAGATTCTTGGGTACCAAGACAGGACCCGAGGCCGATGCCCTGTTCTCCTTGGGTCACTATGCTCAGCTCCCTCCTATTTACACGCCCGAGTATGGAAAACTAAAAACCTAAAAGAAGAAATGTGCTAAAAGAAAATACTTCTTGACCAGGCTATAGGACTCCTAACCTAGTAGGAGCTTTTGGGGTGTGTTGTCCTTAGTTAGGTAAGTAGTTTAGACCACCACTTAGGGCGACCTCTTTGATAATTCTTTTTAGTTTGGCCGTCTTGGAACAGTCGGTTAGTGACTAACTTCGGACCCATTATCAGATTATGCTAGGCCTACTCCTTGTGGATTTCATGCCTTGGTTTTGTCAAGGGGTAGGGTGAGCATGGTGTTGTGTTTTAATATGTATCTATTTTGTATTAGGTTGATGCTCCCTTTGGTTGTTTGTGCAGATCTATTATGGGATTCGACGGACTGAGTCGCTCTATTCTGTGGCCGCCAATGAGAGTGGAGTTTTGAGCTCGGGATGTGTCTAAAATTTGCCAAAAAATCCGGAATTTAGGGAAAAAATATTCAACATCAAAGGTGGCGGCTACAGCTAGGACGATTTTAAACATAAAGTGAAAGATGGCTTTTAAAAGGTATCCAAATGACTGCCGTACAGGATGCCGGGAGCTGCCAGTCAATGGAGGATACCGAGACGGACGCGAATGATTTTTCAGAGACCGAATCGGAGTCCGGACGCAAAAGAGATAAAAAGTTGGCCAAATTTAAAAAGGTGAATCAAATTTTAAGGCCGAGAGGGGGTGCACTTTGGGAGGAAGCACGCTATTATGGACAGAAACTCAATTAAGACCTTAGAGGGGCAGGCTAGTAACAAATAGCACCACCTGCTTTATATTTTAATTTGTTCTAAGGATGTGGCGCAATCCGAAGACGCAGAGACGCACCGATTGGTGGTGGCAGCAAGAGAGAGAGAGAGAGAGAGAGAGAGAGTTGGAGTCGAGAATATCGTAATGAAGAAAGGGAGATGACTGCAGCAATGAAGACGGCGGAAGCAGGAATATCGAGATAACGATGGTGACGCTGTTGGAGTCGACTGGAGGGTTTCGGTCCCTTAGGGCCACGAATGCGGCGTGCGACGCAAGGCTTGCGGCGGCTGCGAGCGGGCCGGAGGAGGATAGATTGGATCCAGCCGCGATTCTGGAGCCCCAAGTCAGGCAGGCGGGGCGGTGGAAACTACTGGACAGTGAGACTCAGGCGGAGCTGCTAGAACTGGACGTGCAGCTGCGGGATGTCCTGCCCAACCTGGACAGGGAGGTTCGCCACCACACGCAGCAGCTGAAGACGTTCTTGCTGGAGGCCTTCAAGACCCTGCAGAGGGAGCGGTGGGACAACAACGTCGCGTACATGAGCGGAGCCAATCCGCTGCAAGTGCGACCCGCCTGCGGGCAGATGCTCCTGGCCGCCTGCAACCTGCTGAGCCGGCACCTCGCCTCCCGCAGCCACCTCGCCCTCTTCGTGTCCCGCGTGCATCACCGCCTCCTCCCCTCCCTCCACCGCCAACTCGCCGTGCCGCACCCGGGCCTCGTCGGCTCCTACCTCGGCCTCATGGCCCTCGGGTCCAACGCAATGCGAACCCGCCTCAGATTCCAGCGCAGCTTCATCCTCGACGTCCGCAATGCCTGCACCGACATGTTCCTGGGTGCAGGCTTTAACCTTCCGAACTACCTCCTGGATCCCGATGCTACCGATGACTCGGAGATGCTCCGGGACGATCCCTTCCATGGCACCACCTCCAGCTCGTCTGAGGACGAGATGCAGGATGCACCTGGATCCACCGCTTCCAGCAGCTCTAATGACGAGGAGTAATTTGCACTCGCATGGAAAACTGTACATCACGTTACGTAGCTATACAGCCGACAACGTATTAGATAAGATGTATCGGCAGGCTCTTTTGATTTATTTTTTGTAAGGTTCATTCGGGTTTGTAGGCGTCATTTGGGCCCCCCGAACTCTACAAACCACGTGCATCCATTAACATTAATGGGTTTGTAAATCAATTTATTTTTCATGTGTTGCACATCGCAAGACTTTTAAAACCAGCCCGAAGTCAAGATAGCCTACACATACGATGCATGAGGAAGCCCGTGGGACATAGGAAAAGTGAAGGAAAGGAAAGCACAATTTCACTCTTTTGTTAGACATAACTAGACACTCCCTTCTTAATTTCAAGCCAGTGTTTCACACTAGCGTTCTCACTTAACATCTTGCACAATTATCTCATTCACATATCAATGTGCTGCTAATATCACTTATGCCTTTCATACACCCATGTGTATGTGAGAGAGAGAGAGAGAGAGAGCTTTGGAGTAGGCATATAGAAGAGAGGGAGAGCATGATGGAGGGATGAGAGCATAGATAGAGAGGACAAGAAAGTAAGAGAGAGAGAGATCCTAATCACTTAGCGAAAAGAAAAAGAGGAGATTTGAATTTTTTTGCCTCTTCATTGCAAGGTTGTGCCACATGGCATAACCGTGAAGCATCATGCTTGCTTTCGGCACATATCATGGCTCTAAAAGCTTTGGATACTAAATATTAGAGATTAGAGATGTATCAACTATTAATTGTATTAATACTAATACTAAATAATTGATTATATTAGTAGTAACATAAAAATTATATTAAAAATGCCTAGTTATTGATTATTAGCACACTTACATATATAACATTAATATATTATTAATAAGATATTGATTATTCAAAAATTGGAATATAATAATTAATACCGTCACTGTAAATATTAATGTTCCCATTGGCATTATCTCTCTTACACGTGCTCTCTCTCAAAATTATTTATTAAGTAATGTAAAAATTAATTAACATAACATGAGTAGTTATAATTTTCTATTGATTATATTAATGTATATCAATGTAATAAACATTCATATATTTTTAATATATTAATATTATTTTTTCTATTATTTACAAACATTAATTTTTACATTTAAATTGAGTTTACCAAGACATTAGACATTGACATACTATAATTATTACATTGATTAAACACTACTAAACAACGATTCTAATTAATATGGTGTTAATAATAAATTAACAAACTTAATAATAGTTAGCATTAATGTTACAACAATAAATGTTAAGTCAAAACTACTTCATAATTATATTGATAAAATTATAAAAGTGTTATTTACCAGTACTATTAATAATTAATATAAATGTAATTAATATTTAATAACAATAAATAACTAACCTTGAGTATTATTATATTTTAACATTAAACAAATTGATAATTGTTCATGCTAATCTAAAAATTCTCTCTCTCTCTCTCTCTCTCTCTCTCTGCTCCATATCAAGCCTCTCTCGATGCTTTGTGCTAGTGTTTTGGTGCTTCGCATGAATATTCTCTCAGTGCTTCATGCGGAAATTTGCAGCACAAATATTTGTAAGTAAGACATGTTCTTCACATCCTACACATGTTATGTGGCAAGAGGATTCATGGGTAGTTGAGCCACATAAAAACCATTCGTGAGAGACCCCAAAGCTTGTGTTATACATAGTGGTTATGTCTTCAAGAACAGAGCTTCATACATGTATAAACATGCTCTATAAGTGCATCAATATATTTAAATGTTTTTTAAATATGATTATAGGATGTATCTAGTACTAAATCAAGAACATTCTCAAATACTTGCTCATGAACATATAAGCAATATCTCTACATCTTTACATAAAGTATCCTAAGTAGATTAGTACATAATACAGTTTTGTGTATCTCAACAATGCGAAAGAATAGAAATATATATATACTTTGTGTAAGATAGATTCATTGTCCCATACCAATTATTGGAAAATTAATTTCCTCTTCCAAAATATTTGCATAAGAATATATAAGAAATATCCTTATATATATCATTGCTAAAGGGTACCATAAATAGATTGGTGCATTATACAATTATATATATATATATATATATATGAATTATATGAAAGGATGGATGAAGAGAAAGTGATTTTTAAATATGATTGTACTATCCCAACCCATAGGAAAAGTTGAATGAAGAAAAAAGTAAGCATGTTTTAAGTAAGATAGAGCCATTGTACTAACTCAAATTATATTGATAGGGGAGCTTCCTCTTCCTACTTGAATTATTCAAAGTCGACACATATTACACAACATGCAAGGGTGATGTTGTGCCACATTTCCTTCCACATTATGTTGCAATATGTCATCTATTTACATTGCTCACCACACCTAAAATTGAGAAATAATATTAGAAAATATTATTTTATAATAAAATTTTATTTAAAAATAGAGTAAGCAATACTCGAGTGATGATATATCAAGCTCTGGTGTTGGTAGAGCAATCAATAGAATTAAGATAAAATTGATGTAGAGTAACAATATACAATAAATCTTAGAACTCCCATTTTTTCCAATCATTGAATATCTACCTAGCGTATGAGCAGTATATGTTATAGTCATACTTGTTTGTATTATACAATAGCACTGCATATACCCATACTACATAATTTCTATATACCAAGGATAGTAAATCCATCACTTAATAAGCTTTCTATTACTCTTGCAATACTTTTACTGATGATATCATCCGTAGCCAATGGGCATAATGTCATTTACAATTGCATCTCATGAGGTGAAATATGATAATATTGAAAATTTGATTCACCAACTAAGAAAAAATATTTCAAAAATCTAAAAATTAGCAATAATGATCAATTTTTGAATATTACTAAAGGCAAAGATAACACACCTTAGAATCTAACTTAAAAACTAAAAATAAATAAGAAAATTAAAATTTTTAATTTTAAGAAACTTAAAAAATAGACGTGATTAGTATTATTTTAATATTATTAAAGATAGCACACCTTGGGATTAAATAATAAAGGAAATAATAATAATAATAATAATAATAATAATAATGATTATAGTAAAGACTAAACAACACTTGATGTAGACCATTTGTAAAGAATAGACCTAAGAGGAGAGAGAAGATTAACGAGGAGAAAGAAAGACTAGAAATGGAGAGAGAGAGAGAGAGAGAGAGAGAGAGATGGCAGGTAGCCATGAAAAGACAAGAGAGAAGCCTGAGAAGAAAGAACAAGTTGTATTATTCAAAAATGGTGTTTGTGCAAGTATCATTCACATCTTTTATACTTAAGTGAATGTGTCACATTGACAGATAGATCAATATGACACTAAGTGTTTATTCAAATATAGCCTAGTAAGTATTTATTCAAATATGATCCTAATTTAGTTACTTACACAATTTAAATAACATTTTATTGAAGAAGAGATCAATGAGAGTTTATACTGCTTTGCACACATATAAACCAAATAACCAAAGAAGATAAGTTTGATGGTGGTGAAATTGGAAATTTTATGTGAGTATATTTAGATACAAATAGTATTATTGTATTAAAGAAATACACACGTCCAAGTAAAAAATAGTACTATTATATCCAAGAAATGCATAACCTATACAATAGTATCTTTACTATTATGCATAAACATAGAGAGAGGAAGCAAGAGAGGAAAAATCACTTTGACTTGAATTTTCTCATCTAGGAAATTCATGCAACAATCTTGGCAATCATTCTAAAGTTCTTGAACTTGTAAATCCTTTTCCCATGGATCATGACAATTACGTGTCTTTGGAAACACTTAGGCATTCTCACTTCCTACATCCATTAAAATAATGTACAAAAGCATATCATTTTGGATTTTTCATGAGAGGACATGCCATTTGAGGACAACGATGGTGGATCATTTGATGTTTTACTATTATGTATAAACATAGAGAGAGAGTGTGTGTACTATAAACTATTAAAAATGATTTTATCATGTATAAGAGAGAGATAATATGATAAAATAAAGTTTTTCATCAAATAACTTAAAAAAAGTCTTACAACAAGCCTATGTTACAATTCATTTTTCAATTAACATTGCTAAAAACCTATGGAGACAAACTTTAAAATAGGTAACTTGCATATCTCAAGATGTGCTCTCTATTGCACGTAATTTCTCATTCTTGTGAGTAATTAAGTCACATATTCCATCCTCTATATGATCACTACTCCTAGTAAGATCTTATTGGCTTTCTTTATGATCTCCTAAAGATGAAGGTGGCTATGTGAGTGTAAGAGAGAAGGGGACTTAATAACGAGGAAATTCTAGCTACCTTGGCTAGTATATAAGGTGAGAGCGACTTAATTTTTCATTATCAGATATTTAATACAAGTTTTCTTTCTCCTTCACCTTGCTCTCCAAGCTTCCATATCTTCTCTCCCTCTCTTCTAGTCTTTCTCTTTCCATTTCTAGTCTTTTTCTCTCCTCGTAACTGTCTTTCTCTCTCTTCTTCTTCTTCTTCTCTGCAGTCTTCTCTCTCTTCTTTCTCTTTCCCAGTCCCTCTCCTTGACAATTGGTATCAGAGCCTAGGTTCTTGGCCCCACTTAGTCCTTCATTTTACCCAGTTACAACTTTCTAGTCACATGGAATTTTGAGTCACAGATACACAGGTACAGGGAGCAGTAGGGGAGTTCCAAAAGATTTCTGGACCACAAGGACTACAGGCAAGAGCATTAATGCTAGCTTGGACCAAGTTTGGAGGAAGGAAGACTGACTTTGGCAACTCGTGGGTCATTTTTGGCCCATTTTGAGGGTGAACTCTTAGTAACTGTGGTCATAGGAGTTAGAAGAAAGTTTAGTTGGGGTTACTTTTTAGGGAGGGTCTTCTCTCTCCTCATTTCTCAAGCTTCTTGCAAGCTTCCATGAAGGTAATCAGCCCCTAATCTTGCTCCCTTTTCTTCCATGGAGTGTCAGTCTTCTTCCTTGCATTTCTGGAGTTCAAGAGCAAACAACCAAGCAGTGTATAGGCTGTAGTGATCATCCCCAACCCTCCAGGAGCAGCCCCGTAAAATCCGTTGCAAAATGCGGGCTACTTCCAAGCCAGAATGATAGCACCCCAAGCCTCCTCTCCTTCTTGGCTCTCATTCCCAGCTTTTTGCAAGTCCCTTGGGCAAGATTGAAGCCTCCTTTCTCAACTTCTTGGACTTCTCTTCGACCTCAAAAACCCTGATCATGTGCAATCTATGGCAGCTATGAAAGCTTGGTATCAAGATGAAGAGTTTCCATACCTTTTAGAAGCAGATTTGGCTGAAATCTAGCTAACTATGGCCCTATTTTCCCCGAGACTGACTGCAGATAGCACTCTGTTTTAAAGCAAATTTTATTATGCACTATGGATAGCAATGCACACCATACATGGGCTGAAATTACTTCTCGAGAGCTCTGTTTTGATATATAGGACACCCTGCTCTGAGCCTCCCACTGAAAGTTATGACAAATTCACTACAACAGGGTCTTGTAGTAAACATCATGCTATCCACTGTCTGTAGCCCGCATTTACTCCAGATATTTGGGTCAAAACTCATGTTTATAACTCCCCAATAAGGCCCATGTATCATACATACCCCATGGCCTATCATACACAATAATACCTCTTCATTCATCAGTATAGCCTTGTAATAATGCCACACAGTGGTACTCTGATCAACCCCTCCTATTTACCACACGTGCCCAAATTTTTTTTGAGGGAAAAAACCTTCGGGTGAGGATGGAATGTAAGAGAGGGGGACTTAATCTCCGGGGGTTCACTATTTATATATTCTCTATATAACGTGTGTTCATGGCCTATTTATAAATATCCTAATCTGTGAATTTTTCTTGAATAAAACACAACCCTTTTCTATTCAATCTGTTAGTAACCCCTTTATATGACACCCTTCTGTATGTACAAAATGTATAATAATGGTGTTTTAAAAACCCCTTATTTTGAACTCACGTTATATATGCATATATTCATAAGTGACCCCCTCGAGGACTTAATAACGGGGAAATAATAGCTACACTGGTTGGTATATAAGGTTTTTCATTATCAGATAATTAATACAAGTCTTCTTTCTCCTTCATAGGCTTGCTCTCCAAGCTTCCATGTCTTCTCTCCCTCTGTTCCAGTATTTCTCTCTCCATTTCTAGTCTTTCTCTCTCCTTGTAACTGTCTTTCTCTCTCTTTTGCTCTTCTTCTTCTTCTCTACAGTCTTCTCTCTTCTTTCTCTCTCCTAGTCCCTCTCCTTGACAATGAGGATTGTGAGTGATTTCTAATATCCAAGTTTTATCCAAAAGTCTCATTAAACAATTCTCTAATGTACCTTTTACTACATATATACTCTTGGTACAACTCAACACCTCATATTCATTGAATATATATATAAAATTGCAATTGGCATAACTATGTATGTAGAGAGTATAAGTGATGAAGCTAAACTCCAAAGTATATGTATGGTTTAGCATCTTTATTTATCAGGTGATATTATGGTGCAAAACCCCACCACTCTTTTCAAAGTGATTGAGCTTGCAGAATGGTACGTAATAAATTTTAGAAGAGAATCTACATTTCAATCTACTTTTAGACAAACAAGGACGGTTTAAAACAGAGATGGATTGGTTATGTTTATGGTAGCAATCATGTACCAAGTGGGAGCTCTGAGTACCAACTTATCCATCCTTCAATGCTTCAAAACCTCAATGCAATTTTAGGATAGAAAATTATCTAAGAATGGACTTTAAACAAGGGGACTATAAATTTAGAAATATTCTAGTCAGTGGTAATCCAAAGTCTATTCCAATGAACCTATACAAAGAAACAAATAAAAAAGATTTGTATTTTAAATGTGGTGAGAAGTATACAACTGATCATACAACAACGTATGCATATAAGAATGCAAAAGCCAAGTTCCATAGTATGTTAATGTTTCAAGATTTAGAGGATGATAATGATGAGGTAAATGCATTTATGACAGCCACTAAACATGCAGATGTTGAGGAGGAAGTTGGGCAAGAGTAGTTTTATGATCTAGGGGAGATCCATGATGAGACACATGGTGCCACTATTTGTTCCATCTTTATGGATTATTGGATAGGTTCTATGAGCCTTAAGACACTCCGTATGAATGGTACCATTCATGGAAAGTATGTGTTTATCTTGATCGATAGTGGTAGTATGCATAGTTTTATGAATAACTCTGTTGTAGATAGGTTGTATTTTCTTTGCATTGATTTATAGTAGCCCATTAGAGTTCAAGTAGCAAATGATGAATAAGAGATAAACACTCAAATATGTCCACATGTTTACTTACAGTTGGCTAAAAGTTATAAAGAAAAGGTAAAGTTGATTACTTTAAAGATGGGACCCACAGATGTTGTACTCTAGTGTGATTAATTGATGACCTTAGGAAAGATTATTATGGATTTGTCGTAGTTGTATATGGAGTTTGCTATTGATGGGTAGTTTATCCATCTATAAGAAATCCATAGACTTAAATTTGATTTTCAACTTATCACCATTAAGCAACTAAAAAAGGAGTATAAGTGGCGCTCTCAGATTTTTGTTTTACACATGTATAAAGAGGTTAAATATTAGTCTAAGAATTCAGCTAAGCATCCACCTTTGAAAGCTCTCCTTGAGGAGTATAGGGATTTATTTGAAGTGCTTACTTCATAACCTTCTAAGAGAGCACTGGATCACCCTATAGATTTGGAGCCACATTTAAAATCAATCAATAAGCCACGCTAACGATTGTCTAAATGTGAGCTTGAAGAAGTAGCCAAGCAAATGAAGGAGCTTCTAGAGAGGGGGCTCATCGAGTTTAGTTCTTCACCATGTGCTTCTCTAGTCTTGTTAGTTAAGAAGCAAGTTAGATCCTTTAGGATGTGTATGGACTATATGGATCTAAATAAGCTCACAATGAAGAACAAGTATCCAATTACTAGAGTAGAGGATTTGCTTGATGAGCTCAAGGGAGATAAGGCTCTTTACCGAAATTGACTTGAGAGAAGGTATAACACATTTGCATGCAAGAGGGTGATGAAGTTAAAATAGCCTTTTGGACTAATATTGGATTATACCATTTGGGCTTACTAATGCTCTAGAGTCCAAAGAATAAGATTTTATAGGCTTTCCTCTTTTAGTTTTTTCTTACTTTCTTTGATGGCATACTAATTTAGAGTAAGACGTACAAGATCATCTATCACATATGATGAAGGTTTTTGATGTATTGAGGCATCACAGACTCTTTATTAAGGAGAGAAAGTGTTCAACTATACAGACTCAGGTTGAGTACTTCACACCATATTATTAATAAAAAAGAGATACATGCTGATCTTGACAATGTGCAGTGTATTAGAGATTGGCTAGCACCTAATAGCATTACTTTACTTAGAGGATTTCTTAGTCTATCATCATTTTATCATAGATTCATTAAGCACTATGTAGTTATAGCAGCTCCTTTGGCTGATAGGTTGAAGAAAGAAGCTTTCTTTTGGGATGCACTTACACATAGGCTTCAACCAATTAAAGGAACTCCTTATTTTAACTCCTATTTTAGTATGCTTAAATTTTTCTGGATAGCTTATTACATAGTGTGATGCTAGTGGCCATGGCATAGAGGCTCTTTTGCTACAAGAGCACGGAGTTTGTAATATCCCCCGTGCCTCCCCCCATGAGAAATCCCCCCCTTAAATTTTTTTAAAAGACAAATTATTTACTTCCTCTCTCTCTCCCCACCGATAGCACGTCAGGAGAGAGAGAGGGGGGGGAGTGAAGAGAGTGAAAGGGGGGGCATGCAGCCCCCCAGGTGGAGGGTGGCCACCGTTAACGACAGTCTCCCTCCCCTCGTGAAAACCTCCTCCCCCTCTTCAAAAGGGCACTCCCCCCCTCTCTCATGGTCTGCATCATCACGCCCCCCCTCTATCTTCGGTAGTAGCCCTCCACTCCCACGTCCATGAACAACAGGCCCCCCCCATCATCAGAAAATGAAACGCCACCACCCCCCCTTGTGATCATCGCTGAGAGAAGAAGAAGAAGAAGAAGAAGAAGAAGATCATCACTGAGAGAAGAAGAAGAAGAAGAAGAAGAAGATCATCGCTGAGAGAAGAAGAAGAAGAGGGAGAGAGAGAAGAAGAAGAAGAAGAAGAAGAGGGAGAGAGAGAAGAAGAAGAAGAAGAAGAAGAAGAAGAAGAAGAAGAAGAAGAGGGAGAGAGAGAAGGAGAAGAAGAGAAGAAGAAGAAGCGGAAGAAGAAGAAGAGAGAGAGAGAGAGAGAGAGAGAGAGAAGAGAGAGAGAGAGGAGAGAGAGAGGAGAGAGAGTGAGAGAGAGAGAGAGAGAGGGAAGCTTCTTCTTCCCCCTCCTTAAAGAGAGCTCACACACCCCTTTATATTGCCGACAATACACCCCTCCCCTTCGTTATCTCTTTCTCCACTCAAGGATAGGCAGAGAGAATTTTACATAGGAGAGTGCGAGAACTCTATCACTCATATGCACATCTTTGAGTATGGCCCCAAAGCATAGTTCCACAAAGATGTCCAAAAACTGTGCAAGTATAGATGGAGGTTCGAATCAAGGTGGCACTGCAACTGCGAACGATTCATGAGGCATCAATACCACTGGAATCAAGACATCACTCCAAACCCAGGTTGCTCTATTATTAAATCATAGGTTGTAATCATCACGGTGAAAAATCATATTCAATTACATCACATTAATTGCGTGTTTTTCCTAGGCATGAATTTAGTTGTGATGTATGTAACGAGCAAGATAATTTCGGTTGTAAGATGACATCATAATAGGTGAAATTGATTAGATAGTTGCATCGTAAATTACCAAAAACATATTGCAAGAATTCCTACATAAAGTGTATTGTTCCTTGCACAGATTCTTGCTTAAAATGCATTTCAGAGGACATTGAAAGAAACAAAGTGCATGTCCATATCGCAAGCTAGATTCTAAGGTACATGTAATAATCTGCAGAAATGATTAAAGTGTAGCTAGACTCATATAATGATCACATAAAGTTAGATCATTCAAGAAGGTTGTAGATCGTGTAAATAATTACATAGAGGATAATGTTAAGATTGCATGCTTAGAAAGTACCTTCGCATGTGTGGCTTAAAATAACATATGGATTATATCAAAATTGTAAGCATTAAAATGGAGGTATGGCATTATGTTGCGTGCATTAAAGTTGTTGGGAAAATTCAACGTTGTTTGTAATTTACCAAATGGGACTGAGATCCGTGAATCCCATGACAAAGTCCTTGGTGACTTCAAAAGGGATAGGTAAAAGCTTAGTTCTTGTGAGCGTTATTAAGAAGGCTTAAGAAGATTATACAGAGTAAAAACTGTTCTAAACAGAACCATCTTGACCAGCCATGGTCAAAGGGATAGAAAATCTTGATCAATTCAGATCAAAGATAAAGGTACATAGGTACTTCAAGGGATCTAGGAGATAACCAGCAAGTTGACCAACCAAGGACAACAGGGTTGTCCATGACGTCCTATTTTACAAGGAGACCTAAGGTAAGGATAATTAGGATCGGTAGGGTACAAACCCTAACCCGAAGATAAAGGGGAAACAAGCAACCTAGCTTGCCAAGCCCTTGGAATCTTGCCAAGCCGATCCATGATTGAATGTTGGAAGCATTCGAGAAAAAGGAATCACACCTTAGCAGTTGGTCGTATGAACGACCGCCGTAATGATCGTGATTGTACACTTAGATACATTGTTTGAACTTATTTTCTCAAGAAATTAATTCAAGGAAAAACACTTAATGCTTCAGGTTAAAGACCCGGAGGGAGTGGCAGATTCAGTCACCTCCGACTGCTTGCCTGGCCCTATCCAAGGGGGTTGTTAGCCACGCCGGGTATATGGACCGAACCCATCGCGAGAGATCTCTCCGTGGGCACTACTTGGAGTGGGAGGATGCTTGGGTACCAAGGGAGGCTCTGGCTGTAAATTCCTTGCCTCCGGATCTCGCACAAGAGGCCGATGTGACTCGAGATGGGATCTTGAGGCACGTGTACTAGTCCACGGGCGGAACTTGGAGTAGTAATCATGTTGATTGTTGGGATAGCCTTCGAGCATGATACTTGATGTATTCGGGGACTATGATAAATAAAGATTAGATACATTTGAAAAAGGAAATTTCTTGACATTGTTTTTGTGTCAGTGTCTAAGTTACATGAAGGACCTATGTTTAAAATTGGTTAATTAAGGAAGCTGCTTTTGCATGTTAAACATAATGTGGTAGGTAATTAGATAACTAAGAAAATTGAGGAAAGTGCGGTGGACGTGACTTGGGTCCGTCCTACGGGAGGCTAGTCTCGGTTAGCTGGGAACTTTTCTCAAAAGACGTGACAACAAAATTGTGAAGACCTAGCATCAGTAGAGTTAGAATCCCGATTTATGCTGTTTTAGGGGAGCGGAATGGGACTTTTCCTTATGGACAGAGGGATTGAGCTTCATATCCCTCTGGTTTCCCATTCTCCATGAACTAAGTGCAGCATAAATCCACTTCGACTCTATTGTTCCTACGCAAAGTGGTTCATCTGGAGCTTGACGCTAGCTACTGCCTAGAGACTTTGCTGATACGAAAGAAACCCTAACTTTAGGTCGGTTCTAAGTGGGAACAGCCAGATACTTCCACTCGAAGCAGACTCAGGAAGACTTAGATCGCAAATCTTGTGACATTCCTTGCAAGTGCCAGGCGGCGCTTTCTAGACTCTCTTTCCGATGGGCTGCTAAGATGTGTCCCATAAGTGGACGAGCGGACATGTCTCAATTGGTATCAGAGCGAACCAGCAAGATCTAAAGATTATAAGGGTACGTAATGGAGGAAAATAAAGGGAATAAGGGGATTAACAAGGGAAGCTGAGTAGAATAGAGCAGTGTTTTTTGTTGAAAACATTTCTTTGCTCACTTATGGATACTGGGTTGCAAAGTCACAAAGCATGGAACAAGTTCTTGGTGTTCCAGGTCATGCTCATGACTGCAATGCATCCCTCGAATTATCATCAGAGGCTTGGCATGATGGATATTCTGGAGTGCATCTATAATCCTTCGCCCCTATATGCGGAATGGAGATGGATAGGAGACTCAGGAATATACTACATAGCAGCCCACCGACTCATGTACCTTCAGACCAACTTGAAGAGAATCAAGTGGATGGAGGATTTAAAGATCGTGAAGCTGTTCATCTTTGTCGAAGCTCACGTAAATGCAACTTTGCACGTTAGAGGTTGGCAAGTCAAGCAGAACAAGTATATCTATGGAGAGGTGACCCGGGTAATCTCTGTTGATGACAGGATCAAAGTGTTAGGGCGCTATGAGAAGAGCAGGTATCAAAGGAAGGGATATCCCAAGCTTCCTATGACTTACCATTTCTTGAAAATCCATGACCCCACTCCATATTATTATTCCGTCCCTGTAGCCGATTATAACACAATCCTATTTTTCCCAAACTGATGTATCAATGAGCCTGTCCTACTTATCCAAAATAAATATACTTAGGGGGTTATGCCCTCATGAATAAATAAGACTTTTTACAATTGTCTATCTTGATCATAAATGTTAATTGTGGTGTTAAGTGATTAAATCACTTAGCAAAAGGTTGTGCTAGTCATATTAACATAATATGGGAACGTATGATAAGATGTTAACATAAAGAATCTTATTGTTTAGATACAACCCCAAGTACAAGTTCCAAATCTGAATCTTGCACTAAGTCCAACTGTGGTTCAAGAGAAGAAATTCCTTCTCAAAGAAATTAAGCAACCCGAGTTTGATGGCAAGGGAAGGACTGTACAAGCTGACGCCGAGATCTGGATTGAGTCCATGGAGGACTATTTTGAGGGTGGAGGAACTACACCTGCTAACCAAGCCATGCTTGCCAAACTTAAGCTTACAAGCAAAGTGAGACTTTGGTGAAAACAATGGTGCAAAGATCAAGTGATCTCGGAGGGAACAATCACTTGGAATAGCTTAAGGGAGCTGTGCGAGGGAGGTATCTGCCACCTCCCTACCACACACAAAAGATGAATGAATTCTATGACTTGAAGCAACTAGGATTATCCCTTGAAGCATACGTTTCACTCCTAAAGTATGCACCCACAATGGATATGACACAACAGGTGTCAAAATTCTATGTTGGGTTGAATCCATCCATAAACACTCAATTGGAATCAATGTGCCCAACGGATCTACAAGACGCACTCATTCGAGCTGCTCCAATAATACAGGAGGTGCAGACCCAACCAAGGAACAACAAGATTTGGCCCTACAAAGATCAAAATAAGGGTATGTCTAAGGCTCAAACTAAGAGGGCGCAAGGTCAGTATCAGGGCCAAAGGAAGAAAGCTAGAGTCAATGCTCTCAACAACTTTGTTCCAACACAAAGTAATGATCGCAACCCCCATTTCTTCCATTGCAACAAGCCCAGACACTTCAAGAGGGAGTGTCCCAAACTTGGCAGAGGGCATCGCCAAGGGAAATTCCAAGGTCAAAATAGAGCCGCTCATGGCCAAGGAACCACCGTTATGGCCAGAGGGAGAACCTCCAGTATTTCCAACAAGGAGTTGGACAATGAAGAAGATCCATCCATGGATGTTGACATTGAGAGGGAAATGGTTCATGCCACTCTTCACAAGAAGGGTCCAAATCGCCAATTCTCGGTGATTCAAACTCCATCAGAATATCAAGGTAAAAGCTTCAAAACCCTGATTGACTGTGACACTACAAATTCCTTCATTTCACCAATTTGTGCAAAAAGATTAGGGACAACCACAATAGATGCACCTACTTTACTTCTGGAATTAGCAAATGGTCGTGAGATTACTTGTACTAGGCAAACTGCTAAGGTGAAATTCCTATTGGGTGGGAAGCCAACTTCCATGAGATTAAGGGTAATGAACCTCGGTGTCCACAAATGTTTACTCGGAATGGATTGGCTAATACCCAATGATGCCCACATCCACTGTGGGAATGGCCAAGTCTCCTTCTGAAATTCTGAAGAGGAACTAGTCATGACTCAAGGCTGGTAAGCCAAAAATATAGTTGGCAAAAGCAACACAGATAATAAAAGGTGTTCAAAAGGGTTTACTTGTCTATCTGATTAAACTAAATAAGCTAGATCAAAATTAGGAATCCAAAGAAGAACCTTCATGGTTAAAGGAATATGCAGGCGTATTCCCTAAAGATCTAACGGAACTTCCTCCCCAAAGGGAAGTCGATCACGAAATCAAACTTGTGCCAGGAGCTGCACCGGCCGCAAAGAGGCCATATAAGATGTCCATTCCAAAAGCAATTGTTAGATCAAGGCTACATCTATCCTAGCAGTTTAACATGGGGAGGTCCACTGTTGTTCCAAAAGAAGAAAGATGGAATGCTTCGCCTATGCATTGACTACAGAGGGTTGAATCAAGCAACCATAAAAAATAAATACCCCATCCCAAGAATAGATGAATTACTTGACTGTCTTCAAGGAACAAAGATCTTCTCAAAGATAGATATGAGATTTGGATATTACCAGATAAGGATCAAAGCAGAAGATATCCCGAAGACTGCATTTAGTACAAGGTATGGACACTTCTAATTTCTAGTGATGTCATTCGGGCTGACGAATGCTCCTATTACCTTCAACAGGTTAATGTAGGATATCTTTAGGCTCTATCTTGATGACTTCATACTCGTCTTTTTTTACAATACCCTAGTCTACTCAAAACAGGAAAAGGATCATGAATCCTAGCTTCGTATTGTTCTTGAAACAATGAGAGCACACAAGCTTTATGTCAAGAAGAAGAAGTGCGCATTTTTCAAGTGATAGATTGAATATCTGGGATTCATTGTATCAGCAGAAGGAATTTCAGTAAATCCAGCTGAGGTTAGAGATGTTCTAGAATGGCCAAAACCAACTTCTGTCAAATAAATATGAATTTTTCTTGGGTTGATAGGGTGGTACAGAATTTTCATCAAAGATGATGCTTTGATTGCAGCACCTCTGATTGATCTACTAAAGAAGCAAGTAGCAATTGTATGGTCACCTGCTGAACAAACCAACTTTGACAAACTAAAGCAAAGCTTAGTATTAGTACCCATCCTGAAACTTCCTGATCTTAGTAAGGAGTTTGACGTGGTAAGTGATGCTAGTGCACTTGCTTTAGGATGTGTACTTATGCAAGAAGGTCACCTCGTAGCATATTCTTCAAGGAAATTGAAGAGCCATAAAAAGAATTATGCTACCCATGACCTGGAGCTATTGCTTGTCATCTATGCTCTCAAAATTTGGAGACATTACTTGCTAGGTAACAAATTTTCCTTAGTGACGGACCACAAGAGTCTTAAATGGATTTTCACTCAGAATGAGCTCAATATGAGGAAACGGCGATGGATCGAAGTGCTGGAAGAATATGATTTTAAAATCAAATATAGGCCTGGAAAAGAGAATGTAGTTGCCAATACACTCAGTCGCAAGGCATTTCTAAATTCTCTTATTTTGCATGATCCATCAACAACAAGGTCTCTAGCCACAAAGGTATCAATGCCAAACAACCTGATTCTTGAGCTAGCAAAAGAAGAGGCATATCATGACCCAATCTATTAGAAAATACTAAGGGAGATCCCCATCAAGGATCAAGACTTGAAGTTAAAGACGAAGTATCAAGAATTCTCTGTCAGTAGTGGGCTTGTCTACTTTAGGACAAGATTATGTATCCCTGCAAGCCAAACTCTCAAGTAGAAGATACTGTGGGAAGCCCATGACTTCCCTTTCTCAGGACATTCTGGTTATGCCAAGACCCTTAATGTGGCCAGAAAGAGCTATTATTGGGAAAGACTCAAGGGAGATGTACTCAAATATGTCACCGAATATTTGTATTGTCAATGCATTAAGACATAACATGTTAAAATGCCTAGGAAATTGCAACCACTTGACATTCCACAAATGAAATGGGAGTTCATTAGTATGGACTTCATTGTTGGCCTACCCCAAGTTCAAGGAGGATACAACTCTATTATGGTTGTAGTAGATATGCTCACCAAGGTCGCACATCTCATCCCTTTCAAGACGAACTATAAAGCTTCAAACATCACAAGATTATTCATCAAGGAAATATTCAAACTTCATGGGTTACCCAGAAGAATCATTAGTGATCACGACTATCTTTTCATGTCACACTTCTAGAGGGCTATCTTTGAGGCTATTGAAACTCAACTCTGTTTTAGTACAACTTACCATCCCCAAACTGATGGTCAAACAGAATGAGTCATTCAAGTCATTGAAGATATGCTTAGGGCATACTGCTATCGCGAACCCAAAAAGTGGATTCAATATTTACCACTGGTTGAGTTTGCCTAAAATGCTTCTTACCAACAGAGTATTCAGATGACCCCTTTCCAAGCATTGTGTGGGTATGATTATCATATCCCTTTGAACTTCTCAGATCCAACTTTGAGGGTAGAAGCTTCAAGACAAATACTGGAAGACATGGATGATCAAATCAAATCAATAAGACAAGACATTCAAGTTGCCAAGGATAGACAGAAGGCTTACGCTGACTTGAAAAAACAAGACAGATCCTTCGTCAAAGGTGATATGGTCTTCATCTATGTACACCCTAAAAAGACAAATACTTCGTCAAAGGTGATATGGTCTTCATCTGTGTACGCCCTAGAAAGAGTTCAGTGTCCTTGGGAGAATACAAGAAGCTAAGTCCGAGGTATTGTGGACCTTATAAGATCACCAAGTGCCTAGGGCCTAATGCTTACAAACTACAGCTGCCCGCAACTCTAAAGATTCATAATGTATTCCATGTTAGCCTATTGAAAAAGTATCTACCTAATCTGAATCATGTACTTGATGATCAGCAAATTGTAATGCCTAGCCAAGGAGTCCTTGAGCTACAGCCTAATAGAATCCTAGATGTTAGGGAGAGGCATTTGAGATCAAGGACCTTGAGAGAATACCTCATCTAGTGAAAATATTATCCAGAAGAGGATGCCACCTAGATGGACAAAAATACTCTCAACCAACAATACCCCTAGGTCTTCTTGAGATGAGGACATCTTGATTCCTCTAAGGGGGAGAGGATGTAATATCCCCCATGCCTCCTCTCCCATGAGAACCCCCCTTAAATTTTTTTTAAAGAGAAAATTTTTTACTCCCTCTCTCTCTCCCCACCGACAGCACATCGAGAGAGAGAGAGAGAGAGAGAGAGAGAGAGAGAGAGAGAGAGAGGGAGTGAAGAGAGTGAAAGGGGGGCATGTAGCCCCCCAGGTGGAGGGTAGCGGCTGTTAACGGCCGTCTCCCTCCCCTCGTGAAGTCCTCCTCCCCCTCTTTAAAAGGGCAGTTCCCCCCCTCCCTCATGGCTTGCCTCCTCTTTCTTTATTTCTCTCCCTCTATTTCTCTATTTTTATTTGTCTCTTTCTTTCTTATTTTTTATTTTTTATCTTTCATTTGACACCATCTCTTTACTTTTCTCTCTCCCTTCCTCCTCTTTATTTCTCCCTCTCTTTGTTTTGCTCTCTCTATTTGTATATTTACTTTTCTCTCCCTCTCTATTTTCTCTATCTTTTTTTGTCCCTCTATATTTTTCTCTCTTCCCCTCTCTCTCCCTTTGCATCTTTATTTCTCCTTCTCACTCTCTTTCTTTCTCTCCCCCTCTATTTTTATGTGTCCCTCCCTCTCTTTATCTTTCTCTTCCCCCCTCTTGCTTCACATCTTTATTTTAGTCTCCCTCCCTCTCTCTTTGATTCTCTCATGCCCTCTCCCTCTCTTTATCTCTCTCCTCACTCTTTATCTCTCTTCCCTCTCTTTCTTTGTTTATCTCTCTCTAATTCTCTATATTTTTTTTCTATTTTTTGGATCTATTTAATTTTATAAAGCTTAATTTTTATTTCTTTCTCTCCCTCCCTCTATTTTTATTTTTCTCTTTCCCCTCTATTTTTCCATTTCTCTCTCCCCTCTCTCTACCTCTATCTCTCTATCCCCATCCCTTTCCTTTGGTTTCTCTCCCCTTCTCTTATTCTCTCTCTCTCTCTCCCCCTCTTCCTTTATTTCTCTGTGTGTGTGTGTGTGTGTGTGTGTGTGTGTGTGTGTGTGTGTGTGTGTGTGTGTGTGTTTCTCTTCCACTCTCTCGTCTCTCTCTATTTTTCTCTCCCCTTCTTTATTTCTCTCTTTCCCCCTCCCTCCCTCCCTCCCTCTCTCTCTCTCTCTCTCATTGTTTCTCTCTTCCCTCTCATTTCCCTCTTTGTTTCTCTGCCTCCCTCCCCCTCTCTCTCTCTCTCTCTCTCTCTCTCTCTCTCTTTCTCTCTCCCTCTTTGCTTCTCTCCCACTTTCTCTCCTCTCTCTCCCTCTCCCTTTCCTCTCTCTTTCTTTCCCTCTCTCTCTCTATGTTTCTCTCTCACCTTCCCTTTCCATCTCTGTTTCTCTCCCTTCTTCTTTCTTCCTCTCCCTCCCTTCCACTCTCTATTTCTCTCCTCCCCTCTCAATGTAGCTCTTCCCTCACTCTCTCTATATTTCTCTCCCCCCTCCCTTTCCCTCTCTGTTTCTCTCCCTTCTTCTTTCTTCCTCTCCCTCCTTTCCACTCTTTATTTCTCTCCTTCCCTCTCAATGTGGCTCTTCACAAACAAGAATATAAAGTTAAGAGAAGAAAATATGAAAACAAACATACGAGAAAGGATGCACTTACCTCAAGGTCTCAAAGAAGAAAACTTTACTTTTACAACTTTCATTTCTTTTCTCCTTGGCACTCCTCTTTTCCTTTCTTGCGAATAGTGGTGGTGGTAGTAGTGGTAACAGTTTCTCTCTCTCTCTCTCTCTCTCTCTCTCTCTCTCTCTCTCTCTCTCTCTCTCTCTCTCTCTCTCTAACACACACACACACACACAAATCTTTGAGCTCTCTCCCTCTATCTTTTCACCCATTTTTGTTTTTTTGCACTAAAAATGATATGCTTAGGTTTTACCCCTGTTTTTTATCAACATGTCATCGCAATTAGTATTTGTCGTAAAAAGTTTTGCTATTGGTGTTGCTATCTACATCACTATTAGCATTACAATTTGCAGTGTTAATAGTGATGAAAATAGCGATTTTTTAACAATACGTTTAGTGACACCACCAATTTACATCCAAAATGACCATCAATATATCTTTGTGTCCTTGTAGTGTATAAGGAGTCATTTTTTATTTCTTTTTTTTTCATAATGCAACCAATAAGCAATAAGCTAGAATCAATAGGTACTTGCAAATCCAAGGATATGATATTGTGACTTCTTACTCCTATGCAACTTGTTTCAATGCTTGCTCATCATGATTGATATGTTGACATGTAGGATACCTACCATAAATGATCAAATCCTTTACATATGATTGATGCACTAATAGATGTCACTACTTAAAAGATGTCACTACATAATGTTTTGTGAAATCCCCATAGATTTTTTCATGCTTTTATCTGAAGATACCTTTGGATTATACTATAACTAATCTAAAAGCCTATTTGCTCCCTTTTTTTAATTTTCTATAGTCACTACTATACTTATGTCTAGTTTCTCTTGTTGAGAACTTGTATTCTCCCCCAAATGAAAGGTGAAGCAAGAGTGGAAGTAAGAGAGAAAAAAAAGCTATGGCCATTCAAGCAAGAGAGAGAGAAATATGTTATGTGGAAATTCCAATGGTCCACTTGTGAAATTACCTTCCCTTATTCTATTTTCGTCGTAAGAATAAATAATAAAGTGATAGTGACAAGTGACAACCACTTGCAGTGTACAAGTGTGCGGTCGATAAGTACAAATAAATATAGGGGACTAGGTATATTTGGCATTTAACCCCAAAAAACCTCCCACTTAAAGTTGAATATCTATGAAGCATACATAGAAGTACAACGTGATGAGCAATAGGCATCATCGCATCCTATGCCCATCATCTTCCTCTAAGGAATGCATAATGTTTCACTTGGAGACTTTCATTGTGAAAATTTGTAAGATTCTCATCCATCATTATTTCAATAAGATCTATCTCTCAACATAGAAAGCCCCCAAGCTTGAATTCTTATACTCTAATTTTGATATAAAGTAAAACAAATATCAAATATACAAATAGTGACATTGACTTTATTCTAGCTATTCAATTAACACATATCCTCCTTCCAAGGTTTTTTGATAAGTGGCTTAACAAAGTCTGTCACTACCATGACGTAGTCCATAGAGAGAATACAACAATCATGAGGATGTGAAGCTCTATTGGAGTATCTCAAGATTATTTGTGGGACCTATATAGTGTATTTTCTCTCTCCCACATCATAATCATGCATAAGAAGTAGATCCTAGGCTACTACATCATTTACAACAATAACAACCTGTCTCACTAGACTTGGCTATACCATAACAAGAGGCTTCTCCTAAAAGATCACCCTACGTACCTCAATCGCATGTTTTGGTCTTATATGCATATTTTTCTCATAAAATATAATATTATGGCTATCGAGAATAAACTTCCATTAGGAGAAATATAGACTCTCTGTTTTTCCCTTTAAGGAGTGAATAAAGAAATATATTCCTAGAAAGCTGGGATTCCAGATTCACGTAACATGAATCTTCTAGACATATCTTGGCCCAAATCTTTCCTCATTAATAAAATAAGTGTAATATTCCTATGGAAAATTATTACATACGTGTGTGAAGTCTCGGGAAAAAGACAATGCTGGTATTGTGGTTGTGAATGATTCAGTCATTAATTGTACACTCTCCACGGGCCAATCGAGACTTAGGACTATGGGTTAATAAAAACCCGCGCTCTTTATAAGAACCTTCTCTTGCTAGGAGGCCAAAAGGATAATATTTGGAATAATGGTAAATTCTTTTTGTAATTATCCCCTCGCAGTGAATCGTGCTAGAGGAGAGGGAGGGGAGGCGTGATGACTGCGCACGGCACTGGATGCCATGTGGGGGGGGGGGTGAATGTCAAGATCGTGGGAGAGAAGGGATGAGTCTCACTTGTAGCTCTCTCACTTGCACAATGGGGGAATACACACAAAGGTGGAGGCTGAAAACAGTTCTTTTCTTCATAGTTGTGTAAGCCAAAAGAACTCTCATACAAAGAAATAGAAGAACCCTATATATGGGTCTCAAACCAAACTCAACTAAGGTGGCATACTAATTGAACCACGAACTAGAGTAGATAAGGATAGCTGTCATCTAGCTATTATTCATGGGCAGTGTACCAACCGCATCTGCAATTAACAAGTTGGTGACATAAATGCACAACGGTCACCTTGGCATATCACGAGTGGAGCTCGATATCTCAACACTCCCCCTCGAGCTCAATCCCAATTCCTGTACACCAAGCAGGTCTCTAAACTTGCGCAGCTTCTCTGTACCCAATGCCTTCGTGAATATATCAGTTACCTGATCCTCTGTGCTGACATAAAATAGATCAATAATACCTAGTAAAACCCTCTCCCGCACATAGTGATAATGCACCTCAATGTGCTTTGTTGAAGCATGATATACTGGGTTATTTGCCAAGTGTATACTACTCATGTTGTCACAATAAATGACAACTGGCCCATTTGTAGGCTGATGCATATCATAAAGTAGCTTATGCAACGAAGCTACCTCACATGCAGCCATTGCTGCACCCCTGTACTCAACCTCTGTACTTGACAAGGCAACTGTAGGCTATTTCTTGCTGCTCCAAGTGACTGCAGCACTTCCAAAAGAGAACACATATCCACTGGTAGATCGTCTATCAGAAATACTACCAGCCCAATCAGCATCATGTATCCATGCAACTATATCTGAATCCCAGTCTCATAAAATAGTCCATACTACAATGTGGACTTCACATACCTGAGTATGCGTCTAGCGGCATCCAAATGCGGTTTCCTTGGAGCTTGCATAAAGTGACTTACCAATCCAACAGCATAGCTCAAATCTGGCCTGGTAATAGTCATATAAATCAAACTTGCTACTATACACCTGTACATAGTAGGGTCTTCCAGAAGCTCGCCTGCATTTGTGCTTAGCTTCACATTTTACTCCAAAGGAACCGAAATAGGTTTACAGCCTGTCATCCCATATTTGGACAGCATGTCCAATCCATACTGCCTCTGCAAGAGCCATATCCCACTTGGTGATCTTATCACCTCAATGCCCAAGAAATAACGCAGCTCTCCCAAATCCTTCATCTCAAACTTCTGCTTCAATAGCATTTTCACATGAAGGATATCTTCATCACTATCACCCGTGATGATCAAATCATCAACATAAATGACAAGTAGCATAATACCTTTCTCTATTTTTCTCACATAAAGTGAGAAATCTACATTGGAAATCTGAAAGCCAATAGTGATAAGATACTGTCCTATCTTGTCAGACCATGCTCTAAGTGCTTGTTTCAAGCCATACAAGGCTTTCTTCAACCTGCAAACAAACTCAAGATGAATAGTATGCACATAACCTAGTGGCTGCTCCATATAGACCTCTTCTTATAAATCACCATGCAAGAAGGCATTCTTTACATCCATCTGATGTAAACACCATCCCTTTGATGCAGCCATAGCAATGACTGCTCTCACGATTGCCATCCTTGCAACCGGACTAAATGTTTCTTCATAATCAATGCCATATGTTTGTGGATACCCCTTGACTACTAATCTTACCTTGTATCTATTCATAGAACCATCTGCATTGTGCTTCACCTTATAAACCCACTTACAACCAATTGCATTCTTATCTTTAGGAAAATGTACAAATTCCCATGTAGCAATTGCTTCCAAAGCATCCATGGCTTTCTCCCATTTTTCTTTTCCCATGGCTTGCTCAAAAGAAGTGGGTTCTGGTTTCTGTATCACTTTGACTATATAGGCATAGTGAATGGCTGTAAATCCATCATATTTCAGCCTATCCACCGGATACCTAGCTCTGGTAGACCTACGCAAAGTAAACTCACTTCCAGGTGCTCTCAAAACATCCCTAGTCTTCCTTACTCCAGGTGTAACAATAGAAGGAATACCCAACTCATCATTAATGCTCTAATCTGAGCCACTGGATTCACCATCCACATAAGAGTGACCTACATTCTCATCAAACATGGGCTAATCTACCTTCTCTTTTCCTTTTCATGATACTTGCATACCATTATCTGCATTGCTTTGAGAAGATTCTCCTGATCTCAATTTGCTTGTCCATGGCGAAGAATGTGAACCACTGCTAGAGGACACTCCAGGTCCACTAATATCTTGTGACTGCTGTTGTGAATTATGTGCAACATTATCATTTTGTGTATCTACATTATCAATCACATTTACTGGTTTATACCAGCTACTCATCTCATAAAAAATAACATCTCTGCTCACTGTAAACTTACGAGTAGAAGGGTTATAGCATCTATACCCTTTCTATTGCTGCAGAGAGTAACCAATAAAGATACACTTCTCAGCTTTTGGATCCAACTTGGATCTCAACTCATATGGCACATGAACATAGGCAATGCAACCAAAACTTTTCAAATGAGAAATATCTGGTTTCCTACTAGTATACCTCTCCTCTAGAGTCATGCCATGTATTGCTGCAGTGGGACTCATGTTCATTATGTAGACTACTGTAGCAAGTGCCTCAGCCCTAGCATGCCTTTTTCATTGAGCATGGCACGAGATACCTCTCCAATATGCCTGTTTTTTCTTTTTGCAATTCCATGTTGTTGTGGGATATGACTACATGAATATTGCTGCTTTATGCCATGCTCCTGCAAGAACCTTGCAAAGTCATTTGAGAGGTACTCTCCCCCTCCATCTGACCTTAGGCATTTTATTTGCAGGCTTGTTTCTTTTTCAACCATAGCTTTAAAAGTTTTAAAATGCCCAAAGACTTCACTTTTCTTTTTCATAAAATACACCCAAACTTTTCTGCTATAGTCATCAATAAAAGTGACAAAATAATTATAGCCTCCAATAGATGCAACTTTAGTAGTCCACACATCAGAGTGGATTAATTCCAATGGCTTCTTAATCTCTTGAACATGTCTAGGAAATGGTTTGCTTGCCTGCTTTCCAAATTGACAAGCGTCACATACCTTATGCATTTCTGCAACCTTGAATTTAGGCAATCCTACAACAATATTTTGGGCCTGCATTGATTTAAGTCGCTGTACATTAACATGACCAATGCGTTTATGCTAGATATCAATATCTGCAATTACATCGGTCCCATGTGCAAACATTGTTACACTAAATTCGGGCATGCCTGCATCCAACGTAAACATTATGCCCTTCTTTCCTTTTGCTATCAAGCGACCTTTATTTTTCATATCCTCGACAAAGCATCCATGAGGATTAAATCTGACCTGCAAGCCCTGCTCAACCATTTGACCAACAGAAACAAGATTCTTGGTGATATTCGGGACATGAAATACATCTGACAGGTATTTCTTTTTCCCATCTTGCATAGACAAATGAATTTTTCCAATCTGCACAATAGGATGTGCAGTATCATCACCAGTCTCCACAAATCCTAGTTTTTCCATTTTCCTTGCATCGTGCATCCATTCTGCATGACTTGTCATGTGCTTTGATGCACCTGAGTTAACATACCACACTTCGTTGCTTTCTTCTGCACTTGTCACAGAATTGTTCATGTGTTGCACCATAAACAAATGCTCATTTCTATCATCACCGTGTCTACTAGAAGATGCATAATTCCCTTGTTGCAATTTTCCATTCATGATGTGATTCTGCTTTTTATAGCAGTCTTTAGCCATATGACCCATTTTACCACAGTAGTAGCATTCAACATTGTTGTTTGCATTTTGGCCTCTTTGCCATCCACCACAGCCTCTTTGGCTCCCCCTACCTCTAGAGTTACCACATCCTCCTCCATAGGACTGGTTTTCTTGAGTTTGCTGCATATTTTGATTTCTACCACGGCCTCCAGATCGGCCTCCTCTACCTCTTCCAACATTTGAGTAGAAGATAGTTTCCTTTAAAGTTCCTCTTGAAGAAATTGCACAACCATTTCTCTACTCCTCAGAAATTAGAAGAGCAATCAACTCCTCAAAATCAGGAAATCTTTCACGGACAGAAATGGATGTTCGGAACTGTGCATAATCCTTTTCTAGACCATTCAAGGTCACGGAAACTAAATCATCATCTTCCACTGGCGACCCAACGGAAGCAAGTGCATTTGCAATCTTCTTCACCTTCATGTGGTAGTCATTGATGCTCATACTTTCTCTTTGCACATTGTGCAACTCTTGCTTGAGTTGCATTTTCCTTGCTTGTATATTTGTGCTATACATTTTTGACAAAGTATCCCATGCCTCCTTTGGCATACTTACATCATGAATATGCACAATCATAGAGTCTGAAATACTGATAGACAACTAGTACATAACTTTTCTAGCTCTCTCATGCCATCCTTTAAATGCCTGCATTTGCTGTTGATTGGGAACATCAGGAAGAACTAGTTCTTCTTCATTTCCTGCAATAAATTCCCAATATCCTTTTTCCATAAGGAAATTCGTCATTCTAAACTTCCATGCTTGGAAGTTGTTCTTGTCAAGTTTTTCAGTGACAATCTGTGAAAGAGAATCAGACGCCATTATAAAACACTGTAAAAAATTATATCACTGTAAAAAACACAACTTCAGTCTCACGAGGGCAAATTTGCAAAACTGACGAATGTGGTATTTGACCACACAGTCACTTCTTAGTGACGATTTTGCATCAAAAGACAGCAAGGATGATTCTGTAACTCCTAATGTCTTTGCGCATAGTCATACGATGCAATTTCTACAGTACTTTTCATTGACCTGTAGAACAGTGGTCGCACAGCATAAAACAAGGCCTTTTCCTGAGTGCGTGTAGAAAACTTCCATCTCCAAAACAGGCCCAAAAATGGCCTCAAATTTTTTTTAAAAAGCAAGCAAGGGCTAAATCTCTCACCCGCAGCATATACTATCCTCTTGCTACACCGCGAAGGGCGTCTCAATCTAAGACAATGCACTCTTGCACTTTCCGGCTGTGCTTCATGCAAAGACTTGCTCCCAAAAAAGAAAAATGAAAGCAACACTTGTCCTCTTACCAGAACACCGTGAACTTGGTTTTCTTTCTTGAGCTCCTTACCACGAACAAGGCTCTGATACCATGTCAAGATTGTGGGAGAGAAGGGAGGAGTTTCACTTGTAGCTCTCTCACTTGCACAATGGGGGAATACACACAAAGGTGGAGGCTGAAAACAGTTTTTTTCTTCTTAGTTGTATAAGCCAAAAGAACTCTCATACAAAGAAATAGAAGAACCCTATATATGGGTCTCAAACCAAACTCAACTAACTAAGGTGGTATACTAACTGAACCACGAACTAGAGTAGATAAGGATAGCTGTCATCTAGCTATTATTCATGGGCGGTGTACCAACCGCATCTGTAACTAACAAGTCGATGATATAAATGCACAACGGTCACCCTAGCATATCACGAGTGGAGCTTGATATCTCAATAGTGAATGCCATGCAAATGGCCGCGTGGGGGGAGGGAGGTTTTCCTTCCTTCACCCTATAAAAACCCCCTATGGGGGGAGGTGAGTGAGGGGAGAAATCGGACGCCACTAGGCTTAAAGGAGAGAGGGAACTCTAAGAAGGGTAGACTACGCCAGCTGCCGCCATTAAATGAGATAGGGAGGAGGAAAGGAATCCGCTAAGCCACCGCCGTGAGGCAGTCATAACAAGGAGGAAGACGCCGCTTGTGCCGAGGGACTGGTCATGAAGCAGCCGAGGCAGAAGGAAAATGTCGCCGATTAAGTTGCCGTCTTCTTGTCCACATGCTTCCCCCACAGAAGCTTCTTGAAGCATCTAAGGGCTCTTCCAAGGCCCCCCTTCCCGTGGGGTCCTCCCCCCAACAAAATTCTTTCTTGTGGGCTTCCTTAAAGCCCTTCCAAGTGGGTTTTAAAACATCCCCTTCCTGGAATTTAAACCCCCTTCATGTGGGTCCCATCCAAGCCTTAAAAAAACTCATTAAGCCCTTTCTTTCTTCCCCCTTAGGTTCCCCACAAGCTCCTATTAGCCCGAGGTTCTAAACCCCCTTCCCTATTGCCCTCTCAAGCGGGTTCTTGTTACCCCGGGATCTTTTAAAATCCGCTTTTCTTTGCCTTCCCAAAGCAATCTTTTACACCCCTTTTTCTTTGAAGTTTAAGGCCTTTTTCTTCCCTTATAGACCCAGAGTTTAAGCCCTTGCATCCCCACAAAGTTTTTAAACCCTGTGATGGAACCTAAAATGGGCCGGAACTGGCTATAGCACTAGCCAGACCTCATGCTTATAATAGACAAACACACCCTCACGGCCTTGCAGACCAGGAGCGTCAATCTACTTCTAAAGGACGAACTGTCCTCAAGCCTAATCTATGCGTTTATAGTTTCATAGTTTTGTAGTCCAACATTTCCCTTTCTATAAACTCCAGAGAGGGAGAACCCATACATATTGGCCATGCCACGATAATCACATACATGGAGGCAACCTCTCGATAGAACACCGCGGCCCCAATACAGCTCTCCTACATCGCATGGATTGGCCCCTTGATGCACTGCTCAACATATGAACCAAACGAACAAACTCCACTCTTCATTTCAAATGTCTCTACGAGATATACCATGTTTCCTTACCAAATAATTCCCACAAGAAATGAACGTCTATCCTACTGCTTAAGATGCCTTTCCACACTCAAACGTGGGTCATTCTCATTGAAAACATGTGCTATGCATCCAGGTTTTTTATTTCGATACCATGGTAGTCATGCACATGCAAAGGTGAATGATTCTAAGGTGCTCAAACATAATTTTAAATCAGCAACGTGCTTGTGCACAATCAAGCTTTTTAATGCATTTCATAACCCGTTGCGGCGATGTAAGGATAGCACCAAGATAACACCCGTGCTACTATCCTCTTAATTAACATACCACGAACTCTATGACATGATGTGCATTAGAAAATTAACAACAATCAGCATACAAATCACACCATTCAAACCTCCCAACCCCCTACGTTTAGGTATTGCTTTCGTTGCATAGGTGTAGAGGTTCATTTTGTCATATTTTGATGTATAGAAAGCAATGAATCACAAACTTTGACAAAGCAATAGGGCAAACTGAGGCCAAACCTCATGCTTTTCCACTACCATACATCCACAAACAATCATTATATTTTTCCTTATTTTTCCAAGACGTATTTCTATTTTTCCCTTATTTTTTTCATTTTCTTGATTTATTTGGTAATAAAATATACTATTTTTTGGTTTTTCTTATTCCAAACACTTCAGAATTCTATCATTCAATTTATCTTCCATATTCCCCCCATGGGAACACTTTTCCCCCACCCGAAACGAAAAAACTACCATTTTACCACTTAAAACCCGCATTTCGGGTTTACGGGAATTAAATAAAGCATGTAAATCATTGCAAAACAAGAATTTCCTAATGAATAGCAGTTAATAATAATGCAAATAGCACGCAAATAATTTTTCATCCACTAAGAACATAATTATCATCATAAACTATAAAAAATCCTTCATTCTTCTTCATAAAACTGGTCATACCGTGTTTTTACATAATCCAAGACGTTTTGAATGCCTTCATAACCAGCAAACGGAGCCTCCATTGCTCTCAATCCAATGTTGTACTTCAATCTTCAGCATCTCCATCCATCTTCATCACCATTTTCTTCATTCTCCTTCCCTGATTCCTCCATGAAGAGAGTACACATGAACAACCCATAGAGAAGAGAGAGAGGAAGGAGAGAGAAAGACTAGAATCTATTCTCTTCATCCACATAGCCATTCCACGAGTGAAGGGTGGCCATAAGATTAGCAAAGAGGGAGAAGATCAGCCCCAATGTCTGTTCCATGGGTTCTTCACAGCCTGACATTCATCCTCCATCAAGATCAAGCGCAAAAAACGGCCGCCCTACTCACATTCTTTCACCATGATTTCATGTTTTTTCTTCATCTTTTGATCAAATTTTGAAGGGGGTTAAAATCCCCGAAAGGGCACCCCCCCTTTTGGCCAAGGTTTTGTCCACCTCTTCATATCTTGCCCACTTTGTGGCCATTTCCCCGTCCGGACTCCAATTCGAGCTTTGAAAAATCCTGGGCGTCCAGCTTGACATCCCGCATTCACTGGCAACTCCTGACATCCCGCACGATAGTCGAAAAAATTATCAAAAATCCACAAGTGTTGCTTGGGCGCCTTTTAAAAGCCATCTTTCACTTGGTGCTTAAAATCGTCCTAAGTGCAGCCGCCGCCTTCGATGTTAAATATTTTTTCCCTAAATTTTGGATTTTTTGGCAAATTTTAGGCACATCCCAGGCTCAAAACTCTGCTCTCATTGGCGACCATGGGATAGGGCAACTCAGCCCGTTGAATCCCACAACAGATCTGCACAAAACAACCAAAGGAAGCATCAAGCTGATACAAAATAGATACATACTAAAACACAGCACAATGCCCACCCGACCCCCTGACAAAGCAAGGTATGACATCCACAAGGAGTAGGCCTAGCATAATTTGATAGAAGGTCCGAAACTAGTCACTACTGACTGCTCCAACACGGCCAAACTAAAAAGCACTATCAAAGAGGTCGCCCTAAGTGGTGGTCTGAACTACCTACCTAACTAAGGACAACACAACTAGGAGCTCCGACTAGGACTCCTATAGCCTGATCAAGACGTATTTTCTTTTAATACATTGCTTCTTTTAAGTTTTTATTTCTCCATACTCGGGCATGTAAAAAGAAGGGAGCTGAGCGTAGTGACCCAAGGAGAACATGGCATCGGCCTCAAGGCCGGTCTCGGTACCCAAGAACCTACCAAGCCCTCGCAAGGCGACACTTAATCCTTTTCTGACACTCACTTTTATTTTCGCTCCAACCTTCCTTACTTTCTTCTTTTCCAGCGAGATGCTACCCGTAGGAAGACAAGGCATCGGCCCCGGGTCTGACTTGTCCCCACGAACCTACCAAGCCTCCGCAAGGCAATGATCAACTGCTTATCAATTTTCATTTCTTTGCTTTTCTATTTTTATAGGGGTTAGAATCCCTTTTTACACACCTTTGTATATATTTATTTCTTTTGGAGATATTCAGGGTTTTTCCCTCTCTATCATCATCATTTTTCCTCGCGGGCAGGCTTCTCTAACTGCCTCACAACTAAGCAAGAACTCCTAGAACGGCTGCCTAGAAAGCTAGCATAATAGGATCACTAGGACTACTTTCTAAAACAGGTCTTTCGGTGCCTGGCAATGTCTTTACAGGAGGCAACAACTACTCAGACCTCCCTCAAACATACCTAACCTAAACGTGGGACTTCATGCCTTGGACACCAATCCCCAACAAGAAAAGAAAATCCCCTACAAGTACACAGACACATATAGCATAAAAAACATGTTACTCGTAAAGGAGAGATATCACCTAGATAGGGCCACGAGAAGTCTCCGCCGACATAGGCTCCTTCCAAGCTATTCTTTAAACCTATCTAGCACAAGACTAAAACAATAAACCATTAACCGCACTTGTACTAAACAGACAAATAGCCCTCTTGGCCTAATGAAATAAAGCATTTAACACCTCACCAAACTGGCCATCTTGGCCTAACAAGATCAAACAAAATAGCACCTACACATCCCTCCTTGAAAGGGTACAGATATACAATAATATGCTCCTTTCCAAGGAGGAAAAATAGGGTACAGATATCCAAACTAGGACCACGGTTGAAGAAAATGTCTTCTTCATAAGCAAGATTTTGTTAGAATATCAAGATCCCATTACTCTCCTGTCAATATGTATGACCGACATTAGCTGTGTCTAGCTATATCAACAAGTGGTGGACATTAAATAAGTCGATGGTCTTAGACCTAGTGTGAATGGTCCTACAGACCTTAGTACTATTGGATACACTTATGTTATGTTAATAGTCTATAAAATAATGGAATATGATGAACGACTTGAAGGTCAGGTTGCTGCTCCATTACATTGTCTCTCCCCCTCTCTCTTCGAACATGGTATCAGAGCCATCATGGATGGGCTCTTGAAGGCATGAAGCTGTGAGAAAGACCTGCAACTTGAAGACTCAGGGCAGTGGTTGAAGAGAATGAGGCTGACAATGTGCAGGCTGTCATTGTATCTGTGAAGGTTTCAGACTGCGTATTCTCTTTACTGCAATAAGCTTGCATGACACAGAGTTACAATACCTGCAAAGTTTATGTACTGGCTGATGTACCTACCGGTTATACCACATGTTTGTGGATGTTTTTGAGGTTGTAAAGAGCTGAAATACCCTCATTTTTTGTAGAGAATAGTTGCAGAAAATTGTCATAAACAGTCAAGGACTGAGGTTGGTCAGAGTGACTTGTTGGCTTGCAGGAAGTCAGGTAGTGACCAAATAGTGTTTGATACAACATGGCAAAAGCAGAAAGGACTGACAACATGACCCAGATAGTGGGGGAAAAGCTTGAGAGTAACAATTATGCCATATGGAAGTTCCACATGGAGAACTTCTTAATAGGGAAAGGCCATTGGGAGTTGGTGATGACTGGAGTGGAAGCTGAACCTGAGCTCCCAGAGACGATTACACCGAGCTTGGACAGAAAGAGCTCCTTGAGTCTTGCACTGGCTCTCTTTATGTATCTCAGATGCCATGGTAATGCAGATAATGAACTGCAGCTCTCCTAAGGATGCATGGGACATTTTGGTCAAGTATTATGGCACAACCACAAGTGCCAGGAATATACAGTTGAAGCAGAAGTTCAACATGGAGAGGAAGAGCAGATCTATACAAGATTATGTTACAGAGGTTAAGACCATTGCGGATCAGTTGGCATCTGTTGGTTCACAGGTTGAAGATGAAGACATGGTTGTTGTGACTTTGAATGGCTTGGGGCCTGAGTATAAGTCTTTTGACACTTGTGTGTCTGTGTGGGTTGAAATGCTTGATTTCAATGAGTTGGTTTCATTGCTTATCCACGAAGAGGTTAAGCTTGGTTTGGCTGCAGGATCTAGCGGTTATAAAAACAAGGATACAGTTTTCTATTCCAATCAACGTGGTCGTGGAAATCGTGGTAGAGGCTATGGATTTGGCAGAGGAGGCCATCAAAATGCATCCCATGGAAACAACAATCAGCAAATATCGAATGCAAGAGGTGGTGGAAACTTTAGAGGCAGGGGGAGATCTAGCCCTAGAGGTAGAGGCTCCTGGCAACAACAACGTCCATTTGACAATCCGAACAAGGATAAGGATTGTCATTACTACTGAAAGTATGGGCATATTGCCAAGGACTACTGGAAGAAGCAGGGCAATCAGAAAGGCAAACAACACGGGCATTTTGCTACATCTAGTCAGGCAGATGATACTTCAGGAGCTAGATTGTTTTCCATGTAGTATGTAAAAGACAGAGTTGCTGAAAAATCCACTAATGATGTAGTTTGGTATATTAACTCAGGGGCATCGAACCATATGACTCCTCATGGTGATTGGTTCACTGATATGATAGAGTTTGTATAGGTGATGACACGCAGCATAGCATTGAGCATAAAGGCAAAGTGCCTCTTGAGGTTCATGATGGCAAAAAGAAAAATTTCGATTATGAAGAACCTACTGTCTGTTGGTTAGATGATGGAGCAAAACTTGCAGGTTAGATTCAACAAGCATGGTTGCTTTATTGAAGAGTTTGGTAATGGATGCAAGTTAATAGCTCGTGGTCACAGGAATGGCAGAATGTTTACTCTTGATGCTACCTTGCCAAAGCTGAATTCAACCATGTTTGCCCATGGTTCTGGCACTATCTGAGACTTGGAAATTTGGCACAAGAGAGTGGGGCATGTAAATTTGCAAAGGCTGCAAATTATGCAGAAAAAATAACTTGTTACAGGTTTACCCAAGTTCCAATATTCAAATATTGGTCATGTATGTGATGCTTTCCAGTTTGGTAAGCAGTCGAGATTGCCATTTGTCAAGAATGTAAGGCAGAGTACATGTCCATTGCAGTTAGTGCACTCTGATGTTTGGGGGCCAGCCCATAATGCATCCATGGGAAGTTTGAAGTATTATGTTACATTCATTGATGATTATAGTCGTTATACTTGGGTTTACATTCTGAAGACAAAGGATGAGGTGTTTGCTGTTTTTCAACAGTTTAAAAAGCATGTTGAAAAGGAATTTGACTGTTATATCTCTTGCTTGAGGTTAGATAGCAGTGGGGAGTATGTGTCAAATGAGTTTGACAACTTTCTGGCAGAAAATGGCATATGTAGGTAGCTTACCTGCAGCTACACTCCTCAGCAAAATGGGGTAACTGAAAGGAAGAACAGGGTCTTGATGGAAGCTTCTCATGCCATTCTGAATGAGAAGAAGATGCCACTCTATTATTGGGATGAGGCTGTTATGACAGCCATGTATATCTTGAATCAGACTCCCACTGCAGGTATTCATGAGATGACACCATTTGAGAAGCTATATGGCTATAAGCCGGATGTAAATCACATGAAAGTTTTTGGCTGTCTTGCTTATGTGCATATTCCAGATGAAAAAAGGAAAAAGTTGGATCCAAAAGCGCATAAGTGTGTCTTCATTGGATATTTGCAAGAGAAGAAGGTATAAAAATGCTATGATCCCTCTAACAGGGAGACCTTGGTGAGCAGGGATGTTATTTTTGATAAGATGGATTCTTGGTATGTATCACCGGCAACAGTGCCATCGGATATGCCTTCCACTCATGTATCTACAGTTGATATGCAGCAGAGCAGTGCTATGACATGACCTAGTAGTCAGATAGTATCTCCATGGACAGGGAGATTGAGGAGCTCACCATTCATTGACACCAGTATGTTAGTGAGGGGAAGATATGATGTGGCGGACAAAGGAAAAGAGAAAGTTATTGAGGATGTATCTGGGATGATGACACCTGGTAGGATGACTTTTGGATATGAGTCTACTAACACTTTATACAGTGAACTTGGTATTCCGACTGTGTATACGCCTGGCGCAAAGCAAAGCATGTACATTTCGCCTCATCAGAAAGCAGAATTGAGCAATGCACCACAGCTTAAATGCTCACAGAGGGTTAGATACCGTGTTGACAGGTTGACATATAGTGGCTACACTGCAAAGCATTATACTTACATGACAAAAGTGATGGAGATCAAAGAACTAGGTACATATGTTGAAGCAGTGGAAAATGAGAACTGATGTGCAGCTATGGATGAAGAAATGAATGCCTTGGATGAAAATAAGACATGGGATCTTGTGCCACTGCCTGAAATCAAATGTAAGTCCGATGGCAGTGTGGAAAGGTACAAAGCCAGGCTGGTTGCTAAGGGATATGCCCAATAGTATGGGCTTGATTATGAGGAAACATTCAACCCTGTTGCCAAGATGGCAACCATACGCACTGTTATTGCCTTGGCTGCTGTTAGAGGATGGAAATTATAGAAAATGGATATTAAGAATGCATTTCTTAACGGTGACTTAGTAGAGGATATCTATATGGTTCATCTAGAAGGGTATGTTCACCCTGATTTTCAGCATTATGTATGCAAGCTGAAAAAGGCACTGTATGAGCTAAAGCAGGCCCCGAGAGCTTGGCATGCTGAGATCAGTAACTACTTGCAGAGATTGGGTTTTACTATTGAAAGAGCTGATCACGGCCTATTTACAAAGAAGACCGACAGTGGCTTGGTAGTGCTGGTCATATATGTTGATGATTTGATAATCAATGGTGATGATGACTTGGTCATACAGCATGTAATGAAGATGCTGAAATCTGAATTTGACATGAAAGATCTAGGTGAATTGAAATACTTTTTGGGTATTGAGGTAATCAAGGCTAAAAATGGTTTATGGCTAATGTAGAAACATTATGCCATTGAAATGCTGAAGAAGTATGGCATGGTTGAATGCAAACCATTGGATACACCCCTTGATCAGAATGTCAAGCTGGACATTAGCACTAGAGCTGAAATTCAGGATGTGAGTATGTACAAGCAGATGGTTGGAAGTCTCATCTACTTGACCATCACTAGGTCAGATTAGAATTATGCAGTTGGGATCATAAGTCAATTTATGCAGAAGCCCAGAAAGCCACATTTGGATGTTGTTAGGCAGATTATGAGATATGTTAAGTCCAATGTAGATTATGGGTTGTTCTATATGAGAGATACGCCCTTGAAACTAGTTGGATACACAGATGCAGATTGGGTAGGATGCTCATATGATCTCAGATCTACGAGTGGTTATGATTTTGGCCTTGGAAGTGGCATGATCAGCTGGAGTAGCAAGAAGCAACCAAGGTTGCATTGTCTAGCACTGAGGCAGAATACCAAGGTGCTGCATTGGCAGCATGCGAGATTTCATGGCTGCTCAAGCTTATGGCTAATTTGGATATTCAGGTGGATGCTCTAGTGACCTTATTATATGATAATCTCAGTAGTGTAGTCCTGGAAACGAATCTAGTATACCATGCCAAGACAAAACACATAGAGGTACACTACCATTTTATCAGAGAGATGGTTCTTGTAGGGAGAGTAGATCTTATGCATGTGAAGATTGATGAACAGGTTGCAGATATCTTTACCAAGTCTTTGGGTAAAGATAAGTTTAGTAGCTTCAGACAGCTACTTGGAGTTCATCAGATGATTTGAGCTTGAGGGTGAGTGTTAGAATATCAAGCTCCCATTACTCTCCTGTCAGTATGTATGACGGACATTAGCTGTGTCTAGCTATATCAGAAAGTGGTGGACATTAAATAAGTCGGTGGTCTTAGACCCAATGTGAATGGTCCTATGGACCTTAGTATTATTGTATACACTTATGTTATGTTAGTAGTCTATAAAATAATGGAATATGATGAACGACCTGAAGGTCAGGTTGCTGCTCCATTACAGTGTCTCTCTCCCTCTCTTTCAACAGATTTTCCAATGAATCCACAAACTGATTCCAGTAATGTGGAGTCAGCTGAAAAGACACTCTCTCAAACTCCTCAAGCAGGTTCATCGCAGTTCGATGATACATACAAAGGATGGGGTTCCGCACCATGTACGTCCCAACTAGCTGATTCAAGATCAACTAGGAATCCCCTTTTACTAACAACCGTGAATACCACCTTGCTTGGAAATATGCAGTCCCATAATCAAGGCTTTATACTCCGCCATATTGTTAGTGAATCCTACCCCGAGATAAGTAGCTAACTTCATCGTAACTCTACGTTGGGGATCTCGTATTACTGCTCCAACACTCCCTTTTTAATTAGGGCCCCTGGATGCCCCATCAAAATATAATGTGTATGACCACAATGGTTTTACATAGCCTGCCATCACGAACTCCTCTATTTGTAATTATGATAGTCACAATTTAGCATGTTTAGAGGATGAACTGACGGCTCCATCCCACCTTCTTCATTAAACTCAACAAGGATACTTGTCAACATTTGTAAGCAGTGATGGCAGAAGACTTTGATCTCCTACACAAAGGTTCCGTCTTCTTGCTCAATCACTTTGTATCCTTTGCTCCACCAGATGAGTTTCCCCTGATGGTATCTCTACTCCAAATATGGGTGCTCCAAATAAGGAATTAACCGCCCCATCAACCAGCTTTAAGCTCTTTTGCAGGTCTCAAATCAGCCCCAGCATGGATCTGCACTGCATTTTTCTTGTATTAGCATACTTAGAAACAATAAGGTTTAATCTTATTAAGATTAAACTTATTTATAAACTCTACTCCCTGCAGATCAGTTAGTAGAACCGTAGATCTATTTTTCCCTATCCTAACAATCTTGCAGGGGCCATCCCATCTAGGTTCCAACTTCCCTGGACACAACTCCCTACGCGCATCGTAGTACAGAACTAATTGCCATTTTTTAAAGGTATACTTCTTTGCTTTAAGGTCGTGTAACTGCTTCATCCGACGTTTAGCTACCTCTTGGTGTAATAAGCTCTACAACTTTAGTTCATCCAGAAGGGCTATGGTCGCGAAACGTTCAAAGAGTGAATCCTTATCTCCCAACGAGTGGTTAATTGCAAACCGTATGGTTGGCAACTCAATTTTGAGGGGTAACACACACTCTTTTCCATAAACTTATTTAAATGGAGTATGGCTGGTAGCTCGCTTAAACATTGTATTGTATGCCCATACTGTCACATACAACTTCCTATCCCAATCTCGTTTCTTCTCAGAGACTATTTTAGACAAGATACCCACAAGCTACTTATTAGTACTTTCGACTTGCCCGTTTGCTTGCGGATTATAAGGGTTCATTTTTTTGTGCTTGATTTGCCAAGCTTTAGTCAGACTTTTGATCACTTTATTCAAAAAATGGGTTCCATGGTCCGACACTAGTTCCTTCGGTGGACCGAAACGGAAGATAATCTGCTCTAAAAGAAAACTTGCAGTCTCTTTTGCATTGTCCTACCTCATCGCCCGCGCTTCTGACCATTTTGTAACATAATCAGTTGCTACTATAATGTACCTCTTCTAGGTAGTAGACAACGGGGTGATAGGACCCACAAAGTCAATACCCCACTTCTCAAATGGAAGGATAGCTATAATAGATGTAAGTGGACGTTTCCTATTCTCTCTGTTGTCATGTCTTTGACAGGTATCACATCTGTTAACGTACTCAAAGGAATCTTGGAAGATGGATGGCCATCAATATCCAACTCTTAAAGCTTTTTGTGCCGTCAACCGTCCAGCGAAGTGCCCTCCACATGCAGAGTCATGGCACTCTTCCAAGATGAAAGGAACCTCGTTAGGCATCACACATCAGTGATAGATATCATCAACACCTTGTCGATATAGTGTTTCTGCGATCAAGGAAAACTTCAAAGCCTGTTGTTTGATTTTCCTCTTTTCTGACTTTGACAAACCAGCTCCAGTCTCTCCCGTTGATAGACAATGCGTGATAGCAGCATACCAAGATGGGATAGAAGCTGTATCAATTTTAAACATTTCTTCAATATCACTTCCTTAAACTAAAGTCTCTTTCGGCTCCTCGAAATCCACAAGGCATTCCACAATCCCCTGCAACCTCGATGGCTTACTCTTAATCTCATAATCAAAATCCTGCAAAGTGATTAACCAATTTTCCAGACGATCAGGCGGTTGTAGCTTGTTCATAAACAATCTAAGCCCTTCCGCCTTCGTATAGAAAACTACCTTCTCATAGAGGATGGAGTGCGTGAATTTTTTAGTCGCAAAGACCATCGCAAGGCACAAATTCTCCATGTAGGTGTAGTTAATTTTTTATATGCGCAATTTTTGACTAGCAAAAGCTATCGGATGATACCACTTTTCATCCCAGATTTGATCTAAACAGCAACTGATACTATGCATAGTGGCGGCTGAAAATATGTAAAATACATCGCCTCTTTTAGGTGCTTTTAAAATGGGTGCTTTTACTAGCTCCTGTTTCACATCCTCGAAAGCTACCTTACAAGGGTCACTCCATACAAATAGACAGCTAAAGGATAATAAGTTTGTTAATGGCAATGTCCTTTCTGCCAAGGCATTTATAAACCTGTGATAGTACCCTATCGATGAAAGAAAGCTATGTACCTCTTTCAGAGTGCGTGGTAGACTCATAGCGACTATAACGTTGATCTTTTCAGGGTCAGTTCCTATTCCTACTGAGCTGACCACATGGCCTAGCAATAGCCCATAAGGCATTCCAAAAACACACTTCTGTGGATTAAGAGCGATACAAAATTGTCTGCAGCACTCGAAACACTTTCTTAAAATAATCAACATCCTTTCCCTTACAGTGGCTGCCCCCAAGTCATCAATGGATTAAGAGCGATACAAAATTGTTTGCAGCGCTCGAAGCACTTTCTTAAAATAATCAACATTCTTTCCCTTACAGTGGCTGCCCCCAGGTCATCAATGAATACTTTCAACTTGTTTGGGGAGATGTCACCAAAGGTGTTGTCTGTTGTTCGTTGCCATGATCCAGGTGCATTGCACAATCCAAAGGCCATCACATGGTACGCAAAAGTACCAAAGACAATCATGAAAGTTGTTTTCAACTTGTCCTCTTCTGCGATTGCCATCTGGTTGTAACCCGCAAAGCAGTCCATAAACAAATATATTTTCCTACCCGCTAATTGATCCAAAATCTGGTTCATAAATGGAAATGGGTAGTAATCCTTAACCGTCTTCTTATTCAGCTCTCTAAAATCTACACATAGTTGGATCTGGTTGTTTTTCTTCTTCCTGATGACAACTGGTGAACACCACTCTGTGTGCTGTATAGGGAAGATTAAACCAACTTTCCGTAACTTCTGTAACTCCTCAAACAGCCCGTCCCTCAATTCAAAAGGCATATGCCTTACCTTTTAACGCATAGGATGACTGTCTTCTTTTACAGGAATAGTATGAAAAGCCAGGCTGGGAGGAATACCTCTCAGCTCATCATAACTCCAAGCAAAGATGTCATGGAATTCTTGAATCAAGGACACATAGTCCTCCCTTTTTGTTGAACTGAGCATGGAACCTAATTTAATTGGTTGCGAATCATTCGGTGTACCAAGGTCTAACTCAATCACATCCGCGTCTCTTATCCTATCTTGCAAGTCTATCAACTCATTTAGGGTTATCTGATAAATATCCTCTATAGTGGACCCCTCTTTAGATTCATCGCTGGATGATGTCTCACTACGAGATGGATCATCTGTTGTTTCTAATTCAGTAGAGGATAAAGAAGCTCTCTCACTCTGAGGAGACTGAGGGTAAGCATCAACTATTACTTGATTAGCACCTCTACCTAGAACCACTCAACCGGCGAGTATATCGACTTGACAATCTATTCGTAAGATCCAAGGCCCACCTAGCAAGACTCGATAGCTAGGATGTCCTACAAATCTTATCACCCTAAATTCCAAGAAGCATTCTACACTTGCAACTATAACATGGACTTTAGTAACGCAACCTTCTGGTTGTCTTAGACTGTCATCGGCCATTCTAAGAAGGGTGGATCTATCTTTCTGAATGCCTAGACCCAACCTCTTGTTAAAGATGCTGGATCTAGAGCATGGCAAATGCGGAAGCTATGGAGGATGGAAGATGAATATACTACTCATGTTGACATTGACAAAGAAGACAACTGTTACACAAGTGAATTAGGTTTCAAGATTGAGACTTGAACTCATAAACACAATCTTGTGTAGGCCTAACAATGACACAAACACTTGACAAAAAGAGACAAGTACTATTGCATTATCATCAGAAAGTGATAGTCAAGTACATCATTATATAGGATTGCTTGGTAGCACACTACATCACTGTGTCTATGGGATCTGTCTCTCTTCCTAGAATGAACTGCATCTTCCTAGCCTAGTTGTTCCATACAAAGGGGCATACATAGGGTGTGATTGGTAGATTCTCAACACCCCTCCTCAATCACAACCTGAAAGTACAAAGTGTGTAGAGGCTTTAGTCAGAGCAACACGTGCAAAGTGTGGGCATACCACAAACATGGAAAAACACCAGAGGCTATCACAGAAAAAGGCTAAGTGTGGGTACCATAAACATGGTGGACATCCAGAGGCTGTAAACAGGGGCCTCACAAAGTGTACAGAGGTTGTAGTACAAGGCTACATGAGGAGTTTTTACAAGCGTATGAAAGGAACATTAAGGCAGGTACAATGCTTTTAAACCAGAAAATGAGAGACAAGGACCGATAGGCCCTTGTGGTCTTTTTCATCATATGCTTTCTCTTTGTCAGCATGGAAAATATTCTTGTCTTTCATCTTTGGTTCTTCAGCTTTGAATGATGTGATCATTTGGTCTTCATGGCAGATCTTCTTCTTGTCCTTCTTCTCTTCTTCATTGTTTGTTTGGTCTGCTTCTTCTTTGGCTTTGCTTGCAGCTTTAGTCTTCATGTCCCCCTCAAGCAAAGGTATCATCTTTGAGGCAGTGGAAATGTCTTCAAAATCTTCTAATGGATTCATTGATTGAGCTTTGATGTAGACAGCTCCATGTCTTTCTGCAAGTAAGATCGTCAAGTCTTGCATGCAATGTAAATGGGCAACAAGAGTAATGTTACTCTTTATGACAGGTAACCACCCAAGAGACTTCATGCTTGGTATTTCCATGATGGAATCTGCTTAAAATCTCTGAAAATTTCCAGCACAGAGTTGAAATCTAATGTGTCAGAAGACACAACCAATGGCAGTGTGAAAACACACTATGTAGTATCGAAAGATACTATGATTGAACTTGATGATGATTCTTGATGCTTTGATTTTGTTGATGCTTATCTTCTTGAATCTTTTTCTTGCTGGGAACTTTAGTAACACAGTGGATCAGAGTGACAGAGGCTTGGGTTGAGTGTCAAGAGAGAGAAAATGAAAGAAAAATGAGTTTGGGAGATTTTGGCTATGGTGGAATTAGGGTTTTTGAGACAGGGGCCTAGTTTTTTTTCAGATTGCAGGAGCTGTACTTGATGATTTTCAAAAAAAAAAAAATGGAAAGATAGCTTACTTCATGGGCTATCAAAGCCCCATAACAATTGATCAAATCGCGGGCAGTACCGCGCGTGCAAAGAGCTTGATCAGAGACGGCACAGATCAGGACAGCGACCACGAATTTTTGCAATGCCAGGGCTATCAGTTGCCAGTGTGCCTCTGTGATGTGCCACGGAGAAGCGCAGGGAGTAGGAGAACAATCCCCTAGAAGGAATTGGGAGCTGAAGTGGCCTGATTGAGGAGTTATGGAAGCTCCAAGTGAGGGAGGTCCTGTCTGGCTATGGCAGACACAAGGCAGAGTTTGAGAATTTTCACAATGCTGAAGCTATGCTTGCCCAAAGTCAGTGATTGATGTGTCAAGAAGAAGCTCTGGAATCAGGGGAACACTTTCCCAAAAGGAAGCTCCAGGAGGTTTGACCTGTGGAGTGAGATATAAGAGCTTCAAGCTGACAGGGTGATGCTGGCTATGGCTGCCATGGAAGCTCAAGTGAAAGAGATGAAGTAATGGGCTAGAACTGTGGTGACCAGAGTTGAAGAGGGATTGAGAGAAAGTAGAGAAGAGGTAAGCCATACTCAGCTGAGCTCTGATACCATGTTAAAGATGTTGGATCTAGAGCATGGCAGAGGCGGAAGCTATGGAGGATGGAAGATGAAGATACTACTCATCTTGACATTGACAAAGAAGACAACTGTTACACAAGTGAATTAGGTTTCAAGATTGAGACTTGAACTCATAAACACAATCTTGTGTAGGCCTGACAATGACACAGACACTTGAAAGAAAGAGACAAGTACTATTGCATTATCATCATATGAAAGTGATAGTCAAGTACATCATTATATAGGATTGCTTGGTAGCACACTACATCATTGTGCCTATGGGATCTGTCTCTCTTCCTAGAATGAATTGCATCTTCCTAGCCTAGTTGTTCCATACAAAGGGGCATACATAGGGTGTGATTGGTAGATTCTCAACACCTCTCCATCAACTCTGAACTCATGATATTGACGGAGGACCAGTATCTATGATAGCATGATCTACTAATATTCCATCCACATATGCTGGAACCCTAGGGCAATTCTTTTCAGCATGATCAAACCAATCTTCCCCTACTCGTGCTATGCCCAAAGGTTCTACAATATACCCAATATGCAGGATCTTCTTGAATTCCTTGTGTACTCCTAGAGATAATTTAATCAACTGCAAGAGGTTTACATTTGGTTTGGCTTCGCAAAGAGAACTTGCTAAATCAAAATCATGATAGGTAGCCAAAGCTCTCTTTTCTCGCCACACCATCCTTTCTTTTGGTCTCGGGACCTCTCGGGACCGGCTTTGGTGCTTCTTTTTTAGCTCTTGCCTTCTTTCTTGGCACTTCCTCATCCTTCTTAGGATCAACTTTCTTGTCAACAGGCCTTAGAGGTCCACCTTCCATGCTAGGATTCAGGACTTGCATCCCCTTATCCCCTTGCTTAGGGTTTCCCTCAATCGGTTTTACATTATCTTTATCAACCTCTTTAGCCTTTTGGCCTCTTATCACGGCTCTTAGGTTAGAGGTTTCAGTGCCATTGATGCGTACAGCCTCGATAAGGCTGACTCCATTGCCTTGTGGCAACTCTTCTATAATGGTCATTCCCCTTTGCAATATTTGTCTTGGCCCATCATTTTGCCGGAGGTTATTACCTTGCGCTCTATGATTAACTAGACTTGGCTGTTTACTCCCTTGTTGGAGGGAACTAATCTTACTCCAGCAGGTAGCAGCTAAGTGGCCCGACTTCCCACAAATATCACATTTAACATTTGGAGAGTTTCTAGGGAAATGTTGTCTGCCACACAACTTACAGCTGAATCTTGAGGGACCACCCTCTTCAGGGCGTCGACTCCCTATCAGATTTTGCTGCTTCTTCAGGAAATTGACGTCAACAACTATTTGCCGATATTGTTCAGAAATCATATCAGTGTAGTGCTTCATCATATCCTTAACTTTTCTAAGGACATTAGAGGCACTCGACTCATAGCCTTGATCATCTATCCGTCATTCCATTGGCCTAATTATTTGATTGGGCATTGGTTGTTGACTCACAAGAACAACATTAGGATTCGACACTTGGTCTCCAACATTTGGTCTCCAACATTTGGTGGAGCCAACTAACTAGCCATAGGCATAGTCACACTAGGAGGAGCTGGCAGCAAATGTATATTTTGAACCATGCTTCATCTCCCATTAGGGTTATTCATAGGCATCCCTTGACTTCCATTTAACAATGGTAAATTGCCTCTAGGTACTAAACCCACATTAAGATTTACTTGAGAGGAGTAGGCCGTTTGTAGTCATGACTCTACTCCTTTTGCCCGGGCGATGGCACTGTCTTTATCAACCAAAGCCACACTACTCAATTGTACATGAATATTAAAATCCAATCCATGCAAGAAGTATTGCAATTGGGCAGTCACTGGTGGAATAGGAATGTAAGTTTGTAACTTACGAAACACTTCCTTAAGCTTCTTAGCATAGGCTTTTACATTCTCATGGGGGTCTTGGCATGTTACATTCAAAACACACAACCAGAATTGGCCACCTCTTTCATGGGCATATTCTCCTCGAAAATGTGCGTAAAATTGGTCAATTGTGGTTATGGTTCCAGTCTCTATGCTATGATACCATACTGCAGCCCTTCCTTTTAACTTCATGTTAAAGAACATCATAAGATGTCCCTCATCTTGGATACAGTAATTAAACATTAGTCTTTGGAATTCACAAATGTGAAACTCCACATCTTCTTCAGCTAACCCATTAAAAATGGGCAAAGGAACTCCTAAAGTTGGCAGATCCAACATCCCAGGAATTACAATGGGTTGTGCTATGATGACAATCGGATTGACAATAGGAGTTTGGACTGATGGAATTATACCCCCACTTGAAGTGGGTTGACTTGGTAGAAGAGAGGAAGAACTTACGCTTCCTCCTGCACCTAAAGGACTACGTGCAGTTGTTGGGTTACTAAGACCACTGCCTCTTATGCGTATCAGGCTACTCCTTTGAGGAGAAAACGACTTACAATCTCCAACCGCCGTCTAGCCCTCTAAGCATGTTCTGTTTTTTGTATTTCGGCTTGACGGTCCTTGTCAGAGGACATAAACCAACTTTTTTGGTCTCCCAATAGATGCACCACTGATGGGACCTTAAATGGGCTGGCACTAGCTATAGCACTAGCCAGATATCATGCTCATAATAGACAAACACACCCTCACGGCCTCGCAGATCAGGAGCGTCAATCTGTTGCTAATGGACGAATGTCCTCAAGCCTAATCTATGCGTTTATAGTTTCATAATTTTGTAGTCCAATGTTTCCCCTTCTATAAACTCGACAGAGGGAGAACCCATACATATTGGCCATGCCACGATAATCACATACATGGAGGCAACCTCTCGGTAGAAACACCGCGGCCCCACTGCAACTCTCCTACATCACAAGGATTGGTCCCTTGATGCACTGCTCAATATATAAACCAAACGAACAAACTCGACTCTTCATTTCAAACGTCTCCACGAGATATACCATGTTTCCTTACCAAATAATTCCCACAAGAAACGAACATCTATCCTATGGCTTAAGATGCCTTTCCACACTCAAACGTGGGTCATTGTCATTGAAAACATGTGCTATGCATCCAGGTTTTTTATTCCGATACCATGGTCATCATGCACATGCAAAGATGAATGATTCTAAGGTGCTTAAACATAATTTTAAATTAGCAATGTCCTTGTGCACAATCAGGCTTTTTAATGCTTTTTCTAACCCGTTGCGGCGATGTAAGAATAGCACCGAGTTAACACCCGTGCTACTATCCTCTTAATTAACATACCACGAACTCTATGACATGACGTGCATCAAAAAATCAACAACAATCAGCACACAAATCACACCATTCAAACCTCCCAACCCCTACATTTAGGTATTGCTTTCGTTGCATAGGTGTAGAGGTTCATTTTGTCATATTTTGATGTATAGAAAGCAATAAATCACAAACTTTGACAAAGAAATAGGGTAAACTGAGGCCAAACCTCATGCTTTGCCACTACCATACATCCACAAACAATCATTATATTTTTCCTTATTTTTCCAAGGCGTATTTCTAATTTTCCCCTTTATTTTTCTATTTTCTTGATTTATTTGGAAATAAAATATACTATTTTTTGGTTTTTCTTATTCCAAACACTTCAACATACTATCATTCAATTTATCTTCCATCTTCTCCCCATGGGAACACTTTTCTCCCACTCGAAAAGGAAAAACTACTTTTTACCACTTAAAACCCACATTTCGGGTTTACGGGAATTAAATAAAGCATGTAAATCATTGCAAAATAAGAATTTCTTAATGAATAGCAATTAATGATAATGCAAATAGTACAAAAATAATAATTCATCCAATAAAAACATAATTATCATCATAAACTATAAAAAATCCTTCATTCTTCTTTATAAAAATGGTCATACCATGTTTTTACGTAACCCGAGACGTTTTTAATGCCTTCATAACCAGTACATGGAGCCTCCATTTCTCTCAATCCAATGATGTACTTCAATCTTCAGCATCTCCATCCAACTTCATCACCATTTTCTTCAATCTCCTTCCCCGATTCCTCCATCAAGAGACTACACATGAATAGCCCATAGAGAAGAGAGAGAGGGAGCAGAGAAAGACTAGAATCTATTCTCTTCATCCACACAGCCATTCCATGAGCAAAGGGCAGCGATAAGATCAGCAAAGAGGGAGAAGATCAGCCCCAATGTCTATTCCATGGGTTCTTCACAGCTTGACATTCATCCTCCATCAAGATCAACCGCAAAAAACGGCCTCCCTGCTCACGTTCTTTCACCACAATTTCACGTTTTTTCTTCATCTTTTGATCAAATTTTGAAGGGGGATTAAAATCCCCCAAAGGGCACCCCCCTTTTGGCCAAGGTTTTGTCCACCTCTTCATATCTTGCCCACTTTGTGGCCATTTTCCCGTCCGGACTCTGATTCAAGCTCTGAAAAATCTTGGGCATCGGGCTTGACATCCCGCATTGACTGGCAACTCTTGACATCCCGCATTGACTGGCAACTCTTGACATCCCGCACGGAAATCAGAAAAATTATCAAAAATCCACAAGTGTCACTCGGGCGCCTTTTAAAAGCCGTCTTTCACTTGGTGCTTAAATTCATCCTAGTTGCAGCCGCCGCCTTCGATGTTAAATATTTTTCCCCTAAGTTCCAGATTTTTTGGCAAATTTTAGGCACATCCTGGGCTCAAAACTCGGCTCTCACCTTGTTTCCTTTAAGGCCTTCTAAAGCTTGGTTTCAAAAGATGGTGATATTGATCAAGAAAGCCGAATCACAAAAAGAGATTCGCATGCGAAGGATACGGCCAAGATCATAAATCTGCGTCCAAGGCGAAAAGGCCAAATTCGCAATGGCCCCTAGGAAGGCACAAGGCGCAACCATAGGAGGATCGTCCCCTAACATTCATGTGGACATTTCACCACAAGTCCAGGTTTTTCTTTCTAATTTTGATTTACATTGGAATATTTCAATTATGCATGATTCATTTACAAAAATTAGAATGCACTTTTTCGATTGAAATACTTTGGATAAATTAAAAGGAAATAACTTACGATCAAGGAATTGGTCATTTGTATTTTTCCAATGGAACGAATGTAAGGACATGAGACATCTATGCATTCTTAGCAATTTGTTTATATGCATTACAAGTAATGAATTTAGATCAATTAAAGATCATCTTTATAAAGTCGAAATTATTACTGTACACTTCAATTGTGCATGGAAAGAATAAATCGCATGTCGCATTATTAGGCATATTTTCTTCAAAATGATTCATAAAAAGAAGGCTGCTAATAATCCGAGGAACTTGCAAGGCATGGACATAGTTCTTGAGCTGCATGAAGTAGATTAAACCCTAGTCAATTGGCTTAATTCTCAATCAACTACGTAAATAGTTACAAGAGGTTGTGTAATGCTCATTCAGCGTACGAATATCTCATTTAGAAAAGAAGTTAGAAAAAGATGCATGGTTCACATAAAACGCTAAAGTTTAGTAGTATGAATCTTGAATGAATGATAAAAAAAAGGATCCATTGGAATTATGCCATAACGTAACTTACGCTTTGATCTTAACCAGAAAAGTTAGGGATTGTAAATCTACTCATACGTAGGCAATGAATCAAGTGGTTACGAAAATGGTATCATAAATATTTTCAAGAATAGATAAGTAAATTTGTTTAAACCAAAGCACCTAAAACCGCAAAGAAATCGCTTAGGAAGGGTTAAAACAATGCAACATATCCCAAAGAGCTAACTAGGGTTTAGCACGTTGAGGAGTGACCTAATCACTCTGATTGCCAAAGCTGAAACTCTTATACTCTAAAGACTTTCCCTCATTCACAGAATGTAGGGACAATAGGACATACTTGCGAGAGACAATCTAGGGTTTTTATCCTAAGATTCTCTCGCTAAAAGGATGAAACTCGATTTGAAATTGGAACCCTAGGACTGCAAATATTGGCCTAGTGCAATCAGGAACGGATTCTTATGAAGATACCCTAACCCTGTTTCCTATCTAATCATGATTTCGTGATTAGAAGACACCATTCGATGGGTAGAATAATCCCATGGATTAGATGCGACTTTTGTGTAACACGTTGCAGAGTCGCATGATCTTGTGATTTCATCACAAAGAAATGGCCAATTCCTCAGAATGAGGTTAGCAGTTTCTCGCGCAAGTTTTTCTTACAAGAGGATGAGTAGTCATCCTAACATAGCACCTTTCTTGGGAAAAGTGACCAAGATAAGGGAATTAGATAATTGCTTGAAGGCAAAAGACCAATCAGTAAATTGGATTAACATATTTATTGCTAATAAAACTTAAGGTATTGGTTAAGTTGGGTTAATAGGGTACCGCCATAACCCAAGGATATAAGGGTTAACAAAAAGAACCTTGGGGAATCTTGCCAAGTTGCAATTGATCCCGGATCGAGTGTTGGATGCATTTGGAAAGAAGGATTCACTCCTTAGCAATTGGCCAAAAAACGACCACTGGAAATGATTGTGCTTGTAACAGTTATATAGAGCACTGTTTGCTTTGTTTGCTCAAAGAATTAAAGGATAAAAAGATATCTAATGCTTCAGGTTGAAGGCAGGAAGGTAGAGGCAACTTCAGTTACCCCTGACTGCCGGCCTGACCCTAACCAAGGGGGTTGTTAGCCGCACCGAGAACTTGGACCGAACCCGCTGCGAGAGGTCTCTTCGCTGAGTGCTACTTGGAGCAGGAGGACGCTTGGGTGTGAGGGGGACTTTGGCCGTAAATCCCTCGCCTTCCGGGCCCTACACAAGAGGCCAACGTGACTCGGGATTGGATCTCGAGACCCGCATACTAGTCTATGGGTGGAATCTTGGATTAGTAATCCTTGTGGATTGCTAGATAGCCTTCAGCGGATTATGGATAAGCCTATGGGCTAGATGTTATAAATGTATTCCAAAGATAAATATGATAAGCTGTTAAAAAGAAACTTGTTTGACATTGATTTTCTATGTCAAGTGCTATAATTACGTGAAGGAACCAGTGCCTAACGGGACTAATTAAGGAAGCTATTTGATGCATGTCCAACTAAATGTGGTAGGTAATTAGACAACTAAAACAACCTGAGAAAAGTGTGGTGGATGTGGCCATGGGTCCATCTTACGGATGGGTGGTCCCGGTTGGCCGAGAACTTTTCTCAATCATGATGGACAGCAAGAAGATTGTTTCAGAGGACACGAGTAGCAAGGGCATTAACCCAGAATCTAAGTTATAGTAATTCCAGTTTACAGTGTTTTAGGGGAACGCAATGGGGATATGCTTTATGGTAGAGAGGTTGAGCTTTGCATCCCTCTTGTTTCCCATTCTCCTTGAACCAAGTGCAATGTGAATCCGCTTCGGACCTGGCATTGCTGCGTAAAGTAGTTTGCTTGGGTTTGACGCTAGTTGCCATTTAGGAAATGACCATTAGGGAAAACTGTGATTCAGGTCGATCCTAAGTGGGAACGGCCAGAATACTTCCGCTATGTGGCAGACGCGGAAAATCCTAGATCGCAAACCCTGTAACATTCCATGGGAGTGTCGGGCGGAGCTTTCTAGACATCCTTTCCGATGGATTGCTAAGACGTGTCTTGAAGATAACAAGTGGACACATTACAGTTGGTATCAGAGCGAACCAACGAAGGATTTGTTGTAAGAAATCTTAACAAAAAGAAGTAAAGAAAATGTTGTTGTTCCGAACATTTCCTTACTTTTGATGCTGTCTTGCAGAATTATGAAGCATGGAACATGTTCTTAGTGTTCCGAGTCATGTTTATGATTGCGATGCATTCCCTAGATTATCAAAAAAGGGTTGAGATGATGAACATTCTAGAGAGTATCTATAAATCATCGCCTTTGTACGTGAAATGAAGATGGACAGGTGTCTTAGGAATCTACTATATAGCTGCCCACTGGTTTGCATACCTTCAGACCAACCTAAAGAGGATCAAATGGTTGGAAGACTTGAAGATCGTGAAGCTGTTCATTTTTGTGGAGGCTCACGTAAACTCAACTTTACATATTCGAGGTCAGAGGGTTGAACTGAACTCATATGTATATGAGGAAGTGACCCGTGTAATTCCCACTAACAAGATCAAGGTGTTGGGGCACTATGAGAAGAATGGGTTCTAAAGGAAAGGATACCCTGATCTTCCAAATGACTTACCGATTCCTGAAGATCCATGACCTGAAACTACACTATTATCTTGTTCCCATAGATAAATGTAATACAACATTATTCTCCCCAAACTAAATGTAAAAGGTTGCTCTATCATCCCAAGAAATGTTGTATTCCAAAAGGGATATGCCCATATAAATGCAATAAGACTTCTTTTTATCAATTTTAGTTTTGTTCATGAGAATTGATAAGAAGTTAAGTGGTTAGATTGCTTGGTTGATAGCTGAAATGGAGATGAAATATAAATCATAACGATTAACGAGTAATAACGTTAAGAAACCTTATCCAAGCACAACCCGAGGTACAAATTCCCAGTTCGCCTCCTACATCAAGTACTGCTGTAATCCAAGAGAAGAAGTTTCTTCCCAAGCAAATTAAGCTATCTGAATTTGATGGGAAAGGCAGGTATGTCCAAGTAGATGCTGAAATTTGGATAGAGTCTATGGAGGATTACTTTGAAGCAACCGGTACTGCATCCGCCAACCAGGCTATGCTCGCCAAGCTGAAGCTCACTGGCGAAGCCAGGCTTTGGTGGAAACAATGGTGCAGAGATCAGGGGATCGTGGAAGGATCCGTTACCTGGGAAAAAATGAAGAAAGCCATGTAGGGAAGATACTTACCGCCTGCATATCGCACGCAGAAAATGAATGAGTTCTACAAGCTGAAACAGATAGGACTCACTCTTGACACATACTACTCTAAATTCGTCTCACTTCTTAAGTATGCACCACAGATGGACGTGATGCAGCAAGTGTCAAAAATTTGTGCTGGTTTAAACCCACTAGTGAATACTTGTCTCAAATCTATGCGCCCATCAGATCTTTAGGACACACTCATTCGAGCTATGCCTATAATTCAGGAGGTGCACGCTAGACCAAGAGGTAACAAAACTTGGTCTTATAATGACCCGAACAGAGGAGCATATAGGCCTTAAATGAAGAGAGTTCAAGGTCAGAATCAGGGACAAAGAAAGAAAGCAAGGACTAATAATGTCAACAACTTTGTCCCTACTCAAAGCAATGGCCAAAACTTCTGATGTTTCCACTACAACGAGTCCGGTCATTTCAAGAGGCAATGTCCCAAGCTTGGAGGAGGACATCGCTAGGCACCTTTCCAAGGAACAGGCAAGGTAGAGGAAGGACTGCCTGCATTGCCAATAGGAAAATGTGCGAAGATGAAGAAGATCCGACCATGGAAGCAGAGTTTGAAAGGGCAACAGTCCATGCCGCTCTTCACAAGAAAGGGCCGAATCGCCAGTTCTCGATAATTCAAACACTGTCCGACTACCAAGGTAAAGGTTTCAAAACCTTGATTGATTGTGGCAGTACACATTCCTTTATCTCACCAGCTTGTGCAAGAAGATTAGGAATAGCCATAGTAGAAGCACCTATCTTGCTTGTGGAATTGGCAAATGGTCGTGAGGTCACTTGCACCAGGCAAACTGCTAAGGTGGAATTCTTTCTGGGAGGAAAGATGACTTCGGTCAAATTCATAGTCATGAACTTAGGTATCCATGAGTGTCTACTTGGAATGGATTGGCTTAAACCTAATGACACCCACATTCATTATGGAAAGGGACAAATTTCCTTTCGAAACTCTGAAGGGGATTTAGTCACAACTCAAGATGAGGCTGGAAAGACAAAAATACAATTAGCCAAAGCATCTTGAATTATAAAGGGAGTCAGAAAGGGACTACCTGTCTATTTGAAAAAGCTCAATAAGTTAGATCAGAAGCAGGAGTCTAGTGAAGGACCTTCTTGGCTAAAGGAATACCTAGACATATTTCCTGAAGAGTTGACAGAACTCCCACCTCAAAGAGAAGTGGATCATGAGATCAAGCTAGTACCAAGAGTTGTGCCAATTGCAAAGAGACCTTATAGAATGTCCATCCCGAAAGCAATTGAGCTTAAGGAAGAACTCAAGCAATTGCTAGATCAGGGCTACATCCATCCTAGCAGTTTACCATGGGGAGCTCCAGTATTGTTCCAAAAAAAGAAAGATGGAACGCTTCGACTATATATTGATTACAAAGGGTTAAATCAATCAACTATCAAGAACAAGTACCCTATTCTTAGAATAGATGAGCTTCTTGATCATCTTCACGATACGAAGATCATCTCCAAGATTGACCTCAGGTCTGGTTACTATCAAATAAGAATCAAGGAAGAAGATATCCCAAAGACAGCCTTCAACACAAGATATGGGCACTTTGAGTTTTTAGTTATGTCATTTGGGCTTACGAATGCACCTGCCACCTTCAATAGGTTAATGTAGAATATCTTTAGGCCATAACTTGATGACTTCGTACTCGTCTTCTTCGACGATACTTTAGTCTATTCTAAACAGGAAGAAGATCATGAACCTCAACTTCCGATTGTCCTTGAGACAATGAGGTCACAGAAGCTGTATGCTAAGATGAAGAAATGTGCATTCTTCAAGCGTCAGATTGAATATCTGGGATTCATCGTATCAGTGGAAGGAATCTCAATGGACCCAGTCAGAGATGTGCTAGAATGGCTAATACCAACAACTATCAAAGAAATACATAGTTTTCTTGGGTTGACAGGATGGTATAGGGTCTTCATAAAAACTATGCATTGATTGCAGCACCTCTGACAGATTTACTGAAGAAGCCAACATCCATTGCATGGTCAACTACTGAACAATCTAGCTTTGATAGAAGAAAAGTTTGTTATCATCACCTATCCTAAAACTTCCAGACCTTAGTAAGGAATTTGAGGTAGTAACTGATGCAAGCACACTTGCCTTAGGATGTGTGCTCATGCACGAAAGTCATCCTGTAGCATAATCTTCAAGGAAACTGAAGAGCCATGAAAAGAATTATGCTACCCATGATCTAGAACTATTAGTTGTCATCCATGCTCTAAAGCTTTGGAGACACTACCTGTTGGGTAACAAGTTTACACTAGTGATCACAAAAGTCTTAAGTGGATCTTTACCCAAAACGAGCTCAACATGAGGCAATGTCGGTGGATTGAAGTGCTGGAAGAATATGACTTTGAAATCAAGTACCGACGTGGAAAGGAGAATGTAATTACCGATGCACTCAGTCACAAGGCATTCCTTGATTCACTAATCTTGCAAAACCCATCAACAACCAGATCTCTAACTACAAAGGTGTCCATGCCGAACAATCCAATACTTGAGCTAGCTAGAGAGGAAGCATGCCAGCCTATCAAAAGATGCTAAGGGAGATCCCTATCAAGGACCAGGATCAAAAGCTACAAGCTAAGTATCATGAATTCTCTATCAATAGTGGACTTGTCTACTATAGAATGAGAGTATGTATACCGGCAAGCCAGTCACTTAAGCAGGAGATATTGTGGGAAGCTCATGATTCCCCTTTCTCAGAACATCCTGGCTATGCCAAGACTATCAATGCAGTTAGGAAGAGCTACCATTGGGAGAGGCTTAAAGGTGATATTCTCAAATATGTCACTGAGTGTTTGTCTTGTCAACGTATCAAAGCTGAACATGTCAAGATGCCACGGAAGTTACAACCACTTGACATTCCCCAAATGAAATGGGAATTCATCAGTATGGACTTTGTTGTTGGCCTACCCCAAGTTCAGGGAGGATACAACTCCATTATGGTTGTGGTTGACATGCTTACTAAGGTTGCACACCTTATTCCAGTAAAGACAAACTATAAAGTCTCAGACATTGCAAGGTTTTTTATCAAGGAGATATTCAAGCTACATGGGCTACCCAGAAGAATCATTAGTGATCGTGATTCTCTCTTCACATCACATTTCTAGAGACCTATCTTTGAAGCCATTAGGACTCAACTCTTTTTTAGCACAACTTACCATCCCCAAACCGATGGTCAAACGGAGCGAGTCAATCAAGTTATCGAGGATATGCTTAGGGCACACTGCTCTCGTGAGCCAAAAAAGGTGGATTCAATACTTGCCTTTGGTTGAATTTGCCTACAATACTTCTTACCAACAAAGCATTCAGATGACCCCTTTCCAGGCATTGTATGGTCATGACTATCAAATTCCCCTAAACTTCTCAGATCCAACCTTGATGTGGTTGAAGCTTCAAGGCAGATGTTGGAAGAGATGGATGACCAAATGAAGTCAATAAGATAGGACATCCAAGTCACCAAGGATAGACAAAAGACATACGTGGATTTGAAGCGTCAAGATAGAATCTTCGAGGAAGGAGACATGGTCTTCATTCACGTACGCCCAAAGAAGAGTTCTCTATCCTTAGGATATTGCAAGAAGCTAAGTCCAAGGTATTGTGGACCATACAAGATCCTCAACTGCCTAGGATCTAATGCTTATAGACTGCAACTCCTTGAGAACCTAAAAGCTCATAATGTATTCCATATTAGCCTATTGAAGAAGTATGCACCTAATCCTAGCCATGTATTTGATGACCAACAAGTTGTAATGCCTAGTCAAGGAGTCCTTGAACTAAGGCCTGACAGGATCTTAGATGTTAGGAAGAGACAACTGAGATCCAGAACCTTGAGAGAATGCCTCGTCTAGTGGAAAGATTATCCCGAGGAGAATGCCACTTGGGTAGATGAAAGCACTCTCAACCATCAATATCCCCAGTTTATCTCGAGATGAGGACATCAAGATTCCTCCAAGGGGGAGAGAATGTAATATTCCTGCATAAAATTATTACGTACACGTGTGAAGTCTTGTGCGAAAGACAATGCCGGTATTGTGGTTGCGAATGATTCAGTCATTAATTGTACACTCTCCATGGGCCAATCGAGACTTAGGACTATGGGTTAATAAAAACCCGCGCTCTTCATAAGAACCTCCTCTTGGTAAGAGGCCAAAAGGATAATATTTGGAATAATGGAAATTTTTTTTTGTAATTATCCCCTCGTAGTGAATCGTGCTAGAGGAGAGGGAGGGGAGGCGCGATGATTGAGCACTGCATTGGATGCCATGGGGGGGGGTAAATGCCATGCAAATGGCCGTGTGGGGGGAGGGAGGTCCTCCTCCCTTCACCCTATAAAAACCCCCTATGGGGGGGTGAGTAAGGGGAGAAATCGGATGCCGCCAGGCTTAAAGGAGAGAGGAGATTCTGAGAAGGGTAGACTATGCCAGTTGCCACCATTAAATGAGATAGGGAGGAGGAAAGGAATCCGCTAAGCCACTGCCGTGAGGTAGTCATAACAAGGAGGAAGACGCCGCCTGTGCTGAGGGACTGGTCATGAAGCAACGGAGGCAGAAGGAAGACGTCCTCGATTCAGTTGCCATCTTCTTGTCCATGTGCTTCCCCCAAAGAAGCTTCTTGAAGCTTCTAAGGGCTCTTCCAAGGCCCCCCTTCCTGTGGGGTTCCCCCCCCCCCCAAAAAAAAATTATTTCTTGTGGGCTTCCTCAAAGCCCTTCCAAGTGGGTTTTAAAACCCCCCCTCCCCGGAATTTAAACCCCCTTCCTATGGGTCCCATCCAAGCCTTAAAAAAACTCATTAAGCCCTTTATTTTTTCCCCCTTAGGTTCCCCACAAGCTCCCATTAGCCCGAGGTTCTAAACCCCCTTCCCTAGAATTGCCCTCTCAAGTGGGTTCTTGTTACCCCCAGATCTTTTAAAATCCCCTTTCATTTGCCTTCCCAAAGCAATCTTTTACACCCCTTTTCCCTTGAAGTTTAAGTCCTTTTTCTTCCCTTATAGACCCAGAGTTTAAGCCCTTGCATCCCCACAAAGTTTTTAAACCTTGTTTCCTTTAAGGCCTTCTAAAGCTCGGTTTCAAAAGACGGTGATATTGATCAAGGAAGCGGAATCACAAAGAGAGTTTCATGTGCGAAGGATATAGCGAAGATCATAAATCTGCATCCAAGGCGAAAAGGTTGAATTGGCAATGGCCCCTAAGAAGGCACAAGGCGCAACCGCAGGAGGATCGTCTCCTAACATCCATATGGACATTTCACCACAAGTCCAGGTTTTTCTTCCTAATTTTGATTTACGTCATAATTTCAATTATGCATGATTCATTTACGAAAATTAGGATGCACTTTTTCGATTGAAATACTTTGGATAAATTAAAATGAAATAACTTATGATCAAGGAATTGGTCATTTGTATTTTTCCAATGGAATGAATGTAAGGACATGAGATGTCTATGCATTCTTAGCAATTTGTTTATATGCATTACAAGTAATGAATTTAGATCAATTAAAGATCATCTTTATAAAGTCAAAATTATTACTGTACACTTCAATTGTGCATGGAAAGAATAAATCGCATGTCGAATTATTAGGCATCTTTTCTTCGAAATGATTCATTAAAAGAAGGTTGCTAATAATCTGTAGGAACTTGCAAGGCATGGAAATGGTTCTTGAGTTGTATGAAGTAGATTAAACCCTAGTCAATTGACTTAATTCTCAATCAACTACGTAAATAGTTACGAAAGGTTGTGTAGTGCTCATTTAGCGTACAAATATCTCATTTAGAAAAGAAGTTAGAAAAAGTTGCATGGTTCACATAAAACCCTAAAGTTTAGTGGCATGAATCTTGAATGCATGATAAAAAAAAGGATCAATTGAAATTATGCCATAACGTAACTTACGCTTTGATCTTAACCAAAAAAGTTAGGGATTGGAAATCTACTCATACGTAGGCAATGAATCATGTGGTTATGAAAATGGTATCGTATGTAGGCAATGAATCATGTGGTTATGAAAATGGTATCGTGAATATTTTCAAGAATAGACAATTAAATTGGTTTAAACCAAAGCACCTAAAACCGCGAAGGAATCGCTTAGGAAGGGTTAAGTCAATGCAACATATCCCAAAGAGCTAACTAGGGTTTAGCACGTTGAGGGCGTGACCTAATCACTCTTATAGCCATAGCTGAAACTGTTATACTCTAAAGACTTGCCCTCATTCACGGAATGTAGGGACAATAGGACGTACTTGCGAGAGACAATCTAGGGCTTTTACCCTAAGGTTTTCTCGTTAAAAGGATGAAAATCAATTTGAAATTGGAACCTAAGGATTGACAATATCAGCCTAGTGCAATTAGGAACGGATTCTTATGAAGATACCCTAACATTGTTTCCTATCTAATCATGATTTCGTGATTAGAAGACACAATTCGATGGGTAGAATAATCCCATGGATTAGATGTGACTTTTGTGCAACATGTTGCAGAGTCGCATGATCTTGTGATTTCACCACAAAGAAATGGCCAATTCCTCGAAATGAGATTGGCAGTTTCTCGCGCAAGTTTTTTTTGGAAGAGGATGAGTAGTCATCCTGACATAGCACCTTCATTGGAAAAAGTGACCAAGATAAGGGAATTAGATAATTGCTTGGAGGCAAAAGACCAATCAGTAAATTGGAATAGCATATTTACTGCTAGTAGAACTTAAGGTATTGGTTAAGTTGGGTTAATAGGGTACGGCCATAACCTAAGGATATAAGGGTTAACAAAACAAAACCTGGGGAATCTTGCCAAGTTGCAATTGATCCTGGATCGAGTGCTGGATGCATTCAGAAAAAAAGATTCACTCCTTAGCAGTTCGCCAAATAACAACCACTGGAAATGATTGTGCTTGTAACAGTTGTATAGAGCATTTTCTTCTTTGTTTGCTCAAAGAATTAAAGGATGAAAAGATATCTAATGCTTCAGGTTGAAGGCCTGAAGGGAGAGACAGCTTCAGTTACCCCCGATTGCCTACATGACCCTAACCAAGGGGGTTGTTAGCCGCGCTGGGAACATGGACCCAACCTGCCCCGAGAGGTCTCTCCGTTGAGTGCTACTTGGAGAAGGAGGACACATGGGTGCCAGGGGGGCTCTGGCCATAAATCCCTCACCTTCGGAGCCCTGCACAAGAGGCCAACGTTACTTGGGATTGGATCCCGAGACCCGCATACTAGTCTATGGGCGGAGTCTTGGATTAGTAATCCCTATGGATTGTTGGATAGCCTTCAGCGCATTATGGATAAGCCTACGAGCTAGATGTTATAACTGTATTCCAAAGATAAATATGATAAGCTCTTGAAAAGGAACTTGTTTGACATTGCTTTTCCATGTCAAGTGCTATGATTACATGAAGGAACCAGTGCCCAATGGACTAATTAAGGAAGCTGTTTGATGCATGTCCAACTAAATGTGGTATGTATTTAGACAACTAAAATAACATGAGGAAAGTGCGGTGGATGTGGCCATGAGTCCGTCTTATGGATGGGTGGTCCCGGTTGGCCGGGAACTTTTCTCAATTATGATGGACAACAAGAAGATCGTTTCAAAGGACACGAACAGCAAGGGCATTGACCTAGAGTCTAAGTTATAGTAATTCTTGTTTATGCTCTTTTTGGGGAACGGAATGGGGATATACTTTATGGCAGAGAGGTTGAGCTTTGCATCCCTCTCATTTCCCATTCTCCTTGAACCAAGTGCAGCGTGAATCCGCTTCGGACCTGGCATTTCTGCATAAAGTAGTTCACTTGGGTTCAACGCTAGTTGCCATTTAGGAAATGACCATTAGGGAAAACCCTGATTCAGGTCGGTCCTAAGTAGGAATAGCTAGAATACATTCGCTATGTGGCAGATGCGGAAAGTCCTAGTTTGCAAACCCTGTAACATTCCATGGGAGTGCCGGGGGCGGAGCTTTCTAGACATCCTTTCCGATGGACTGCTAAGACGCATCCTGAAGATAACATGTGGACACGTTATAATAAGGGAAATACAATGCTGAAACTTCTTGGAAGTTTGTGACTCAAATGTTCATTTTCTTATTTTCTTATGTTTGACTTTTCATTTCTCCCATTTTTAGTTTCCCCCTCTTTCTTAGGCAGAACTCAAATTTATCATATCTCTTTCCCCGCTTCTTCTTTCTTGACAAAATCTTACAGTCTCATTGTTGCTTGCCCTATCTGTAACCCTATGAAATTTCATTTCCTTTACAAAAACACAGAGTGAGTTTCACATGTTTTATGAGAGCAGAGCTTGTTCTTCGAAAGCCCTAAGATTTTCTTCACAAAACTTTACAGTTATATTCTTCTCGTCCATGGATGTTCTATGGTAAAGTTTTATCTCGTTTGAACAAAACTTGTGCAAGTTATGTGCATTCTTTGACATGTAATTTCTTTTGTTTTGGTACTATAGGAGTCTCTTACAGTCAAGAACAATGATCTTTTGAACACTCAACTTCTTCTTCAACATCTTACGGTTTCTTTGTAAACAAAGCTACATGTATATTGTCTTGTTTTTTTTATGCTCCATGTTTAAATTTTATCTAGTTTGGAAAAAATGTATGCAAGCTATATGCATACGGAGTTTTTCTTTTTTTTATACTTCCAGAGTCTTTGAAGGTGGAGAATAATGATTTTTTTAAACCTCAACTTCTTCAACATCTTTGGGCTTCTTTGCAAAGAGAGCCACAAGTATATTGCTACTTTTTTTTATTGCTCCATGGTTAAGTTTCAACTCATTTGGACGAAGCCTTTGTAAGTTATATGTATGCTTTGACTCGATATTTCTTTTGGTTTTGTACTATAGGAATTTATCAGTGAAGGAACAATGATCTTGTTATAAGTCAACTTCTTGTTCAACATCTCTGGGCTTCTTTGTGAAAATAATTGTAGGTACAATGTTTTTTTTTTATTGCTTCATTTAAATTTCATTTCATTTGGAGAGAACGTTTGCAAATTATACATATGATGATAGGTAACTTTTCTATTTGGTTATCATAGATGTCTTCACAGAGGAAAAACATCAATAACATACTTGCAGTGGAGGTCTTCAATAGGAAAGATAGTGGCAGTAATTGGATTTGTGATAAGTACTATAAGTTGGATAGGATTTTGATGCACCCAAGTACTCGAGGGAGTTTCAAGGTCAGGTGTAAGGATGCTGCAAACCCTACCAAACATTGGAAAGGTAGAATTTTAGAGTTCAAAAAATTGTTCAATGGAACAAGTACAGTAACAGAAGTATTGATCCAACATGTTTATACACACAAACAAATCTCTGTACATGACAAGAACTGCATTGCAAATTATAAACAAAATAGTAAGTTTTTAAATTTTATCACTGTTTATTCTTTTGCATCAAAGTTGTTTTTAAAAATCTTTGCAGTGTTCTAATTAAATCTTGTTTTACTGAGAGCTCTATATCCATCAAATTTGCATGAATGGCAGAATGTGGAATGTTTGAGTGACAAGATACATGTTTGGCATGAAGAAATAGGTTCTTTGATCTATGATAATAACTCTGTAAGTCAACTTGCAACTCAAAATAACACAATATTAGTGAGTTTGGGAATCTCCCAATTCCCATTTTTTGAATACCAAAAAGGTAGCACATGGATAAGATGGCTATAAGTTTCTCAAAAACATATGATGTAACCTATCATTGGAAAGCGCTTGAAAAATGGAATCTATTGAGCTATAGAGCGCTTGATTTGGAGTTATAGTGTTCAAGTTATGACAAATCCAAAGATTTGACCGTGTGTCTTAAACTTATGGGAAATTCCCATATTCCCCAATATGGTGTTAAATATGTTTTTTTATAATTCATTGTATGTAGTAGAAAGCCAGAGATTGCAGCATGTCCCATTGCCACCACTATCTAGTGGTGAATGGTTGATTGGTAGCTTGGATTTGTCAAGAGCATGTAAGTCCAAGATAAAATCTGACATCAATAGTGCTATGAAACCCACCACAGGCTCCAAAGATGTGCATCTTAGTTGGCTTATTCCATTCTCATTGTTTGCACATTTGTTTGGTTCATGTGATGTTCTAAAGAAAACAAAGATTACTTATCAATGCAAGTGGCCATCCGATGAATGGATGAGTCAGCTATTGGGTGAGTCTTGGCAAGTCAAAAGAACACATTTTTTATGAGATGATTGAATGCATGGTCAACCAATCTGATCTCACATTCAGGTAAATCTTTTTTACTACTTTGAATGCCTTAATTTAATTGACATAGGTCTCGCTTGGATGAATTGCTATGTTATTCGCATTTACTTACCATTATTTTTATTTTTATTACAAGTATTTCATCGCTAGACAAACTCTGTACATTCGCTTTCAATATAGAATATGGTTACTTTTGCGAGGGGAGTGGATAAGCTTGGATCAAGATACGCGAGATGAGACACATACATCTCTCATAGATGTGATTATCTTGTGGAATAGTCATAATCATTTTGTGGTCAACGTAGAAATCCATTGGCCCATTTCTTTTCTGAGACAAGAAATCCAATTCATGTACAATGAGCCCTTCTGCAACTTCTATTTCAAGTTAGATAATAGAAAAGTCAAGATTCATAGTGAGCAATCCATGACATGTAAACAATGTGCTTTTCCACATATCCTTGAGATGGTGGAATCCTTGTAATTTTTTTTAAATAAAGAAGGAATATAAACTTTATTTAAACTTCTGAGTACTTTCAATTTAGATAATCTTAGTTTACTATGATCCAAGCCTGTGATAATACATACTGTAATTAGTCAATCGTGCTAGTTAAAATCATAATTAAATTGTAGGCTAGAGTTCTATAATCTATGTAATATTGTCTTTGCATAATGATATATTGTAGCTCATCTCTTCTACTTATTTCTTAAAATTAAATATTAAATTAGATCTAAGGGACTTTGAAGGTCTTTCGGATATTTTTTCTTAAATTTTTTCTATATTGTTTGTAGTTGGACTTGAATATACTCAGCGATCCAAGTATATTCGAGGATATAATAATGTAGAACAAAGCATTTGTCTGTATATAAGTAATTTTAACGGTTACTTTAAAGTATTGAAATAAAAAAACTAAGGTAAGAGTTTTAATTTGAAACTTTAATGTTAAAAAATAACCTTTATTTAAAACCCTAGATACGTAAGAGCTATAACTCTAAAGTTCCAATTTTCACTTTCATTCTCTACTTCCCTACACTTGTGCTCTCCTCCCTTCTCTCTTTGTGTGCCATGGCTACAACTCCGCCTTCGCCACATGGATTAGCTCCACACACTACACTCTCGTATTGCTACGCATTCGAGGTGTGAAAACCACCCAAAAATTGTGTGTGTCATTTGATACTTTGTATATACTTAGTTGTTGTGTTTACATTTATTTTCTATGCATGAGTATAGTGAGGAGGAGTTAGAGGCATAGTGGTGAACATGATGAGATGCTTTCAGCCTATGTTGATACATGTTGCTGCAAAAAGGTCTGGAACCATTGCTTGTCAAAATCCATCAGCACTATTGCTCGTAGACTCAGCAGAAGGGAGCCATTGACAGTAGGACGGATTCACGGTTTGAGCTCAATGACTGAGGCTGCTCCAACTGTGGCAAGACATGTTGTGCTGAATTACTTGATGACATTGTTCAAAGTTGCTTTCATGTTGTTAATTGAGCTTGGAGTGTTTCCTTTGATGTGCAGGCGGTGGTTGGACATATGTACTCTAAGCCTGTGGGACAGGATTTAAGGAACACATTGTGTTAATTTCAGATTGTGTCTGTTCAGCATTTTCATGGTGACCTTTTGGTTTACTCTGCGCTAGAACAAAGGAAGGGAGATGAGCTTTTTCAATGGAAAGGAAAGGAGGAGACTAAAAAAAGAAAATGATTTTTGAAAAGCTAAAGAGGGAGGGAAAAAAGAGGCGTATGTGACAGAAAAAGAGGGAGAGGAATTACGCTAATAGGGGAGAACAGAGCATTAGAGAAAAGGGGAGTGCTCTGCAATCAGAAAAAGGGAAGAAAACGATAAAAAAGCTAAAGAAAGCTCTAAGCGCAGATGGAGTGCTGAAGGGGAGTATTGCGCTAGAAATGGAAAATCAGGGAGGAATCCTGTATTCGGAGGGAGATCGAGAGAGAGTGGGGAGACCTTCATATTGAAGGAAGGACACGCATTTCGGAGACAGAGGTGAGAGCGTTCTAAGGCAATCTTTGTAGCCATAGAAGCTGCCAAGCATGCTCCAAGCGTTGTCAGGGAGTTTTTGTTATGGTCTTGTCATCGAGAACCAGTCTACTGCAACAAAGAAGGGAACGAAGAAGTTGAAGATGAAGCCAACGAGGGAGTTTAATGAAGCTGCTAAAGCGATGACAGTGGAACAGAAGACGAAGAAGGAGAGGAAATTAGCGGCTGCAGAAAACGAAAAAACAATGAGCCAAAATCAGAGAGAAGTGAGCGAGATGACGGATTGAAGATGAAGCGCAGAGAATAGCGAAATCCCTTCTTCTTGATTATGAATTGGAGTTCTCTCTGAGGTAGTGAAAGCTTGTAAGCTGTCAACCCACCGTCTTAGTGCATGTTTTTCCTCCGATGCTGAATGCACCATTGCCTGGAACATGATGATGGAGACCACCTTGGGTGGCTGTATCGGAGCCTTCATCCAGGCCTACTAACAGAGGAAAAAGAAGCTATAGTTGGTGACCTGCAATCGGAGAGGAAGATCAAATGCTAGGGAGAGATCGAATGCTAGGGAGGAACAGAGCATGGCATTTGGGAAGAGTGCTCGGCAATTTGGAAAAGGGGGAAAAAGCTCTGAATGGGGGACTGAGTGCTGAAGTCGTATGCAAGAGAGAGGATTGGGGAAGAAACAGTGAAGATAGAGGAACAAGAGGGGAATTCCTCACTGGATTCGTATGAGGACGTACGAGCAGAGGTCGTCGAGATCGTTCCCGGGGTAAGCAAGGTATGCATCCTTGGAGCAGAAAGGCTTAGAGCCATCCTTGATGAACTAGATCTTCCACCATGGCGGTTCCGCTTGCCGTCTGGCTCGCAGCTCCAGGACACGTCTGCAACATACGACGATGATATGTTGGTCGTGAGGTTGTCGAAGCAACTCCGTGCTTGCTGTAGATGATCGAATTTCAAACAGGCCCCTTCGGATGCTGAGAGAGAAGAAGGGAAAAACCAGGTAAAAGCTATTGATGATACAGACTCAGCAGATGAATCAACCAGAGGTGCAGATCATCTACTTGTTAATGTTGCTCCTGCAATCCCAAATGATAACGAGATAGGGCAAAGCGTTGCCGAAGCAACAGAGCACGCTTGTCTGATGAAAAGCCGCTTGACTCGCTTGCATAGCTCAAGGTTCTCTCTGGTCAACTTCGACACAGCTTGTCAGGATCCTGAACGTTTCTTTGTTTCCCAAAGGCATTCCATGTCTCAGCCCTCGCTCTTAGACAGATCCAACCTTTGCAGGGTCTGTGATGTGAAGAAGCAAGGAGGGATCTTGACAATTGACAACAGTTGTTATCGAGATGTTGCATATACACACTGATTTGGTTTTCAGGAAATGTGGGTCCGTCACTGTCCGCCTTGTGCCTACATCTCGTGGTTCAGGCAACATTTGACTGTTTGCTAAAGACCTACGGTTTCTTGATTCCTGACCTTTGGAAAAAGACAAGGAAACAGGGGCCTCTGAGGATGCAGCACAAAGATGCTATAAATCATACCTATATTCATTTTCTGATGATGTTATGTCTAAAATTATTGATGCTGTAGGAAAGATTCGTGCATCCAGAATAAAAGAGTTGGTAATAACAATCAGGGTCTCCTCAAACTTGCTGGAAGGAAGCACTAGATGTTATGCTTGGCCAGCTGGTCTTTTTCTCTCTGAGTTCTTGCTTACTTATCCTGCCATGTTTTCTAGGCGCTGCTGTTTGGAGATTGGTGCTGGTGTGGAGGGTAAGCAGTATCTGCCTGGCTTACTTGAATGTTTCAAAGGTGATTTCAATTGATGGAGATGTGTTCCCTCTTGCCAAAGAAAACACGACAAGTTCAAATTACTAAGTGCAAATCTGATTTATTAGCCACAATTGATGACTATCTCTGGGTCTGACAATTCAAAGGCTGTTCAAGTTTCTTCTTCTTGAAACAGTGTCTTGGGATCATTTTCTCATCTTGATTATTTACCTGTTTGATCTTCTATCCTGAAATTATTCAAAGTCCTCTGTGGTTGCGACTTTGCTTTCGAAACCCTTCGACAACGCACACATAGGAGACTAGATATACCCTAGGTTTTGCGCAACCTTAAGTCTAGAGAGCTCGCTTTCTTTCATAGACCCTAGCTTTAGTATATTGGCATTGTTTTGTGATGCGAAAAAGCCTCTCACCTGCTCTATTTCAGACTCTGCTCTCAGATGGGTCTCCATATATTTCCTATATAGTTTACGTGATGGATCAAGCCATGTAAAGGTAATAAATTGAGTCCTCGTGAATGTGGGGCAGCATCTCCCTGCTAGAGCAGTGCTGACCTCATCCTAGGACCACATGATGATGGATGTCATTGAGCTTGATGCAGCATTTGCCATATATGTTTTGTGCATTGAGGTGCAAGAGGACAGTGAGACAGACATCGACACAACCTCTCGGCCAAAACTAGAGTATTTTGAGAGGGATCCTAAAGAGATCACACTCAATCCGAGAGTAGAGACAACATAAAGCTTAGCCATTATGCACCCACCTCCTTGCCCTATTGAGATGCCAACAAGCGATGAGCGACCCCTTGCTTCTCTCCATGGTATCATCATCGAGGGGGTGGAATATTTACTTATGCAGGATGTACTAGAAATTTTAGAGATAAGGGATGAAGTGCTATATTGGATCATGGTGCGTGATGCACCTGATGATTTTATAGATTCTGATATACAAGATGCGCCAGCACATGTTGATGAGGTGGCTCAATATGATGGCATGAGTGTCAATGACATCTCTGCCATTGTGAGCATCCAAGAGCAGATTGAGAATGCGGTGCCACAATATGGGATCTCAGATGAGGAGTTCTAGCAGTTGCAAGAAAGCATTTTTGACCTCGACTCGACTACGTAGTACCCTCCCAAGAGAGAGATGAGGGTGGCCTAGTTGCAGAAGCAAACCTGGATGCTCCATTACATCAACAGATAGATGATGTAGAGAAGGTAATGTTATTGAATTAATGTTATCAGATTTTCATCAAAATTTACTAGTAGGGCCTCAAGGGCATCGCGAGTATGCACATCAAATGTTGTTAGGATCAGGCCCCCAGAGCTGGCATGGCTCGAGGCTCACGTTATGGGGGACTCAATCTCACATCTAGGGGACTTAAATCTATTGATTCATGCCCCTAGATGCTAACCTCTGGCCACGGCAGCTCTGGGGGCCCAATCCCAGCAAAGTTTGATGTGTATACTGCCTAGGGCATCAGGAGTATGCACATCAAATTTTGTCGGTATTGAGCCCTAGAGCTACCCTGTCCAGCGGCTCGCATCTGGGGGCTTGAATCTGCAACGTGAGCCTCCAAACACGGTAGCTCTAGGGGCCCGATCTCGGCAAAATTTGATGTGCATACTCCCGATGCCCTAGAGGCCCTATTGGTAAATTTTGACGCAAATCTTATGTATATTTTTTTACCACACTCCATGCATAGTGAGTTTGACACAATGAGTCTAGCACTAAACTTATGTGATGCAAGAAATTGTCTATATAGATGAATTTTCATCTAGACAAGGTGGCCGATCTAGTAGTCAAGGAACGGTACAAGACTCAACATTGAAGGAGTATATTGTCCTGCTGGTGAGCAACATTTTTGTATTCCATAAGACACGCTCTCGGGCTTTTTCTAAGAACTTCTTGAAGTTGAGGGCACTAACAAAGGCTAAGCTCTTCAAGGCCATCCCAATGAAATCTAGCTTGGAGAAAGTAGTGTTGCTTCGACGTTGGACGCTCCTCTACTTATTCTCTAGTACTAGGTCTAGGCCACCTTTTTCCATGGTGGCCGATGGCATGGTTGCTGGTGTTGAAGACCCCAATGTCATTAGGCAGGCACTACTAGGGTAAGATGTGTTGCTGCCTATGATCAAGAATAGTTATGACGAGGGGGAGTCTAGCTCAAAGAAGCCTAGGAGAGAGTAGATGTACTTAGTGCCAAATGATATCTCATCACCAATGTAATGTAATTTGTAATCTTATCTTAAAGTAATGAAAACAGATATTTGTTGGATTTAGGTGCAATGTAGTTTGTTATATGCATCGTTTATTATTGTTTTTTACTTGAATATTATGTTTATTTTTCATATTTATATGCAACATGATTCGTACCCTAAAGTTAATATGTAGTGCTTTATCGAGTTTGTGTGCAACATGTATTCGTTAGAATGCATGTAATGATTACTCAAAGACATAAATAAAACAAATAACAAGTGAATAAACAAAAATAAGACACACCAAAAAAATTGTATTCATATTCATAACATTTTACATGGGATCCATTACAACCAGGGTTTTACAAAATCTCTTTGGAAGCTACATTCTGTATATTTTTTGGTAGTACACCCCTATCATTGTTGATCTCCGTCGCAAGGACTATCCTTCCATTGCCGAAAGAACCTCACTATCTACAAATCCCTATTGGTGACAATGACTCTCCTTGCATGTACTACTACATAGATCAAGTCTCCAAACAAGTCGATTACATAAGCTTCCACAGCTTCTTGTATAGTGCAAGGAGGGCTTGGGCAACTAGTCCAATGATCGGGTTGTTGCAAGCATGTTCCATCTGGGAAGTACCTCCTACTATTCTTAATGAGTATGCCGTCCATAATCTCATGCACTAGCTTCTGGAATGGAGCCTTTGGTATCAAGAGGTAATTACCTTCAAAATTAGAAACTTAAAAATACGCATAATGCAAATCATGGTAAAATAGAATATCAAATATCAAATTTGGCATTACGAAACCACAAAATACATGGTAGATAGTGCATTGCACCAAGTACAACTAGAGCTAGGCAAAATCTAGCTCCATTTTGTAGATCACTACTATCAAATACTTGAAGGTCTATTGGAAAGATAAACCAAAACTAGGCTCCTTACAATCTACAACCAAACCTCAGCTAAAAACATAGATCCAATTACAAGGTAGCATCTCAAAGCATATTGTTGACATTAAGATTAAATGTATCCTTGTTGTTGTGGATCCTATGAGAAAGAATTATATCTATGGGCTTAATAGTGATATGTTGGGCATGAATGGCTAAAACTTGATAATCATCCATTAGATCAATCAAATAACTTTCAGCTACTTCTTGGAGAGCAAGCAAGGATTGGCTTGACCATCGCCCCACATTCCTTTCCTGACTCCTTGGAAAGAACTTGTGATGATGCCCTAACTGCAGATCTTGCAGTATTTATCTCACCAACCTAGAGAATGGTGCCTTAGGAATAATCAAGTTGGCACTCTTCTAGAATTTCCTTATCTCACATAGCACAGCTGTGCCTGGTCTCCATCTTTGCTTCTTATGTGTTGGAGGTCGTGTATTACTAGCTTGAGCAGTAGTGGGAGGTGGAGCAACTGGAGTACGTGGACCACCATTTCTGGACAATGGTGAACCATAATTATTGACCACACTAGGGCCACCATTGTTGGACACAATAGCACCACCATTATTCGTTGCAGAAGGGCCACCATTGTCAGCCACCAAGGGACCTTCGTCACTCACAGTACACTCACTAGATTCAAAAGAGTGTTGAGCTCTTGCTCTTGCAGGCCCCTTCTTGATAGGAAGCTTGGAACGTGCCATGGTTGTAATAATGAAGGATAGAAAGGTGGAGGGTAGAGTGAAGAGTAATGGAAAAAAATGAAAGGAGAGACTTAACTTCAGTACGAAACTTTTAAACTTATTGTGGTGTAGATGTCTTTTAAAATTAAAAAACATAGTTCGAAATCGACTTTGAAAAACATAGTGACAAACCTTCAAAATTTTAAACAAAATTTCCAAGACATCTCATATTAAAGATAGGAGTATTGATCTGTCATATCCTGGGTACCTATGCTCTCTCACGGACTCTAAATGCATCAAAAGTATTATCTTTATCTAGGTCTCCATTTCTTGTCATCTCTCTCTTGGGTTGCCAACCATTATGCATGGCATTTTCTAGCTGTGTTTTTTTCATATCTTGCTTTTTTCACTTCATATATTTCCTTACTTATAAATTTTGCTTGAGAGGTTTTGGACTTCTTTTCTTTTTCCTCATATCTTATCTCTAATCTCCTATATCACCATTGTAATAATTGCCTCATAGAATTGGAATCATTGATGCCACCTCCATGATCAATGGCCTTTTGAAAAGCACAGAGAGCTTGCCAATGAGATCGTTCCATGCCTTGAGTTGACCATACTACCAAACTTCCTTGATCTGCAAAGTATGGACCATGTGATTCAAGTATATACTACACAAGAAGAGAGATTAGAAACAAAAACTAATTCAAAATGATGATAAATTTTTTTAATGGCGACAATATTGACCATGTAGTGTGTTATACTATTTGTAGTCCATGCCTCTACCATGTGTCAAGAATCGCGTGGTGGGGGGACTTGCTCAAGATGCTACGCCGAACACACACAGAATGCACAAGGAGAAGTTCACTCAAGAGACAAGAAGAGAGATGGAGGCCAAAACTTTTTCTTGTTGGTTTCTTCTCCTTCTTCCACAATCTTTACAATGTACGCAAAGTATAGATAAGATACAATATAAAGGAAAGTGTCCTACTAAGTCAAACAATGCATAACCGACTACACTAGTCGACTGGCGCTATAACTATACCAACTATAAATAGGTGTAACAACCTGAATATAATAAGTAATGAGTCAGTGGCCATGTGAGAGTCATAATGACCACCACTGACGTGCTAAGTGTAGACATGTGGACCCATCTAACCAAGGGGTCCATCATCAATGTCTGCATGTTTTGAGCTTGTCATCTCAATACTCCCCCTCAAGCTCAACTGCATCTCTGCAACTCCAAGTAAGCTTCGAAACTTTTGAAGCTTCGTTGTACCCAATGATTTTGTGAAGATGTCAGTTATCCGATCCTATGTGCTGACATACACCAAGTCAATCTCACCTACTAGTACCTTCTCTCTCACAAAGTAGTAGTGCACCTCAATATGTTTTGTCCTAGCATGGAACAAAGGGTTCCTAGCCAACTATATACTGCTCATGTTGTCACAATAAATGACAACTGGACCTTCCACCTACACATCCAAATCAACCATTAACTTTTGTAGCCATACTACCTCACAAGCTGCAACAGTAGCACCTCTATACTCAACCTCTGTACTCGACAAAGCAACTGTAGATTGCTTTTTGCTGCCCCAAGCAATTGCTACACTACCAAGAGAGAACATGTATCCGCTGGTAGATCTTCTATTAGATATACTACCAGCCCAATTTGCATCTGTGTATCCAAAGACCTGTACATCTGTACGTGCGTCATAGAAAAGTCCATAATGTAATGTGGACTTCACATATCTCAATATGTGTCTGACTGTATTCAAATGTGGCTTTTGAGATACTTGCATAAACTGACTCACAAGACCAACAACGTAGCTCAAGTCTAGCCTTGTAATGGTCATGTAGATCAAACTCCTCACTATCCTCCTGAACATAGTAGGGTCTTCTATCTCATCCCCAACATCAACACTCAACTTTACATTCTGCTCCAATGGGATTGAAAGTGGTTTGCATGCTGTCATACCATACTTGGACAACATATCCAAGCCATACTATCCTTGGGACAGCCATATACCATCATCACATCTTATCACCTCAATGCCAAGGAAGTACCTTAGCTCACCTAAATCCTTCATCTCAAACTTCTTCTTCAAAAAATCCTTGACTTCAACAATTCCACTATCACTATCACCTATAATAATCAAGTCATCCACATACATGACTATGATGACCAAACCTGCATCTTCCTTTCTCACATAGAGTGAGTGATCAACATTAGAAACATAAAAGCCAATATTGACAAGATAGTCTCTGATCTTGTTAGACCATGCTCTAGGTGCTTGCTTGAGCCCATAGAGCACCTTCTTCAACTTGCACACATACGTGGGATGCTCTAAATCTTCATAACCTGCTGGTTGATCCATTTACACTTCTTCCTGCAAATCACTATGCAAGAAGGCATTCTTCACATCCATTTTCTGGAACTTCTAACCTTTGACTACTGCTAAAGCAATCACACATCTGAAAATTGCCATCCTAGTAACTGGACTGAAGGTTTATTCATAATCTATGCCATATGTCTAGGCATAGTCTTTTGCAACTAGCCTAGCTTTGTACCTACTAATAGAACCATATGCATTGTGCTTAATCTTATAAACCCACTTACATCCAATATCTTTCTTGCCCTTTGTCAATGATACTAGATCCCAAGTCTTATTGGCCTCTAATGCAACCATCTCCTCATCCATTGTTGCATCCCAATGAGCATGACCAACAGACTCCTCAAAACATGTGCACTCAACATCCTCAACTAGTTTCACCATATAAACATAATGGTGAGCTGCATAACCTTCAAAACCAAATCTTTTAACAGGGTATCTGACCCTGCTAGATCTGCGTACCATCGGATCACTCAATGGAGCCTTTACATTACTATGAGCTCTCTATACACCTGGTGCCCTGACAGAAGGAATACCAAGCTCATCATCCAAGCTCTCTGAGCCACTAGATTCTCCATCAAGAACTGCATCAATGCCATCTGACACTTTATTATTTCCTTTGTCTTTACCTGTAGTGCTACTAGATGCACCTAAAGATGTAGAGGTATTCCTTAGTCTCCAAGACCAAGGACTACCAGATGATATCTCTGGTCCACTAACAGTCCGTGATTCTTGCTTTTCAGCCTACAATGAGTGTCATGATCATCATCATCATCCAATGCATCACCACTAGATGCATACCAACTGCTCATTTCATCAAAGATGGCATCCCTACTCACTCTGAACTTACATGTGATAGGGTTATAACAGCGATGGGCCTTTCTGCTCTAAAGAGTATCCAATAAAAACACATTTTTATGCCTTTGGATCAAGCTTCTTCTGTAGCTCATCTGGCACATGAACGTATGCAACACAGCCAAATACCTTCAATTGCGATACATTAGGCTTCTTGCTAGTAAAGCATTCTTCAGGAGTCATCCCATGAACTGCAGGTGTGGGAATTCTGTTCATAATATAAACAGCAGTATGAACAGCCTCAGACAAAAAATGCTTAGGCATATTCTTTTTAGCTATCAAGGCATGTGCAACTTCTACAATATGCCTATTTTTCCTTTCTACAACTCCATTTTGCTGTGGGATATATCTGCATGTGAACTGTCTCTTTATCCCATGAGACCTCAGAAAATCACTGAACTCATTCGAGAGGTACTCTCCCTCTCCATCTGACCTCAAGCACTTTACTTTCAAGCATGTTTCTCTTTCAACTGCAGCCTTGAAAGTTCTAAAGTGCTCAAACGCTTCACTCTTTTCCTTCATAAAATATACCCACAGGTTTCTAGAATAATCATCAATGAATGTGACAAAGTATGAACTGCCTCCAAGAGATACATTTTGTGTAGGCCCCCAAATGTCTATATGCACAACATCAAGGATATTTCTGCTTACATCTCTGTCCTGTGAAAAGGGTTGTCTTGCTTGCTTACCAAACTGACATGCTTCGCATACCTTATGAAATTCTAAAACTCTAAATGTAGGCCAACCTATAACCAACCTTTTGGACTGCATTAATTTCAGCCTTTGTACATTTTCATGTCCAATGAGTTTGTGCCAAGTTTCAATATCTGCAACAACACCTTTTCCTTTAGCATACATAGCAGCATTCATAGTAGGAATTCCAGCATCCAGAGTAAACATACGTCCAACTCTACTTCCCTTTGCTACCAACTTGCACTTGTCATTGAAGTCTTCTACAAAGCAGCCCTTTGCATTAAATCTGACTTGCAGTCCTTGCTCTACCGACTGACACTAAGTTCTTTGTAATAGATGGCACATGTAATACATTTCAAATACTCTTTGTCTTACCATCATGCAAGGACAAGGAAACTTTTCCAATGTGTGAAACTGGGTGGCATGAATCATCACCTGTCTGCACATAACCTGCATTTTGCAAATCCTGCATCTCTCCAAACCATTCTGCATGGCTGGTCATATGATTGGATGCACCTAAATCAACATATCAAACATCATCATGTGTTCCCTTTCCTGTAACAGCATTCAACATATGCTGCATAACAAACAGACGTTCATTTTTGTCTTCATTCTGTCGTGAAGACGATGCATAGTTTCCTTGCTGCAACTTACCACTGTGAATATCATCTTTCTTAGCATAACATTGGGCTGCAATATGACTTGCTTTGCCACAATAGTGACACACAATACCAGAGTTGTTAGAACTTCTATTCTTTCATCCACCTCTTCCTCTAAAGCTCCCCCTGTCTCTAAAGTTACCATGACCTCCTGAAACCTGCATATTGCCAAATTGCTGATTCAATCTGTTTTGCTAGTTCTCACTACCACGTCCTGTACCACGGCCTCTTGAAGAGAACCTGCCACGTCTCCTTCCTGATTTGGAGTAGAAAGCTTGGACATGTTCACTACTTCTTTCCAATGTCTCACTCTACATGTTGATCTCTTCAGTGATCATAAGGGAGACCAACTCATCGAAATCTAGAAATGGCTTTTTGACATATACGGAAGTTACAAAAGACTTCCAAGCCTTTTCATTGTTAAGTCCACCCAAGGTAGACGACATCAAATCATCATCATCGGGCATTGCATCAATTACTGCCAATGCATCTGCAATGCTCCTTACCTTCAGTGCATACTCATTGATAGACATCTTCCCTTTCTTCAATGTATTCAACTCTTGCTTGAGTTGAATCTTTCGTGCCTTTGTATTTACGAAAAATATAATTTCAAGTATGGTCCAAGCTGCATATGAATTCTTTGCATTTCTAATATGTCCCAGCATATTATTTTCAATTACTGCAAACAATCAATACATGACATTCTTGTCTTTTGCATTCCATTCCTTCTGTGCCTTTGTCTGTTCTGCAGTTGGAGGATCACTCAACTCCGGCTCCTTTTCTTCACCTGAAACAAACTCGTAGAGGCCTTTTTCAATAAGGAAGTTCGTGACACAAAACTTCCATGAAGGGTAGTTGTTCTTGTCGATCTTCTCAATGATGGGGCTTCCACTTTTCTCTTCCATTATCACAAAACTAATACCAAACAACAAGCAAATCTTCTACAACCCTCGACCTGTAGTGCACAGCAATACACCAGACACCCTTTTTCACTATCTACTCAACAATGCATGCAATCTGCAACTTGTTTGCAGATAAACCTTATGTTTGCTTCTTGCAAACACCTCAAGAATTACATATTCGCAATCTATAACCTACGTACCCACTTTCGGTCAAAACAACCGAAATCATAGTGTACCCTAAAACTGCTGTCTGCAACCTTACAGCTCTAAAATGGGGCCTGGAACGGCCTCAAATGCCCAAAATAACAGCAGGAAAGCCCTAAAGGGCCTATCTACAAAATACATGGTGCTCTTTGAGCACACCAAATCTCACTATCTGATATTTTTGCTCTGCCCTGCTTCCGGTGCCTCCACAAGCACTATCCAAGAGAAAGAGCGGAAGGATGGGAGAGCTTCTTACCCGTGGCTTGCTTGCTCGAACCTTGCTTCTTCTCCTTCACTTCATCCTTTGAAATCAGCCTCTCTCAGTGGCATGGCCTAATACCATGTTAAGAATTGTGTGGTGGGGGGACTTGCTCAAGACGCTGCGCCAAACACACACAGAATGCACAAGGAGAAGCTCACTCAAGAGACAAGAAGAGAGATGAAGGCTAAAACGTTTTCTTGCTAGTTTCTTCTTCTTCTTTCACACTCTTTACAATGTACACAAAGTATAGATAAGATACAACATAAAGAAAAGTGGCCTACTAAGTCAAACAATGCATAACCGACTATACTAGTCGACTGGCGCTATAACTATGCCAGCTGTAAATGGGTGTAACAACCTGAATATAATAAGTAATGAGTCAGTGGACATGTGAGAGTCATAATGACCACTGACGTGCTAAGTGTAGACATGTGGACCCATCTAACCAGGTGGTCCATCATCAATGTCTGCATGTGTTGAGTTTGTCATCTCAATACCATAGACTTATGAAATTCATCAATTGTCTCTTTAAATGTATTCACATCACTATCCATAAATCTTAACTTTTATAAGAGAGCTACTAATCTATCTAGGTGTATCCACACTTTTGCCTTTGCAATCCTCGTTTGTCCCCCATTGCTCCAATACAGAACAACAAGGTGCACCTTTATCCATGCCTCATACTTCTCTGGTTCTTTTACAAGTATATTACCTTTCCTCGTCTTGAGGTGGAGATATAAACTTCCTAGCCTTGGGTCCACCAAAGCATGGTTTACAAGGGATATTTCCACTCTTTCCCGATTTTTTCTCATCCTTTTTTATTTCTACTTGGCCCCTTTTGATGCCAGGAGGCATATTCCACGGTGGATTCCGTGAGGTTTTACGGTGGATTCCGTAAACTTAGATGACCGGGGCTCATACGCAAAGAGGATTCTTTGTGCGAGAAGTTGATGGGGACGCCTGTCCTTTTCGGGTGTTTCATTAATTTAGTGTGTACATGGGTGATTCCATAGCGGGTGATTCCGCAAAATGCATATTAAATTAATAAGCGTTTATGAGTTTAGAGTGCGCACTCGTAATAAATTAAGGTTAGGATTTATTTCTAACCAGTTGATTTATTTATGTAGTTGAAGACTGCTAGGTATTCACTTTTGTCGATTTAATTGTGTTATTTTACTAACGATTGTGAATGCTTCAGTTGATGTGTAGAGATAGCAGCAGTGGCGGAGGAAAGCATTGGAGTCTAGCGGGTTTTCGACCTTTCGACTATATTTTGATAGGTGCCACGCCTATATTTTGTTATGTCTATAGAGACATCGATTATTTATTATTATTTTGTATGTGCTTATGCGCCTGGATATGTTATTTTTATTTGGACATTGAGATTGGGCGTGCCAGACTCTATGGGCACCGTCCATTAGCTTTATTTTCCTATTTTTGGTAGAAAGCAAACTCAAAAGCTAAAAGCTTGTCATATTTTTGTAATTGGGCTATTTTTGAGCATAAAGATTGGAAATATACATTAAATACATGCTTTGTGAAGCGCTCACACAAGGCATGGGGGAGATTGAACCCAATTTGTCTCTTGTCTCATGTCGTGCTTGCTTTTACATTGGTTTTTGTGCTAAAAAGTAGAGTACTTTGTTCTTGGGGACCTTCCGGGATTCACCACGTGAGCTATCTGCGTCCGATCTGCGCACCAGTGGTATCAGAGCGGAGCAGAGATCAAGGGCTTCCAATCGCTACCAATCTCGGGCGAAGGCGGAGCTCCAGGAACAAACGGCCTCTACAGTCAATCTCGTCGCGAACCATCGATACAGGCAGACTTCTGGCGATTAAGAACCCCTATTTCCACTGTCAGATCGCAAAGGACCAATCTCTGTCGGCGGAGGACCACTCCCTCAACTCCATGAACAAGTCATGATAAAACAGTAAGAAGCCATATCTATTTCTTCAAAAATCTTAGTTTAAAAGCTTAAAAGAAAGCTTAGGAAGCTTGGTAATCAAGAAGGAGACAAATCGACTTGCAAGAGGATCAGCCCGAAATTTTCGGCGGAAAAAAACGGACCCCCCCCCCATGATCAAAAACGGCGGCCTGTTTCCTCCTTCTTAAGCTTATTAAGCTTAAGCTTAACTAATTAAGCTTAAGACACACTATACTCTGCAAGTTACACAGGGCAGAGAAGTCAAAATACTCCGGGTCTCGCACTACAGAAGTCAAGTTCAGTAAGTCACTTGGAATCAAGTCCTGCAAGTTCTGCAAGTCGGCTAAGTCCAGCAAGTCAACAACTCTGCAAGTCTGCTAAGTCTGCAACTCTGCAAGTCAGACTAAAACAGAACTGATTAGTGCTTAAAACTCATAGAAGACTTGTTCGTTTGCAAAAACTCTGAATTGGAAAGTTGTTCGCAGCAAGCTGTTTTACCTATCTGCAAGTTCGTTGAAGTACTTTCAGCAAACGGAGACAGAAATATTTCAGAATTTCTGAAAATTGAAGAAGAAAATACCCAAAAATACATAGCCTTGTAACCCCAAATTTGAGCTACGCTCATCCCGCTAATTGATTTTGAGTGAGAAAGGTTTGTTGAGTTTTACAGGATGACTACCCCACATATGGATGATCCTATGGCTGAAGACAATCTACCCGAGCCTACCATGGAACAAAAGCTGGATCTTATCATGCTGCAATTGGAAGAAGAGCGAAGAGCTAGGCAAGCCTTGCAAGCGCAATTGACAAAGCTACAAGGAGCGTCCACTGATAAAGAAGAACCTCAAGCTGAAGATTTGATTCGCCGTACCATCGACGCCACTCTTGAAGCACAAACCATTCGCAAGGAATCCAAGATAAGTAAACGAAGTTTCAAGTTTCGCACTTTCAATGGCATAAGAGAAGGAAAGACTGTTTTATCATTCATTAGCCAGTTTGATGACTATTTCCATGAGGAAACTTATCCTGAGAAAGATAAAATCAAGTGTGTTACTAATCATCTGATAGATAGAGCATCACTTTGGTGGACTGTCGTCCGCAAGAGTATAGAATGTCCTACTACATGGGAAGATTTCAAGAAGAAGTTCATGCAAAATTTCCTTCCACCACAATTTCATGAGAAGGCTATCAAGCAATGGGATTTACTTCAACAGCGCGACCGTGAGCCTATTCCACAGTATACAGAGCGTTTTTGGAATGCACTCCTACAGCTACGCATGCTTGAAGACGTACCAGAGACGACACATAAGCGGAAGTATATGTCTGGACTTCTTGGACTTTACTACGCTGAGGTGAATATGTTTAAGCCTGCTACCCTTGAAGATGCCATCTCCTTAGCTCACGACACTGAAGATAAGTTACGCGGAAGAGATCGACGACCACAGCCATTCCAAGCAAACGGTAATTATGGATCTAAACAATTCAATTCAAATTTCAGAAGGTTTAATCCAGGTCATTTTTCATCACCATCTTTCCGCAAGAATTGCCCTAAACCACCTGCATTTACCATCCACTGTCAATCCAAATCCTAAGCCTATTCCACAAGCAAATCCAAATATACCCAGACTCCCAGCCATTGCAAATAATGTGACCAAAGCCAAGCCCATCGTATGCTACAAGTGTCACTAGCCAGGGCATCTCGCAGCAAATTGTCATTCAAAGAAGCCATCAGCACATATCAACTACCTTGGAGCTATGGACGAAGACGAGCATGAGGATATGCCAGATTTCACTGAAGAAGAAGATGATCCTACTACTACTTCCGACACTTTACCAGGTATGCCTACCTCACATTCGTTGTTGACTATGAAATGTATGGTGCATGGAAAAGAAAGAATTATATTGCATGATGATGGTAGTACCCATGACTTTATTTCAGCAAAATTGGTAAAAGAATTGAAATTGCATACAGTACCTACGCACTATCGCATAAAAGCTGCATTTTTAGGCACTAGGTACAATGGCACACAAGAAGTTCAAGATTTAGAAATTCAAATTGGTCCATATATTGAAAGAATAAATTTCTTAGTTGTCCCATTACAGTCTAGTGACATTATTCTAGGAATGCCATGGAGACACCAACATAATCCCAATATAGATTATTCCACACACACAATGAATATTAATTTTCAAGGAAAATCTATTACATTATTTGGTATGCATGCATCTTATATGTTTCCACTGCTTTCGCATACTCAAGCAAAATGTGCACTACGCAAGAATACTAAATCATATCTCATTTGGGTGAATGAATTACACACAAAGGAAACTCATACGCACCCTAGGCATAAGGAATTTCTTGCATATTTTAAGGATTGTTTTGCAGAAGACCTACCACCAGGTTTACCTCCATCACGTCCAGAAGACCATAAGATTGACCTAATACCTGGCACACAACCACCTTGCAAAGCCCCATATAGGCACAATCAAATAGAGCAAAAAGAAATCCAGAGTCAAGTTGAAGAATTACTAAATAGAGGCTTAATTCGACCTAGCAGTTCCCCATTCGGTGCACCTGTGCTCTTAGTCAAGAAAAAGAATAATACTTACCGGATGTGTATTGACTACCGAGCATTAAACAAGATCACTGTAAAGAATAGGTATCCTATACCTAGAGTTGATGACCTTATGGACAAACTGCAAGGATCTTCTATATTTAGTAAAATTGACCTTAAGCCTGGATATCATCAGGTGAGGTTAGATAGATCCGACATATTTAAGACTGCATTCAGGACACAGTTTGGCCACTACGAATTCTTAGTCATGCCATTCGGATTAACTAATGCATCTGCCACTTTCAGTAGAATGATGAACCGTATTTTTCTAAAATATCAATATTGTGTGATTGTTTTCTTTGATGATATTTTAGTGTTCAGTCAAAGTGAAAAAGAGCATTATGAGCATTTATCATTAGTTTTTCAATTACTGAAAGAAAATCAATTGTTTGCAAATCCTGACAAGAGTGAATTCTTTAAGACAGAAATAGAATATCTAGGTCATATTGTATCAAAAGAAGGAATAAAAGTTGATCCTGAGAAAATTGATGCAATATTGCATTGGCCTGTTCCTAAAAATGTACATGAATTACGTTCATTCCTTGGTCTTGCTAGTTTCTATAGGAAGTTTGTACGTAATTTCTCATTACTTGCTTTACCACTGACCAAACTTCTTAAGAAAGGTATTGTTTATCAATGGACTGAAAACCAGCAGAAATCCTTTGATTTACTCAAACGTGCATTGACCAATGCCCCTGTCCTACAATTGCCTGACTTTAATAGACCATTCTTTCTAGTTGTGACAGATGCTAGCGGATCAGGAATAGGAGCCGTGCTAATGCAAGACAACCATCCAATAGCATATTCTAGTTCTAAGCTGAAACCCTCTGAGCTTAAATATTCCACTTATGACAAGGAACTCTTAGCAGTTGTACAAGCATTAAAACAATGGAAGCATTATTTAATGGGTTCAGAATTCATGATTAAGACCGACCAGCAAAGCATTAGACATCTACTTAGCCAACCCCAAATTTCTGACCGTCATATCAAATGGGCTTCATTCATTCAAAGTTTCCATCCTATCATCAAATATCAACCTAGAAAAGAAAATGTAGTTGCTGATGCATTGAGTAGAAGACCTGCACTTCATAACATTTCTATCATATCTTTTGATTCTCTGATTGCTATGAAAGATACATATCACCAGGATATTACTTTTCATTCTGATTGGCAAAAATTAGTTCAAAATAATTTCATTCCTGTTGATTCATTGTCATATAATGATGGATTCATGTTCTTTGAAAAGAGACTGTGTGTTACTATTCCATTCCGATCTTTTGTTTTGAATGAAATTCATTGTCCCCCATATCAAGGTCATAGAGGTATCATTTCTACATTACGCATGTTAACTGAAGATTTTTATTGGCCGCATATGGATGCAGATGTATCTAATTTTGTTTCTGAATGTCTGATTTGTCAAAGAATAAAGAGACATCATGGTAAACAGTATGGATTATTAATGCCTTTATCTATTCCATCTAAACCTTGGGAACATATATCTATGGATTTCATTACTGGCTTACCAAATACTAAATCTAACCATGACATGATTTGGACAATTGTAGATAGATTTAGTAAGCAAGCATATTTCATTGCATGTAAGAAAACTTTAACAGCATCACAAGCAGCACAGTTATTTTTTAAAACTGTTTTTACTAACCATGGATTGCCGAAAGTGATTATTTCAGATAGAGATTCTAGATTTTGTAATAATTTTTGGATTACACTGTTTGCAAATCTAGGCACAAAGATTGATTTCTCATCTGCATTTCATCCAGAAACAAATGGACAAACAGAAGCCACAAATAGCACTATTCTAGATCTTTTACGTGCATACACTATCTCTAAACCTCAGACATGGGATACTCATTTGCATTTATTACAGTTTGCTTACAATAATACACCGCACACATCTACAAAGAAAGCACCTTTTGAAGTTATTTATGGATATAGATTATCTACACCTGTTGCCTCTTTGTCTAATAGAATACAAAGTGCCGATGATATTGCTGTTATGCATAACACTATTTTTGATGAGGTCAAGGATATGATTGCTAAAGCCCAACAATCATATACCAAACAAGCCAACAAGAAAAGACAAGCCATGAATTTCAAAGTTGATGATTATGTTTGGCTTAGAATAGAAAAGCGTAGACTGCAAAGTGTAGATAGACATCCAGTTGTCAAATTAGCTCCTAGATTCTACGGACCATTTAGAATCATTCATAAGATTAATGACAATGCATTCAAGTTAGAACTGCCATCCCATTGGAAAATTCATAATACATTTCATATTAGTTTATTGAGACCATTTAGAGGACAATTACCTTTACACCCTGTCTATGAAAACCCACCTTTACTAGAAGAAGAGACTGAAATACTTGAACCAGAAGCCATTATAGACACTGACTACATGACCACTAGAACTGGCCGAAGGTATTCTAGATATCTAGTAAAATTTAAGAACCATCCTGTAGAGGAAGCACAATGGATGCACGCTAGAGACCTAAATGCTTTCCCCACTCTGTTAGCTCCACATTGAGCTAATAGCAATTGAGGTCAATTGCTATCCCACCCCGGGGGTATGATGCCAGGAGGCATATTCCACGGTGGATTCCGTGAGGTTTTACGGTGGATTCCGTAAACTTAGATGACCGGGGCTCATACGCAAAGAGGATTCTTTGTGCGAGAAGTTGATGGTGACGCCTGTCCTTTTCGGGCGTTTCATTAATTTAGTGTGTACATGGGTGATTCCATAGCGGGTGATTCCACAAAATGCATATTAAATTAATAAGCATTTATGAGTTTAGAGTGCGCACTCGTAATAAATTAAGGTTAGGATTTATTTCTAACCAGTTGATTTATTTATGTAGCTGAAGACTGCTAGGTATTCACTTTTGTCGATTTAATTGTGTTATTTTACTAACGATTGTGAATGCTTCAGTTGATGTGTAGAGATAGCAGCAGTGGCGGAGGAAAGCATTGGAGTCTAGTGGGTTTTCGACCTTTCGACTATATTTTGATAGGCGCCACGCCTATATTTTGTTATGTCTATAGAGACATCGATTATTTATTATTATTTTGTATGTGCTTATGCGCCTGGATATGTTATTTTTATTTGGACATTGAGATTGGGCGTGCCAGACTCTATGGGCACCGTCCATTAGCTTTATTTTCCTATTTTTGGTAGAAAGCAAACTCAAAAGCTAAAAGCTTGTCATATTTTTTTAATTGGGCTACTTTTGAGCATAAAGATTGGAAATATACATTAAATACATGCTTTGTGAAGCGCTCACACAAGGCATGGGGGAGATTGAACCCAATTTGTCTCTTGTCTCATGTCGTGCTTGCTTTTACATTGGTTTTTGTGCTAAAAAGTAGAGTACTTTGTTCTTGGGGACCTTCCGGGATTCACCACGTGAGCTATCTGCGTCCGATCTGTGCACCACCTTTGCAATTCAACTTCAGAGAGGACTCATTCTACCTTTTTGCATGTAGCATCAACTTCTGACGCAACCTATATCTTGTATGCAAAGCATATATATTCATATACTAGCTTCTCAATTATTCTAACCAAATAATGCAATGTGTAAAAGTGAACCCTTGTTAGTGATATTTCCAAAATAGGGCACCGGTTTGGATCCACTGGAACTAGCATTCCATTTCTCATGACTTTTTGATCACGTGTTGGAGTACCTTATTGTCCTGCCTTGGCAAGCCATTCTTTCTTTCCATCTTTCCCTTTCTTCCTAGTTTGCATGCAGTATATGTATGAAAATTTTTCATTCGTTGCATTTGATAAACCAAACATACACATATATTTTAAAATCGCATGCAAGATGCCATTCAACTTGATAGTCCCCAAACCCCTCGATGTGTAAAATTGCTCCATTATTTTGTTGTTGAATAACACAGGGTATATTAGTGAGGTTTAAAAAAACTTCATTCTCTGACTGTACAATGAAGTATAAAGGATGGTTTTCATCAATGTTGGGATCCAATGCTCGATTCATAAGTGTTATACTCACATGTTCAAGTTTTTTTCCCTTAATAATCTCACTCTCATCAAGTTTGAGGACAAATTTAAGCTTGTCTCTACATTCTTCCATTAACATATTGTAGAACTTGACCATAGCAATCTGAACCCTACATATATCCAATACAAAGTTGTTGGATGCATTCAATAAAAATGCAACTTCTTTGGAACCATACTTCAATATGTGTGTGCTTTTCAGATGCGTTGGCTCACCAATTAGTTCTAAAAATTTCTCATTTAGTTGTTTTTTAGCCTTCTTCATGTGAAATGGTTTTAGCGGAGGTATTACTCGCTTACTTTTGAAGACTTGCTTAAATCCTGTATCCAATTGCTGATAGAGTATAATATATGACTCAGAACTCGTTCCCACCTTGTCACATAATCCTTGAGCATCTGTAGCAGTAAAAAAGTTGCTCACATCCCTAAGATGTTCACTTGCAACACCATCTATAATATTCTTGAATTTACAATTTTCCAATGCATTTTTGACCATATCCTTGCTTAGGACTTTGGTAATAGTATAATTCTCTGCTTGAGGGAACATATTTCTCATTGTAACTAATCCATCTATGATATTGTCTACTTTATTTGGTTAATTGGTGAACTGGTTTAACTAATCGGATGCGCTAACATGCTTATTTGGTTTTTAAAGTGGGCCCAATCTCCAAATTTTTTGTGATTTTCCTCTTTATGTTTCGATTCTCCTTCTCCAAGTCCATAACTTTAGATTGTAACTCCATATTTTGCACGTGTAGCCTACATAGCATCTTCAATGACAAACATTGCTTGTTGTGTGCTCTGGTTCTCCCTATCCTTCTCAGCCAATAATCTATCATTTTTCATCAAAGACTACATATTCCCTTGTAATCTTGTCTGCATTTTTGTCAAGGCTTGATGAACCCTTGTTAATCCTTGTGTGACAAGTCTACATGTGTATCCATACAATCCTTCATTGCCTTCACAAAAAAACTTTACAAATGATGTAAGCCCTTCAAATTATGGTGGCCTTTGAGTGACTGGATCGGGTGAATAAATGCACCATCAACCCAAAGGTCCACATTTTTTTTCCGTGCATTTCTTTCTTATTGCATCATTGCATCATCCCTTTCTATAGTTCTTTTGAACATTTGTGCATATTCATCCTCCAATTGAAAGTGAATATCTATCTTTCTCTTGGTACATCCTACACCTGCATCCTGTAAATAAAAATATATGCCAATTTTAACATTACAAATTACACCCCTTTGATAAATAGTAAGCTAAGGAGTCGATGCCAATTTTTTTATCAATAACAAGAACATCTAGATATCTGGGAGCTACAAGTCAGCATCAATCTAGCAGCATGCTGCTAATTCTAGATTGGCTCAAATCACACAATTACACCCCTTTGATTCATTATATTTGTGTTCTTTTTTACCTGGTTGGATCTTGTCTCTTTCTCTTGATTTCAGTCATGATAGACCCTAATCAACCCCTAATCTGCCTGTAATCTTAGCTTTTAATCTACCTCTAGTCAACATCCAATCTTATCTTCTGTTCTATCCAAAATATTCTGATCTCTCTCTCTCTCTCTCTCCCCCTTAAGAAAAATTGATCAAAGATATTTAAACACATTTATACAAAATCTTGGCTAGTGGAGAACAATAACATCATCTTATCTTCTACCCTAATTTACTCTCTGTCACTCTATCACTTATTTTCTTAGTTCATCTCACACAGTCCTCTCTCTTCCCCCTCCTCGCTCTCGCTCTCTCTCTCTCTCTCTCTCTCTCTCTCTCTCTCTCTCTCTCTCTCTCTCTCTCTCTCTCTCTCTCTCTTTATGAATTGACACTTAAGGATTAAACATCAACTATGAAGAATAATAACATCACAGAGATTTAAAAATTAAAGATACCTCCATTATCACTTGATTGCTTGTAGTATAGAGTGTTGAAGAGGAAAATATCTTATAGCACAGTACTAAAGCGGGAGATTGCTTGTAGCAAGGTAGAGAGTGTTGTAGATAGAGATTATCTGATCTCAGCAAATGCTATCAAAACCACTCTTGATATTGCTTGTAGTAGGGTGTAGAAAGTGTAGTAGAATATAGTACTGAGTATTGCTTCAAAAGAATTCATATGCAAGAAACCATATTCTGGATGGAAGGAGAAGACTACACAAAATTTTGGACAAAACTAGAGCTTTGAGAGGGAATGAAGAAATGCCCATAAGAAATAGGCATATAATTGTCCAAATGTAATAAAATTTACAAGGAAACTAGTGAGTCAAAAAGGTGTCTCTAGTTTAAAAATAATCTTAAAATATGATGTGTACATCATTTTATATCGTTTTTTAACTTCCCCCTTTTAAGAAGCAAGAATCAGAATGATTCTAATATATTTTCATGTTGAAAAGTCATGAGGGGATTAAAGAGTTGTATATTAATGATTGGCTCCGTTTTTACAGAAAATAGACTTATATTTTTTTAGTTATGAGGATTTTGAGAAAAAGTGACATTTTTACAGTTTGAGAATAAAATAATAGGTGAAATCTATTGAAAAAACAAATACAAGATTTACTTGATTGTAGAAGATCTCTTATTCTAATATTAATTTGGAATCTCTTTTTTGAGAGAGAGAGAGAGAGGTGAGAGAAACCCTATTATAAAAATAGTAGAAAAGAGAATACACACATAGATATATAGATGAGCACTTATGCAATCTTACCCAAATTGATATTTGTAAGACGACAATACCAAGAGCTAGAATAAATGTAGAGCTCTAATAAAAAGTAATGACTCATAGAACACACACACACACATAGAGGAATAGAGATTGTAAAGAGTGAGATCGTATGGAAACCACAAGAAAATACTGATCATACTAATAGGATACAAAAGGTGTAAAAAGGATTTGGTAAGGGCATCTAGAAATTATCAATCAACTAGTGTATTCATCCTCTCCAAGATTCCATAGCTTCTTCCCCTACTTTCTCTCTACTTTCTTAGTCTTTCTTTTTCACATTCTCTCTCTTTTTCATATATATATATATATATATATATATATATATATATATATGAGAGAGAGAGAGAGATGATGATGATGATGATCATTATCTATGCAATCTTGCCAAGGATTATCTCTACAAAAAGACATCCAGAGATAGAACTAACGTCAAGGTTTACAAAAAAATCTATAGAAAAAATAAACCAAAGAATAGAGAGAGAGAGAGAGAGAGAGAGAGAGATGAGGATCTTTGTCTCTTGCCCAAAACAATATTTGTAAATAAAGACAACAACAAGAGTTAGAACCAACATCAAATCCTATTGAAAAATAATAAAAAAGAGAAAATCCAGACAGAGATGGACACCCATTGCTACATAGAGAGGACATTACAGAGATAAGATGAGTGATCAAAAATTGATTAGTCTCACCATCACGAAGCTTCAATGGTAATAGAGATTGACCAAAATTGAATGGAGAGACAAAGGACTCTACTACTCAATTTTTGGGTCAATATAATTTATTGGGAGAGAAAAAATAAAAAATAAAAAATTCACAAAAAGAGAGGGAAAATATGAGAATAAAGATACCCAAAATTTATGCACTACACATTCCTTATTTATCTAATTTTTGACTATCCATGATTTAAATAAAAAACCCAATATTTAAAGAGAAAATATTCACTTTCTATGGATGTCAACATTCTACCCTCCTATTAGATTATAATGCAAACTCCCTTAAATTATAATATTTATTATCCAAAAAAACATCCATTAAATAATAATATTTACCATCCAAAAGACACACCCATTAAAGTATAATATTTTTAACACTACAGGATACAAGCCATATACTGACGTTTAAAGCAACAAATTAATTCATTCAAAAAATTGCCCCTGTCATTGCTAAAATCGTCGTTATATAGGTCTCTACAAAATGTTCGTAATATGTGTTATAATGTGTATCATATTGTAAACTTGTAATGTGTCTACTAGTATAATCCAGGACACGTCTTAGCAGTCTATCGGAAAGGATGTCTAGAAAGCTCCACCCCGTACTCCCATGGAATGATATAGGATTTGTAATCTAGGTCTTCCCGCGTCTGCCACGTAGCGAAATTATCCTGGCCGTTCCCACTTAGGATCGACCGGAATTAGGGTTTTCTTGATTGGTCATTACCTAATAGCAACTAGCATCTGACTCAAGTGAACTACTTTACGCAGAAACGCTAGGTCCAAAGCAGATTCACGCTGCACTTGGTTCAAGGAGAATGGGAAACGAGAGGGATGCAAAGCTCAACCTCTCTACCATAAGGCATAGTCCCATTCCGTTCCCCTAAAACAACGTAAATCTAGTTAAGTCATAACTCTAAGTCAACGCTTTTGTTGTTCATGTCTTTTGACGCTCATCCTACTGTTCCTCGTGTTTTGAGAAAAGTTCCCGGCCAAGCGGGACCACCAACCATAGGACGGACCAATGGCCCATCCTCCGCACTTTCCTCGGTTTGTTTTAGTTATGTAACGTGTCCACTAGAACCATTCAGGACACGTCTTAGCAGTCCATTGGAAAGGATGTCTAGAAAACTCCGCCCGGCACTCCCATGGAATGTTACGGGTTTTGCAATCTAGGTCTTCCTGAGTCTGCCACGTAGCAGAAGTATCCTGGCCGTTCCCACTTAGGATCGACCTGAATTTGGGTTTCCCTGTTTGGTCATTAGCTAGCAACAATTAGCGTCAGACCCGAGTGAACTACTTTACGCAGAAACGCCAGGTCCGAAGTGGATTCACGCTGCACTTGGTTCAAGGAGAATGGGAAACGAGAGGGAAGCAAGGCTCGACCTCTCTGCCATAAGGCATAGTCCCATTCCGTTCCCCTAAAACAGCATGAATTGGGTAATAGTTAATTCTAAGTCATCGTTCTCGTTACTTGTCCGGAGATGACGATCAACCTCTGTTCGTCGAAGACTTTGAGAAAAGTTCCCGGCTAACCGGGACCACCCATCCATAGGACGGACCCATGGTCCATCCTCCGCACTTTCCTCGGTTTGTTTTAGTTATGTAATTACCTACCACATTAGTTTGACATATACAAACAGCTTCTTTGAATTAACCCTGTTATGCACCGGTTCCTTCACGTAATCTTATCACAGGACATAAAGAAAACAATGCCAAACAACTTCTTTATTATCATTTTATCCTTTTATCTTTGAAATACAAGGAGTTCCGCCCGTAGGCATATTCATAATCCGCCCGAAGGCTATCCAGTAATCCACCAGGGATCACTAATCCAAGTTTCCGCCCGTAGACTAGTATGCGGGCCTCGAGATCCTATCTCGAGTCACGTTAGTCTCTTGTGCAGGGCCGGGAAGGCGAGGGATTTACAGCCAGAGCCCCCCCTGGTACCCAAGCGTCCTCCTGCTCCAAGTAGAACTCAACGGAGAGACCTCTCACGGAGGGTTCGGTCCACGTTCCCAGCGCGGCTAACAACCCCCTTGGTTAGGGTTAGGCAGGCAGTCGGGGGTAACTGAAGCTGCCTCTCCCTTCAGGCTTCAACCTGAAGTATTAGATATCTTTTCATCCTTTAGTTCATTGAGCAAACAATGCAAACAGTCCTTTCTAAACTGTTACAAGCACAATCAATTTCAATGGTCGTTTAGCTGGCAAACTGTTAAGGAGTGACTTCCTTTCCTCCGAATGCAACCCGCATTCGATCCGGAATCAATTGCAACTTGGCAAGATTCCTATCATTCTTGGGTTAGGGTCATTCCCTACCAATACTTGTGGTAGATTCCAGCGACCATGTCGCTTTAGTTTATTGTCTGGTCATTTGCTTCAAGGCAAATACCTAACTTTCCTTTTCCTTGGCAATTATTCCCCAAGAAAAGTGAGTAACAGGATGATTACTCATCCTCTTGTAAGTTAAATTCTTTCAATAACTTGCCAACCTCATTTCGAGAGATGACAAAACTCTCTTGTGGACAAACCTCAAGTCTATACAATGTTGCAACCTTTTTGCACATGTGTTGCATCATTCCACGGGATCATTCCACCCATTGAATGGCGTCCTCCGGCCACGGAATTACCTCCAGCCGAGTAGCAGGGTTTAGGGTGTCTTCTTACCCAACCCATTCCTAATTATATTGTCCCATGGTCCTAGGAATTTCCAACTCAGTCGGAGTTTCATCATTTGTACGAGTGATCCTTAGGATAAAACCTTAGATCATTTTATGCATGAGCATCCAATTGACTCGACATTTAGTGAATGTGTGTAAGATCTTTGGGTTTGCGGGTTTTGACTTGGCAACAAGTGTAAAACTAGGTCGAATTCTTACCGTACTAAACCCTAGTTAGCACTTGGGATACTTATCATATCGTCTGAACCATGCCCATATGAATCCCGTGTGGTTTATGTGATTTAGACAACACAATATACTTGTCTTGCGACAAGGATGAACCTTTCCCAAAGGTAATAAACTAGATTTAATGGAGAACAACAGTTACAACTACACCAATACGTGTAAACATGCGATTCACTGCTTCTACGCATCACATGGTTCACAATAACCGTATCCTTCCTTGGTAAGGTAAAAATGCCTGATAATCTAGACACTAACTTCCCTAGGTCCTACTAGGACTTACATCAAATAATCATGCCACTTGCAAGTCCATAGATCATTTTCGTGCCCTTCTATTCCTTTTCGAATAACATCTTATGGGTGTTAACTTTTCCTCCTGAATCATAACAAGGAAGATCTATCTAAAAATGGGACATGCCATTAATCTTTTCATGCCTAGTAAAAAGGTGTACCTCAATAATTTCAACCTTGTAATGAGGCAACGGTTGTCCTAGGCTCGTCGCTTTTGAATACACAAAAGGAAGACTTGCTGACAAGGTCTTACAAATGCATAGACACCTTATGCTCTTTTCATTCATTCCTTTGAATGTACCAATGATCAACTTTCATATCTTAAGCTATTTCTAATAAATGTTCAAACAGCCAATTCATTTTCCAACTGCATTTAACTTGACTAGTTGAATTCGAACATGCATGAGTGCTTCCTAATTCGTGAAGTTATCGTAAATAATTCCAATACTTTTGTGTGGAATCCAAATAGATAAAACCTGGACTTGCGGACTCCGGGAAATATCCACGTATGCTCGGGGGTGAACCTCCCGCATCGCACCTTGTGATCTTTCTAGAGGCCATCGCGAATTCGATCTCCAGTTAGCCTTTGTGGATTTCAACTTTTTGCCTTGGCTTGCAGTTTTTATGACCTTGGTCCGTCTCCCTTGTATGCGCAATTTCCTTTGAGATATGGCTTCCTTGACCGAAGTTCCGACTTGCGGAATTTGACTTGGGAAGGCCTTAGGGTTCTTATGAGGTCGATGATGTTCGCGGAAAAGGGCTCTTGCGAATGGGCCTTGCAAGAATGGAAACTTTAGAGTTCTTCCTCTTCTTCCCTAAAATCCAAGGACCGGCCTTGTAAGTGATTAGTGGGAGGGGCCTTTATGGGCTTCCTCTCTTATTCTTCAGAATCCCGGCCCATGGATGACTGGTGGGAAGGGGTTTTGTAGCCTCCTCTTCTTCAAGTCCCGGGTTGGACTAATTGGGTGATTGGTGAGAAGGCTCGTCGCCTCCTTCTCTTCAAAGCCCGGGGGTATGAATGGACTAGTGGGATCTTGTGGAAAAGGGGGCTTAAGAAGCCCCCTTAGAAGCTTCCTAGAGAAGCTTCTCTCAGCACGTGGACGTCAGGGGGGGATCGTGAACCAGGCGGGCGGCGGACTATGGTGGCGTTTCGTCAGCACGGCGACCTTCTGTGGCAGCACGGCGACCTCCTGCGGCAACACGGCGAGCTCCTCCTACAACACGGCCAGCTCCTCCTGCAGCACGGCGAGCTCTCCCTTCACAGCACGGTCGCCCTTCTCCCTCTCGACAGCCTTCTGCCGCCATGTCCCCCTTTCCCCCCCCCCCAAGAGGGGGTTCTTATAGGCCTTGGGAAAGAGGGCATCCACACACGTGGAGGACTCCTCCTCATGCATACTGACCTTCTCCTCTTTGGCCATTCCTCCCCCACACTCCCTCTCCTCCAGCCATGTATCGGCTGGGGGAAGGAAAAAAAATTTGCCTTGAATATTTAAAATTGCCCCTCCCAAGAGGGTGTTTTTGTGAGACTTGCGGTTTCGAGCTCCCGGTTTTGGTTTACCAATGCGGAGGACCCCATCTCACGCGTGCATGGTGTGGATTAAGCTTCCACCAATTTCGAAGTAGGAAATACTCTTGCACAGGGTTTACACGGCGTGCGGGAAGTTAATATTTACGGTACGCGGTACGCAGAAATATTACATTCTCTCCCCCTTAGAAGAATCGAGATGTCCTCATCTCGAGGTAAACTGGGGATATTGAAGATTGAGAGAGCTTTCATCCATCCAGGTAGCATCCTCTTTAGGATAATCTTTCCACTGGACGAGGCATTCTCTCAAGGTTCTGGATCTTAGTTGTCTCACCCTAGCATCAAAAATCTTGTCCAGCCTTAGTTCAAGGACTCCTTGACTAGGCATTACAATTTTGTTGGTCATCAAGTACATGATTAGGGCTAGGTGCATACTTCATTCTTCAATAGACTGTTATGGAATACTTTATGAACCTTTAGGTTTTCAGGGAATTGCAGTCTATAATCATTAGGTCTTAAGCACTTGAGGATCTTGTATGGTCCACAATACCTTGGACTTAGCTTCCTGCAATCTCCTAAGGATAGAGAACTCTTCTTTGGGCATACATGAATGAAGACCATGTCTCCTTCCTCAAATATTCTATCTTGACACTTCAATTTCGTGTATGCCTTCTGTCTATCCTTCGCAGCTTTGATGTCCCGATAGAGTGAAATCATAAGCTTTGCACAATATCTTCTATTTAAATAACTGGCTTGCTCGTATACATGCTCTCATTCTATAGTAGACATGTCCATTATTGACAGAGAATTCACGATACTTAGCCTCTAGCTTTTGTTCCTGGTCCTTGATAGGGACTTCCCTTAGCATCCTTTGATAGGCTAGATCATGGCATCCTTCCTCTCTAGCTAGCTCAAGTATTAGATCGTTTGGCATGGACACCTCTGTAGCTGGAGAACTAGCTATTGATAAATTTTTCAAGATTAGTGAATTAAAGAATGCCTTGCGATTGAGTGCATCAACAACTACATTATCCCTTCCAAGTCGGTACTTGATCTTAAAATCATATTCCTCCAATACTTCAATCCATCGACGTTGCCTCATGTTGAGCTCGTTCTGGGTAAAAAATCCATTTGAGACTCTTATGATCGGTTACTAGAGTAAACTTGTTACCTAACAGGTAGTGTCTCCAAAGCTTTAGAGCATGGATGACAGCTAATAACTCCAGATCATGCGTGGCATAATTCTTTTCGTGACTCTTCAATTTCCTTGAAGAATATGCTACTAGATGACCTTCCTGCATAAGAACACACCCCAAGGCAGGAATGCTAGCATCAGTTACTACCTCGAACTCCTTATTGAGGTCGGGAAGTTTCAGAATAGGTGCCGATACCAAACATTGCTTCAATTGGTCGAAGTTATCTTGCTCGGGAGTTGACCATGTAATAGTAGTCTGCTTCTTTAGTAAGTCGGTAAGAGGTGCTGCAAGCAAAGCATAGTTTTTGATGAAGACCCCATACCATCCTGTCAAGCCAAGAGAACTACGTATCTCTTTGACAGATACTGGTATTGGCCATTCAAGCACATCTCTGACTTTGGCTGGATCTACTGATATTCCTTCTACCGATATGATGAATCCCAAATAACCAATCTAATGTTTGAGGAATGCATAATTTCGTCACCTTAGCATATAACTTGTGTGACCTCCTTGTCTCAAGAAAAATCCGAAGTTGGGATTCATGATCTCCTTCCTGTTTTAGAATAGACTAAAGTGTCGTCGAGAAGACAAGCACGAAGTCATCAAGATATGGTCTAAAAATATCCTGCATTAATCTATTGAAGGTGGTAGGTGTATTTGTAAGGCCGAATGACATAACCAAGAATTCAAAGTGCCCATATCCTGTATTGAAGGCCGTTATAGGAATATCCTCATCCTTGATCCTGATTTGATAGTAGCCTGATCTGAGATCAATTTTGGAGAAGATCTTTGCACCTTGAAGGCGATCAAGAAGCTCATCTATTCTAGGAATAGGGTACTTGTTCTTGACTGTTGATTGATTCAACCCACGGTAATCAATACATAGTCGAAGTGTCCCATCTTTCTTTTTCTGAAATAGGACTGGAGCTCCCCATGGTGAATTGCTAGGCCGGATGTAGCCTTGGTTTAACAGTTGCTTGAGTTGTTCCTTCAACTCAATAGCTTCCGATATAGACATTCTATAGGGTCTCTTCGCAATTGGCGCAGATCCTATTACTAGCTTGATCTCATGATCTACTTCTCTTTAAAGCGGAAGTTCTGTTAACTCTTCAGAACTACGTCCACGTATTCCTTCACCCAAGTGACCAATTTACTTTACTACTTTTATCAATATTTATAGTCAAGACAATCGGGGAAAAGTTTTATTCCATTCATATCAACATAGCCCTTCCGAGGTACAATAATTTCTTGGGGCGATGGAACAAGTTAATACATTAATTCGAGGAGAATAAGATATTATTGCATTCAGCTACAGGAACTGAGTAGTAGTACGGATTGGGGTTATCGATTTTCAGGAATCGATAGTTCATTGGAAGATTAGGGTATCTTTTCCTTTGATATCCATTCTTCTCATGACGTCCCAAAACCTTAATTCGGTCGGCAGAGATTCTTTGAATCACTTCTCCGTACACATACCTATTCTGGTTAACCCTTCGACCTCCGACCTGTAGGGTCGCGTTTGCGTGAGTCTCAACAAAGACGAATAGCTTCACGATCTTCAAGTCCTCCATCCACTTGATTCTCTTCAAGTTAATTTGAAGGTACGCAGGTCGATAGGCAGTTATGTAATAGATCCCTGAAACACCCATCCATCTCTGTTCCATGCACACCGGCGATGGATTGTAAATGCGGTCTAGGATGTTCATCATCTCAATCCTCTGTCGATAATCCGTGGAATGCATCGCGGTCATAAACATGACTTGAAACACTAAGAACTTGTTCCATGCTTCGTAATTCTGGAAGACAGCAATCAAGGTAAGGAAATGTTTGGGACACAACATTTTCTTTACTTCTTCTTATTAAAATTTCCTAAAAACAAGTCCTTTGTTGGTTTGCTCTGATACCAACTGTAACGTGTCCACTAGAACCATTCAGGACACGTCTTAGCAGTCCATCGGAAAGGATGTCTAGAAAACTCCGCCCGGCACTCCCATGGAATGTTACGGGTTTTGCAATCTAGGTCTTCCCGAGTCTGCCACGTAGCGGAAGTATCCTGGCCGTTCCCACTTAGGATCGACCTGAATTTGGGTTTCCCTGTTTGGTCATTAGCTAGCAACAATTAGCGTCAGACCCGAGCGAACTACTTTACGCAGAAACGCCAGGTCCGAAGCGGATTCATGCTGCACTTGGTTCAAGGAGAATGGGAAACGAGAGGGAAGCAAGGCTCGACCTCTCTGCCATAAGGCATAGTCCCATTCCGTTCCCCTAAAACAGCATGAATCGAGTAATAGTTAATTCTAATTCATCGTTCTCGTTACTTGTCCGGAGATGACGATCAACCTCTGTTCGTCGAAGACTTTGAGAAAAGTTCCCGGCTAACCGGGACCACCCATCCATAGGACGGACCCATGGTCCATCCTCCGCACTTTCCTCGGTTTGTTTTAGTTATGTAATTACCTACCACATTAGTTTGACATATACAAACAGCTTCTTTGAATTAACCCTGTTATGCACCGGTTCCTTCACGTAATCTTATCACAGGACATAAAGAAAACAATGCCAAACAACTTCTTTATTATCATTTTATCCTTTTATCTTTGAAATACAAGGAGTTCCGCCCGTAGGCATATTCATAATCCGCCCGAAGGCTATCCAGTAATCCACCAGGGATCACTAATCCAAGTTTCCGCCCGTAGACTAGTATGCGGGCCTCGAGATCCTATCTCGAGTCACGTTAGTCTCTTGTGCAGGGCCGGGAAGGCAAGGGATTTACAGCCAGAGCCCCCCCTGGTACCCAAGCGTCCTCCTGCTCCAAGTAGAACTCAACGGAGAGACCTCTCACGGCGGGTTCGGTCCACGTTCCCGGCGCGGCTAACAACCCCCTTGGTTAGGGTTAGGCAGGCAGTCGGGGGTAACTGAAGCTGCCTCTCCCTTCAGGCTTCAACCTGAAGTATTAGATATCTTTTCATCCTTTAGTTCATTGAGCAAACAATGCAAACAGTCCTTTCTAAACTGTTACAAGCACAATCAATTTCAATGGTCGTTTAGCTGGCAAACTGTTAAGGAGTGACTTCCTTTCCTCCGAATGCAACCCGCATTCGATCCGGAATCAATTGCAACTTGGCAAGATTCCTATCATTCTTGGGTTAGGGTCATTCCCTACCAATACTTGTGGTAGATTCCAGTGACCATGTCGCTTTAGTTTATTGTCTGGTCATTTGCTTCAAGGCAAATACCTAACTTTCCTTTTCCTTGGCAATTATCCCCCAAGAAAAGTGAGTAACAGGATGATTACTCATCCTCTTGTAAGTTAAATTCTTTCAATAACTTGCCAACCTCATTTCGAGAGATGACAAAACTCTCTTGTGGACAAACCTCAAGTCTATACAATGTTGCAACCTTTTTGCACATGTGTTGCATCATTCCACGGGATCATTCCACCCATTGAATGGCGTCCTCCGGCCACGGAATTACCTCCAGCCGAGTAGCAGGGTTTAGGGTGTCTTCTTACCCAACCCATTCCTAATTATATTGTCCCATGGTCCTAGGAATTTCCAACTCAGTCGGAGTTTCATCATTTGTACGAGTGATCCTTAGGATAAAACCTTAGATCATTTTATGCATGAGCATCCAATTGACTCGACATTTAGTGAATGTGTGTAAGATCTTTGGGTTTGCGGGTTTTGACTTGGCAACAAGTGTAAAACTAGGTCGAATTCTTACCGTACTAAACCCTAGTTAGCACTTGGGATACTTATCATATCGTCTGAACCATGCCCATATGAATCCCGTGTGGTTTATGTGATTTAGACAACACAATATACTTGTCCTGCGACAAGGATGAACCTTTCCCAAAGGTAATAAACTAGATTTAATGGAGAACAACAGTTACAACTACACCAATACGTGTAAACATGCGATTCACTGCTTCTACGCATCACATGGTTCACAATAACCCTATCCTTCCTTGGTAAGGTAAAAATGCCTGATAATCTGGACACTAACTTCCCTAGGTCCTACTAGGACTTACATCAAATAATCATGCCACTTGCAAGTCCATAGATCATTTTCGTGCCCTTCTATTCCTTTTCGAATAACATCTTATGGGTGTTAACTTTTCCTCCTGAATCATAACAAGGAAGATCTATCTAAAAATGGGACATGCCATTAATCTTTTCATGCCTAGTAAAAAGGTGTACCTCAATAATTTCAACCTTGTAATGAGGCAACGGTTGTCCTAGGCTCGTCGCTTTTGAATACACAAAAGGAAGACTTGCTGACAAGGTCTTACAAATGCATAGACACCTTATGCTCTTTTCATTCATTCCTTTGAATGTACCAATGATCAACTTTCATATCTTAAGCTATTTCTAATAAATGTTCAAACAGCCAATTCATTTTCCAACTGCATTTAACTTGACTAGTTGAATTCGAACATGCATGAGTGCTTCCTAATTCGTGAAGTTATCGTAAATAATTCCAATACTTTTGTGTGGAATCCAAATAGATAAAACCTGGACTTGCGGACTCCGGGAAATATCCACGTATGCTCGGGGGTGAACCTCCCGCATCGCACCTTGTGATCTTTCTAGAGGCCATCGCGAATTCGATCTCCAGTTAGCCTTTGTGGATTTCAACTTTTTGCCTTGGCTTGCAGTTTTTATGACCTTGGTCCGTCTCCCTTGTATGCGCAATTTCCTTTGAGATATAACTTCCTTGACCGAAGTTCCGACTTGCGGAATTTGACTTGGGAAGGCCTTAGGGTTCTTATGAGGTCGATGATGTTCGCGGAAAAGGGCTCTTGCGAATGGGCCTTGCAAGAATGGAAACTTTAGAGTTCTTCCTCTTCTTCCCTAAAATCCAAGGACCGGCCTTGTAAGTGATTAGTGGGAGGGGCCTTTATGGGCTTCCTCTCTTATTCTTCAGAATCCCGGCCCATGGATGATTGGTGGGAAGGGGTTTTGTAGCCTCCTCTTCTTCAAGTCCCGGGTTGGACTAATTGGGTGATTGGTGAGAAGGCTCGTCGTCTCCTTCTCTTCAAAGCCCGGGGGTATGAATGGACTAGTGGGATCTTGTGGAAAAGGGGGCTTAAGAAGCCTCCTTAGAAGCTTCCTAGAGAAGCTTCTCTCAGCACGTGGACGTCGGGGGGGGATCGTGAACCAGGCGGGCGGCGGACTATGGTGGCGTTTCGTCAGCACGGCGACCTTCTGTGGCAGCACGGCGACCTCCTGCGGCAACACGGCGAGCTCCTCCTGCAACACGGCCAGCTCCTCCTGCAGCACGGCGAGCTCTCCCTTCACAGCATGGTCGCCCTTCTCCCTCTCGACAGCCTTCTGCCGCCATGTCCCCCTTCCCCCCCCCCCCAAGAGGGGGTTCTTATAGGCCTTGGGAAAGAGGGCCTCCACACACGTGGAGGACTCCTCCTCATGCATACTGACCTTCTCCTCTTTGGCCATTCCTCCCCCACACTCCCTCTCCTCCAGCCATGCATCGGCTCGGGGAAGGAAAAAAAATTTGCCTTGAATATTTAAAATTGCCCTTCCCAAGAGGGTGTTTTTGTGAGACTTGCGGTTTCGAGCTCCCGGTTTTGGTTTACCAATGCGGAGGACCCCATCTCACGCGTGCATGGTGTGGAGTAAGCTTCCACCAATTTCGAAGTAGGAAATACTCTTGCACAGGGTTTACATGGCGTGCGGGAAGTTAATATTTACGGTACGCGGTACGCGGAAATATTACAAGTTATGTAATTATCTAACACATTAATTGACATATAACAATCAGCTTCTTTAATTAATCCATTAAGCACTGGTTCCTTCACGTAATCTTATCACATGACATAGAAAAACAATATCAAACAAGTTCTTTATTAACATTTCATCATTTTATTTTGAAATACAAGGAGTTCCACCCATAGGCTTGTCCATAATTTGCTCGAAGGCTATCCAATAATCCACAGGGATCACTATTCCAAGCTTTCGCCCGTAAACTAGTATGCGGGCCTCGAGATCCAATCCCGAGTCACGTTAACCTCTTGTGCAGGACACGAAAGGCAAGGGATTTACGTCCAGAGCCCCCGCTGACACCCAAGCATCCTCCTGCTCCAAGTAGAACTCAACGGAGAGACCTGTCGCGGCGGGTTCGGTCCATGTTCCCGACGCGGTCAACAACCCCCTTGGTTAGGGTCAGGCAGGCAGTCGGGGGTAACTGAAGCTGCCTCTCCCTTCAAGCCTTCAACCTGAAGCATTAGATATCTTTCCATCCTTTAGTTCCTTGAGCAAACAATGCAAACAGTGCTTTCTAAATTGTTACAAGCACAATCAATTCCAGTGGTCATTTATTTGGCCAATTGCTAAGGAGTGAATCTTTCTCTCCAAATGCATCCAGCACTTGATCCGGGATCAATTGCGACTTGGCAAGATCCCCAAGGGTTTTTTTTGTTAACCCTTATATCCTTCGGTTAGGGCCATACCCTATTAACCCAACTTAACCAATACCTTAAGTTCTATTAGCAGTAAATATGTTATTCCAAATTAGTGATTGGTCTTTTGCTTCCAAGCAATTATCTAATCCACTTATCTTGGTCACCTTTCCCAAGAAAGGTGCTATATCAGGATGACCACTCATCCTCTTGCAAGATAAACTTGCGCAAGAATCTGGCAATCTCATTTTGAGGAATTTGGCCATTCCCTTGTGGTCAACCCACAAGGTCATGCAACTCTGCAACTTGTTGCACAAGTGTCGCATCTAATCCATGGGACTATTTTACCCATCGAATGTCGTCTTCCAGTTACGAAATCATGATTAATAGGAAATAGGGTTAGGGTGTCCTCATATCCAATCCATTTCTGATTGCACTAGGCCAACCTTGTCGGTCCTAGGGTTCCAATTCAAACCGAGTTTCATCCTTTTAGCGAGGGACCCTTAGGGTAACAAATCCTAGATCGTTTCTCGCAAGTATGTCATATTTTCGCTACATTTCGTGAATGTGGGCCGGTCTTTAGGGTATGAGAGTTTCAACTTGGCAATAAGAACAACTAGGTTACGTCCTCAACGTTCTAAATCCTAGTTAGCACTTGGGATATGTTGCTTTGATTTAACCATTTCTAAGTGTGTCCCTCGTGGTTTAGGTGTTTAGGGTAAACCAATTTACTTGTCTACTCTTGAAGATATTTACAATACCATTCTCATAATCACATGATTCATTGCCTCCATATGACTAGATTTACCAACCCTAACTTTCCTGGTTAAGATCAAAGCGTAGGTCAAGTTACGACATAATTTTTCATTGACCCTTCTAGAACATGCATTTCATGATTTATGCTGCTAGGCTTTTGGGGTTTATATTAAAATGGACCATGCAGCCTTTTCCTAATTTTATTTCTGAATGAATTATTCGTAGGCTAAATGAGCATTACACCAACTTTTGTAACTACTTACATAATTGATTGAGATTTATGCCAAAAAACCTAGAGCTAACTTATTCCAATTTACAATCCATGCCACACGCAAATTTCTAGAATCATTTCTAGGCTCTTCTATTTTCTACTGGATTAATGACTTTCCATAATGAATCATTCAATGAAGATTTGTCTAAAAATGCAACATGGGATTAATCTTTCCATGCCTAATCAAAGGTGCACTTTAATAAATTTTGACCTTATAAGGATAGGCAATAGGTGTTCTAGGCCGTCACTTTGATATGCACGCAAGGGAAACTACTAATAAGGTCGTGAGATGCATAGATAATTTACGTTATTTTATTCATCATGTTGGAAATACCAATGACCACTTCATGTCATGAGCTAATTATTCAAATAGTCAATCTATTTCCAATTGCATTTAACTAGGCTAGGTGAATTTGACATGCGTAGGTGCTTCCTAGTCCATGAATTTATCGTGCATAATGCCTTACTTTTGCGACGAATCAAAAATAGTAAAAACCTGGACTTGTGGGCTTAGGGAGATATCCACGTGAATGTTAGGAGAAGAACCTCCCGCGTAGGCCCGACTTGCAACCTCTTGGGCCATTGTGGGCATAATTTCGGACTTCCAAGTTGCCTTTGTTTTTACACGATTCAGTGAATTTTCTCACCTTGGTACGCAGCCTCAAGATCTTTGCCTTTCTCCCTCGTATGCAGGAGATGCCTTCGCGGAACTTTGGATCTTTAAAAGGTTGGGCTTGTGAGACTTGGGCTTATGGGATTTGGATGTATGGAATTTGGATTTTTTCGAGGGGTTTTTCGGAAATGATCTTACAAATGGTGCTTGTGGGAAAGGAAGCTTTATGAGCTTCTTTAGGGGAAAGTGGGGTGGCTAGGAATGGGCTTACAGATGGCTTGTGGGCATTGAAGCCTAATTGCGAAAAAGGCCTCTTGCAAATGAAGTTGCGGGAAAAACCTATGCGAAATGGGCTTTAAGGCGGCTTGTGTGAAAGGGCCTTATAGAAGTCTCCTTAGAAGCTTCTTAAAGAAGCTTCTAACATGGCGTATGTGTCGAAATGGGAGGAGTGCGAATGATCAACTGGCAGTGGCCCTCGCAACGGCATCAACGGCGCCTTCCACCTCCCCTTTCTCTCACGACGCAGCACGCCATAGCCTTCCCAGTCCTTCTCCACGGAGAATGGCAACATGGCGTCATCATGCAGCATGGCCTTCTACGTCCTCCTCTTCACGACAATGTCAACTTGTCAGCCTTCCCAGCTCCCCTTTTCATCACGGCATCAGCGGCACCTTCCACCTTCACAACACGGCGACATTACAATCTTCCCCCTCTCTCATCACGTAGCATGGCCCTCTGCGTCCTCCTCTTCACGATAACTTCTTCACGTCGGCCTTTCCACCTTCCCCTTTTCATCATGGCGTCATCAAGGGTTTTTATAGGAAGGGGGGGGTGAGGCTTTGCTACCACATAATTGCCTTGCGTGGCTATCCCCTCCTTGCCACCTCTCTCCTTTCCATTTCAGTCATCCCCTTCCCTCAGCCACGCTTCGGCTGGGGAAAGGAAATAAAAAAAATTGTACTATTTGTACTAATTATGACATTAATCTCTTGACCTCCTCCCAAGAGGAGGTTCTTATGAAGATATGTGGGTTTCTTAGTCCAATTATCGATTGGCCAGTGGAGAGTGTACCATTTAAAGACCGCACCGTCCGTGACCACAATGTCGGCATTCTCATTTGCTCGAGACTTCCCATGGCCTCGTAATATTTTTAGCCGAAACATTACAAAACTGCATCGCAATATACATCTCTATTTGAAATGCATATTGCAACACAATTTGTGATGTAGATTGTGACACATATATCAACAAGTGCAATTTATTTTGCTGATGCTAATAGCTATGCAACCCTTTCAACCATATATGTTGAACAACATTCCATAAGTTACTTATAAGTTTGAGCACATAGTTGTTGTGGAAACAATGCATTGTGAGATGCTAGAAGAAAATCATTCATTGATTCAATTTTCAAATAAGCACAATATCAACAAATGATATCTCATAAAATTACATGGATTGATAGAGAGCAGAACCCAAAATAGAATAATGTATCAATAAATATCACAAAATGTAATTCTTATTAGAATATCAAGCTCATAGTATGTGTGACCGACATTAGTCTTGTCCAATTGTATAAGCAAGTGTGGGACATTAAATAAATCGGTGGTCTTAGACCCAGTGTGAATGGTCGTATGGACCTTAGTACTATTCTATACACTTACTCTTTGTGTGTGGTTATGATAGAATGAATGAATGAAGAATATGAGAGCATGCTTGCTCCTTACTCTTAGTCTCTGCCTCTCTGAATCTCAACATGGTATCAGAGCACCCATGACTAGGCTCTGTAGAGAATAGCATTATGGAAGAATACCTGGAGATTGAAGGAAAAAGACTTGCAATGTAAAAGGACTGAGTGTCATTGTTTTTGCAGAGAGGTATGTATTGAATGCATCTTCAGTATACTTGAAGGAGAGTGTGTGAGCCTTGTAAAGGCTTAGTTGGTCATCATTGAGTGGATCTACAGTGAAGTGGTCATCAGTGTGAAGTAGGAGAAGCTCATAACAGTCCACGCAAACTACGCCAGTTTGCTGATCTACATATGCTGGTGGCTGAATAAGCACATTGGAATGGAATGGAACACTTAAATGCTTGTTGAATCATCACTGGAAGATGGTTTATTGTCCTTGAATGCTAACCCATGATGTAGAGCTCATTTATGAGCTGTGACAATTGATCACAGATCTAAAAATAGTGAAGACCTACTATAATCTGTGAGTATACAGCATACACTTGATTCTACTCAAGAGCCTTGAGCTCCTTGGCATGCTCAGGAGAACTTGTTGAAGCATATACATGCTCTCGGAACCATATGCATTGTCTGACATGATTGTGGACTGAAGTTATTGAATGAAGTGTGTAGTTTTGGGAAGCCAATGATAGGCTGAAAACTGTCATAAAACTATCAATAATATATACTCATTGGCCTTGAAGAAGTACATGCCTTCTGGTACCTACAAGGAGTAGTATGGTACCGGATATGAATGTTGAATGCTATATGCATTGGAAGCTCTTAAAAACTGAAGTCTGAATCTAGAAACATATTCACAAGGTATTGGCTGGTCATAAACAAGGAATGCATTATATGACATTGCCTCTTACAGATAGAGTGTCTGCGGATGCTTGTTTGGTTATGTATTGACCTGTACACATAGTGGCATATGTATGAACTGGTTTGAGGATCTCTTGGGCTGAAATACATCTTGGTTTGACAATTTATTGGTTGTATGCAATCTATGAGCAGATTTATGTCACTTGTACTTGCTGGTCATGCACTATTTTGTGCCCGTATGGTCATGTTTGGACTGCTACATGTAGTAGCAGCTCGGACATGTATGACATGGATATGACTCAATTTTGGCTTTGAATAAGCTACTGGTCACTAACAGTTTATAGTTTTCAGACTGTATGTATTTATCCTGGCAATGAGGTTGTAGGAGGTTAAGCTGAAGCAACTCCAAAGCATATGTGTTGATTGTTAGTTATGGACTATTTTGAACTGTCATTGGGCTGAAATACCCTAGTTTTTTACTACAATTAATTGCAAAAAACTGTCATAAATAGTTGAATATTGAACTTGGTCAGTCATACTTATTGGCTTGCACGAAGTCACGCAGTGACTAAATAGTGTCTAGTATAACATGGCAAATGCAAAAAGGACTGACAACATAACCCAAATAGTGGGGGAAAATCTTGACAGTAACAATTATGCCAGATGGAAGTTCTGCATGGAGAACTTCTTAATAGGGAAAGGCTATTGGGAGTTGGTGACTGGAGCAAAAGTTGAACCTGAGCTCCCAGATTGGAGACGATTACACCGAGCTTGGACAGAAAGAGCTCCTCGAGTCTTGCACTGGCTCTCTTTATGTATCTCAAATGCCATGGTAATGTAGATAATGAACTGCAGCTCTCCTAAGGATGCATGGGACATTATGGTAAAGTATTATGGCACAACCACAAGTGCCAGGAAGATACAATTGAAGCAAAAGTTCAACAACATGGAGAGGAAGAGCAGATCTATATAGGATTATGTCACGGAGGTTAAGACCATTGCGGATCAGTTGGCATTTGTTGGTTCCCAGGTTGAAGATGAAGACATGGTTGCTATGACCTTGAATGGCTTGGGGGCTGAGTATAAGTCTTTTGACACTTCTGTGTCTATGCGGGCTGAAATGCCTGATTTCAATGAGCTGGTTACATTGCTTATCCATGAAGAGATTAAGCTTGGTTTGGCTGCAGGATCTAGCAGTTCTAAAAACAAGGATGCAGTTTTCTATTTCAATCAACGTGGCCATGGAAACCGTGGTAGAGGTTATGGATCTAGCAGAGGAGGCCAGCAAAATGCATCATATGGCAATAACAACTAGTAGGTATCAAATGCAAGAAGTGGTGGAAACTTTAGAGGCAGGGGAAGATCTAGCCCTAGAGGTAGAGGCTCCTGGCAACAGCAACATCCATCTGACAATCTGAACAAGGATAAGGATTGTCATTACTACAGGAAGTATGGGCATATTGCCAAGGACTGCTGGAAGAAGCAAGGCAATCAGAAAGGCAAACAACATGGGCATTTTGCTACATCTAGTCAAGCAGATGATACTTCAGGAGATAGATTTTTTGCCATGCAACATGTAAAAGACAAAGTTGCTAAAAAATCCATTGATGATGCAATTTGATACATTGATTCAGGGGCATCAAACCATATGACTCCTCATGGTGATTGGTTCACTCATATGGTGGCTGAAAAAAATGGCTATGTCTGTACAAGTGATGACACACAGCATAGCATTGAGCATAAAGGCAAAGTGCCTCTTGTGGTTCATGATGGAAAAAAGAAAAATTTGCATGATGTATTGCATGTTCCTTCGATTACAAAGAACCTACTGTCTATTGGTCAGATGACTGAGTAGAACTTGCAGGTTAGATTCAACAAGCATGGTTGCTTTATTGAAGAGTTTGGTAATGGATGCAAGTTCATAGCTCGCGCTCACAGGAATGGCATAATGTTTACTCTTGATGCTACCTTGCCAAAGCTAAATTCAGCTATGTTTGCCCATGGTTCTGGCACTATCAGAAACTTGGAAATTTGGCACAAGAGAGCGGGGCATGTAAATTTGCAAAGGCTGAAAATTATGCAAAAAAAACAGTTGTTACAAGTTTACCCAAGTTCCAATATTCGGATATTGATCATGTATGTGATGCTTGCCAGGTTTGGTAAGCAGTTTAGATTGCCATTTGTCAGGCATGTAAGGTAGAGTGCACGTCTGTTGCAATTAGTGCACTCTGATGTTTGGGGGCCAGCCCATAATGCATCCATGGGAGGCTCAAAGTATTACATGACATTCATTGATGATTACAGTCGCTATACTTGGGTTGACATTTTGAAGACAAAGGATGAGGTGTTTGCTGTTTTTCAGCAGTTTAAAAAGTAGGTTGAAAAGGAATTTGATTGTTGTATCTCTTTCTTGAGATTAGATAGCGGTGGGGAGTATGTATCAAATGAGTTTGACAATTTTTTGGCTCAAAATGGCATACGCAGGTAGCTTACTTGCAGCTACACTCCTCAGTAGAATGGAGTAGCTGAAAGAAAGAACAGGGTCTTGATGGAAGCTGCTCTTTCCATGATGAATGAGAAGAAGATGCCACTCTATTATTGGGCTGAGGCAGTTATGATAGCCATGTATATCTTGAATTGGACTCCCACTGCAGGTATTCATGAGATGATACCGTTTCAGAAGTTGTATGGCTATAAGCCGGATGCTTGTCACATGAAAGTCTTTGGCTGTCTTGCTTATGTGCATATTCCACATGAAAAAAGGAAGAAGCTGGATCCAAAAGCGCATAAGTGTGTTTTCATTGGATATTCATAGGAGAAGAAGGCATACAAATTCTATGATCCCTCTACCATGGAGACCTTGGTGAGCAGGGATGTTATTTTTTATGAGATGGGTCCTTTGTATGTATCACTAGCAATAGTGCCATCGGATATGCCTTCCATTCACGTATCTATTGTTGATATGCAGCAGAGCACTGCTATGACAGGACTGCTGGCCCCTCTAGGGAGGGTTTGGGGGCAGCGCCCCTGGCCCGATGGTAAAGGGAATATTCCTTGGAATATTCCCTAACCGACTAGTGGAGGCTTATATGGTAGGTTGGTCAAGCCAACCTAATAGCCTTCGCAAGCTATTAAAGCTAAACCCCTTCACAGCCATTGATCATTCATCTTTCACCCAGTCAGAGTTGTTCCAAATAGCCTTAAGCTCTTCACCTATCTTCTATCTAGATTGCCATCTAAGCTTCACACAGTGGAAGCGCACGGGTGGACAGAGCCATCTTTGTATCAGTTGTTTGGAGCTAAAGAATTTATTGATTCTCCTCTTATCTGTTGTGTACTCTCTATCTCTTTCTCAGATTTTGTTTGTTGCGCCGTGTAATATTTTACAATCACAGCCTATTTAGAAAGAAGATTGACAATGGCTTAGTAGTGCTGGTCATATATGTTGATGATTTGATAATCACTAATGATGATGACTTGGGCATACAGCATGTAATGAAGATGTTGAAATTTGAATTTGACATGAAAGATCTAGGTGAATTGAAGTACTTTTTGGGTATTGATGTAATCAAGGCTAAAAATTGTTTATGGCTGATGCAGAAACATTATGCCATGGAAATGCTGAAGAAGTATGGCATGGCTGAATGCAAACCATTGGATACACCCTAGTTGGACATTAGCACAGGAGTTGAAATTCAAGATGTAACTATGTACAGGCAGATGGTTGGAAGTCTAATCTACTTAACCATCATTAGGCCAGATTTGAGTTATGCAATTGGGCTCATAAGTCAGTTTATGTAGAAGCCTAGGAAGCCACATTTGGATGTTGTTAGGCGGATTATGAGATATGTTAAGTCCACTGTAGATTATGGGTTGTTCTATATGAGAGATAAGCCCTTGAAACTGGTTGGATACACAGATGCAGATTGGGCAGGATGCTCATATGATTGCAAATCTACAAGTGGTTATACTTTTGGCTTTGGAAGTGGCATGATTAGTTGGATCAGTAAGAAACAACCAATGGTTGCATTTTCTAGCACCGAGACAGAGTACAGGGGTGCTGCATTGGCAGCATGTGAGATTTCATGGCTAATCAAGCTTATGGCTAATTTTGATATTCAGGTGGATGCTCCAGTGACCTTATTATGTGACAATCTCAGTAGTGTACTCCTGGAAATGAATCTAGTTTACCATGCTAGGATGAAACACATAGAGGTACACTACCATTTTATCAGAGAGATGGTTCTTGCAGGGAGAGTAGATCTTATGCATGTGAAGATTGATGAATAGGTTACAGATATCTTTACCAAGTCTTTGGGTAAAAATAAGTTTAGTAGTTTTAGATAGCTACTTGGAGTTCATCGAATGATTTGAGCTTGAGGGGGAGTGTTAGAATATCAAGCTCATAGTATGTGTGACCGACATTAGTCTTGTCCAACTGTATCAGCAAGTGTGGGACATTAAATAAGTCGGTGGTCTTAGACCCAGTGTGAATGGTCCTATGGACCTTAGTACTATTGTATACACATACTCTTTGTGTGTGGTTATGATAGAATGAATGAATGAAGAAGATGAGAGCATGCTTGCTCCTTACTCTTAGTCTCTGCCTCTCTGAATCTCAACAAGTCTATACAAAATATGCAAAATATATCAAAGAAAGCCTATAGAGAAAGAGCCTATATGGATTATAGGGTCAAAAAATGAAGGGATGTGTGCTCCACAAACCCAAATGACTACTACAACTCCTCACCATCTACAAGCTTGTTGTAACGTGTCCCCCTATCCACTTGTAGGACACGTCTTAGCAGCCCATCGGAAAGAGAGTCTAGAAATGTAATATTTCTTCTCGAAATATTAAGATGACTATAAAACCCGCACATCTTGCACAAAATTAGCATAAAATAATTCCCCACATTGAATAATGTCGGTGGCCAAGTGTTCCCTTTGTGCACCATGTTAAATTCCGGCTCCGCATTGTGCAAACTAAGGTCAGGGTTTAAAACTGCAAAGCAGTGTGATAACACCCTTCTTGGAAAAATGGGAAATTGGATAATGGGTAAGGTTAAGTCAAATTTTTTAAATAATTACCCCTCCCCTCAGCCGATGCATGGCAAGGGGAGAGGGAGTGTGTGGAGGTGTGAGTTAAGTGGTGAGAGGAAGTGTGGTGTGTGGGATGCATGAGGGGGGAAGCAGGCACCAACCACGTATGTGGCTACCTTCCCCCCCCCTTAGCTTATATAACCTCCCCCTTAGGCATTGGGGGGAGGCACAAATGAAAAAGGAGAGAGAAAGGAGGCCTTGTTGGACGTGCTACAACCACTATTGCCACCTTACAAGGCCACAATGCCTGCTATCGATGCCGCTGAGAGGACCGCCTCTACAGTGCTTACTGCCACCGCCCATTCTTGCCATCATCATCATAATGCCCCCCCTTTTTCGTTCATCATAATTCTTCCCCAATCATTATCCCTCCCTTCTTCCACATATTTCTGATTGAAGCAGAAGCTTCTTGAGAAGCTTCTAAGGTTGGGCTCCCATAAGCCCCCTTTTCACGAGCTTTCCTGGGGTCTTAAAACCAACACCCTGTAAAGGGGTATTCCTACATAAGGGAGAAGTAAACAGATTTTGAGGCTATTTGCCAAAGCTCGCAGGGAATTTAGAGATCACATAAAGGGCAAGGAAAAACCTCAGAGTCCAAATCCTCTACGTCTACGATGGCTCCAAAGCCAAAGTCGCAAAAGGCGCATGCGCGGAGGTCTCTTCCCCGAGCATACGCGTGGACATTCCCACAAGCCCTCAAGTCTAAGTTCCACGAGTTTAATTCCACATAAAGAAATGCTTTAAGCACGCTTAACTCCATAGGAAGAATGCATTTACGCTTGTCATTAATTCATGTAGTAAAGATAAAAGTACATTTGAGAAATTATCTCCTTGAACGATGGACAAGGGTTGGTGCATGTCATGAAATTGGGTTGCTTGCATTTCTAAAGTTGTGAACAAGTCATGAAATTGGGTTGCTTGCATTTCTAAAGTTGTAAACATAAATTACTTGTTTGTCTTACGAGATTAGTTGCATGTTGCCTTTTTTGTGCATTTCTAAAGTGATAAGCCTAAACACATATTGCTTAGGTTTAAATAGATGAAAAATCTGTTTAAATTCACCTTTGTCTCCCTTGCTAGAAGAACAAGCGTATATTGCATTTAGGCAATAACCTCCTTGATGTGATTCGCATGAGAAAGTCGTTAACATCAGTTAGATGTTGTCCAAAAAACTGCATAGCATGAGAATGAAACCATGGACATCGCATGTTGCATGCGAAGACGCTTGTAGAATGGATTAAGGTTGCATGGTATATATTTGTCATGCATGAACTTCATTCATCGAAGTTGCATCTAGAAAAGGTTGCATGCCATATCAAAGCTTGAAATTGGATTGCATTAAACGAAAGATTGTAGGCAAAATTGTTGGTGTAAATCTATGTAGAATCTGCAATTTATTTCCCAAGTTGTCAATCATTATGATCCTAGCAAGGAAAGAAATGGTCAATTGCAAACCATATAATTGCATTGAAGGAAAAGTCTACATTTTGCATACTTACATGGAACGTTGCATCCTGAATCTATTTATTTACACCTTTAGAACAAGATTAGCATTCCTAAGAAAAGATCATTCCTTGTCGCAAGACAAGTAGACCAGTTTAGCTAAACCACTTGTAATGTTATAACCCTCAAGGGATTCATAAAAGCATAACTAGTCGATATGATGAACACCTCAAGTGCTAGCTAGGGTTTAGCACGTTAGAAATTCTACCTAGTATGGCACTTGGACGCCACGTCAAGACCCTCAAACCTAAAGGATCCTACCCACATTCATGGAATGTTTGGGTTCATTGGACACCCATGCAATAACGATCTAGGGTTTTACCCTAAGAATCGAACAACATCCGATTGAGCCTAGAAACCCTAGGCCCAAGCATTATTGGCCTAGCAAGGTAGCATTGGGTTGGGTAAGAAGACACCCCAAACCTTACATCTTGACTAAACCTACTTCTTGAACAAGGAACGTCATTGATGGGATATTGATCCCACAAGTTAGGTGAGACACTTGTGCAACAAGTTGCAACATCGCGTGGCTTTGTGGTTTTATCAGGGGATAGATTTTCCACTCCTTGGAATAAGGTTGGCAGGTTCTAGAGCAAGTCTAACTTGCAAGAGGATGAGTAGACATCTTGCTACATCACCCTTCTTGGGCTGATTTGCCAAGTTAAGGGAAATTATGTATTGCTTAGTAAGCAAAGGATCAATCAAGTTAGAGCGACATGGTCACCAGGATTTACTATCTTAACTTAAGAAACCTAAGGTGTTGGTTAATTTGGGTTGACAAGGTATGACCCTAACCCAAGGATAAAAGGGTAAACAAACAAACCCTTGGGGATCTTGCCAAGTCGCAATTGATGAGTTCCCATTCCCATTGGAACCATTATCACTTTTCTCCCCCGTGCTATAAGCCTTCACCCTTCACCTTTTCCCTTTCACCCCGGGTTTAAATCCCTAATCCTTTACTACTTTGTGTCCTAAAACATCTCCAAGAATCCCCCTTCCTATACCTTTTACTCCCAAGCCCAAAGATCTCCCAAGGCCCCTTCATATGTTTTTTGAAACCACACTCATACACACCCTTTTCACCGCGTATAAATCCCTATTGGGCCTTTCTCTTTTAGGCTTTGTAAACATTTCCCTCTCCGAAGAAGCTAAGACCTTAAAGGTCTTGTTAACCCTTTCTCGTGGTTAATCCCTTAACGATTCCTTGACTCGAAAGAGAGAAGAAGAATATTGAAGAAATGGTGAATTCCGAAAAGGAGTGTAAAGTTGCCTTCACATTCGAAGGATTACAACTGCAATGCCGCCTTAAAAAGTCGAAGGAGTAGCTGCGAGAGGGTCTTCTCCCGGTATCCATGTGGATATCTCACCCCAAAACCAAGTTTTTCCTTCTTGGTTTTATATCGGTTTTAATTCAATCATGCAAGATGAATTGTTAGGGATAAGATATATTTTGTCCTAGTTACTTACAATGAAGGAATTTAGTTTAATTGAACATGCAAAATGGATAAAGTATAAACATAGTTTTCCTTCAAATAGCATTATGCACTGAAACGAATTATGAGCAAGATTATTTACCCACTAAAGTAGTATATTTTGGTTAAATCTTGGAGATATAAAAACTGCATCTTGCACCATTAACCCCTATTCTTTTTACAACGAATCATCATAGAAGGTGAAATTCATAAAAGGTTTCTTACGTTGCTTAAACTCTAGGAAGTTATCATTGCTAACTGCATATCTTAACAAGGAAAATATTGTTTATTTGGCATGAGTTTTGTTCGCAAGGAAAAACAAAGATTAATTGAATTAGGACTGAAAAATCAATTGTCACATAGATAACAAATCGTGCCGAGGTGATCTTGATATTACCCTCTAAAAGTTAATTGAGTTAATATAAACTTAGAAATACCTATGTTGCGAAATATGCATTAGGAATGATTTAAAATCCAAGAAATGTTTATACCTTAAAATACTTGCCCACCTTCCCTGATTGTAGGGTCAATAAATTGTAAACGTAAAAGAACTAGGGTTTGTCTGTGAGGTTCTTAAAGAAAATAATAAAAGGAAACCCTAGGTCTGACAAACGTTAGCTTCAAGAAATTGAAACGGATTGTTTCATCGCATATTACGATGCAGGACTTGCATAGCAAGTATGAAGTCATATGGTCTTGTGATTGATTCACAAGAAGAAAGGTTAAATACCCTCAACAAGGATGGTGGATCCTTATGCAAGTTATCTTGCAAAAGGATGCATTCTTTGATATCCTTATAAGTAAGGAAGGTTAAAAACCGGAAACTAAAGTATCCAATGAACTTTAGGGTTGACCAAGTTGGGTTAATAGGATACGCCCTAACCCAAAATATAAGGGATCTTGCCAAGTTGCAAGGTACCCCGGATCGAGTGCTAGATGCATTCAAAAGGAAAGACTCCTTCCTTAGCAATTTTCCAACAACAAGATCGATTAATGGAAATGTTTGTGCTTGCTAGAGATTTTAGAGCACTGTTTGATTTATGAATTACAAATTAAATGAATATCTATACTTCAAGTTGAAGGCCTGAAGGGAGAGGGAGTTTCAGTTACCCCCGACTGCCTGCCTGACCCTAACCAAGGGGGTTGTTGACCGCGCCAGAAATGTGGACTGAACCCACCGCGAGAGGTCTCTCCATTAAGCTCTACTTGGAGCAGGAGGACGCTTGGGTGCCAGGGGGGCTCTGGCTATAAATACCTCGCCTTTTGAGTCCTGCACAAGAGGCTAACGTGACTCGGGATTGGATCTCGAGGCCCGCATACTAGTCTACAGGCGGAAGCTTGGAATAGTGATCCCTGTGGATTACTAGATAGCCTTCGGGCGGATTATGGACATGGATTATGGACAAGCCTACGAGCAGGGATCTCCTTGTATTTCAAAGATAAATATGATGACATGTTAATAAAGAACTTGTTTAGTATTGTTTTTCTATGTCACGTGATAAGATTACGTGAAGAAACCAGTGCTTAACGGTTTAATTAAAGAAGCTGATTGTTACATGTCCAACTAACGTGTTAGATAATTACCTAACTAAAACAAACCGAGGAAAGTGCGGAGGATGGGCCATGGGTCCGTTCTATAGTTGGGTGGTCCCGATTGGCCGAGAACTTTTTTCAAATCTCGAAGAACAGCGGGATGATCGTCAAAGGACACGAACAACGAAAGCGATGACCTAGAGTTATGTCTTACCCGATTTACGTTGTTTTAGGGGAACGGAATGGGACTATGCCTTATGGCAGAGAGGTTGAGCTTTGCATCCCTCTCGTTTCCCATTCTCCTTGAACCAAGTGCAGCATGAATCCGCTTTGGACCTAGCGTTTTTGCGTAAAGAAGTTCTCTTAGGTCCGACACTAGTTGCTATTAGGTAATGACCAATCAAGAAAACCCTAATTCTGATCGATCCTAAGTGGGAACGGCCTGAATACTTCCGCTACGTGGTAGACACGGGAAGCCCTAGATCACAAATCCCGTAGCATTCCATGGGAGTGCCGCGCGGAGCTTTCTAGACATCCTTTCCGATGGACTGCTAAGACGTGTCTTGGATGATACTAGTGGACACGTTACAGTTTTTAATGGCCGATTGATTCTATGTAGTCAATGCATAGCCGAAGCTTTCCATCTTTCTTCTTCTAGAACAACACTGGAGCACCCCATGGCGAATTGCTAGGACAGATGTAGCCTTGGTCTAATAGTTGCTTGAGTTTCTCCTTTAGCTCAATCTCTTTCGAGATGGACATCCTATATGGTCTCTTTGCAATTGGTGCAGCTCCTGGCGCTAGCTTGATTTCATGATCGACTTCCCTTTGAGGAGGAAGTTCTATCAGCTCTTTAGAAAATACGTTTGCGTATTCCTTTAACCATGAAGGTTCTTCCCTAGATTCCTGATCCTAATATAGCTTATTTAGCTTAATCAAATAGATAGGTAGCCCCTTCCTAACTCTTTTTATTATCCGTCTTGCTTTTGCAAGCTGAATTTTTGGCTTACCAGCCTCTCCTTGAGTTATAACTAGTTCCCCTTCATAATTTGGAAAGGAGACTTGGCCCTTCCCACAATGAATGTGGGCATCATTGGGTATTAGCCAATCCATTCCAAGCAAACATTCGTGGACACCTAGGTTCATTACTCGGAATCTGACCAAAGCCGACTTTCCACCCAGTAGGAATTTCACCTTAGTAGTTTGCCTAGTACAAGAGACCTCACGACCATTTGCTAATTCCACAAGTAAGGTAGGTGCATCTTTTGTGGCTATCCCTAATCTGTTTGCACAAACTGGTGAAATGAAGGAATGTGTACTGCCACAATCAATCAAGGTTTTGAAGCTTTTACCTTGATAACTTGAAGGGGTTTGAATCACTGAGAATTTGCGATTCGGGCCTTTCTTGTGAAGAGCGGCATGAACCATTGCCCTCTCAATGTTAGCTTCCATGGATGGATCTTCTTCATCACCCAACTCCTTGTTGGCAACACTGGAGGTTCTCCCCCTAGCCCTGACGGTGGCTCCTTGGCCCTGGGTGGCTGCTTGGAATAGCCCTTGTCATTGTCCTCTGCTAAGCTTGGGACAGTGCCTCTTAAAGTGACCAAGCTTGTTGCAATGGAAGCAATGGAGATTGTGGCCATTACCTTGTGTAGGAACGAAATTGTTGACAGTGTTGGCCCTAGCTTTCTTCCTTTGGCCCTGCGCTCTCTTAGCCTGAGACTTATACATCCCCTTGTTCTGATCCTTATAAGACCAAGTCCTATTATTCCTTGGCTTGGTCTGCACCTCTTGTATTATTGGCATAGCTCAAATGAGCGCGTCTTGTAGATCCGTTGGGCACATTGATTCCAAGTGTGTGTTAATGGGTGGGTTTACTCCTACACAAAACTTTGACACACATATCCATTTGAGACGCATACTTTAAGAGAGAGACAAACTTTGAATAATACGCATCAAGGGATAGTCCAAGATGCTTCAATTCATAGAATTCGTTCATCTTCTGTGTGCGGTAGGCAAGTGGCAGGTATCTCCCTTGCACAGCTCTTTTAAGCTTCTCCCAAGTAGCTAACCCTTCCGAGATCCCTTTGATACTAGGAGACATATTCCACGGTGGATTCTATGAGGTTTTACGGTGGATTCCATAAACTTAGATGACCGGGGCTCATACACAAAGTGGATTCTTTGTGCGAGAAGTTGATGGGGACGCCTGTCCTTTTTGGGCGTTTCATTAATTTTGTGTGTATATGGGTGATTCCATAGCGGGTGATTCCGCAAAATGCATATTAAATTAATAAACGTTTATGAGTTTAGAGTACGCACTCATAATAAATTAAGGTTAGGATTTATTTCTAACCAGTTGATTTATTTATGTAGCTGAAGAGTGCTAGGTATTCACTTTTGTCGATTTAATTGTATTATTTTACTAATGATTGTGAATGCTTCAGTTGATGTGTAGAGATAGCAGCAGTGGCGGAGGAAAGCATTGGAGTTTAGCGATTATTCGACCTATGGATTATATTTTGATAGGCGCCACGCCTATATTTTGTAATGTCTATTGAGGCATCGATTATTTATTATTATTTTGTATGCGCCTATGCGCACGGATATGTTATTTCTATTTGGACATTGTGTTGGGCGTGCTAGACTCCATGGGCACCATCCATTAGCTTTATTTCCTATTTTTGTAAAAGCAAACTCAAAAGCTAAAAGCTTGTCATATTTTTGTAAATTGGGCTATTATTGAGCATGAAGATGGAAATATACATAAAATACATGCTTTGTGAAGCGCTCACACAAGGCATGGGGGGAGATTGAACCCAATTGGTCTCTTGCTCTTGTCGTTCATGCTTTTTACATTGTTTTTTGTGCAAAAAGGTAGAGTTCATTGTTCTTGGGGACCTTCAAGGATTCACTACGTGAGCATACTGCAACCGATCTACGCACCAGTGGTATCAGAGCGGAGCTGAGATCAAGAGCTTCCAATCGCTACCCATCTCGAGCGAAGGCGGAGCTCCTGGAACGATCGGGCTCTACAGTCAATCTTGTCGCGAACCATCGATACAGGCAGACTTCTGGCGAACAAGAACCCCTGTTTCTACTATCAGATTGCGAAGGACCAGGCTGTACAGGCGGAGGACCACACATTCATCTCCTTCACCAAAGTTGTGGATAAACAGAGTAACTTCTTGTCATCAAGCTCCAAAGCTTAATATTAATAATCAATAAGCTTGGATAAGAAGCTTCAATCTTCAAAAAATCAAATCGTTTCATCTCGGAGGAGGTCTGATTTTTCCGCGTGGAAAAAAAACGCCCCTCTCCCTACGATTGCACTGTTTCCTGATCCGTTAGCCCCCCTAAGCTTAAGCTATTAAGCTTAATTCCTTAAGCTTAATCAAGTCCCACAAGGCAAGAAAATCACCAAACTTCAGGTCCTACACTTCCGAAATCAAGTTCTGCAAGTCGACTGTGATCAAGTCCTGCAAGGTCACTAAGTCGGCTAAGTCTGCAACTCTGCAAGTTGGCTAAGTCTGCAAGTCAGATTAGTCAACTGGAGTCAGAACTGACTAGTGCTTAAAACTCTTAGAAGAGTTGTTCCTGCGCAGAAACTCCGAACTGCAAAGTTGTTCGTGGCAAGGTATTCTACCCATATGTAGATTCGCTGAAGTATTTTCAGCATACGAAGAAGGAAATATCACAGATTTTTCGAAACTTGAGAAAGAAATACCCAAAAACACATAGCCTTGTAACCCCGAATTTGAGCTACGCTCATCCCGCTAACCTGATTTTGAGTAAGAAATGTCTTTTGAGTTTTACAGGATGACGACACCACATATGGATGATCCTATTGGCTGAAGACGACCTACCTGAGCCTACCATGGAACAAAAGCTGGATCTAATCATGATACAATTGGAAGAAGAACGAAGGGCTAAGCAAGCATTGCAAGCGCAATTGACAAAATTACAAAGAGCATCTACCGACAAAGAAGAACCTCAAGCTGAAGATTTGATTCGACATACCATCGACGCCACTCTTGAAGCTCAAACCATTCGCAAGGAATCAAAGATAAGTAAACGAAGTTTCAAATTTCGCACTTTCAATGGCATACGAGAAGGAAAGACTGTTTTATCATTCATTAGCCAGTTTGATGACTATTTCCAAGAGGAAACCTATCCAGAAAAAGATAAAATCAAGTGTGTTACTAATCATTTAGTAGACAGAGCATCACTTTGGTGGACTGTAGTACGCAAGAGCATAGAATGTCCTGCTACTTGGGAAGATTTCAAGAAGAAGTTCATGCAGAATTTCCTTCCACCGCAATTTCATGAGAAGGCTATCAAGCAATGGGATCTACTTCGACAACGGGATCGTGAGCCTATTCCTCAGTATACATAGTGTTTTTGGAATGCACTCCTATAGCTACGCATGCTTGAAGACGTACCAGAGATGACACATAAGTGGAAGTATATGTCTGGACTTCTTGGGCATTATTACGCTGAAGTGAACATGTTCAAGCCTGCTACCCTTGAAGATGCCATTTCACTAGCTCACGACACTGAAGATAAGCTACGCGGTAGAGACAGATGACCACAGCAATTCCAAGTCAATGGTAATTATGGATCTAAACAATTCAATTTCAATTTTAGAAGATTTAATCCAGGTCGTTTCTCTTCATCATCTTTCCGCAAGAATTGGGCTAAACCACCTGCATTACCATCCAATGTCAATCCAAATCCTAAGTCTATTCCACAAGAAAATCCAAATGTACCCAGACTTCCAGCCATTTCAAATAATGTAACCAAAGCCAAGCCAATAGTATGCTATAAATGTCACCAACCTGGACATCTCGCAGCAAATTGTCATTCAAAGAAGCCACCAGCTCATATCAACTATCTTGGAGCCATGGATGAAGACGAACATGAGGATATGCCTGATTTAACTGAAGATGAGGACGACACTACTACTATTTCAGACACTTTACCAGGTATGCCTACTCCACATTCATTATTGACTATGAAATGTTTGGTGCATGGAAAAGAAAAGACTATGTTGCATGATGACGATAGTACTCATGATTTTATTTCAACAAAATTGGTAAAGGAATTAAAATTACAGACTGTACCTACACATTATCGCATAAAAGCTACATTTTTAGGTACTAGGTATAATGGTACACAAGAAGTACAAGATTTAGAGATTCAAATTGGTTCATACACTGAAAGAAGAAATTTCTTAGTTGTCCCATTACAGTCGAGTGACATTATTTTAGGAATGCCTTGGCGACACCAGCATAACCCAGATATAGATTATTCCACACACACAATGAATATTAATTTTCAAGGAAAATCTATTACATTATATGGTATGCATGCATCTAATGTTTTTCCACTGCTTTCGCATACTCAAGCAAAACGTGCATTACGCAAGAGTAGTAAATCATATCTCATTTGGGTGAATGAATTGCAAGTAAAGAAAAATCATATGCACCCTAGGCATAAGGAATTTCTTGCATATTTTAAGGACTGTTTTGCAGAAGACCTACCACCAGGTTTACCTCCTTCACGACCAGAAGACCATAAGATTGATTTGATCCCTGGCACACAACCACCTTGCAAAGCACCATATAGGCAAAACCAGATAGAGCAAAAAGAAATCCAGAGTCAAGTTGAAGAATTACTAAATAGAGGATTAATTCGATCTAGCAGTTCTCCATTCGGTGCACCTGTACTCTTAGTCAAGAAAAAGAATAATACTTATCGTATGTGTATTGACTACCGAGCTTTAAATAAGATCACTGTAAAGAATAGGTATCCTATACCTAGAGTTGATGACCTTATGGACAAACTGCAAGGATCTTCTATATTTAGTAAAATTGACCTTAAGTCTGGATATCATCAGGTGAGGCTAGATAAATCTGACATATTTAAGACTGCATTCAGAACACAGTTAGGCCATTAGGAATTTTTAGTCATGCCATTCGGATTGACTAATGCACCTTCCACTTTTAGTAGAATGATGAACCGTATCTTTCTGAAATATCAGTAATGTGTGATTGTTTTCTTTGATGATATTTTGGTGTTTAGTCAAAATGAGAAAGAGCATTATGAGCATTTGTCATTAGTTTTTCAATTATTGAAAGAAAATCAATTGTTTGCAAATCCTGAAAAGAGTGAATTCTTTAAGACAGAAATTGAGTATTTAGGTCATATTGTATCATCTGACGGAATTAAAGTTGATCCTAAGAAAATTGATGCAATATTGAATTGGCCTGTTCCTAAAAACGTGCATGAGTTACGCTCATTCCTTGGTCTTGCTAGTTTCTATAGGAAGTTTGTACGTAATTTTTCATTACTTGCTTTACCATTAACCAAACTTCTAAAGAAATGAATTGTTTATCAATGGACCGAAAATCAACAGAAATCCTTTGACTTACTGAAACATGCATTAACCAATGCCCCTGTTTTACAGTTACCTGACTTTAATAGACCATTCTTTCTAGTTGTGACTGATGCTAGCGGATCAGGAATAGGAGCTGTACTAATGCAAGACAATCATCCAATAGCATATTCTAGTTGTAAGCTGAAACCCTCTGAGCTGAAATATTCCACCAATGACAAAGAACTATTAGCAGTTGTACAAGCATTAAGACAGTGGAAACACTACTTAATGGGTTCAGAATTCATGATAAAGACCGACTAGCAAAGTATTAGACATTTACTTAGCCAACCCCAAATTTCTGACTGTCATATCAAATGGGCTTCCTTTATTCAAAGTTTTCATCCTATCATTCAATACCAACCTAGAAAGAAAATGTAGTTGCTGATGCATTGAGTAGAAGACCTGCAATTCATAATATTTATGTCATATCTTTTGATTCTTTGATTGCTATGAAAAATACATATCACTAGGATATTGCTTTTCATTCTGATTGGAATAAATTAGTTCAAAATAATTTCATTCCTGTTGATTCATTGTCATATAATGATGGATTTATGTTTTATGAAAAGAGACTGTGTGTTACTATTCCATTCCGATCTTTTGTTTTAAATGAAATTCATTGTCCCCCATATCAAGGTCATAGAGGTATCATATCTACATTACGTATGTTAACTGAAGATTTTTATTGGCCGCATATGGATGCAGATGTATCTAATTTCGTTTCTGAATGTTTGATTTGTCAAAGAGTTAAAAGACATCATGGTAAACAGTATGGATTACTCATGCCTTTGTCTATTCCATCTAAACCTTGGGAACAAATTTCTATGGATTTCATTACTGGTCTACCAAATACTAAAGCTAACCATGATATGATTTGGACAGTTGTAGATAGATTTAGTAAGCACGCATATTTCATTCCATGTAAGAAAACTTTAACAGCATCACAAGCAGCACAATTGTTTTTAAAATTTGTTTTTACTGACCATGGATTGCCAAAAGTGATTATTTCAGATCGTGATTCTAGATTTGGTAACAATTTTTGGATTACCCTGTTTGCTAATCTAGGCACAAAGATTGATTTCTCATCTGCATTTCATCCAGAAACAAATGGACAAACAGAAGCCACAAACAGCACCATTCTAGATCTTTTACATGCATATACTATCTCTAAACCTCAAACATAGGACACTCATTTGCATTTATTACAGTTTGCATATAACAATACACCGCACACATCTACAAAGAAAGCACCGTTTGAAGTTATTTATGGATATAGATTGTCTACACCTGTTGCATCTTTGTCTAATAGAATTCAGAGTGCTGATGATATTGCTAGTATGCATAACAGTATTTTTGATGAGGTTAAGGATATGATTGCTAAAGCCCAACAATCATATACCAAACAAGCCAACAAGAAAAGACAAGCCATGAATTTCAAAGTTGATGATTATGTTTGGCTGAGAATAGAAAAACGTAGACTGCAAAGTGTAGATAGACATCGAGTTGTCAAACTAGCTCCTAGATTCTATGGACCATTTAGAATCATTCATAAAATTAATGATAATGCATTCAAATTAGAATTACCCTCTCATTGGAAAATTCACAATACATTTCACATTAGCTTATTAAGACCATTTAGAGGCCAATTACCTATCCACCCTGTTTATGAAAACCCACCTTTATTAGAGGAAGAGACTGAAATACTTGAACCAGAAGCTATCATAGACATTGATTATATGACCACTAGAACTGGCCGAAGGTATTTTAGATATCTAGTAAAATTTAAGAACCATCCTGTAAAGCACAATGGATGCACGCTAGAGACTTAAATGCTTTCCCCACTCTGTTAGCTCCACATTGAGCTAATAGCAATTGAGGTCAATTGCTATCCCACCCTAGGGGTATGATGCCAGGAGGCATATTCCACGGTGGATTCCGTGAGGTTTTACGATGGATTCCGTAAACTTAGATGACCGGGGCTCATACACAAAGTGGATTCTTTGTGTGAGAAGTTGATGGGGACGACTGTCCTTTTCAGGCGTTTCATTAATTTAGTGTGTATATGGGTGATTCCATAGCGGGTGATTCCGCAAAATGCATATTAAATTAATAAACGTTTATGAGTTTAGAGTGTGCACTCGTAATAAATTAAGGTTAGGATTTATTTCTAACCAGTTGATTTATTTATGTAGCTGAAGACTGCTAGGTATTCACTTTTGTCGATTTAATTGTATTATTTTACTAACGATTGTGAATGCTTCAGTTGATGTGTAGAGATAGCAGCAGTGGCGGAGGAAAGCATTGGAGTTTAGCGAGTATTCGACCTATGGATTATATTTTGATAGGCGCCACGCCTATATTTTGTCATGTCTATTGAGGCATCGATTATTTATTATTATTTTGTATGCGCCTATGCGCACATATATGTTATTTCTATTTGGACATTGTGTTGGGCGTGCTAGACTCCATGGGCACCGTCCATTAGCTTCATTGCCTATTTTTGTAAAAGAAAACTCAAAAGCTAAAAGCTTGTCATATTTTTGTAAATTGGGCTATTATTGAGCATGAAGATGGAAATATACATAAAATACATGCTTTGTGAAGCGCTCACACAAGGCATGGGGGGAGATTGAACCCAATTGGTCTCTTGCTCTTGTTTTTCATGCTTTTTACATTGTTTTTTATGCAAAAAGGTAGAGTTCATTGTTCTTGGGGACCTTTCGGGATTCACTACGTGAGCATACTGCGACCAATCTGCGCACCACCCTTGGTCTCTGCACCATTGTTTCCACCACAGTCTTAGCAGGCCATCAGAAAGAGAGTCTAGAAAGCACCATGCGAAACTCCCAAGGAATGTCACAGGGTTTGCAATCTAGTTCTTCCCAAGTCTGCCTCAAAGCAGAAGCATTCCGGCCATTCCCACTTAGGACCGACCTGAATCAGGGTTTTCCTAATGGTCAAGTTCCTCAAAAGGTAGCTAGCGTCAAGACCTAGGTGAACTACTTCGCGCAGAAACATCAGGGTCGAAGAGGATTTATACTGCACTTAATGCAAGGAGAATGGGAAATGAGAGGGATGCGAAGCTCGACCTCTCTGCCCGTAAGGCATAGTCCCATTCTGTTCCCTTAAAACAACACAAGTCAGGACTCCAGCTCTATAGATTCTAGGTCATTGTTACCTCACTATCAGATTCTTTGAGAAAAGTTCCCTGATACCAACTGTAACTTGTCCCCCTATCCACTTGTAGGACATGTCTTAGCAGCCCATCAAAAAGAGAGTCTAAAAAGCGCCGCCCAGCACTCCCAAGGAATGTCACAGGGTTTGCGATCTAGGTCTTCCCGAGTCTGCCACAAAGCGGAAGCATTCTGGCCATTCCCACTTAGGACCCCGACCTGAATCAGGGTTTTCCTAATGGTCAAGTTCCTAGAAGGTAGCTAGTGTCGACTTCTTTACGCAGAAACATCAGGGTCGAAGCGGATTTATACTATGCACTTGGTCCAAGGAGAATGGGAAGAAATGAGAGGGATGCGAAGCTCAACCTCTCTGCCCGTAAGGCATAAACCCATTCCATTCCCCTAAAATAGCACAAGTTGGGACTCAAGCTCTATAGATTCTAGGTCATTGTTACCTCGCTGTCAAATCCTTTGAGAAAAGTTCCCAGCCAGCCAGGACCACCCTTCCATAGGATGGACCTGGAGTCACATCCACCACACTTTCCTCTTGTTGCTTTAGTTATCTAATTACCTACCACATTTAGTTTGACAAGCAACAACAGCTTCCTTAATTAGCCCATTAATCACTGGTTCCTTCACATAACTTAAGCAGTGACACAGAAAAACATTGTCAAGAAAGTTCCTTTTTCAACATTTGATCTTTATTTATCAGTCTTTGAAATACATCAAATATCCAACCGAAGTCTATTCCAGCAATCCTCATGGATTGCTATTCCAAGTTCCGCCCGTTGACTAGTATGCGGGCCTTAAGATCCCATCTCCAGTCACGTCGACCTCTTGTGCAAGATCCAGAGGTAAGGGATTTACGGCCAGAGCCTCCCCTGGCACCCAAGCGTCCTCTTGCTCTAAGTAGCACCCACGGAGAGACCTCTCGTTGTGGGTTCGGTCCACGTACCTGGTGTGGCTAACAACCCCCTTGGATAGGGTCAGGCAGACAGACAGAGATAACTGGTACTGCCTCTCCCTCCAGGCTTTCAACCTGAAGCATTAATTATTTTTCCTGAATTAGTTCCTTGAGCAAAGAAGTACAAACAGTGCACCTAAGTGTACAATCACGAGCATTCTAGTGGTCGTTTGTACGGCCAACTGCTAAGGTGTGATTCCTTCTCCCTGAATGCTTCCAGCATTCGATCATGGCTTGGCAAGATCCCAAGGGTTTCGTAAGCTGAGTTGCTTGTTTACCCTCTTTCCTTGGGTTAGGGTTTATACCTTGTTGACCCAAATTAACCATACCTTCGGTTTCCTTATATTAAGGTCAATAAATCCTGGGCAACCTCGTCACCCTAACTTGGTTGGTCAACTACTCTCTTGGCAATTCATTACTACCTTGGCTTGGCAAATCAGTCCCAAGGAAGAGTGTTGTAGCACGATGGCTACTCAATTCGTAGGAAATTTAACTTGCAATTATAACTCACCAAAGTTGGTCTAAGGTGTAGGGGTTCTAATTAGTGATTTAGACACAAGCGCATATGACGTTGCAACTTGTTACATGAGATAGGTGTCAATACCTAACTTGTGGGGATTACATCTTTCTTCCTACGGTATTTCTTTATCAAGAATACCTTTGATCAAGATAAGGGCTTGGGAGTCCTCTTGATCCATTCCAAACCCTAACCCAACTAGGCCGATAAACGTTTTGGCCCTAGGGTTCCTAGATTCCTTACGGAAGTCTAGCATTTGGTCAACTGATCCTCAGGATGAGAACCCCAGATCGTTCTTTCATGAGTGATTAGATAATCCTAACATTTTTGAGAATGTGGGCAAGACCTTTTAGATCAGAAATATTAAATTGGCATCCTAAGTGCAATACTAGGTAGAATTTTAACATAGCTTAACCCTACCTAGCACATTGAGGTGACCATCATATGCTAACTAATCATACATTTATGAATTCCATGTAGCCTACTCATTGTACACGAATTTCTTAATTGATCTAACCAACCCATGACTAAAGATGAACTTCTCCTTAAAAGATGCAAATACTTTCTTCTAAACTTGCAAGTACTTTCCCCTAAAAGATGTAAGTAACTGCAAGATAGGTGAGATGCATCATTCCATGCGAATATGCAAATTCAAGACCATAGCCCTTTTTGCAACTATAGGATCTATAGTGATGTTTTCTTTTCCTTGCTTTATGTGACGTTGATTTACATTCAGAACTATTCTTATAAACCCTAAGATTAATGCATTGAATTCAAGCTTTAATATGAAGATGCATCCTTTCCCAAATTCAAACTTTGATAAAAGAAATCCATGCATGGATGCACCATTCTCACATGACAAGATGCCAATGAGTACATCATTGATTTAATCCTTCTTTTATCACTTAACCCGTCCTAAAATGTAACTACCATCACATGCAATTGGAAAAGTTGATAATTCCTTTCCATGCATTCGAACTATTTGGACATCATTTAATGACCGTCTACGATTATCTTCTACATGAGTCACAACCAGGAATTTATTCCATAAGTGCATTATGTGTCAGAAACCCTATCCTTTGCGGGATGTAACATGAACACCTTCACTCAATTTCATCTTTCAACTTTGCAACATACGTTCAAAAATGCAACTACCCTTGACCACGGAAGTGCAAGCAAATGCAAGTTCTTGGCATGCAACTGAACTTTGTAGATCAAATGAGTATATAAATTTCCCAAGGCATTTAAACTTCCCTACAAGAATTTAAAACATGCTTAATGCAACCTTTCCATGCGGGGTTAATTTTCAAAACCTGGGCATTCAATATTGGGGCATTGTCCACTCTCATACTTTGGATGGAAGCTCCCGCATGCGCACCTCTCCACTTTTGCATAGGAGCCATTAACGTAGTAGATTTCGACTCAACGAATCTTCCTTGGCTCCCTTACACATTTCAAGGTTACTAGTATCCGAGATTCTCCTCTTCTGCACAAGACTTGGGCCTTGCAAACACGGTTTTGAAAAAACCCGAAAGGCACGGGTGAACTATGTCTATGGAAGCTTCAATAGAAGCTTCCAAGCTTCTATAACACAGGGATGATGTGTCATGGAAAGGATAAAGAAGATGACGATGATGAAGACGCCGATGATGATGATGATGGTGAGGACGACGGGCCGCAGTAGCCTGGCAGGAGAGGGACGGTGGGCAACTATGGCGGCAACACAGCACGATCTCCTTCCTCTCCTCTCCCCTCAAGCTTGGGAGGGGGGGTTCATATAGGTTGAAGGGGGAGTGGGGGGGTAGCCACACAAGTGGTGGGTTGCATGCTTCCCCTCCCTATGCCCTTTCACCACTCAAGCTCATACTCCCTCTCCCCACCATGCAACAGTTGAAGGGGAGGGAGTTTTTTTTAAAGTAAATTTACAAATAATCCTTTATTCTTTTTCCCTTGGAGGGGTGTTCCCGCACTGAACTATGGCTTTTGAGCCACAGCTTCTTATACGTGACAGGGAGCTGGTGTTTGTTGATGCCCGAGGGTGGAGCACTGAGCTCAAGGTTTTTTTGTCACATGAGGTCACTCAAAATTGCTTATGTGCAAGATCAAGAGTCGTTAATATTTCATTTCGAAAATATTACACTTATTGTGATTCAATGAAGCATTAAATAGACTCTGCAATATAATAGAACCAAAGATTAATCTACATAACATACTATATCATAAAAAACATTATATGAGAAATATATCAAAGAAATCCTATAGAGAAAGAGCAGATATGGATTATAGGGTCAAAAAATGAAGGGATGCATGCTCCACAAACCCAAATGACTACTACAACTCCTCACCATCTACAAGCTTGTTGTTATTCAACAAAGCATTAAATAGACTTTGCAATATAAAAGGACCAAGGATTAATCTACATAATGTAATGTATCATAAAAAACATTAGAAACTAGAAACAAGAAAGAGATATCTTACCAGACCCATCATGTGCATACAATCCATCAATAAGAGAGGTGAGTCCCTATTTCTTTGCATACCAAGTCTCCAACCCTATGGGATCATGGTTTGTGATCAAGTGCTACAAGGAAAGCGAAGTAGCATTGTTAGAAATAAGGTTATTTGTACAAGTACTATACCAAATAAGAAAGTAAACATAACCAAAAGAGAACTTATGAGATTCTCCAAAAAAGTTCTATGTCTACCACTCCCAAGATAATGCATGACCCCTACCTCCATATGTGCCATCATAACCTCTCATTACTGTCGTCATCCCTCGAGAGTTTGCAACCTTCTCCATGAGTCTCTACTAATTCTCTACATCCAACCACTCAAGCTTTGGAGCATGATTCTTGATGGCCTTGTATACATTATACTATCTATGTGACATATATGCATACATAGGGTCCATTATCCATCTAGTGGAGAATTGATCAATCAATGTATATACCAAGAACTCATTGTGCAAGGATGCAATTACATAGTCCTTGATCCCTCTAGTATGTTTTTCTAGTGGTCTAGAAAGTTGAGTCTAAATCTTTGTTGGTATAACTTCCTTATGCATACAATCACCCTACTCCCCTCAACATTCATGATCATGGTACTAGTTTTCTCATCCACTAAGTACCCATACTATGGTGGGGGTATCTAAGATGTACTCTCTTGCATCTACTACCACACTCTTGGGCATAACTAGGAGACCGCTATTCATATGGAGTACTTGTGGTGGGGGCTGGTATCTCATAGAGTATCACCACTTGAAAAATAGGATGGGGACACTACATCAATGTCTCCACAGTATGCACTTGACCTTCCCTTTAGAACGAGTATAAAAGTGAGGAGTAGCAACCATGGCTATAGGGTCACGCATCTATATCTCCACCATACCCCTTAGAGAAAGGCCCATATAATGAGGAGGAGAGGAAGTGTGTGGCTTTCTAAGATATGCACCACAACCACCATCTCCACCAATCAAATGAGGCATCCTAGCTAGAGCCTCCTTCTATGGCTAGCCTAAGGTGTCAACTCCACTTGCTAGAGATTGACGTGTTGGAGTATGCTGAGGTACGTGTGTGGGAGCTCACACTCAACCACCAAGACCCATGGACTGCTTATTATTTCAAGCATTTCAATCTGAGCACTAATGGTTACCTCTCATATAGCCAATGTGCCATCCATATCTACGGGTGTAGTGATATTACCTCCATGCCAATTGAGTTACCTCATCTCCCGCACACTCTAGTAGCTCCACGATCCAAGTGCAAGCTTCAAGCAAGCTCCATCCTCAAGCTCCATGCTCCAAGCTCCATAGCCACGAGCAAACAAGAGAAGAGAAGAGAAGAGAAGAAGAGAGGGGAAGATAGAGAGCTTCTCCTCCCCAGTCCCTCACCCTCACACACTCACTCCCTCACACTCTCACACTCCCTCTCTCAAGCACAAGCTCAAGCAAGCAAGAAGAATAAGAAGAAGAAGAAGAAGAAGAGAGCCACTTTTGGCCACACACAAGAATGAGATTCTCATTCACTTTTCAACTTTATACACAAAACCCTAAATCCCTTTTGGGCGGTCATCCCCTTATCCCCTTTTTTACACGGCCGGCCGTGGCCTAGGCCCTTTTTCCCATTGTCCTCCTATCTTCCTAGCTTCCTTCCTACTGCCCATCTACCTTTACAAATTGCACGGGTGAGAGCTACCTAGGCCACCAACGTGGCTGGTGGTATGGTTGTTGGAGTTGGTGGTAGGGCTGTTCTTTGTTGGGGATTGCACTAATGGCCAGCACAAGTGTTGGTTTGTTGGGGATTCTACACATGACGATTCTTGGCAGGCTTGTGGGATGATAAAGAATAAGAATTGAGAGTTGGGTGTCGGTGAAGAGCAAACAAAACTTTCGTTGGAGTCTTCAATACCTGCAATTGAAAACCTCTCATAGGTGGTCTCTCCCTAGGGGTAGTGCTAGTCTTCTCTATCGTGCATAAGACATAGTTCAATTAGTTTGGGAGACAAGCCAAACTCTAAGCAAGCTGAGAGTATTGTCCTGCACTTGAGGACCCAAACTGTGTATATATTTTGGTGCAGATATTATGTGAGTGCTCGTGCATACTTAGATATTACATAGTTAGAAGACCGCTGACTGGTTTCTCATAGCAATGTGTGGATGAAGCAAAGTTGTCCATGTTGAGAAAAAGTATACGTGAAGGTGTATGAGACATCCTTTGCATTGTGACTGCACGATGTAGCATAATTGGACACAGGGACACCGCAATTTCAGTAGATAGCTGGAAGCTATCGGACTTGGTTGATGAGGACGGTGTACTTTTTATGGCCATTCATGTGGTGCTTACCACAATTGATTGCAATGGTATTAAGGCAGAGTGCAAGAGGGAATCGTGCGAATGGGTTAGGGTGATAGGTCTAAACATAGGCGAGACAAGCTCCCTAGGTATGTCATGCCCTTGATGTGCCCTGAACAATTGTGGGTGATGCTAAAGGGCTAGGGGACTAGGGATGGAGCCAACATTCCAAGGTCACTGGACATACCTAATTTGAGGATCCCTAGGTGCTGTGCTGAAAAAATGATCGTGGGTGCTTCGTATCTTTTCATTCTTTTCTTTTCTTTTTTCCTTTTCCGTTTTCCTTTCGTTTTTTTTTGTGCTTTTTTTTTTTCTTTCTTTCTCTTCTCTTTTCTCCTTTTTTTTTTGACTTGCCTGAGTATAACCAATGCAATCTGTTGAGGCTATCAACCTTTCAATGGGTTGGGAAATGTCAAGCTTTGAAGGCTCAAGAAATGGATATTACAGTGATGATTTTGTCATAGCCTCATTGTTAGAGAAGCAATTGTTGAGATGGGGATATACACTTGAGATATTGCAACCCTCTTTTGAACATGCAATGTGGGTACAATTGAGTTAACAATTGCCGTGAGTGCCCAGTATAGAGTGTAACCTAGAAAGAGGAAGTGATTAGGATCATGATTTGGGCCATGCGACGTGGGCACTCGCAAGGGTGATTTTTGTTTTCTGCAATGTGGCTTTGTTGCAGCTCTTTGTGAGGCTGGTGGTATTGCAGTGACTTGGACATTGAACACGCTCGCACGAAGACCTACATCATCCTGCATCCACTTGTCACTTCATGAGAGTATATGCAAGTCGCATGCATCAAGTACAATGAATAGATGAAATCATGTCAAGATATTACTTTATCAAAATCCTATGATGCTGATTACAATGCATATTCCGGTGCTTGTTAAAGACATGGCATATATTAGTAATAGGTAAGGAAAGTGTATACAGGTGGGGAGCTTGCCCCTTTAACCATTTAAAGACAAAACGTTATGGAAGGATGGCCTTTGTTAAGCTACTTATATATCATAGGTGTTAAATGCGGGATCTAGAGCATGACATAACCGGAAGCTATGGAGGATGGAAGGAGAAGTGTAGACTCATGATGGAATGGACACTGTTTGTTACACAAGTGAATTAGGTTCCAAGATTGAGACTTGGACTCATAAACACAATCTTGTGTATGTGGACAATGACATTGACACTTTACTGAAATGAAAAGAGTACTATCATTGCATTAAGAAAGGAAGCAAGTACAATGCTTTATAGGAAAGTAGGAAACTGCAGTAGGCACTATTGTGCATATGGGATAAGTTAGCCTGCATATCCTTGACCCTGAGACTCCATACAAAGAGGCTGTTTGAGTGTGATTGCTGATTCTCAACACCCCTCCTCAATCACAACTAGGAAAGGCACAAAGTGTGTAGAGGCTGTAATGAGAACCACCTGCAAAGTGTGGGCATACCACAGACATGGCAAAACACCAGAGGCTGTTGCAGAAAAAGCTAAGTGTGGGTACCATAAACATGGTGGACATCCAGAGGCTGTAACAGGGGCCTCACAAAGTGTACAGGGACTGTAATGCCAAGTTACATAAGGAGTTTACAAAGCTTATGGCAGGAAACATTAGGACAAGGAAAAAAATACAAGGCTATTAAAACAGTCTATCAGAATTATGAGAGTACAAGGACTGATGAGTCTTGTCCTTCCGATCCTGGTGGTCTTCATCTTCATCTTCTTCCTTTGCTTCATTTTCTTCTTCTTCTTTGACTGCGACTAGATAGGCCTTTTGGGATCTCTTTCTTGCGTGGCAGAACTTCTCGGTGTGTCCGGTCCTTTTGCAGAAGTCACAAAAGAGCTGATCTTTCTTGCCTTTGTACCTGTTGCCAACATATAATGCATGCTCATCTCTAGAGGTACTTGGTTCTTCTTTAGTTTTTAGCTTCTTTTCTTCTTCTAACAGTGATGCCTGGATATCAACAAGTTCAGGATTTGGCATGTTGATTAAAGTTGTTGATACGTTATTATATTCAGGAGGCAAGCTCTTAAGTAGAACACCGATGCAAACATCTTCATCCATTTTAATGTTGATTCCTGCAAGTTGGGTTAGGAGTCCTTCCATGTAATTAAGATGTGTGGCAAGTGATGTGCTGGACTTCATTTCAAGCCTGAAGAATTCAATTAGGAGACCATACTTTGATGATTTAGATTGTGCACCGAACAGGGTATCAAGTCTTTTCCATGTATCCTGTGAGGTCTCACAGTTATCCACGTGATGGATATAACTGTCATCTAGCTCCAATTTGATAATGGCCTGGGCTCTGTCATCATTCTTTTGCCAAGTAGTTGCAAGGTCCGCGTCCCGTGGTTTCTTCTCTTTGCCATTTGTGATGGCCCAGAGACCCTTCTTCATCAGGATGAGCTTGATGCGGGTTTGCCAAGTGTGGAATCCGACTCCTTTGAATCGAGCATTTGGCGAGTCTTTGCCCATGTTAGATTTACGAGAACAGTAGCAAATCAACTTCAGACTTTATTAGATTTGAGCAACAGAAGAATTGATTGAGAGACACAAGTGCTAAAAAGCACTAACTGAGTGTCAATGAATACCAAATCTGTAAAAGTCTTTTACTCCAAGTGATCTTAGTACTCTTTTCATTTCAGTAAAGTGTCAATGTCATTGTCCACATACACAAGATTGTGTTTATGAGTCCAAGTCTCAATCTTGGAACCTAATTCACTTGTGTAACAAACAGTGTCCATTCCATCATGAGTCTACACTTCTCCTTCCATCCTCCATAGCTTCCGGTTATGTCATGCTCTAGATCCCGCATTTAACATGGTATCAGAGCTTGGGGATTTTCACAATGCTGAGCTCCAGATGGTCCAATGTCCTGGATTGATGTGATACAGGGAAGCTTTATGAGTTGGAGAATACTTTTCCAGAAGGAAGCTAGTACAATGCTTTATAGGAAAGTAGGAAACTGCAGTAGGCACTATTGTGCATATGGGATAAGTTAGCCTGCATATCCTTGACCCTGAGACTCCATACAAAGAGGCTGTTTGAGTGTGATTGCTGATTCTCAACAATAGGGGCTACTCTATTTGCACGAGCCGAGGCGAGTCCAGGTGGTCGGGTGACTGAGCCTATGCCAATGAGGGGCTCCTATGAGGCTGGGCGGGGAAGATGTCGGCAGGGATCCGGATGGTGTAGTCCCTGGCCACAACTATTTCCACAATGCTTTTGAACAATGCATCAAATTCCTGCTTGTCTCGAGCTACCCTCTCCTCTTTTGAGCACTCGGTGCCCGAGCGTCTGGTGGGGGCCTGCTCGACCAGTGTTGCCACACCCCATGTGCTCACTTGAGCTTCTATTCCCCTGGCCTGGGGATTTTTTGGCCTACGTCCGGGGCGGTGTTGCTTGGGGCCTCGTTTCTTTGCATAACTTTTAAGGGTAGGTACGTAGTGCTTTGACGGAGGAGCTTGTACTGCATGCTCCCTTCGACGATAGTATCCATGCAAGACAGCTGCACTGGGTGCTCCATGTCGGCTACCGTAGGGGGACCTGCAAAATGCAAACCAAGGATTAGGCCCTGAGGCGGGATTAAACTATTCGCATGGAAGGGATTATACAATGGGTTATCAAGTACATATGACGAGGAGGGGAGAGGTGAGGCATGCAATGTTTGTTGTAGAGGGATGGCCTCCATGATAATCTTCATTTTGCCTCTAGCCATTAACAGATCTTGGCTTATGCTAAGTTTCATGGATTGATTATCATGGAGTGGGGCAGGGCTCATCCTCGAAAGGATAGACCGGAAAGGGAGAAAGCTGTATAGAAAGGGACGATACCCTATCTACACCATCACAGATGTTGGTCAAGGCTTCCTATGGCAGTAATGAGGGTTGTATGCCCTCCATCTAGAGGTGGAAACGGTCACACAACTTCTAAATGTGTGGTGAGAGGAGGACCTGAGGAGCTTAGCCTATCAAACCCAGATCTTCTCCCTACACTTGACTATCATTGCTTGTGTGTAATTATATTGTCTATACACGGTCACAAAACTCATTGTTTATTTATATACATTTTTACAAATCCATGTCATTTCACAAGGATAAAAGCCAATTGTTGAACTCCGGATTGTACTAGAGTGTGGCACACGCATCTAGTACTCATGGCAGCTTACTCAATAACGATAGATATTTTGCAACATTGAGTAGCATGGAACCTTGTCCAAGTCTACTGGCAACATGTAACTCCTCCTTAGTGAGAACCTTATCAGATAGAGAGTTCTCTTGGCTAGTTTCAGCTAAGTTCATACCCCAAATGGCAATCAGCACTCAAAAGGAAGTTGGTGCCACATAGGTTGGTCTCTTTGAGACCACCATTTGGCCAATCGCTCCTCTGAAGCTATCATAATCTGGGCTCCCATTTTGGCCATTGCAATGTGGTTTTCAACCCAAGACCCTCTGATTGTTGCTTTAGTTGCTCTATCTCTAAGAGATTTGGTTGGCAGGGCACATCATTGAATGTTACAATTAAGCGTAGCTCATCGGCTTCCTCGTTAGGTAAGTTGCATGCATTCATGAAGGAGCTTGTCATTGTGCTCATCAAGATGTTCTTGCTCTTCCCAGGATAGGGGAAATGGCAAGTATTCTTCAAGTTGCTCTTTAGGCAATGTGCCCATGTCTACCAAGACATAGACACATGTGAACACTTTGAGCTTAGCATCCAACTCAGTTAAGCATTCTGTGACACTTCTATGTTCAATGAGGGCTTGCTCGTTTGCTATCTCATGCAAGGTTCTAGGAGTTTGCCTAGGCTTTAGCATAGCTGGGGGCTCAGACCCTAGATGAGCAAGATTGGTCAACGCTAGGATTGTTTATGCTCTTGAGGTTTCCATGTTTCTCCGAAGGCTTTGTTATTGTGTCATGGTTCTCCTTGGATGTGACTAGTATAAATTGTCACCCTGTTGTGACAGTGTAGTATCCACTCTTGATTGGTCAATGTGAGTTTTGTTGTCAGTGGATTGAGTGTTGCAAGAAACCGTTGATGGTAACGAATACTTTGATTTTTCAAAGCACATGGATGTATGTGAGGTTTCACCGCTATTAGGAGAGACATCAATGGGTTCATTGGTGGATGGACTCAATGCTTTATTCCTCAGCTCTCCAGCACTCTTGGTCTCAATGTTCTTGGGGTCCACAACCACCTGTAACTGCTATTGTTTTCATTGTTTTCTCCTCTTTTTCTTGGTCAGTGAAGGTGCATAACTTAACAACTCACGACCTTAAACTAGGAAAGCCGTTGATATCCTTGGTTGGGCCTCAACTTTCCCCTTCTCTGGTGTGTCCTCATGAAACGTAGCTGCACCCTGCTAGACAGCCTTGCTAGGTTGATTGGTCAAATGCGCCATCTCCTTGGCCACATCTTTGAGAGGTTGCTCCTCAAGCCTAGGCTTTAGGTGCTTTGGAAGTGCTGGAGTTGTCAAGGATGCTGGTTGCGACACCTCCCCCCCCAGGTGAACTACTAAGGACACATTCCACAAGGATGCTCGTTGCGACACTTTCCCCCAGGTGAACTGCTAAAAGGACACATTCCAAAAGGGTCATTCTCACGGCCAAGGGCTGTGGCTGTTGTGATCCCTGATTGGAAGTGGAAGCGGCTAATCCAGTGGGCTAGCTAATCTTGGTGGATTACGATGTCAAGTCCTTAGGGTGATCGGAAGTGGCCGTGTCTTTTGTTGCCCTTTGAGCATTCACTTGTGTAGATCGAGCATGAGTTCATCTAGTCACATTAGGGTGCACAAGCATATCCTTGGGCCGAGAGCTATGCATGGTGTCATGCCCCACCTCTTGAACATTTGGAAGCTTAGATGGAGAGAGAGATTAGGATTGAGAAGTTGCACTTGATGACTGTTTTTGTGCTTCCTGCATCCATTTAGGGAAAGAGGGTGTAGGAAACTTGGGACTCTTAAGTGGCTCTGACACTGGCTGAAAGATTTGCTCATGGCTGTTAGATGATTTTACCATCTACTTTATTGAGCATTTAACCTTGCTATGAGCAATGTTGTGCCTATGATGCATGCTATCCTCTTGGGGAATCAAAGGCTCCTTGGGCATTTGTGGCTTTTGCATATCCTCAATAATTACATCTGATATCTGCTTGTCAAGCATGCTAGGCTAAGGATCTACCCTCCGATTGGTCCCGTTTGGTTTCTTGATTTTGACCGTGAGGGGCTTGATCACTCCACTGTTGTTCACTCGAGACTTGGTTTTTCATTTAGATCTCTTCCTATGCTTCTTTGCTCTTGATACTAATCTGGGTTTTTTACAACCCGGATTATTATCACAAAATTTGGCCAAAGCTCCTATCAAGAGCTTACCATATCACTTTGGGTTTACTCTTCAAGCACTAGGTATGCTACATTGCTTCTCGATTATGACAACTCTAGCAAATGGGGGGAACAAGTTCTTAGAAGGCATGTCAATGTAAAGGGTCAAAGGGATGGTTATCTTAGTGAAGATGAAAATGGATTACACCTAGGAGTTGAGTGAATGCATAGATTTTTCAAAGGACTAGCCTCCAACTACAAATGGGCTCCGTCTACATCACTAAGATTTGGAATCTATCACCATCATTAGATGACACCTCACCCTAGCATACAAGTCAATATCCACATCATGGTGTCATTTGGATCTTGCACAAAAGCTTACAAGCATGGACCCCTTTTGTCACATGCTTATATGTATTTATATACCTATGGGGAGCTAAAGTCAAAGCAGCTTTTAGAAGACGTTTTTTATAATCTCAATAAATCCCAAGAAAAAGTGAATTTCAAGAAAATTCTCACGGTGCCCAATCGGTTTCGACCTGATCTACAAAGTTGCAGAATAAACTTTTTTCAAATTCCTCACGGATTTGAAGTTACGAAGGCGCAGACTGCTGGCTACATGCAATTTTCTTCTCTCTTTCACCACACCAACTTTTCACTCTATCCTTCTTGTAAATATATTATAATAATGTGCTTTGGGCACCCACCTCTTGTAATCTAGCTCCATTTCTCTATTTTATCTACCACCACCCTTGGCTTCTTGCATGATAACCAAGGTGGGGACTTGTCCCATCCACTATGCTCCATATTTTCAAAGATGCCATACATCATTGAGAGTGGAATTTTGGTGCCAAGAAGTGCTTAAAAATAGCTAAAAATTATGAATATTAAGGGAAAAATATTCACCGTCAAAGGCGGCTGCTCGATCTAGGACGATTTTAAGCGTCAAAGTGCTTTAAAGGTGCCCGAGCGACACTTGTTAATTTTTCATAATTTTTCAGACAGTCGTGCGGGTTGGCAAGAGTTACTACCCAATGGGGGATGCCAAGCCGGATGCCCAAGATTTTTCAGAGCTCAATTCGGAGTCCGGACGGGGAAATGGCCACAAAATGGTCAAGATATGAAAAGGTGGACACTTGGGAGGCCAAATTTGAGCATGCCTTTTGAGTTTGGACCCCCCCCCCCCCCAAAAAAAATTATGCTTCTTATGAAGCAAAAAACGTGGAGAGAGAATGAAGAGGGATGAAAAAACGTGATCAACAGAGGGCGCCGTTTTTTTCGCCATGGATGGAGAGAGGGCATCATGGATGTTACAAACACCTTGCCTAATGGATTATGGGGCTTCATTCCCTCCTGTCTGTGGATCTTATCGCCGTCCTTTGCTCCTCAATTGATGGCCTAAATGCTGAGATAGAAATCTAGTCTTTCTCTCTCCTCCTTCTCTCTCTTCTAAGGGGGAATTCATGTGGGAAGAAGGAAGAAGAAAGAATGATGGAGGCTTGTCCGGCATGGATCGGATTGCTCCACGGGCTGGAAATGGTGATTTGTGATCGTGCTGAGCATGAAGTGCTGCTGATTTTCAGAGTTGTAGCCATAGACATGAAACCCAAAATACGCAAATAAGCGGTAATTCAAATTTTTCAAAGGAAATTTGAGATTTCATGGCTTTTGATTGATGAAATGTTGTTCATGTGGGCTAAAATTTGTTTATGTTGCTGTTTTCCATGAGTACTTGCTGATCATAATCAGAAAATCAAAAAAATATGCATCTTGTGGCTCAAAATAATACACTAAAACGCGTAAAATATGGAAAATCAAGAGAAAATGATATTTTTGGGCATAAAAATAGAAAATGAATAGGAACACCAACTAATTTTTCATTTTTATTGCAAGAAGGAACTAAGGGCCACATCCCATAACTATTTTGAATTTTTGGTAATAAAATAATACAAAAAATAACGGAAAATACAAGAAAAATAGAGAAAATTCGCTAAAAATAGGAGAAAAATGCATTTTGGGTGCGGAAAATTAATGAAAATTAAGAACAATGTTTGTGAATGTTTGTGAGGACTGAAGCATGAGGATTTGCCTCAATTCAACCCCACCTTCTTGTTCTAGTGTGTTTTTCCCGCTTTTTACACATAAAATGATGGCAAAATGCCTTATAAATCTATAGAACAATGCAACATTTGATTGATGGGAGGGTAGAGTGGTTAAAGTATGTCTAAATGTGGAGTAAAATGATGAAAATATTGTTGTTTTTGTTTGCATGTCATATAGGTCGGTGAATAATTATAAAATAAGGGCCTAGTAGCATGAGGGTTCCCTTGGTGCTAGGTTCGTGGAACGCCGCATAAGAACGGTAGTTGGAAATCATTAAAAGAATGGTTTTGCACTTGTGCACGATACTATTTTCCTAAATGTTTGAGTACTAGGCATCCACCAAATGCATAGAGCATGAAAAGAATTTAAAAAGTATCAGTGACCAGCTCCTGGACATGCATTGCAATTGTTTTATTAAAACATGACCTACGTTGAGAGGCAGTGAGGTACCCATGCTGTAGGTAGACGCGGGTCCCAAAGGGGAAAGCAAGTGAGGAGAAAATGGTACACTCCTGGACATGCTTATTTGGTACCTTGAGCGACTTTTATGCGATGTGTCTATTTGTTGAGCGACGCACTGAGGGGCCAATCCCCAAAGTGTAGGAGAGTCGTAGAGGGGTGGCGGCACTCAACCGTTGGAGAACCCCCTATGTCTGCGGTTCGTGCCATTAGGCAATGTGTAAGGGACTCCCTCTGAGGAGTAGTGGGTGAGAGAAGAGTGGGCTACAAACAACGTATTACAAACGCAATGTTTAGGAAGGCAGAGATTTTGATAGATGCTCCTGGCCGCGAGGCCGAGGGGTTGTCTTGTGCGTAGTGACGAGGCCCGACTAGTGCATGAGCCAGTGCCGGCCTGGTTTTTGGTCCATCAATCATCTAGGATTATGTTAATCAAGAAGATTAGCTTAATCTAATCCCTCATGGAGGCTATATAAAGAGCCCATGGAGAATGAAGAAGGGGGGAGAGAGGACAATGACAAGTCCATGAGAGCACTCTAGAATACCCTCATCTCTTTGAGGTGAGCTATGAGTGAGTTCTTTTATTATGTAGCATAATGGCAAGATTCCTCTACCTCTTCTCCTATTATCCCCCTCTCCTCTCATCTTCTCATTCCATATAGCATAATAGCAAGCTTCTTCTACCTCTTCTCCTCTTATCTCCCTCTCCTCTCATCTCTCTCTCTTATATTCCAATATGGTGTCTAGTACATATGTTCTCTCTTGTAAATTTGTGTCTTGGTTCTCTTGATTCTCTTTGAGAAAATGGATGTCCTAGCCCATCCTCCCTTTGGCTAGGTGGTGCCCCTCTTTAGTTCTCTTAGTGAGGATTGGAGGTTGGATGGGTAAGAGGCAACCTGTTCATCATTTCAGCCCTCATTTTTTGTGCCCCCGCTGAGGACATTCTCAACCACAATTCTCTACCTCCTTATGTGGAATAATACAACACATGGTGGTGCATCCTCTACAACAAGTTCCCCAAGTGGCTCTTCCTCAACGCCTTCACCAACTATTTTTGAAGCTGGTCGAAGTCCACGACTCCCAAAATTGTCTCCTAAAGAAGCTCAAGAAAGAAAGTATGCCTATCGGATGACGGCACTCATGCGGGTAAAAGGTGTTCACTTTAGAAATTCCATTATTTCATAAGAGAAAAAATTATGTCGCCATCAATTTCTAGGTTCTCATAATTGTGGTGAGTGTTTTGCAAACAAAGTGAAGGCCCTTCCAAGAGGTCCTCGTCTCCAAATCATCAAATCCCTATCCCTCTCTAGCCTAATCCATATCAAAGGAGGACAAATATGCATGAACGGTGTGGAGTTTTGTAGAAGTGAAATGTATGGAGACTACCTTCAAATGTTGCTAGCTCGAAGGTTGGGTGTGGTTGAAAAGGTGGCCATCACACCTTATGAAATATATGTCGTCGAGGATGGACACACCAAGGCAAGAACAATCATTGGTGAGCAAATTCTCCGTATAGCAAAGTTGGTGGGTTCCAAAAAGAAACACTCTGGGAAAAATCCTTCATAATTCAAGAAAGTGCATTCCCTCTACTCCCTTAAGTAGTCTCCACTCATGAATAATAATAATGGCCCGAGTTTCTACACCTTCCACTCTGTACAAAACATCCGAGTTAATGTATGCATCAGTAGGAAGATTTTCTTCCAGCAGCGTCTTGTCATGTACTTTGGGGCTGAAAGATTAAGGGACATTCTTGTATCCCCAGAACCTATGATCTTTCCAATGCTAGACTACAATGCATCCTTCAATGTACATGTATTTATCCTATTATAATAGTTTATCATGAATCAGAACGAGTTGTATGGACCTATCCGTCCACTTGCTATGCAAACTGTGCATATTGTAGCTAGCACAAAGCTTAGATTCTAAGGCATTATTAGAAGCATACTGGAGTCTAGACGTCTTGCTGAAATCAATGCATCTGTGAACCCATTCATCCTTCCCCTTATAAAATACAACTTAAGTCTAGACGTTTTCATCTTCATACTCTACTAAGGCAACATGGCATTTCCAAGTTTTTTTGGGCACAAAGGGGAGAAAGCTCTATACTTTTTGGATGACTTAGAAATGGCCTTCCTAGTCACAGGCCGGGATGATGAAGCAACCAAATTACGGGCCTTCTCTTTAGTTCTAAAGGGTGATGCTCAAGTATGGTATCAAGCTCTCCCGGAGGCTACAAAGGGTAATTGGGAGAATCTCAAGACCGCATTCATGGACAAGTACCAAGATACAGAGCCACCTGAAGTTTTTTGGAGACAACTCTTAGATCTTCGCCAAACCGTAGCAGGGGAATACCAAACCTATGAAGGCATGTTTATAAAATTGTGGGATAAATGGACAGCCTCTTTGGCCGAGGGAGAAAGAGTACCTGATTGCCTTAAGAAAGATTGTTTTCTAGCTGGACTCCATCCTCTACTAAGGGATAAGGTCAAAGGAAATTTTCCCACATCCTATGAAGAATCAGTCACTTATGCGAGGGAGAAAGATAGAAAATTGAAGTATCAAGCCCAGTTGAAGGGGGAAGTTGAGCCCATGCAGGTTTTACCAACCATGCCAAGGCCTAGAGAAATAGCAGAGGCCCCACCTGAACCAGAGATACCACAGCAAGAGCTCCTACAACGCATTACTAATCAACTTGAAAGCCTTTCATTGAATTTGGTGCAAGGAGTGCGGCCCCCTCCCCTCATAAATGAAGGCAATCGAGGTCCAAGGAGACAAGAAAGAGAGTATATTTGCTATAATTGTGGGGAGACTAGTCATGGTATGTACTTTTGCCCTCATCCCAGGCATTTTCCAAGAAATGGGTTCCAACCAAGAAGGAGGGGACAACAAGTGACACCACCTAGGGAAAGGTTTATTCCACCAAATTCAGGGCCTCCACCACTGGTTCAAGTTCTCCAGCATCCTCGACCACTTGCAGAGGTGCCGCCCTTGCCTGTCCAACCGCCGGAGAATCATGATGTTAGGATAATTAGTTTAGATGAGAGTCATATCAAAGGGAAGGCCAAAGTAGTAGAGATTGAAGCAATTCCGGTGAAGAAAGCCCGAAGAATTGAGAGAATGGAGCCTACACCACCAAAGGAGGTTGAAAATATGGAAGAGGAGGCAGAGTCATCAATGGCTGCAAAGACACGCAACAGTAAAAAGAGGAGGGCTCGCTCACGCCGATACATTGAGCCAGATGATTTTTTCCTAGGTAAAGGTACTAGAGCTTATGATTTGCTTGCTAATGTGAGGAATCAAGGGCCAAAAATTTCATGGCCCCAATTACTACATCTATCTCCAACAGTGCGGCGACAATGGTCAAAGATGGTAAGCAAACCCATGAAGAATAGACATGTGAATGCAATCCAGGCTAGAAAGATGAAAGATATTGTGCCTCTAGTGGAAGCCGAAATCAATGGGCAGAGAGTGTCAAAGACATATGTGGATGGAGGTGCAAAGATTTGTGTCATGACGAAAAAGTTGATGCATCGTTTGGAATTAGAGGTAAATGAAACTACTAAATTTGGGGCCAAATGGCTAACAATGTAGTAGTAAATTATTTGGGAGTTATAAAGAAAGTCAAGGTAAAGGTGTGTGGAGTGCAATTGGAGCTTGACATGTATGTGATACCAATGAAGGGGACGGCTATTCGCTCATTCTTGGGCGACCATGGCTAATGGGAATGAAAGCCAAACAAGATTGGAAGACAGGGGCTTTAGAGCTAAGACCACAAAAGGGGCTGCATAAAAAATGGAAGAGCACTATCTACAACATGAAGGAAGGCCGACAAGAGGATCTTGTGTTAGAGACCACCGCTGATTAATGGAGTTCCAGCGAGGGTTGGTCATCTATGACAGAGGGAGAGTCTTCTAATGAGGAGGAAGAAAGATCTCTAGAAGTGATGGGGATTACATTAAAAGGGCCGTCTAGTAGTGAAATTCCGCAGCAGCTTCCAAAGGTCGAGAAGGAGGGGTTAGAAAAAATGTTGGCTAAGGATCTATCAGTTGAGGAAAAGGCAACCTACATGGAAGTGGTGATAAAACACTCTACACTTTTTATTTTTTATTATGAACACATCACAGGTGTGACAGCAGTACAACATCACATTAATCTAAAAGAGGGAGCACGGCCAGTGGTGCAGCGACTACGACGATTGGGAGTAGTTCAACAAAATGCTCTACTCACTGAGGTACAACGACTTTTAAAGGCAGGCTTCATCTATCCAATAGGGGACTCAGAGTGGGTTTCACCTGTGGTGGTGATACCCAAGAAGAATGAAAAATGGAGGATTTGTGTGGATTACAAGCCACTAAATGCCGCAACTAAGAGAGATCACTTTCCTCTTCCCTTTCAGGATGAAATACTTAACGAGGTGGCCGGGCATGAGAGATACACTATTTGTGATGGGTATTCAGGTTATTTCCAGATCCGAATAGCTGAGGAGGATCAACAGAAGACCACCTTCATTACACCTTGGGGTTGTTTTGCTTACAAAGTAATGCCATTTGGATTAACAAATGCCCCAGCTACCTTCCAGCGATTCATGAATTATGTCTTCCAGCCATATTTTGGGAAATCCATCAGGGTCTTTATTGATGATTTTTGTATTTATAGTTCTAAGGCTCTACATTTAGGGAAGGTGGATGAAGCTTTCAACCGACTCGCACAAATGGGGGGGCAATTAAACCATGAGAAGTGTCGAATTGGCGAAAGCAGTGTAACTTTGTTAGGGCATGTCGTAAGTGAGAGGGGCATCGAAGCAGATCCAAACAAAGTTAAGGCTCTATTGGCAGTGCCATCACCATCTTCTGTGAAGCAACTAACCTCTTTCATTCAGAAGGTGCGATATATGGGGCGGTTCATTCATCTCCTCTCCCAATTAATATTTCCACTGCAACAGTTAACCCACTCTGAGGAGCTCCTGTGGAGTGATGACAGCGAAAGGTGCTTTTACGAGGTGAAGAAGGCTCTTAGCACCCTTCCTATAAATTTACAGCCGTGTTGGGATCAAGAGTTTTTTGTCAATCCGAGTTTTGGGGAAGATGCTCTAGGGGCAGCACTAATACAAAAGGATGCTAAAACTGGCCTAATGAGACCGGTTTACTTTTCTAGTAGAGTAATGACAGCATCAGAACGAGGGTACAAGATGGTCGGGGTGATGGTTTTGTCTCTAATGTTTGCTGTAAGAAAGTTTCGTCCTTATCTTCTCCCTAGGCCATTCACAGTGATCATGATAGAAGAGAATTTTTCCTATGCCTTACAGCACATGGATGTTTTAGCTAGAATCGCTAAGTGGGTGATACAACTCCAAGAGTTTGACTATGCCTTCAAGGTGGAGGATTCTACTCGAGCTTGCATAGCTGATTTGTTGATCCATAGATGCCATCAAAAGAAAAAAAAGGAGAAGGGAAAGGTAAAAGAGGAGACACCTCCTCTTGAGGAGCCGCCACGGGTGGAGAATGCCCATGCCCTCTACTTTGATGGAGCCTACAAGCGTATTAAAGACAAAGAGGCAGCAGGAATAGTGGTGTTCAGTCCCAAAGTGACAAACTTTATGGAGAAGGTATCAGCTTGGAGGATGTCCATTCTAACAATGAGGCCGAATATCAAGCCTTGCTTTTAGGTTTGAGGTGGTGTCTTTCACATGGTGTCACTCGACTTAATGTTTTTGGGGATTCTATGCTCATTGTTAAGCAAATGAAAGGAATCTGGGCTTGTAAAAATGATAACTTAGCAGTGAAAATGAGGGAAGCTAAAACTCTCATGAGAAAGCTACAAAAAGCCCAAATCTATTTTGTGCCAAGGCGCACAAATGGCGATGCAGATGCTCTAACAGCTGAAAAATAGAAAGAGGTAATGGTGGGCATCATTACAGTAAAGCTTCCCTTGTTTCAAGGTAAGTTTCAACTACAAGATGTGCTTTATTTTTTTGAGCAAGGTGAGGCACCTACACATATGAGTAAAAGTGAGAAAAGGTGGCTAGCTACTAAGGCCACTAAATACCGCTTGATAAATGATGTGTTGTATTGCAAAGAAAAGGATGCAGTGCTTAGAAAGGTGCCAACAGCAAAGGAGATTATAGATGTGATTAAGAGCTGCCATGAAGGGGTTTGTGGCGGACATTTTGCTCAAGAAATAACTAGCTGGAAGATTCTCCAAGCCGGTTTTGTGTGGCCTAGTCTACATCAAGATGTGCAACATCGGTGCCGCACTTGTGACGATTGCCAAAAGACCGGACCAAGGAAGCTAGTGCATGAGGAACAAAATCCCATAACTACATATGGCCCATTTGAGAAATGGGGGATTGATGCAATAGGGCCACTCCCACGAACTCAATCTGGCAAGGAATACATCATAATGGGAGTGGACTACATGACGAGGTGGGCAGAGGCTTCAGCAACTAGTAGGATCACAGCCCAAGAAGTGGAAAATTTTGTGTTTGAAAATATTTGTTGTAGGTTTGGCACACCTTTGGAAATTATCTCTAATTGGAGTCTTGGTTTTAGGGCGAACCTAGAAGGGGAGCTAATGGAAAGGCTAAAAATCAAGCAGAGGCATTCTACTCCCTACTATCCACAATGTAATGGTTTGGTCGAAAAAGTGAATGGGTTGATTTGTAAGATAATTACCAAGCATGTACACATGTACCCCAAGCACTGGGATAAAAAATTGAATGCAGCTCTTTGGGCCTACAGGACTTCATTCAGAACCTCACTTGGCTATACTCCATTTCACCTCATCTATGGCCAAGAGGCTTTGCTTCCTATAGAGGTGGAACTGGCCAGTTTGCGTGTTTTAGTAGCCAGTCAAGAGAAGAATCAAGATAAGAAGTTAGAGGAAAGGATCTTGGATGTAGAGAGGCTAGAGTTAGATAGAGAAGCAGCAGTCCAACACTATTCCATGCAGGCTGAAGAGAGGAGGAAGACCTTTAATAAGAAGCTGGCTAGCAAACACATAAGGGAAGGATCACTTGTGCTATGCTATGATAACCGCTTTGATAATAGAAAGGATGCTAAACTTGTGTTCAAGTGGGAAGGACCATTCATGGTCATAACGAGATATCCAAATGGCAACTATAAGCTAGGTGACATGGATGGGAAGGTTCACAAGTCAAGGGTAAATGGATGGCGACTGAAGCCTTATTTTCAAAGAAATATGAACACTTTGGAGCAGTCATTCAATGAAAAGCCACCAATGAGGGGGTGCAGTCCTCCTTGCTCTATTAGACCATCATTATCAAGCTAGAGGCATGAATACCTCTAGCCTAAGGGGAGGGCTAATGATCCGGGTTTTTTTACAACCCGGATTATTATCACAAAATTTGGCCAAAGCCCCTATCAAGAGCTTACCATATCACTTTGGGTTTACTCTTCAAGCACTAGGTATGCTACATTGCTTCTCAATTATGATAACTCTAGAAAATGGGGGGAACAAGTTCTTAGAAGGCATGTCAATGTAAAGGGTCAAAGGGATGGTTATCTTAGTGAAGATGAAAATGGATTACACCTAGGAGTTGAGTGAATGCATAGATTTTTCAAAGGACTAGCCTCCAACTACAAATGGGCTCCGTCTACATCACTAAGATTTGGAATCTATCACCATCATTAGAGGACACCTCACCCTAGCACACAAGTCAATATCCACATCATGGTGTCATTTGGATCTTGCACAAAAGCTTACAAGCATGGACCCCTTTTGTCACATGCTTATATGTATTTATATACCTATGGGGGGCTAAAGTCAAAGCAGCTTTTAGAAGACGTTTTTTATAATCTCAATAACTCCCAAGAAAAAGCGAATTTCAAGAAAATTCTCATGGTGCCCAATCGGTTTCAACCTGGTCTATAAAGTTGCAGAAGAAACTTTTTTCAAATTCCTCACGGATTTGAAGTTACGAAGGCGCAAATTGCTGGCTACATGCAATTTTCTTTTCTCTTTCACCACACCAACTTTTCACTCTATCCTTCTTGTAAATATATTATAATAATGTGCTTTAGGCACCCACCTCTTGTAATCTAGCTCAATTTCTCTATTTTGTCTACCACCACCCTTGGCTTCTTGCATGATGACCAAGGTGGGGACTTGTCCCATCCACTATGCTCCATATTTTCAAAGATGCCATACATCATCTAGGATTATGTTAATCAAGAAGATTAGCTTAATCTAATCCCTCATGGAGACTATATAAAGAGCCCATGGAGAATGAAGAAGGGGGGAGAGAGGACAATGACAAGTCCATGAGAGCACTCTAGAATACCCTCATCTCTTTGAGGTGAGCTATGAGTGAGTTCTTTTATTATGTAGCATAATGGCAAGCTTCATCTACCTCTTCTCCTATTATCTCCCTCTCCTCTCATCTTCTCATTCCATGTAGCATAATGGCAAGCTTCTTCTACCTCTTCTCCTCTTATCTCCCTCTCCTCTCATCTCTCTCTCTTATATTTCAATATGGTGTCTAGTACATATGTTCTCTCTTGTAAATTTTTTGTCTTGGTTCTCTTGATTCTCTTTGAGAAAATGGATGTCCTAGCCCATCCTCCCTTTGGCTAGGTGGTGCCCCTCTTTAGTTCTCTTAGTGAGGATTGGAGGTTGGATGGGTAAGAGGCAACCCGTTCATCATTTCAACCCTCAATACGATTTGGCCTTTAGTCGACAAAGGAGATTTAGCAGGGGGTTTTGGCACCCAAATCCATCGTTTACCTGCATAATACCCTTGAGCATGTAGCAACACTTTGGATATCCATCGATGCCTTCTTCTATAAGGCTTGGGCTTCTTTTGGGGCCTTCTATGATATTTGTAAGTCCAAAGCCCGGTCCAAAGCCCGTCCTTGACATCGTCTCTTGACCTTCTTGTTTCATGGCCTCACTCTCTAGTTCTCATTGTTTGACCTGTGCTTGTATCAACTCTTCCAACAAGTCCTTGCTCTCGTTAGTAGGCTTAACTGTTATGTCAGTACCTTCCTTGCCTTTCCCTTGAGGTGCGATGAGGTCACCCTTACTAAAGGTTATGATTATCCTCACTCCCGGTAGTGTCAGGTGTATCCTATGTGCTACATAGTCCGCCTCACACTTGGTTGCCCTTTTGAAGGGTCTTCCTAGGAGGGTTTCTTTCCCGTAATTAGCACTATTTGGAGGAACATGAAATAGGATAGGCAAGCTTTCAGTTTCGATTGTCGCAAGGATTTTGCACTTCCCCATGAGTGCTTATGGGTGTCCCTCGTAAGGGCTAAGAGTTGCATTAGTCAGTGTGAGCTCTGTTTGGCCTAGTAGGGTCCATGATTCATAGGTCAAGATATTAAAATCTGCTCCTTCATCAATTAGAGCATTGATAGTGCTCTCTTTTCGCGGTGAGTTTGACCCTAAGATAAGAAGGTGGTACTATGTCTTCATCTTTCGATTCTTGGCTCATAAATTTAAGCCTTCTGACAAACACCCTTGAGTCCCCAACTGCACGACAAGATGTGGATTCTCCACTGATGTCTTGGATCGCCTGTACAGTGCTATTCAAGGTGTATCTATCATTAGGACGAACATATCTAGTCATTCTCACTGTTGTAGCTTGATGTTGTTGCTTTCCACTTTGACCAGATGTAGTCCCCGAATGCAACACGCACGTGTTTTTGCAGTGTGGTGTTTTTGTCCTTGTTGGCTAGATTGGCCTATTGAGGTTCTAGGGTCTCTTTTTGTCTATCTTCGGGTATGGGCTTTTGGTTGCTCTTTTGCAAGTGAGAATCCATGCTCGTGTAGAGCCATTACTATACTAGGGTCCAATTTTGGAGGACCTGTTACGGCGGGTGTCTCCAACCTACTTGGGGGAGGTGCGGAGGGAGCAAAGCCCCCTTTGCGGGGGTTCGGGGGGGCAATCCCTCCAACCCGCAGGGCCGTTACGGTGAATGCCATATGTGATTTGAAGGATCATTTATAGCCAAATTTTGAACTACTTGCTCTAAGTTTCAGCCTAGTGATCGACCTATGATATGGTTTTGGCTCTATATGGTCTCTCAGTCAATTTCACTATTTATAGGTTAAATTTTGAAAAAATCTAAATTCAGCCCAAGAGGTTCAAATTGCGGGGGCCAAGTGCCCGATTCGGCCCGTTCGAGGGGGCCGAGTAGAAAGGGCCGAATGTAACTCGTCTGAATGCCAAATTTGGCCAATCCAGACTCTGGTTTTTCGAGGGCGAAGTGGCCATGTGGGCCGAGGGCCGAGTCAAGTTGGCCGAGTCAGATGGGCTGAGTCAGGTGGGCCGAGTCAGCAGGGCTGAGGGCCAAATGGACGAGCGGTCCAAGGACTAATTCTAGGACTCAGCCCAAAATCGCAATCACTTGGACGGGCCGAATGAGATGCATTTTTTCTTCAGACTTCAAAAAATTTGTCACGCCGAGCGATGGAGGCCATCCTACTGGTCGAACAGCTCTAGATCCAACCTACTCATACAGTGGAAGGTGTGGAATTACCTAGGCTAGGCAAATAACTCTCGGATGACTAGATCGAAGTGGATCCACTCAACGAAGCTTTCTTCCTCTCTCATGCTCTCCTGAAACCCTGCAATGCACAATGTGGCCCTTCTTGCCACTCTTGACCCCTTATCACCTTGTCCAAGCCTGCACTCACCTTAATCTTGCTTCTCTTACTAACATTTAATCCAAATTTTCATTTCTTGCCCTTCTTTTCCCTGTTTCAGCCTGTTATAGAGCAATAGAAAACCCTACTGTTTGCTCCAATGTTTTTCTTCTATCCTTTCCAAATGTAAGAAAAAACTATAAGGAAAATATCTACACTACTCCAACATGCTTTCCCAAGTCCAAAACAACAAAACCTACTTGCTAAGGAGATCGAATACCTCTTCAAACTCCCTCGCTTCCTACCTATCTACCTCAAGCACCGGTTTAGGGAAAACTCTACTTTAATGCTCAATTCCAAGCTTGAATCCATTGGTCCCGGCTAACGGATGGGAGCTCACGCTTAACTGCCAAGACCCATGGACTGCTTATTATTTCAAGCATTCCAAGCTGAGTACTAATGACTACCTCTCACATAGCCGATGTGCCATCCATATCTATGGGTGTAGTGAGCTTACCTCCAAGCTGATCGAGTTACCTCCTCTCCCACACACTCCGGTAACTCCACGATCTAAGTGTAAGCTTCAAGAAAGCTCCATCCTCAAGCTCCACACTCCAAGCTCCATAGCTACGAGCAAACAAGAGAAGAGAAGAGAAGAGAAGAAGAGAGGGGAGAATGGAGAGCTTCTCCTCCCCGGTCCCTCACCCTCACACACTCACTCCCTCATACTCTCACACTCCCTCTCTCAAGCACAAGCTCAAGCAAGCAAGAAGAAGAAGAAGAAGAAGAAGAGAGCCACTTTTGGCCACACACAAGAATGAGCTTCTCATTCACTTTTCAACTTTATATACAAAACGCTAAATCCCTTTTGGGCGGTAGTCCCCTTTTTTACATGGTCAGCCGTGGCCTAGGACCTTTTTCCCATTGTCCTCTTATCTTCCTAGGTTCCTTCCTACCGCCCATCTACCTTTACAAATTGCATGGGTGAGAGCTTGGTGCTCTTTAAATTAAATCATGATGCGCTTGCACTCTTTTACAAAAGTATTGACTTGCACTTTTTCTTGTGTGCATTTTTCCTTTAATTAGGACTTTTCTGCACTTCTTGTGTTTCCATATTTTTCATGTCACGCCTTCGTCTTCCGTTTCACTTTGCCTTGGCCTTTGTCTTCTGCTTTAACTTTTCTTGATTTTCCACCTTGTTCATCTAACGGTTAACAACGTGCTAAATGGCACGAAGATGATTGATGCAACTCCTAGTCTGTCATATCTTTGAAGCATGCCATTTGATCCTAGGATATATATGTAAAGGTCTCTTGTAGCTCCTCATCTATCATCCATGGACTCATCTTGCTTTATTGGATCATCTATAATGACTTGAATAGCCAAATTAAAGATAATAACATAATAAATATAAGTGTGAAGGTGAAGTACAATAATATATATTTGTAAAGAGGGATGATAGTTAAAGAACATGTGATAAAATACTAATAAAAGAAAACAATCAATGAATTTGACAAGTATGTGTAAATACAACTAGTCCTGCGATTTCATGACAAGCTCTTGGTATAACTTGGTATATGCTAGAAGGCCTATGTATAGCTCTCCATAGAAAGAGGAGTTTACTTTATTCTTGAAGTATTCTTGTACTCTAGACTCTTCACCTATATTTCTTATAATTGTCCCATCCTCACATTGTGAGCCCTCCTCATTCTCCATCCCTTGTAATAGCAATTTCTCAACTTGCATACTCTCCTCGTCTATGCTAGGAACATTGTTTTGATTGTACACAAGAGCACTCTGAGGTATTGATGTCACAACATACTACCAACGAGATTATCGTGGGTTTGGATAGAAGATTACTTGTTTAATAATATCAAATGAAAGCTTGCTACAAAGAACCAAAAATCATTAATGTAAGAGAGGAGGATTTAATAATGGGAAAATACTAGCTACACTGGCTGGTATATAAGGTGTTTGGGGACTTGATTTTGAGTCTCCTTTCATCTTCACCTCTCTCTCCAAGCTTTCATGGCTTCTTTCTCTCTCTCTCTGTCTTTCTCTATCGTTTTCTAGTATTTCTCTCTCCTTGTCACTCTCTTTCTCTCTCTTCTTGCAGTCTTTCTTTCTCTTTTGCACTCTCTCTCCTCTTCTTCTCTTTCTCTTGTTCTCTTCTTGACAAGTGGTATTAGAGCCTCTCAGGTTCTTGATCCAGTTAGTTACATTTCATTTAAGTTCTTCCTTTTCAATCACATATATCCAAGAACTTTAACTGCATAAGTACAAACATGGCAGGGAGCACTGGAGTGAGTAGTGGGCATTCCCAAGAAGAAGACATGCAGCATTGAAGACTTTTCAGAAGAAAATGAAGGCAAAAATGGAGGAAGATACACCACAAAAAATGAAAGAGTTTACACACTTGTTTCACTCGACGATCCAGAATACAAATATGCTAAGCTTAGCAATTTCCAAGAACTCCTCTCCTGAGGTTCGTGTTCATCTACATTACCAAGCTTAGGCTGAGAACAAGCTCTTCTACCCTTCTGCTATAGCAGATTTCATACTGCCTTTTCCACTCTCTACCAAGAAAGATTAGTAAGGAAGCCATGGCGTCAAATGACACGAACGTCGAAGCACCCCCCCCTTGGATTCTCCTACCTCCTGGCACTAGCTACCTGAGCACTGGAAGAAGGGTACTACTACTTAGCAAAAAGCCATCTCCACCTGTCGTTGGTTCATCATGTTGCGTGGAAACGACACCGAAACCAGGGCAAGGAGTAGCAGGATGAGCAAGGGGGCCTAGAAGGAAGGAAAGTGTCAAAGCGGCTTGTTGTCTGATGCTAGATGTAGAGCAACTTCTGAAAGGATCTGAGAGGCTTCTTGGGCCGACCAGAAGCCTTCTGAACACTCTCCGATGACCTCACAGCTGTTCTCAAGTTTGAGCTCAGCTAATGTCTTCCTAGATATTAATGTCTGAGCTTCAAAAAATATTTCTTGCAAATGATTGCCATGTGGCTGCCATGTGGCTGGCTACGACCACCAAACATGCCTCGAAACATATTGGTGAAGAATTTTTCCCACTGTAGATGTTAGGTGGATCATTTTGAACCCTGAGATCAACCTGGTTGGCATCCTAATCACTTGCAAACTTCTCCTTCTCTTTCAACATAATTCTCTGAATCTCCTCTTTTAAACAGATGATTTTCTTGTTCTCTTCAACGATGAGATCCTTGGTGATTGGATAATCAAGGCGGCCAATCACATGGGACTCATAGATCTCATGGATTTTTGCATGCAGCTTAGCCACACTCTTGGTAGCTTCTTGATTCATACCATCTTAAGCCAAGTGAAGACATTCAACTTCATATTGGACAGCCTCTAGTGCCTGCTTTGCATCTTGAGAAAGCTCACTCTGCAGATGCTCTAGCTTGTGGATTTCTTGAAGCAGGACATCAGAAGTTGTGGTAGGTTGCCTACTGTCAAATGGTTGGATTTTATGGTTTTGTGAGTGTCTACACTTTCAAAATAAGGCATGGTTGGGGTCATTGAGATCTTGTTAGCCATGGCTTGGTGATTTCTCCTATCCATTGTAAAATGAGATTACTTGCAACAACCTCAACCTGCTACGGAAGTTTCCAAGCAAGCGGCCGAGGTCTTACTTGCTGATGACATCGTGGAGTTTTCTACTAGTGTTGTCTTTGTGCTCAAAAGTGGAATAGAGGATGAAGAGATGGAAACTCGAGCTGAACAGTAGATGAGAGGGAGGGGAATAAGGTGCTGATAGTATAGCATCTCTTCCACTTTTTGCTCCGTTTGTATGCCAGTTTATGATGGAGAATCCAACTCTAAGCTTCTGAAGACTGGATTGGTTGAGTTATTTGAGAACTCAAATCAACATTTAGGGGATCTTTAGATGTGGAGGCCATTGTTTCTGGGATACAATTTTCTCAGCTTCTAAACACCAAATTGGTTGAGCTATTTCATTTTTGAGTATAGTGGAGCTAGGAAGAGTACTCAATGGTTGTGGAACTTTTTCTTTAATAGTTCCTATAGCCATGGAGTGAACCACATGATGCACTCCATGTAGCAATTTTGATGACTAATCCATGATTGGCAAGAGCCTTTGATGCTTGGAAGGCATTATGGGGTACATTTATAAAAGATCTCCCTTCTATGCCCATCTATGCAAGTTGTGAGCTATTGAAATATCAACCCTCCCATCCTAATTGAAGAATTTTCTTCTTCAAGCTCAAAGATTCCTCTCTTGGCTGAGCATTGCAACCATGGAGCTTATTAGAGCATAATGAAGCATGTTGGAGTACTCAAGAAGGGCTGAATCATTGTTTTATTACCATCTTCATCAAGAATCATAAGGTACTTGGTTCTTGAACTCTTATTCTCTCAAATTCATCCTCTTGCTAAGCCATAACCAATTTCTTGAGAGAATGCAAGAGCGCAACTAGGCATTAGGAGATAAATTTGATGCTTGTTTGCTATCTGATTCGTCACAATCATTTTGCTAGGTAAATTCATGCTGAAACTCATTGAGGATTATTTCTTCTACTTACCTTAACCAATTGAGTTCTTGTTTCTTGACCGATCCACTTGAATCATTTTTTTAAAAATCCATTGTATAAGGGTAAGTCAACAGTGAGCCACTGCTTGGTAAGCCCCTACCCTTGATCCCAATTTTCTATTCCATGCATTTCATGAAAGTGTTCAATTCCTACTTCCAAATGCATCTCATGCTGGGTGTTTAATTAACAAATGTCTACCATGTATATTCCGAGGCCATGCAAGGTGGCAAGACAAAAGAGGGGTGACCCCCCTTGCCATCAAAGACCCTGAAGGGATGCACAACCCTGCACCAGGGGAACTTTGCCCACCTCTCGGTGATCCGGAGCTCGAAGTTGCTTGCAGGTGCAGGTTCCCACTTGAAGAACTGAGATATTGACTTGGCACTTATGTATGGATGTATTATTGATTGAAAATGTATGGAAATTTCTACTAAGGATGTATTTGCAAACATGAGAATACATATGCAATAAATGGCATTGAATATAATGCTTGGGATGTATGGGAGATGCCTATGCATGGGAAAATTATGTTAAGAGATGTTTATGACATGCTTAGTTATGGAATAAGGTTACAAATAGTGAATTTGGATGGTTGGGCAATGTATTGTGCCATGTGGGATGACCCTTCAATCATGCATTGACAAGTTGATTCCTTGCAATCCCTTTATTGACTCCTGCAGGGTGTTATAAGTGATCTACTTACATTTACAGAAGTGTACCTGTTGAGATATCAAGCTCCACTCGTGACATGCCAAGGTGACTATTGTGCATTTATGTCATCGACGTGTCAGTTGCAGACGCGATTGGTACACCACCCATGAATAATAGCTACATGATAGCTATCCTTATCTACTCTAGTCCATGGCTCAGTTAGTATGCCACCTTAGTTAGTTGAGTTTGGTTTGAGACCCATATATAGGGTTCTTCTATTTCTTTGTACTAGAGTTCTTTTTGGCTTACACAACTAAGAAGAGGAAAACTGCTTTTAGCCTCCACCTCTGTGTGTATTCCCCCATGTGCAAGCAAGAAAGCTTCAAGTGAGACTCCTTCCTTCTCTCCCACAATCTTGACATGGTATCAGAGCCTTGTTCGTGGTAAGGAGCTCAAGAAAGCAAGCCAAGCTCGCAGTGTTCTGGTAAGAGGAGCAATGTTGCTTTCATTTTCTGTTTTGGGAGCAGATCTCTGCAGGTAGCACAGTCGGAAAGTGCAGGAGTGCATTGTCTCAGGTTGAGACGCCCTTTGCGGTGAAGCAAGAGGGCAGTATATGCTGCGCGCGAGGGCTTTAGCCCTCGGGCGACACTGTTTTTTTAATTTGAGGCCATTTCGGGGCCTGTTTTGGAGGCGGAAGTTTTCTGCACGCACTCAGGAAAAGGCCCAGTTTTATGCTGTGCAGCCACTATTCTACAGGTCGGTGAAAAGTTACTGTAGAAATTGCATCGTATGCTTGTGCGAAGAGACATTGGGAGTTACAAAATCATCCTTGGTTTCTGTATATGCAAAATCGTCACTAGGAAGTGACTGTGTGGTCAAATACCACTTTCGCCAGTTTTGCAGATTTGCCCTTGTGAGGCTCAAGCTATGTTCTTTGCAGTGACAGAACTTTTTGCAGTGTTCTGTAATGGCGTCTGATTCTCTCTCACAGATTGTCACTGAAAAGCTTGACAAGAACAACTTCCAAGCATGGAAGTTTAGAATGACGAATTTCCTTATGGGAAAAGGATATTGGAAATTTGTTGTAGGAAATGAAGAAGAATGAGTTATTCCTTATGTTCCCAATCAACAACAAATGCAGGCATTTAAAGCATGGCATGAGAGAGCCAGGAAAGTTATGTACTGGCTATCTATCAACATTTCAAACTCTATGATTGTGCATATTCAGGATGCAAGTACGCCAAAGGAGGCATGGGATACTTTGTCAAAAATGTATAGCACAAATACCCAAGCCAAGAAAATGCAGCTCAAGCAAGAGTTGCATAATGTGCAAAGAGAAAATATGAGCATCAATGACTACCACATGAAGGTGAAGAAGATTGCAAATGCACTTGCTTCCATTGGGTCGCCAGTGGAAGATGATGATTTAGTTTCTGTGACCTTGAATGGTCTAGGAAAGAATTATGCACAGTTCCGAACATCCATTTCCATCCGTGAAAGATTTCCTGATTTTGAGAAGTTGATTGCTCTTCTAATTTCTGAGGAGCAGAGAAATGGTGGTGCATCTTCTTGAGGAGGAACTTCAAAAGAAGTTGTCTTCTACTCAAATACTGGAAGAGGTAGAGGCAGAGGTAGAGGAGGCCGATTTGGAGGCCGTGGTAGAAATCAGAATATGCAGCAAACTCAAGAAAACCAGTCCTATGGAGGAAGACATGGTAACTCTAGAGGCAGGGGGAGCCAAAGAGGTCGTGGTGGATGGCAAAGAGGCCAAAATGCAAACAGTAATGTTAAATGCTACTACTGTGGTAAAATGGGCCATATGGCTAAAGACTGCTATAAAAAGCAGAATGACATCATGAATGGAAAACTGCAACAAGGGAATTATGCATCTTCTAGTAGACAGGGTGATGACAGAAATGAGCATTTGTTTATGGTATAGCACATGAACAATTCTGTGACAAGTGCAGAAGAAAGCAATGATGTATGGTATGTTGACTCAAGTGCATCAAACCACATGACAGGTCATGCAGAATGGATGGAGGATGCAATGAAAATGGAAAAACCAGGATTTGTGGAGACTGGTGATGATACTGCACATCCTATTGTGTAGATTTGAAAAATTCATTTGTCTATGCAGGATGGGAAAAAGAAATACATGTCTGATGTATTTCATGTCCCGAATATCACCAAGAATCTAGTTTCTGTTGGTCAAATGGTTGAGCAGGGCTTGCAGGTCAGATTTAATCCTCATGGATGCTTTGTTGAGGATATAAAAAATAAAGGTCGCTTGATAGCAAAAGGAAAGAAGAAGGGCAGAATGTTTACGTTGGATGCAGACATGTCTGAATTGAGTGCAGCAATGTTTGCACATGGGACCGGTGTAGTTGCAGATATTGATATCTGGCATAAACACATTGATCATGTTAATGTACAGCGACTTAAATCAATGCAGGCCCAAAATATTGTTTCAGGATTGCCTAGATTCAAGGTTGCAGAAATGCATAAGGTATGTGAAGCCTGTCAATTTGGAAAATAGGCAAGGAAACCATTTCCTAGACATGTTCAAGAGAGTGAGAAGCCATTGGAATTAATCCACTCTGATGTGTGGACTACTAAAGCTGCATCTCTTGGAGGCTGTCATTATTTTGTCAGTTTTATTGATGACTATAGCAGAAAAGTTTGGGTGTATTTTATGAAAAAGAAAAGTGAAGTTTTTGGGCATTTCAAAACTCTTAAAGCTATGGTTGAAAAAGAAACAGGCCTGCAAATAAAATGCCTAAGGTCAGATGGAGGGGGAGAGTAACCTCTCAAATGAGTTTGCAAGGTTCCTGCAGGAGCATGGCATAAAGCAGCAATATTCATGCAGTCATACCCCACAACAAAATGGAATTGCAGAAAGGAAAAACAGGCATATTGGAGAGGTATCTCGTGCCATGCTCAATGAAAAAGACTTACCATATTTTTATTGGGCTGAAGCAGTTGCTACAGCAGTCTACATAATGAACAAGACTCCCACTGTAGCAATACATGGAATGACTCCAGAGGAGAGATATACTGGTAGGAAACCAAATATTTCTCATTTGAAAATTTTTGGTTGCATTGCCTATGTACATGTGCCAGATGAGTTGAGATCTAAGTTGGATTCAAAAGCTGAGAAGTGCATCTTTATTGGTTACTCTCTGCAGCAAAAAGGGTATAGATGATATAGCCCTTCTACTCGTAAGTTTACAGTGAGCAGAGATGTTGTTTTTGATAAGATGAGTAGCTGGTATAAACCAGTAAATGTGATTGATGATGTAGATGCACAAAATGGTAATGCTACACAGAATTCACAGCAGCGGTCACAAAATATTAGTGGACCTGGAGCGTCCTCTAGCAGTGGTTCACATTCTTCGCCATGGACAGGTAGATTGAGATCAGGAGAATCTTCTCAAGGCAGTGCAAATAGTGGTATGCAGGTGTCACGAAAAGGAAAAGAGAAGGTAGATCAGCCCATGGTTGATGTGAATGCAGGTCACTCTTATGTGGACGGTGAATCGAGTGGCTCAGAACAGAGCATTGATGATGAGTTGGGTATTCCTTCTATTGTTACACCTGGAGTAAGGAAGACCAGGGATGTTTTGAGAGCACCTGGGAGTGAACCTACTTTACGCAGGTCAACCAGAGTTAGGTATCCTGTGGATAGGCTGAAATATAATGGATTTACAGCCATTCACTATGCATATATGGTCAAAGTGATACAGGAACCTGAACCCACTTCTTTTGAGGAAACCATGGGAAAAGAAAAATGGGAGAAAGCCATGGATGAAGAAATGGATGCCTTGGAAGCAAATGCTACATGGGAATTGGTACCTTTGCCTAAAGGTAAGAATGCAATTGGCTGTAAGTGGGTTTATAAGGTAAAGCACAATGTAGATGGTTCTGTGAATAGATACAAGGCAAGATTAGTAGTCAACGGGTATGCACAAACATATGGCATTGATTATGAAGAAACATTCAGTCCGGTTGCAAGGATGGCAACCGTAAGAGCAGTCATTGCTATGGCTGCATCAAAGGAATGGTCTTTACATCAGATGGATGCAAAGAATGCCTTCTTGCATGGTGATTTGCAAGAAGAGGTCTATATGGAGCAGCCATCAAGCTATGTGCATGATGTTCATCCTGAGTTTGTTTGCAGGTTGAAGAAAGCCTTGTATGGCTTGAGGCAAGCACCTAGAGATGGTCTGACAAGATAGGACAGTATCTTGTCACTATTGGCTTTCAGATTTCCAAGGCAGATTTCTCACTTTATGTGAGAAAAACAGAGAAAGGTATTATGCTACTTGTCATTTATCTTGATGATTTGGTTATGACAGGTGACAGTGATGAAGATATCCTTCATGTGAAAATGCTATTGAAACAGAAGTTTGAGATGAAGGATTTGTGAGAGCTACGTTATTTCTTGGGCATTGAGGTGATTAGATCACCAAGTGGGATACAGCTCTTGCAGAGACAGTATGGATTGGACATGCTGTCCAAATATGGGATAACAGGCTGTAAGCCTATTTCAGTTCCTTTGGATCAGAATGTGAAGCTAAGCGCAGATGCAGGTGAGCTTCTGGAAGACCTTACTATGTACAAATGCATAGTAGGAAGCTTGATTTATATGACTATTACCAGGCCAGATTTGAGCTATGCTATTGGATTGGTAAGTCAGTTTATGCAAGCTCCAAGGAAACCGCATTTGGATGTGGCTAGACGCATATTCAGGTATGTGAAGTCCACATTGCAGTATGGACTATTTTATGAGACTGGGGTTCAGATAAAGTTGCATGGATACACTGATGTTGATTGGGCTAGTAGTATTTCTTATAGATGATCTACCAGTGGATATGTGTTCTCTTTTGGGAGTGCTGCAGTCACTTGGAGCAGCAAGAAATAGCCTACAGTTGCCTTGTCGAGCACAGAGGCTGAGTACAGGGGTGCAGCAATGGCTGCATGTGATGTAGCTTGGTTGCATAAGCTACTTTATGATATGCATCAACCTACAGATGGGCCAGTTGTCATTTATTGTGACAACATGAGTAGTATACACTTGGCAAATAACCCAGTCTATCATGCTAGAACAAAGCACATTTAGGTGCATTATCACTATGTGCGGGAGAAGGTTTTACTAGGTCTTATTGATCTAGTTTATGTCAGCACAGAGGATCAGGTAGCTGACATATTTACAAAGGCATTGGGCCAGAGAACCTGCGCAAGTTCAGAGACCTACTTGGTGTGCAGGAATTGGGATTGAGCTCGAGGGGGAGTGTTGAGATATCGAGCTCCACTCATGACATGCCAGGGTGACCGTTGTGCATTTATGTCACCGACGTGTCAGTTTGCATACGCGGTGTCGTACTGCTGCGCATCCGAGGTGTGTAAACCACCCAAAAGTCATGTGTGTGATTTGATACTTTGTACATACTTAGTTGTTATGTTTGCTCTTTCATTCTATGCTGAAGACGGAGAAGAATAAGGAATTTTGGAGAGACCGCCTTGGTTCATTAACAGCACGATTTATGCTGAGATAGATGGAGGAGTTGTGGGCTTTGCCAAAAGGAGATGGCATCTCTGGAAATGTATCTATGACCTTTACTTGGGAAAGAGGCAGTAACACTTTTCAAGTCATATTTTAGTGGTGCTTTTGATGAAGATGCGATTCGAAATAACTTTGTCCTTATCTATGAATTGCTAGAAGAAATTATGGATTTTGGTTATCCCCAGAATCTATCTCCTGAGATTTTAAAGTTTTACATCACACAGTAGGGTGTTTGCTCTCCTTTCTCTTCAAAGCCACAAGACTCAAGACCTCCAGCAAATGCAACTCTTCAAGTAACAGGAGCAGTGGGATGGCGCAGAGAAGGCTTGGTTTACAAGAAAAATAAGGTCTTTCTTGATATAGTTGAGAGTGTAAACCTTCTAATGTCTTCAAAAGGAACAGTTTTGAGGAAAAATTCTTATGAAATGTTTCTTATCGGGAATGCCGGACTGGAAACTTGGTCTGAATGATAAGATAGGACTTGAAAAGGAAGCACAAATAAAAGCTCATCCCACGAGATGATGGTGGACGCCTTCAGGATGCACATTATGCAGACCAAAGATCTTGGAACTTGTCCTGTACGACAGATTGGTGGCTGCTCATTTCTGTACATGCGAATTAGTAACGTCTATATTGTGATAGTTGCCAGTATGCAATTCGATTTGGTGATATTGGATTGGGAAGACGATACTCTGCGCTAAAAAGAGGGGAAAAAGGACGAAAAAGCTGGGGGATTAAGCTAATCTGAGAGGGGAAGTAAGGAGGACGATTCGGGCGCGCAGAATTTGGGGAAAAGAGGAGCCTAATTTGGAGAAAAAGGAACGGAAGGATTACGACGACGAATTGGAATCGAAGGAGCTCTCTGCAATCTGGGGAAGGAGGGGAGAAACAGAGTATTCGAAAGGAAAAAGAGGGAATACTTGGAGCAGAATTGGGAGAGGAAGATCATGGCAGATATGAAAAAAGAAGAGATGCTTTCGAAGTGGCAGTGATTTTGGAAGGATCCAATTTGAATGCTTCGCAGAGTGCATTGTACTGGGCCAATTCGGAATCATCACTAAGGCAAGGATAGTTCTCGAGCCAGCGTTTGAAAAGGGGAGATGGATACGTCTGGTCTGGGAGGGCGAGCTCTGCATTCAGAGTGAAGGAGACGGACGATAGAGTTGAAGGAAGACAAACGATGATGATTGAGCTGAAAAAGGCGAGGCGAGCTCTTTAGTCCAGAATTACAGCTTCTATGATTGAAGCCTCACCTTCTCCGACTGCGCGCCTGGAAGAGGATTGGTGGGAAGACGAAGGGGACAAAGAAAAAGAAGGAAGACTAGAAGACTGCTGATGAAACAGAGATGACGGCGAAGCGACGGCAGAAAGGTGTCAAGGAGGAGAAGATCAGAGTGACAGTCAGGCACATATGACACCAGGACCAACCGTCTCACTGTCCACCAACATCGACAAGTTCGTGCCGATAGGGCTAAGCGATAAAACAACATCATACTGAGCATGATGAAGACGATGAAGGCGTGGACTCTGAAGACCGTGTTGAAACCGAAGAAAGAGCTGACGAAGGACAACGAGGAAGAATCCATGGCCAGCACGACGCTACGGCTCCTCTTGAGGAACTGAAGACACATTTGACTGATCAGATTTCAGAAAATGCTGACATGACTGAATTGATTGAGTCCGTCAAGAAGCGCTGCAAAGAAGCTAGTTTGCCAGACATAGATGTGGTACGAACTGTGTGGGAGGCTCTTATGGATGCAATTCAGTGGTCCGGGAGAAATCAACAGCAAAATATAAATCTAGCTTTGAGACAAGTCAAAACCTGGGGAAAGTTGATTGGTTCCTTCACTACTACTGGGAAGCTTGAGTTGGAGCTCATATATACAATCCAGACTTACTGTTACGAGGATGCAAAACTGATGAAGTTGTTTCTTGAAATAATACGAGCTTTGTATGATCAAGACGTCCTTGCAGAAAACACTATTCTAGCATGGTTTAGGACTGGTTTCGTGATGGAGCTAACGGACATGTCATAATCTAAGGAGTTGATTTGGACAACAAACTGGAGTTGTGAAGTGGTTCTTTTCAATATCTGAAGCATCTGTACAAGCCGTGACACCCCTAAAGTCATGTTTTTTTTTTAAAACCATGCAAATTACTGATGTCAGAAGTGGTTCAGGTTGCAATCATATGCAAAGACTGTTTCTATATAATATACAAAGCTTAAACAAGGGGTGGGCAAAGACTGGCCATCTGCTTGTGCAAGCTCCTTTCTTGTAACCTTTTAGTTTTTGGAAAAACAGATTTTGACCCATGCAAATTGACGTGGTCATAATAGCAAAATTTCTCTGGTCCATGACAAGAAATTGTGCTCTATGAAGGTGCTGTTCTGTGAGAAGTAGGTTGTGCAGCAAGTAATGCTTTCTATTTCCGGTTGAAGAAGAGTTTATTTTGAAGATATTCTCTTGACGACTGGATGACATATATGAAGCTCTTGTATTCTGATTTATAACATAAAGTGGTTTCTTGCGAGGATTGATTCTTTTGGTTGATCCGTCTTGGTACTTGTACTTGAACCAAAAATTGTAATACAGGCATCATTTTCGTCTTGATTATTTATTTGCTTGATCTTCCATCTTGTTATATATCAAGGTCTTCTGAAGACGCGACTATGCTTTCGTAAACCCTTCGACATCTTTGGTGAACCCGACGTGAAAGCGTCGCAGAAATTTCAGGATGGGAGATTCTTCAGCCTCTTTTTCAGCCTCTTCTTCAACTCCAGCTGCGTCTACTTCAGCTCCATCAATGACTGCTGCGTCCAGTACTTCAACGGAGGATCTAAAACAGATTTTGCAGAATATGTCCATGTATATGCAGCTCCAAAATCAGCAAACACAAATGTATATGCAGCAGCAGCAACAATTGCATCAACAGCAGTTGTCTCAACAAAGGCAACTCTATTCGGAGCAGGAGAATGCAAACAGCGCGACTAAGGCTATTGAAGCAGTTGAGAGTGAGAAGAAGCTATTTGACGGGCGTAATGTTTCAGCATATTTGAAGACATATGAGATCAAGATGGGGTTTTTTGGAGTTCCTGCTGGACTTATGAGTAAGTACTTCCTTCGTCTTGTCACACCTGCTTTGAGGACAAAGGTGACTGATTTATTTATTCAAAATACACATTGGCAAGATTTTAAGAAGGCTCTTAAAGAAGAATATTTCCTTGAGGACTTTGGTATGGCTACTCGACGGTCATTCCGAGAGTGGGTCTACATGCCAAACAAAGGTCTTGCTGCTTCGGAGTTTATTCGAGAATTCGAAGAAAGGTATAGTCAGCTTGATGCTATTGAACAAAGAGCATTGGATGTTGAAAAAGTTGAACTTTTCTTGCAAGCTGCAGATCCTGCTCTTCAAGAAGAATTGGGTGAGCTTTTTGAAGATCGCACGAAGCCTATGGGTCTTAAAACTGATTGGCAGGATGCTCAGGATGCAGTCTCGACATTGACTAAGAGGAGGATATGGAAGACTCGCCTACAGAATGGTTCTATGACACCTACATCATCATCAGCTCCTATGCCTACTTCTATCCCTGTTATTTCTTCTCTTCCTCAGCCAGTTTCTTGGCCTATGCCAGTGCCTACTGTTCCACGACCGATGCCTCCACCTATTTCTCCTGTTCCACGACCGATGCCTACACCTTCTGCTCCAAAACCATCCACTCCATCCGTGCCTACTTCTCTTGATGACATAATCAAAGGTATCACAGATTTGACACTTGAGTCAGTCAAAGCGGAGTTGGTGGGTAAGTTGAAGGAGCAGTTTGCTTCAACTGCGCCTGCTACTTCTTCTAGTGCTCCTATTGCACCTAGGAGTGCTCCTAGTGCACCTAGGAGAGATCGGAGATGTATTTGGTGTGATAGTACGGAGCATCAGCATTGCAGGGATTGTGACTCTTTCCAGGATGCAAGGAGGCAGAATTTGGTATATTGGGGGCAAGATGGTAAGATTTGGTTGACTGAGATAGAAGCTCCACTTGCTACCAACTTTGGTAAAGGTGGAATGAAGAAGTTAGTGGAGGACATGGCTGCGCGTACTTCTTATGTGACGGCTAGAGGTGATGCTTCTGCATATGGAGTACAGATTGAGAAGGGATCGAAGACTCAGTCCGCACTATGGACTTATGCTATGGAGACTGCAAACAAGGGAAAAATTCAGCAAACTGTTTTGACTAGCGCAGGCTCTAGCATCAGATCAGAGACAGGATGGGACTCGCCTGTTGACATGTATTCTATTTATGCTTATTTGGCTAAATCTCATGGTGCAGATGTATTTGTTGAGGAGAAGCGTAAGAGGGATGAAGACAATCCAAGTGCAGCTAAGAAGACTAGAGGGGGTGAGTTTGTTACTCCACCTACTGCAGGACCATCTTCAAGACCAGGGCCAGATCGACAGATGGAGGATGCTCAAAAGAGAGAAAAGAGGCAAGAGCCTAGAGAGAGAAAGCAGCCAGGATTCAGATTGATGTCCGATATTGAGACATCTACAGATATGAAGAAAATCTTTAATGATAAGATACTTGGCAGTGAGGTGACTTTCACTATTTCTGAGATTTTGGGCATCTCAAAAAGAGAGTTTCAGGATCAGTTTCAGGAGGTCTTGAAGAGGAAAAGACATGCATTGGCTACCACTGATACACAGGGAGTTTTGATTGGAGAGTTGGATGAGGATGATGATGAGGTTATGGTTGATAATGCTTCTGTTTTGCCACAGGTAGAGAAGAGGGTTCAGCCTATGCATTATGCTGAAATTGATGAGCCTGTTATGATACCGCGTAGTCACTTTTCGCGGAGCCATTGGGCTAGGGCAACTACAGAGACGATGGTAAAGGTTGGAGAAAAACAGGTGCCTTATGTTGCATTGGTTGATCATGGTTCAGAGATTAATCTCATTGTTCGTGGAGTTTATGAAAGTAACAGATGGCCTATGGATGTAGAGCATGGGTGGCGTATGAGAGCCGCCAATAACACTGCAGGTGATTTATATGCTGCTTGCCCTAGTGTCAGGGTTTCTATTGGTGATGTAGAGGAGGATTTTCATTTCTTTGTGCAGGATTCATGCTCTTATCCCATAATTCTTGGACAGCCATTCATTACAGAGATGCGCATGGAGACAAAGGTCATGGATGATGGATCTGCTTATGCACGGATTCGCAGTAAAGATGGTATGAGAGCAGTTCAGTTTATGACTGTATGTGTGAACCATGTTAGAAACAGGGATACTCTCAGAGATGCACCCTTACCCACTGTGAGGGATTCGGGTTTTCATTAGGTACCGCCGTTTCGCGAGACGACGGTGGTACAGAGGAGAGGAGATTGGAGTTCTCGCCTCCTGGCAGCAGCAGTGCTTTCTCCTCCGGTTATGTTGGGATTTCAGCAAACAGTTCAATGAGTTATCAGAAGACTTCTAGATTGTCTAGAGCTGCCAGGCAGTATATATGCAGGAAGGAGAAAAATTTGAAAAATGCAGGAATTTTGGAGGATGATGAGCACATAGATGGTATGTATGACAGTGTGATTTGTGCAGATACGATGACGGAGATGGGAGATATGCTGAAAACTGATATGTTGAATTGTCATGGTAATGTATTAGTGCAGTCCCTGGACATGTTTCATGAAATTGCAGATTTTATGTCACAGATTGAGTCAGAGGCTGAGGAAACTCAGCAAAGAGTGTTGAGTGCTGAAGAAATTCAGCAAACAGAGTTTCCAGCTGGTTATGATCAGCTTTCAGAGAGACAGAGGGCTGAAAAATTTCAGCCAACAGAGTTTACTGCTGAAATATTTCAGCATTCAGAGTTTGGGGCTGTTCCTATGCAGTCCATAGAGCAGAGGGCTGAGAATATTCAGCCATTAGAGTGCAGAATTGCTGATTTACAGCAAGGTTTATGTAATGCAGAAGAGCATAATGAAGCCAGGGTTGACACGAAGTACAAAACTGTGGATAAGAAGGTGAAGCCGGTTGCTGTACCGCTTCCACCTGACAGTGATCAGCAAATAGAGAGGGCTGCTAAACAGCAAATTTTGAGGAATCCGGAGCATATTGGTCATAAATTTTCAGCAGAGACACTTGCTGAATTGAAAATTGGAAATGGTGATTTCTTGTTACCCATGGAAAAGCAATGCTTTCAGGAGATGCTTGAGCGTCATGGAAGGGGATTTGCTTTTGTCCCACATGAGATTGGATGTGTGAATCCTGATATTGTTGCTCCTATGGTCATCTTTACTATTCCTCATATCCCATGGAATCTCCGACCTATTCTAGTGCCTAAAGCACACTTGCCAAAGTTGATTGATTTGTTGAATGAGAAAATCAGGATGGGAATCCTTGAGCCTTCATCTGCACCATACTCAAACAGGTGGTTTACAGTTTCAAAGAAGAATGGTACTCTTCGATTTATTCAGGACATGCAGCCAGTGAACAGAGTTACTATCAGGAATGTTGGTATTGGTCTAGTTGTGGATGAGTTTGCAGAGGCATTTGCTGGACGTGCCATCTATTCTTTGGGTGATTTGTATTCAGGATATGATCAGTTTCAGCTGGCTTTGGAAAGCAGGGACATAACCACCATGAGAACTCCCATTGGGCTTGTCAGGATGTGTACCTTGCCTCAAGGTGCCACTAATTCTGTTGCGCATATGATGAATGCCATGCATAAGGTCCTTCGTGATTACATACCTCAGCTTACTATGCCTTTCTTGGATGATGTGCCCATTAAGGGGTGTGCAGAAGAAGAGAAGAATGAGAGCCTAAATGAGCAGGGATGCAGGTACTTTGTGGCTGATCATATTTCAGCATGTGAGAAGATTTTGGCCAGGTTAGAAGAAGTGAACTTGACACTTTCAGGGCAAAAATCTGTTTTTGGAGTGAATGAGGTTGTCATTGTTGGGCACATGTGTGGATATTATGGCAGGAAACCCTCACCTGATAAGGTGAATGCTATAGGCAAGATTGCAGAGTATTGTTCTACTACTTCTGAGGTACGGAGATTCATTGGTGCTTGTGTGTTTTATATGATTTGGATACCTCATTTTGCACACATTGCAGATTGTTTGTATCAGCTGCTTCGAAAGGGGCAGAAATTTTATTGGGATGAGAGTCACACTAGAGCCATGCGGAAATTGAAGAAGTTATTGCAGAATGCTCCTACTCTCAGGAAAGCGGATTATAATTGTGATAGGCCTATTGTATTGACAGTTGACACTAGTCCAATTGGCATAGGTTGGGCTGTGGGTCAAGATGATGCAGATGGAAATAGATATGCTATTCGGTTTGGGGCGAAAGTCCTAAATGAGAGACAGAGGAGATATCCGCAAATCAAAAGAGAGTTATTGGGGATTGTTACGGCTCTCAAATGTGACAAGGAGTACTTTATTGGAGCTTCAGTTGTGGTAGAGACAGATTGCTTGCCATTGATTGGTATGATCACGAGTTGCTCTACTCCGGATATAGCCATGTTGAGATGGATTGCATACATCAAGTCATTAAATCCAGAATTTAAACACATAGCAGGGAAGGATAATCCAGTGGCAGATATGTTGTCTAGAGCCAGGTATGATGATGAGGAGTCTCTACTTACAGAAGAGGATGATGCAGAAATTTCAGCCACTATGGTTGATCATGTTTGTCATGTTTATGATATTGTGGCTTTCACAGAAGAGCTCTATGTTGGAGATTGGTTGCAGATTGGCAGGTACCTTAGTACACTAAGCAAAAGAGATGAATGGACAGATGAAGAGTTCAAGAAGATCAGAAGGAAAGCTTATGGTTATTTTCTCAAGGACGGATTTCTTTGGAAGCATCCGAAGAAAAGAGGCGGATTACCTTTGCGGGTTGTCTGCGATAGAGAGTCACAGTTACAGGTGATGAGGGAGTTTCATGAGAGTTCATGGGCTGGTCATAGAGGAGTATGGGCTACTTATGAGAAGATCAGGGAGAAATATTGGTGGAAAGGCATATACAGAGATGTTTCTCACTTTGTTGAGACTTGCAGAGACTGCCAGATGTATTCAGTAGTGCGTCATAGAGATGAGCTTCATCCGACCTATCCGCTATGCATTCATTATAAGTGGGTAGTTGATTTGGTTACCATGCCTATGGGTCTATGGCAGATGAGGTACATTGTTTTGGCTAGAGAGGATCTTACCAATCATGTTGAGGGCAGATCTTTGAGAACGAAGACCACTAGTGCAGTGTGTAAGTTCTTATTGGAGGAAATTTTCTGCAGGTATGGTTGTGTGGGTAAGATCACTGCAGATCGTGGTGAATTGGATGCAGATGAAGCTAGGGAGTTTTTCTCTCAGCTAGGAATCAAATTGGCTCTAACCACAGAATACAATCCAGAGGGAAATGGGAAGAGTGAAAGAGGGCATCCGCCAATAGTGAAAGCATTAGCCAAAGCATGCAGAGGACGGATTGGAGAATGGCCGAGACTTCTACCATTTGCTTTATGGGCTGATCGTACGACACATAGTGTTACTACAGGATATATGCCTGCAGAGTTGATGTATGGTCAGAAACCAATTATGCCGATTGAGACTTGTGCTTTGACTTGGTCAGTTTTACCTTGGCAGAAGGACTTGACGAGAGAGGAGCTCTTAGCTCTTCGGATTCGACAGTTGGAGAGGAGACCTGAGGATATTCAGCTAGCTATTGAGAGGTTGAAAGTTGCTAGACTAAGGAACAAGGACAGGTTTGATAGCAGGCATCGCTTGCGGCCTAGAGCAATAGAAGAGGGAGATTGGGTATTGGTCTTTGATAGCAGCCTTGAAAATCAGCATACTGCACTTCGGAAGATGGTGAAAAGATGGTTTGGGCCATACATAGTCAGACATGTCTTTGATAATGCAACATATGAACTGACAGAATTGGATGGGACAGTGCTTAGAGTGCCAATTGCTGGAAAAAGAATCAAGATTTTCAAGAAAAGAGATGATGAGGATTATGCATTGGAAGAATTTTCGAGAGAAGAGCAACGACAAGAAACTCCAATGGAAGAGACGGATGATATGGCTGGATATCTTGTTGATCTACCGGAAATGCATAACGAAGAGATTGATTTGTTTGTGAATCTTGATGATAATGATCATGGGTAAGTTGGCCCATCCGGAGGATGCGCAGGATCAGAGGGGGTGGATGTCGTACTGCTGCGCATCCGAGGTGTGTAAACCACCCAAAAGTCATGTGTGTGATTTGATACTTTGTACATACTTAGTTGTTATGTTTGCTCTTTCATTCTATGCTGAAGACGGAGAAGAATAAGGAATTTTGGAGAGACCGCCTTGGTTCATTAACAGCACGATTTATGCTGAGATAGATGGAGGAGTTGTGGGCTTTGCCAAAAGGAGATGGCATCTCTGGAAATGTATCTATGACCTTTACTTGGGAAAGAGGCAGTAACACTTTTCAAGTCATATTTTAGTGGTGCTTTTGATGAAGATGCGATTCGAAATAACTTTGTCCTTATCTATGAATTGCTAGAAGAAATTATGGATTTTGGTTATCCCCATAATCTATCTCCTGAGATTTTAAAGTTTTACATCACACAGTAGGGTGTTTGCTCTCCTTTCTCTTCAAAGCCATAAGACTCAAGACCTCCAGCAAATGCAACTCTTCAAGTAACAGGAGCAGTGGGATGGCGCAGAGAAGGCTTGGTTTACAAGAAAAATAAGGTCTTTCTTGATATAGTTGAGAGTGTAAACCTTCTAATGTCTTCAAAAGGAACAGTTTTGAGGAAAAATTCTTATGAAATGTTTCTTATCGGGAATGCCGGACTGGAAACTTGGTCTGAATGATAAGATAGGACTTGAAAAGGAAGCACAAATAAAAGCTCATCCCACGAGATGATGGTGGACGCCTTCAGGATGCACATTATGCAGACCAAAGATCTTGGAACTTGTCCTGTACGACAGATTGGTGGCTGCTCATTTCTGTACATGAGAATTAGTAACGTCTATATTGTGATAGTTGCCAGTATGCAATTCGATTTGGTGATATTGGATTGGGAAGACGATACTCTGCGCTAAAAAGAGGGGAAAAAGGACGAAAAAGCTGGGGGATTACGCTAATCTGAGAGGGGAAGTAAGGAGGACGATTCGGGCGCGCAGAATTTGGGGAAAAGAGGAGCCTAATTTGGAGAAAAAGGAACGGAAGGATTACGACGACGAATTGGAATCGAAGGAGCTCTCTGCAATCTGGGGAAGGAGGGGAGAAACAGAGTATTGGAAAGGAAAAAGAGGGAATACTTGGAGCAGAATTGGGAGAGGAAGATCATGGCAGATATGAAAAAAGAAGAGATGCTTTCGAAGTGGCAGTGATTTTGGAAGGATCCAATTTGAATGCTTCGCAGAGTGCATTGTACTGGGCCAATTCGGAATCATCACTAAGGCAAGGATAGTTCTCGAGCCAGCGTTTGAAAAGGGGAGATGGATACGTCTGGTCTGGGAGGGCGAGCTCTGCATTCAGAGTGAAGGAGACGGACGATAGAGTTGAAGGAAGACAAACGATGATGATTGAGCTGAAAAAGGCGAGGCGAGCTCTTTAGTCCAGAATTACAGCTTCTATGATTGAAGCCTCACCTTCTCCGACTGCGCGCCTGGAAGAGGATTGGTGGGAAGACGAAGGGGACAAAGAAAAAGAAGGAAGACTAGAAGACTGTTGATGAAACAGAGATGACGGCGAAGCGACGGCAGAAAGGTGTCAAGGAGGAGAAGATCAGAGTGACAGTCAGGCACATATGACACCAGGACCAACCGTCTCACTGTCCACCAACATCGACAAGTTCGTGCCGATAGGGCTAAGCGATAAAACAACATCATACTGAGCATGATGAAGACGATGAAGGCGTGGACTCTGAAGACCGTGTTGAAACCGAAGAAAGAGCTGACGAAGGACAACGAGGAAGAATCCATGGCCAGCACGACGCTACGGCTCCTCTTGAGGAACTGAAGACACATTTGACTGATCAGATTTCAGAAAATGCTGACATGACTGAATTGATTGAGTCCGTCAAGCAGCGCTGCAAAGAAGCTAGTTTGCCAGACATAGATGTGGTACGAACTGTGTGGGAGGCTCTTATGGATGCAATTCAGTGGTCCGGGAGAAATCAACAGCAAAATATAAATCTAGCTTTGAGACAGGTCAAAACCTGGGGAAAGTTGATTGGTTCCTTCACTACTACTGGGAAGCTTGAGTTGGAGCTCATATATACAATCCAGACTTACTGTTACGAGGATGCAAAACTGATGAAGTTGTTTCTTGAAATAATACGAGCTTTGTATGATCAAGACGTCCTTGCAGAAAACACTATTCTAGCATGGTTTAGGACTGGTTTCGTGATGGAGCTAACGGACATGTCATAATCTAAGGAGTTGATTTGGACAACAAACTGGAGTTGTGAAGTGGTTCTTTTCAATATCTGAAGCATCTGTACAAGCCGTGACACCCCTAAAGTCATGTTTTTTTTTTAAAACCATGCAAATTACTGATGTCAGAAGTGGTTCAGGTTGCAATCATATGCAAAGACTGTTTCTATATAATATACAAAGCTTAAACAAGGGGTGGGCAAAGACTGGCCATCTGCTTGTGCAAGCTCCTTTCTTGTAACCTTTTAGTTTTTGGAAAAACAGATTTTGACCCATGCAAATTGACGTGGTCATAATAGCAAAATTTCTCTGGTCCATGACAAGAAATTGTGCTCTATGAAGGTGCTGTTCTGTGAGAAGTAGGTTGTGCAGCAAGTAATGCTTTCTATTTCCGGTTGAAGAAGAGTTTATTTTGAAGATATTCTCTTGACGACTGGATGACATATATGAAGCTCTTGTATTCTGATTTATAACATAAAGTGGTTTCTTGCGAGGATTGATTCTTTTGGTTGATCCGTCTTGATACTTGTACTTGAACCAAAAATTGTAATACAGGCATCATTTTCGTCTTGATTATTTATTTGCTTGATCTTCCATCTTGTTATATATCAAGGTCTTCTGAAGACGCGACTATGCTTTCGTAAACCCTTCGACAGCGGTTGGTACACCGCCCATGAATAATAGCTACATGATAGCTATCCTTATCTACTCTAGTTCGTGGCTCAGTTAGTATGCCACCTTAGTTAGTTGAGTTTGGTTTGAGACCCATATATAGGGTTCTTCTATTTCTTTGTACTAGAGTTCTTTTTGGCTTACACAACTAAGAAGAGGAAAACTGTTTTCAGCCTCCACCTTTGTGTGTATTCCCCCATTGTGCAAGCAAGAAAGCTTCAAGTGAGACTCCTTCCTTCTCTCCCACAATCTTGATAGTACCTACTCCCACAAATTGAGGTGCAGGTCTTGCAGTATGCCCACAAGTCCTACTAAGGGCTTTGATTAGTTTGGAGCTCTACTTGGACCCTACAAGATACTTACACGTCAAAATAGGCCTCCTACAGGTGTAGACAGGGTGCTGGACTGCAAGTACAACATTACTTTTCCTATTACAGAATTTTCTATATAAAATCTGGGAGCATGTGATTATGCTCAATTAAAATAAGGAATTTTTGGCTTTGACTTGAAAAAAAAGGTGGACCAATCGGAGCTTCCTAGCTCAAGTTACGGGAAAAATAGTGTCAGGTGTTCTAACAGGACTCCACCTAACCATGGCAGGCAATAAGGGAAAAATAAAGGCAAATGATGACCTTTAGCAATAAATAAGGGATTCACACACCCTGAGGGACGAAAATAACCCTGAGGTGGAATATGAATATTACTCTCACAACATGGGGAGCCTCAGCATGCTCACTAACACCCTCAGTTTGCATGAGACAAGGCATGCTGAGAGGCATAGAGAATTGATGGAAGGCATTGGTCAAATGAAGACCACTATGGACACCCTTGCTGCCTAGCTCACTAAGTGGATGGAATTCCAAATGAAAGGGAAGGAACATGAGGATAGATTGGGTATGCATGCTGAAAGAGTGACTGGCCCATCAGTGAATGCAGCAAATATGAACTCCCAAGGCATTTTGGGGAGAGTGGGCATCCCTAAAAGCACTTTTGAACAAGGAGAGCCTTCACATAAGCAAGAGGAGCCCATGAACAATGCAATGAGGGGTAATTTTCAGCCACCATCACAAGGGCCCATGCCATCTAAGCGAGTTCAACCATCTTTTGGCAGAAATTTCTCTAATAATGGTTCATTTTTGGGCAGCCACATGGATCAGCCTCAATTTGGATATATGGGGCAACCACCTAATCATGAAAGAGAGCTAAGAGATAATATTATTTTCTCAAAATTAAATGGTCAATCGTCATATCCAGCTGAACTCAAAGAGTGGCTCTCCAAGATTGAGGACTATTTTGACATCTTGCCCCATAGTGATGACCAAAAGATCCATTTTGCAACCATCCACTTGGAAGGATTTGCACATACATGGTGGACGAACATTAAAAGAGAAAATCTGCAAGTAAACTCGTGGGAATCATTCAAGGCACTCATGGTGCAAGTATTTGCCTTGCAGGTGGAAAAAGAAAAGCTTGCTCACCAATGCTATGGCCTTGAACATCGTGGTATTGCTGTTAGAGAATATACAAATCAATTCCTCAACCTTACCATGTATGTTGAGTCGATTAGTGATGATGCCAAGTTACACAAGTATGTGTAAGGGTTGGATCCCCAACTCTCGATTGATGTTTCCACTAAAAATCCATCGGATTTGTTCAAAGCTATTGAGTTGGCTGAGAGGTACTCTCATAAATATCAAAGGGATGCTTCAATTCATCTTGGACAGCAAAGAGGAATATCTCAGCTAGTGTTTGGGCAGTAAAGAGGACCTATGCAGTCATATTTTGGACAACGAAGAGGTGCTATAAGGCTGAGACAGTTTGGGGAAAGCTATGGTGGTGGTAATGTGCCATTCAGCCTCCTAAGATCCCCACATACCCCACTTTTAATGCCTCAAGACCACAAAGTAATTTAAGGACAGCAAATAGTCTGAGAATGGATAATAAGCAGGGGATAACAAAAATAAAAATGCTTCAGCCTTTGGCAGTCCAAAGTCCATTCCCATGGATTTGTATAAAGAAAGAAAGGAAAAGGGCTTTGTTTCAAGTGTGGCGAGAAGTATACAGCTGATCATGCCTTAGAATGTGCTTTTAGAAATGCTAAGGCATGGGCTCAAAGCATGTTGGTATTTGAGGACTCAGAGGAGGACCTCAAGATGCACATTCTATAATGATGACTACTGAAACAAATGATGTTGATGAAGAGTTTGGTCAATAAGAGTTCTTTGACCCTGCTGACTCTTTTCCTTTTGACCTCGCTGGTCATGTATCATGGGATATGGGTAGAAAGAATGAACCACATGCTGAAATACATCCTGGCTTTTTTTATACCATATCTATGGATGCTTGGACAAGATCTAGATGCCGTAATACATTGCATATTAAGGGAAAATTTCATGGGAAGGATGTGTTTATACTTGTAGACAATGGTAGCACTCATAGTTTCATTAATAGAGAAATCATGGACAGGTTGAAGTGTTTTCCCCCACTGATTTACAACAGTCATTGAAGGTGCAAGTTGCCAATGGGGATGAAGAAATTAGCACCCAAGTATGCCTTGCTATTCATATTCAACTTGCTAAAAATTATAGACAGCAAATGGATTTAATTGCATTGGAAATGGGGCCTATAGATATTGTCTTGGGTTGTGATTGATTGAAAACCTTGCATTGGAAATGGATTTAATTGCATTGGAAATGGGGCCTTATATAGATGTTGTCTTGGGTTGTGATTGGCTGAAAACCTTGGGCACTAGAACCATGGATTTTTCCTTATTTTATTTTAGAGTTTTCCAATGCGGGGCAACTCATTCACTTGCAGGGAATTCAAAATAACAGTGAATTTCAGCTCATTAGCAACTCAAGAAAGAGTTCAAGAAACGGTCCCAAATCTTTGTATTGCAGCTAAATAAAGAAAATTTAGATCAGTCCACTAAAACAGTAAAGAATTCAGTGTTGAGAGCTCTTTTAGAAGAGTATAAGGACCTCTTCGAAGTGCCTACAGCACTAGGCCCTTATAGGGCAGTTGATCATCCCATAGATCTGGAGCCTCAGTCAAAGCTTGTGAACAAGCCACCTTACAGATTGTCTAGGTGTGAAAGAGAAGAAGTTGCCAAACAAATCACAGAATTACTGAACACGAGACTTATTGAGCCTAGTTCTTCACCATATGCTTCTCCTGTGTTATTGGTCAAAAAGAAGGATAGATCTTTCAAGATGTGCATAGACTATAGAGATCTTAATAAGATCACCGTGAAGAATTGGTACCCCATTCCATTGATAGATAACTTGCTAGATGAGCTCAAGGGGGCTTAGTACTTTACAAAGATAGATTTGAGGTCAAGCTATCACTAGATCCGCATGAGGGTAGGGGATGAGGTCAAAACAACATTTTGGACTGATCGAGGGATTTATCATTTCTTGGTTATGCCTTTCGGGTTAACTAATGCATCGGCCACCTTTCAAAGCTTAATGAAAATTTTACTTCAGCCCTTTCTTTTCAAATTTGTGTTGGTTTTCTTTGATGAAATCATCATCTATAGTAGATCACTGAAGGATCACCTTTGGCATATGAGGCAGGTGTTTGATGTATTGAGGCAGCATAAACTATTTGCGAAGGAGACAAAATGTTCTTTCGTGCAGACATAAGTGGAATACTTGGGGCACATTGTTAGTAAAGATGGAATTAGGGTTGACCCTAAGAAAGCACAGTGTATAAAAATATTGGCCCACACTTTCAAATACCACTTCACTTAGAGGATTTCTTGGTCTCTCATCATTCTATCACTAATTTCTTAGGCCTTATGCCTCTATTGCAGCTCCCTTTATGGATAGGCTTAAGAAAGAGGCCTTTTTCTAGGATGCCATAGCTAATAAGATCTTTAATCAGCTCAAGGAATTTCTTACCTCAACTCCCATCTTGGTTTTCCGAGATTTTTCAAAAGAATTCACCATTCAGTGAGATACTAGTGGCACAGGCATAGGGGTTGTATTGTTACAGGAGCATGGGGTTATAGTGTTTGAGAGCCACAAACTTGTTGAAAATGAGATGACCATGAATGTATATGACCAAGAAATGCTAGCCATCCTTCATGCCATTAAGAAATGGCACCACTACTTGTATGGTAGTAGATTTAGGGTCAAGAGCGACCATAGGGTCCTCAAGTATTTCCTCTCTCAGTCTAATCTTACCCCCAAACCATGTAAATGGGCAGCTACATTGCAAAACTATGTTTTTGACATTACACATACGCGGGGAAAAGACAATATGGTTGCTGATTCATTATCTAGAATTGTGGCTTTGGCCATCATGGAACTTCATAATGATTGGATAGAAGAGCCTTAGGAGGCCTATTTGTTAGATGCTGATTTCAATCACATTTTCTAGAAATTATAGCAAGGGCATATGGAAGAAAACTCTCCATATCAGCTTAAGAATGGTCTCTTATGGTTTCAGGGCAGGATTGCCATCCCATACACTTCTCCATTCAAGCAAAAGATCATGCAAGAGATGCATTCCTCACCTATAGCTTGTCATTTGGGCATATTTAAAACCTATGACAAGATTGCTAAAAGTTTTCATTGGAAGGGCCTATGGAAGGATGTAAAAGATTTTGTCTTGAGTTGCATGCCATGTCAGCAAAACAAGGACAACACCTTAAAAGCAGGTGGTTTACTGTGGCCATTGCCTATGCCCAAGGGCAAATGGACACACATTACTATGGACTTCATAACCGGCCTACCAGTAACAAAGAAGGGATGGAACATCATCTATGTAGTTGTGGAGAAACTCACCAAGGTAGCCCATTTCATTCCTACCAAGACTTAATATAATGCTTCTCAAGTAGCCAGCCAATTCATGGAACATGTTTTCAGATTACATGGCTTACTACAGGTCATTCTGCACGAACAAGATGCTAAGTTCATGAGCAACTTTTGGCAAGCACTTTTCAACTCTATGGGCACTTAGTTAGCCCCTTCCACTGCTTACCATCCATAGACCGATGGCCAAACAGAGAGGGTTAACAAGTGGCTGGAAACTTACTTGAGGCATTTCTGTTATGATGTAAAGAATGCTTGAGACTCATGGTTGCATTTGACTGAGTTTGCCTAAAATAACTCTTCACACCCTAGCATTGGAGTTTCACCTTTTGAGGCATTGTACGGCTATAAGGTGCCCCTTCCCATGGTTATCTTCAATAATAAAATAAACCCACAAAGCAAGGAGGAGTTGGATAGAATGTAGGCCTTACTTCAGCAGTGTAAAGTCAACTTGAAGAAATCTTAGGACCAAATGAAGCTTTATGCTGATGATAAAAGAGGGGATGTTGAGTTCCAAGAAGGGGGATTGGTGCTTTTGAAGGTGCCCAAGTCTTGATATGCCACTCTTAAGGATGGGTCATGCAATAAGTTAGCTCATAGGTTCTATGGGCCATATTGGATTGTCAAAAGAGTGGAGACTTGGCATAACGGTTGGCATTGCCCCTATCCACGAAGATTCATAATGTCTTCCATGTGAGTCAATTGAAGCCCTTCATTGGATCATTAGTGGATTATGTTGAGTAGCTACCACTAATAGATGAAGAAGGCATCATTCAATACATACCCAAGTGAGTCATAGGACAAAGGGAAAAAAAGCTTTGCTCTCACTCCATCATGGAATACTTGATTAAGTGGCAAGGTTTACCACTTGAGGAAGCTTCTTGGAGGCCATCTTCAGTTTTGGAAGAGTTTCCATACCTATTAGAAGAAAATTTAGCAGAAATACTAGCTAATTATGGCCCTATTTTCTCTTAGATTGATTCCAGACAGCTCTCTATTTCAAAGCAGATTTTATTCTCTACTATGGACAGCAACAGACATCACACATAGGCTGAAAGTACTCATCGAGAGCTCTGTTTTGATATATGGCACATCCCAATCAGAGTCTCATACATAAATTTATGACAGATTTACTACAGCAAGGCCCTATAGTAGACTGTTTGTGTCCATTATCTGCAGCTCGCATTTACTCAAGATACTTGGATCTAGATTCATTTTTATAATTCCCCAATAAGGCTCATATATTGTACATACCCCAATGACCCATCATACATAATAATACTTCTTCACTCATTTGTATACCCCTATAATAATGCAACAGAGTAGTACTCTAATCTGCTCCTACCCAGTTATCATAAGTGCCCAAATTGTTTCTGAGGGCAAAAACCTTCGCGTGGGAATAGAATATAAGAGAGGGGGATTTAATAATGGGGAAATAATAGCTACATTGGCTAGTATATAAGGTGTTGGGGACTTGATTTTGGGGTTCAGATTATAATACAAGTCTCCTTTAATCTTCACCTCTCTCTCTAAGCTTTCATGGCTTCTTTCTCTCTCTCTGTCTTTCTCTCTCCTTTTCTAGTATTTCTCTCTCCTCATCACTCTCTTTCTCTCTCTTCCTATAGTCTTTCTCTCTTCTACACTCTCTCTCCTCTTCTTCTCTTTCTCATGTCCTCTTCTTAACAAGTTGTGATGATTTTGTGTTGTGAAAAATTTAATAAAAAAGGTCATGTACTTGTTCATAATGACCTAGTAAGATAAAAGTGTCATTGTGATCGTTCATCTTTTCTCAATGTCTATCTCCAAGAATCCAAAGGGTCCTCATCAAAATGATTGTCCCTACTCCTTTCCATACCACTTTAAACCATTGTACATCAAATATGATCATGGAGAAGTTATGGTAATCTACTAAAAGAACACTTTTCATGTTTCCAAAATACTCCATCCCATCCACTATAATAATCAAATCCATGGCTCGCAGTTGACTTTCTTACTTAAACTTTTCCATGGCTCACAGTTGACTTTCTTGCTTAAACTTTTCCATGACCCCATAGTTGGCCATGGAGCACATTTTGTCAATGTACTCAACTTGCAAATGTCACCCACATGACCATATTGCAATGTAGATTTTGTATTGTACATTGAAATGTCTAGATTAGCTACTACGTATAATTGCTAAGTACAATAACAAAGACAACATGTGGTCATCTTTGAACTGCAGTCGCTCAAGAACTTTCACTCCTTCCTATAGTCTTTCACCCCTTGGCATGAACTTATGGTGAAGGCATCATCTAACCATCTTGTAGACATGAACCATGGCATCTCCTTGTTGAGTGTGGAAATGATTGGTTTTTGGGTTGATTTTTTGTTGTTTTTGTTGCTAAAAGGTTGTTTTTGGTGGTTGATTTTTTGAGTTTGAAGATGTTTTGAAGTGTTTGGAGTGGTTTGAGTATGTTTGAAAGGGTTTATGTTGGTTTTTGATGAAATATGTTGTTCTGAAGAGTTCTGTAATTCTCTCTGTATGGTTCTATAAGGCCTGATTTTCTTCTGTTTTGTTCTGTTTTGTTTCTGTTTTGGTAGTTGAGATGGTTGAATAGATGTTTTGAGAGATTATTGAGGATGTGTAAAAAGGTTTATGAGAGATTGAATTGGTTTTGTTTTGGTTTTTATGGGTTTTGTTGATCTTCTGTAAAGTTCTGTGCTTCTATAGCTCTGTAGTCCTGTTGCTCTGTTGTTCTGTGCTCTATTCTGTTTGTTTCTGTTCAGTGTTATGATGGATGTATGGATATTTTGGAAGTGTTCTTTTCTCAAGAAAAGTATGAATGTAATCTCTATTCAAGCTAATTGAAGTGAAGAAGTAGTTGATGAAGGTTCACAGAAGGTTACAGAAGACAGTGATAGAAGACAGATCTCACAGGACACTATGATGTCTCTGGTGCCCCTTCATATCTGACATACCTTTTGGGAGGTGTATCCACGACCTAAGAAGGATTATTGTGAGTTATTATTGAGTGATTGTAGTAAGGATATGATGTAGTATTGAGAGCATACTATTGTGAGAGAGATCATATGTAAGAGATAGTCGATTCTATGTGAAACACTGTATCTTTTTATGAGGGAGAAGACCATGAAGACAATGAAGATGAATACTATGTGATTTTCTTTCCATCAAAAGTTTTGTTCTCTTTGTCTATTAATGAATAATATGAAGAATATGAAGAACATGATCAAGTTTTTTAAAGATAAATCCATGGGAGATATTTACTATGATGTTGCGTGAAGAATTGTTGTTTTCTTTGTTTTGATTATCAAAAGAATGAAATAAAAGCTTGTTGATGTTACAAGATAGATTTTATTGCAAGAGAATTTCCTTTTCCTTGGTGTTCCTCTTGGGGCTCCATATTTTTGGTGCGCAGTCGGGGAAACTTGCCATCAACAAGCACCAGGAGAGGCTGAAAATGAAGGAAATGGCATTGCCAAGAAGAGGAGAATTCAATGGATATTTGTAAAGTTACTTCTTCCACTAAAGAGTTGGAATTTCTCATAATCAAAGCCACTTTCCACAAGAAGTTCATCCCACAATGGCAGAAACACATCACCATCATGATGCATGCTCTATGTGGTGGATTGTTTCCTCTTCCTGTTGAAGCAGCAAAAACTTGCATCTTGGTGGCAAACTGTTTGGGAACAAAATGAAGAGCAGAAACAGAGAGAATGACCATCCATGGAAGATTTGACATTCATTGAGAAGTTTCCAGACATCATCAAGTGGGAGATTGTGAAGAAGCTTCAGCAGTCTTGGTCTATGGAGGTTTACAAAAATAAGAAGGAACAGAGTTGGAATTTGTTCATAGACGCTCAACAGCAAGATACGTGGGATTCTTGGTGTTCTGACAATCTTTTGTTTGTCCAATTGGAAACCCACTAGAATTTGGTAGACAGAGTGTTTTTAACAACATACACTATTGAAACCATCAGAAGCTGGCATTACTATGATGATGGCACCACCATAATGCTTAGATGTATGCATTTTGACACCTTCAGAACCAAATACCTTCCTCTGTGCAGTGGAATGAAAGCAGAATTCAAAGACGTTGAAAAGGAAGAAGTAGAAGAAATGTTGGCAAGAGAGTCCTCCAGAGACTGAAGCCTTCTGTTATCCCTCTGTGGAGCACTAACAACATAGTGGAGCCAACCCCTTGATGAATGATGCAATAAAGAGGCAAGCATTAGAACGAGTCCAGAGGTACGTGAGAAGAGAGAAGGAAAAAATCAAAGCTAATAACGAGATCGCAGTAGAAGCTTCCTTTAACGCCCTTGCGAAACTCTTTACAGAAGTCCCAATGGCACATCAAGCCCTTCCTCCTTTGCTGGAGGTCCACTTCCAAAATCCAGATCCATCCTGGAAATATTGATGACAGGCCAGATCCATCCTAGAAATATTGATGACAGGCTAGTGAATGTAGTCTCGTCGCCAATGTTTAAGGGAGAGTGCAATGAAGACCCCAATCTTCATGTAGTAGAGTTTATGGTAGCATGTGTGGCTAATAATGCCAAAACCCCTAAGCATTGGTTAGCAATATTCCCCGCCACTTTCAAGGGCACGGTGTTTCAGTTGTACGAGAGACAAGCAGCAAGAACTTTTGGCACATGGGACGACCTGAAGTTGGCCTTTCTCACTAAATTCAGGCGTGAAGGTTTTGAAGAGCGAATGGGAGAGGAGTTCATGAACTTAAGTCAGTCCTCTGGAGAAAGAGTAGAAGCTTATGTCTCACGAATGGAATCCATCCTGAAGAGATGGACTAACAATAATCTAGATGATGGCATTGAGAAGGGAGTGTTTCTCAGAGGATTACAACCAGAAGTCCGTAAGTTTGTGGAGCTGCAAAGACCAGCCACACTGCAAGCTACACAGAAGGTGCAAGACTGTACGATGAAGTGGAAGCTAGATTGGCGATGAATCCAGGAAGAGGAGTCCTACCTCCTCTGATGTCAAGAATGATGTACCCACCAAATGCAATCCCAGGGATTGTCCCCTACCCCTACCAACAAATGCCCCCAATATCACAGTACAGTGCAACAAATCCACAGTGGCCACAATCAATGCCTCAAATGATGGTTCAACCACAACAAACAATGGTCCCAACCAATTCTCCCAATACCAAATCAGCAGGCAGCAACATTGGAACCCTACCAACTGGAGCCAACAGCCAACAATTCAAACAGGAGCTCAAAATCAGAATCAGAACAGAGACCCCTTTGCACCAGCCCAACCTGTTTATGTAGTGATTACAGAGACTCCTCAAAACCCTACTGCCAGTGCCTCAGGAGGAGAAAGCTTGAAGGATTATTTATCCAACTCAGTTGCAAATATCAAAAAGGAGTTGATGGATGTGATTACAGAGCAGCTACAGATGTTGAAGGTGAATACCACCAATATATCCACTCCAGCGGGAGCCGGAAGAGATGTGATGCGGTCAAATACTTGGTGTGGAAAGTTCATCAAGCAGGACATTTAGCCACTGAATGTATCCGAAAGCCAACCATTCCTGGAGCCTTATGTTCCTACTGTCTTAGAAAGAACCGTACAGAGGATATTTGCTCTCTGAAGGAGATGCATGATAGGAGAAGGAAGGAAGAAGACACAAGATTCAACTTGCTGGAATCCAAAATGACAACACAAGATATTGGACCAAATCCTAGGGAGTTTGGTCCTAATTTTGGACCCAGAAGATTTCCATCCCAAAGTTATAGAGGAAGACAGTCTGGTGGCGGTCAGAGATCAGAAGTGGAGTGTTACAGATGCGAAGAAAAGGGACACATTTCACCAAATTGTCCAAACCCCAGAAGGTCTGTGGATTATAAGCCCTTATGCAGTCGATGCAAAGGAGAAGGCCACACTGCAAAAGACTGTCTAAGCCCAGCCCCAGTGAAAAACAATGCTACTGATAATCTAGCCAAGGCCCAAGAGCCTACCTCCAATTTAGTGGAATTGGAAGTTGCTGCCATCACGGATGCAAAGAAGAAGGAACCACATGTCCAAAAAGAAAATAATCTTCCTGCCAGAATAGTGAAGTTCAATCTTCCACCAGAAGAACAGAACAGAACAGAGCCTTACAGTGCCGTACAAAGCACTACAGTGCCACAGAGAGTCACAGAGACAGTTCCAGAGATAGGACTAGAGGTCCAGGAGATAGAAGAGGAGGAAGTGCCACAAGTGGCAGAAGAAGTCCCCATGATGCCCCTGTTAGAAGGAAAAGAGAAAATGAAAATGGGTGTTGCCCCATTCCCTAACCGGTTAGAGAAGCTAGTGGATCCTATTAAGCAATATGATCTGGTCAGAGATCTAGATACCTTTAAACCAAACCTCACATTTCGAAAATTGTTGATGTTGTCTCCTAGTTTTTGAAAAAGGTTTAAAAGTATACTGACAAGAAGACATGGCTTAAGGATTGCTCCCTCAACAACAACAAAGTCTAACAAAGCTCCAGAGCCTATAAAAGAAGTGAATGTGGCTAAGGCCTTCCTAGATCCTGGTACCCGAGAGACTGGTGTGTGGATAGAAGGCTGCTTTATTGCAAATGCACTAATTGATGGTGGCTGATCAGTGAACATTATGATGGATGTGACAATGAAGGATCTAGGCCTACAAGGTGTGCAACCAACTCAATGGCTCATCAGACTGGAATATCTGAGCAGAATCAAGCCTTTGGGCATTCTCCCATATGTGAAGACTACCGTGGTAGGAAAAGATTATTGGCTAACCTATGTGGTGGTGAAGCCAAACTCTTATGGTACATCCTACCTCCTGTTAGTGGGTAGACCATGGCTTTTTGAAGCCAGAGCAAGAACGGATTGGTTCAAAGGAATGACCGTGGGTAGAGGACCCAATAAAGTGGTGCTGAAGCTATATGGTGCTCAAAAAGGACATGGATCCACCTCCTTGGAATTATCTTCTGACTCCCCCAATGAGGCTACAAATGGAACATCAGCAGAAGAAGATGCTGTCAAACAGATCATTCCCAAGAAAACAGACGCACATTCCCTAACAGTGGGTACTGTAAACCAACTTCCTCAAGATGCAAAGTCCTTGTCAATGGGTGAATACTTCCTGCCTGAACCAGGAACGATTTCCAAAATCACTTCTGATAGTGAGATAGAAGCATGGATGTAATTCTCTCCCTATTACATGGCCATAGCAAAGCCAGAGACAAAGGCAAAAGGCGAAGCAGAGGACCTGTTCTTCTCAAAGTGCCTACAAAGTCAGATCCGGAGTCTGAAGAGGATGATGATGAATCTGAAGAAGGAGACTTTGAAAGCGAAAGAGAAGAAATCATTCCACCCACAGACAGCATAGATGAGGAGGGAGTTCCAGAAGCTTCAAAAGCAGAAGACTCCATGCTGTGGGACAGAATGGCAATGGTACCCTTTGGATTGGTAAATGGATCTTTCCATAGGCAAAGCCTATATAAGAAGTGGATCAAGCAAAATAAGCCGCCTTTTATCAATGGTTCTTATCGCACCTATCCACACTTGTCAAGAAAGGATGTTGATGATGCTCCTTGTCAACAAGTACCAATCCCAAGGCCACAACAGAATTCGAAGAGCCCCTGTTTTGTAACATTTCTAGATGCATCCTCTGAAGAGGAGTCCTCAAGCTCTAAGGTAATTAACATTCAAACCAAAACTGAGACAGCGCTGATCCCATTTTACCATTTCAAGGGACAACCTAAGTCCTTACTACAAGGAGACGTTGGGTCTAGTGGGACATCAGAAGAGGACACCACCCTCTTGAAGGAGTCGGATCTGTACCCAGAAGCAGTCTGTGGGACCTTCATCCGTGAAGTAGAAGGTGAAAGGCAGTTAACCTTTGTGGATGCAGATGGCACTGAATGCCATTTGAATGTGGGTAGTAGCCTACCAGAAGAGGAGTTGTCAACTTTTACAACTTGTTGAAAGAGAATTTGGACGTGTTTGCTTGATCTTACAAAGACCTAAAGGGGATTGATCCCACAATGTGTCTGCATCATATTGATTTGGAGCCTGATGCCAAGCCAGTACGGCAATGACAGAGGCAAATGAACCTGAATTTTTCCACATTGGTGAAAGTAGAGCTACTGAAGCTTCTAGAAGCCAAGTTCATCTATCCAGTGGCAAATAGTGAATGGGTCTCACCCATCATAGTTGTACCCAAGAAGAATGGCAAGCTTCGTATATGTGTGGATTTTCACAAGTTGAATTCCAAGACAAAGAAGGATCACTTTCCTATCCCTTTCACAAACCAACTGTTGGACACAGTGGCAGGACATGAGCTTTATTCCCTTCTGGATGGATTCAGTGGATACAACCAAGTGCAGATAGCAGAAGAGGATCAGTCCAAAACAACCTTCACCACAAAATGGGGGACCTACGCTTACCGAGTGATGCCGTTTGGACTCTGCAATGCCCCTGCTACTTTCCAACAAGTCATGATGGCCGCATTCCAAAATCATCTGCACAACTTTATTGAGGTATATTTGGATGACTTTTGTGTCTATAGTTTGATCCGTGAACACTGGGGACATTTGGAACAATGCTTTGACTGATGCTAGGAGTATGGGATCTCCCTCAACCCCGACAAATGCATTTTTGGGGTCTCTTCTGGAGTTCTGTTGGGCCACATTGTCTCTGCACAAGGGATATCAACAGACCCTGCAAAGATCGAGAAGATTGCAGCTCTGACAACATCCACCAACCTCAAACAGTTGAGGGGATTCCTACGCCATGTGGGTTACTACAGAAGGTTCATAGCCCATTTTGCAACAAAGGCAACCTCCTTGCACAAGCTTCTGAGGAAAGATGCACAATTTATTTGGACGGAAGAATGTGACAAAGCCTTCAACACTCTGAAGTAGTGTCTGATTGAGGCACCCATTCTGCAACCTCCTGATTGGACGAAGGAGTTTCATGTACACACAGATGCATCAGTTGAAGGGCTAGGTGCTGTCCTATGTCAAAAGGAATCCTCGAAATTGGATCAACCCATCTATTATGCAAGACAAAAAGTCACTGATAGAGAGAGGAACTATACAGTGACCAAGCTGGAGTGCTTGGCAATGGTGTTTGCCCTAGAGAAGTTTCGCCACTACCTACTGTCTACCCACTTTAAATTTTATGTGGATCATGAGGCCCTGTCCTTCCTGACGAACAAAGCAGACATGAAATGACGAATGATGAGATGGCTCCTTCTATTCCAAGAGTTTGACTTTGAGGTAATTACCAAACCTGGTCGTTCCCATGTTCTGACTGATCATTTGTCACGTATCCCACAGACTACAAACGAGGAACAGGTTGATCCAGACCTCCCTGATGCTTCCCTATGCCTGGTAGAAATTGTAACCCCGTGGTATGCAGACATTGCCAATCTGCTGGCAACCCAACATTACCCTCCTGACATTTCTAGTCGGGAAATGAAGAAGCTTATGTTAGAATCAGCCCCCTACACCCTGTTAGGTGGTGCACTATACAAGAAAAGCAAAGATGAATTGCTCAGAAGATGTGTTGCAGGAGATAAGATTGGGATTGTTCTGAAGGCTTGCCATGACAAGCCATGTGGAGGCCACTTTGCAGGAGAAGCTATAGCCAGGAAGGCTCTACTAGTAGGTTACTGGTGGCCGACCCTCCACAAGGATGCATATGATTACTGTAAAAGATGTGATGCTTGCCAATGAATGGGGAAACCCACCAAAACAAGTGCCATGCCATTTCAACCTATCCTTCCTTTGAAGCCGTTCGAGAAGTGGGGCATCGACTTCGTCGGCCCAATCGATCCTTCCGCCTGAAGGAAACAGAAAAAATACATCTTGGTATGTACAGATTATGTTATTAAGTGGTGTGAAGCCAAAGCTCTAAAGCGGGATGATGGTAACAACGTGGCCTTGTTCATGTACGAGAATATCATCACCCATTTTGGCAGTCCCCTAGAGCTGGTAAGTGACAGAGGCACTCATTTCATTAATAAAGTCATGGAAGAGTTGACAGAGCTGTATAAGATCCGCCATCGCAAGTCCACTCCTTATTACCCTAGAGCCAATGGCCAAGTCGAAGTCACCAATCGCATCCTCAGCTCAATCCTGACAAGAACGATTGCTGCACATCGTCATGATTGGGATGATCGACTTATAGAGGCCCTCTGGGCGTACAGAACCTCCCATAAAGCAGCAACAGGACAGTAGCTGGTGTATGATACAGAAGCTGTTTTCCCTGTTGAAATGGAATTGCTCTCTTTGTGAGTGGCTATCAAAGAGCGCTTGGGGGATGATGATTCACTGCAACGCCGTCTCTTGCACTTGGAATGTTTGGATGAAACTTGCAGGATGGCTCTACAGTGCATGGAAGCCATGCAAGCTCGACGTAAGGCTTACCATGACAGCTTATCAAGCACAAGGAGTTCAAAGAAGGTGATTTGGTCCTAGCCTATGATTCACGATTTGGCAAGTTTCCTGGTAAGCTCCAACATCGGTGGATGGGCCCATATAAGGTACTTGCTATCAACCCCAATGGCTCTATCCAAGTGCAGACCGTTGATGCCTCTAATGATCCCTTCCTCATCAATGGATATCGCCTGAAGAAGTACTTCCCTCCTTGGGGATCTTGACAATCATGGTCACCTGATCCTTTCCCCCGTTGGCGTGGCACTGTAATTCTTATGATGCTACTTATGATAGCCGTTCTTCAGCCACTCCTGATGAGGTAGACACAACCCTCTGTCCCCTCAGCCCCACCTTCCAGCCCTGCTCTCTTATACTCTATTTTCCACTAGCGGCAGTGGCAAGGTTGGTTCTCACAAATGGTATTTCTACCATTCTCTTGCTTAATTCGCAAAAGAAAAAAAATATACATATCGGTCATGGGAGAAAAGGACTTCGGTCCTTGTCATGCCGACCTATTCTTCAAGAAAAGGTGGAGACACCCTCAGGAAGAGGAGAGAGAAAAAAAACAACAACAAAACACGAAAAAAAAGACAAAGAAAACAAGAAAAGAAAAAAGAAACTGTTATGGGAGAAAAGGAAGAAATTTCCTGTCATAGCAGGCCTCGTTCCAAGAAAAGGTGGTCAACACCCTTGGGTGGGAAGCTGGCTGTGGAAAAGGTGGCAACACCCAGCAGTCCAGAAAGTGGTTGCATCAATTGACATCCCCAGGATCCAGTTCCGAAGCTGCCTCCCTTGGTACGCTGTGTCCTATGCCTTTCTGTAGAGCATTTGACAGTCCTCTAGCAGACGCCATGTTCCTATCTAACCCCATGTCCGATCTGATGGCTACCTCCCTGGGTACGCCTCTTCAACGACGACGCGATCTTCATTGATAAACAATCGAGTGACGCGAGCTTTCATCCTAACCGGATGGGGAAGTGAGTATGGTTTGCCCTCTGTATCTATCAACAAAGAGTGAGACAGAGGGTGGGACGAGTGACCAGTCTTTTCCCTTCAAATCAAATGAGAGGTGAGAAGTGTGAATGAAGTGTTGCACGCACAGGATGGGCCTCTCAATGCACAAAGCATGATTTGTTTCTATGCACTGCAGCATAAGGCTCCCTGGCCTTCCTTCTCACACCATATGCCGGCACAAGGTGGGATGCACAGTTGCACCATCAAATGTGCACACGGCATACAACTTTTGCACAAGTGACTAGGAGGATTACATCAATGGGTTTCAGGAAAGGGCTGCCCTTTATATTTTTCAGCAGAGCGTGAGACAGAAGGTGGGCTGATTGTGACTGGTGTTTCTTCAATCAATTACCGAGAGGTGAGATTGAGGGACGTTACGACCTTTGTCGCAAGGTATGTTCTCTTTTCCCTATGCACCCACGGGGTGGGTCTTTGCCGTCCTCACAGGACACATCACCCTGTTTTGTACACTGCACTATAAGGCTTCCTTGCCTTCCTACTTGCACCTATACCAGACGGGTTGGATGCACTAATGCACCATCAACTGTGCACCCTGGCATACTTCCTCTGCACCATTCCCCTTGTCGATTCCTAAACCGGGTGTGAGATATGGGTTTCAATCATTATTCATCGAGTGATGTCCGTAATGGGGCGAGTTAGTGTTCTCTCATCCCATCTGGGTGCTATAAGCTAAATGACTATCCTTCATCAGCGACACTAACTCGACGCGATTCATCCACTAGCTACCTCCCTGGGTGCTGCTGTGTGGTCCCTGCCACGAAGGACGGGTGTTGTGAAGATACCTTGGTACCTCCTTCAAGCCGACAATGACACAGGACGTGCCATCGACAGTCAACCTTGATTCTCGACAACACGGCCCAAGTTTTTCTAACCCTACACTTTTGTTGTCTGTGATGTTCATGTTTTAAGTGTGGGGACATTAGCAAATGGTCGGTGGTATGGTATTAGGTCCTTGTGCTCAATCAACCCTATCGGTTAAGGTTTTCAGTGTGGGGACGCGTCCCTGCGTGTCTAGCTTGCGTACCGCCCGGCATATGCCTCACTTTGATCATGCATGTATGCCATAACTTTCTGTTACACTCCTGGGTACCTTCCCCACCTAGCCGTCCACTGGCACCCCTCCCTTGGGGATGTTCCTCCTTCATTTTCCTTTCTCCTTTATTTTATTGTGTTTCCATGTGAACGCACCCTACATTCCCCCAAATTCCAATTTAAACCTATAGCCCTGTTCATCCCTTTGAACTGTCCAATTTTCCTTTTTACCTACCCCTGTTCCGATGCACGTTTTTTGAGTTATTAATTTTTTACAGGTTTTGCATACATTAGACGGTTTTTCATGTGAACGCGCATTTCTTGCTTCGGACCCGTGATCAGACATCATAGCCCTGCCAACCACTTTCCCCTTGACATTTTTCCTTTTTACTCCATGTCATTGTGATGCACGGTTTGTCCAATATTAATTTTGCGGTTTTTCGGGACCTTTTCGTGCGTCTTTTTGACATTTTTCCATGTGAACCTACCTTATTTGTATTGGCATTCCAATTTGACTTGACAGTCGTGTCCACTGCGCCTTTCCCTACATTTTTTCTTTTTTCTCCCCCTATTTTGACTTTTGAATTTTTAATTATTAATTTTTCAAAGTGTTTTTAAGTGTCTTTTTGGTATTTTTTGCATGTGAACGCCTCCTAACCCTATCGAAACTACGTTTTAACATAACAGCCCTGTGCAACCCCTTCTCCCGCGCATTTGTCATTTTTTTTACCCTTGTTCCGGTGAACCGATCTTCTGTTATTAATTTCCGACCGTATTTTCGTGTCTCCTTTTTATGTTTTTCCCTTAGGAACGCATCCTCTCGCGGTCGACACTGTGTTCTGAAGAGATAGGGTTGTTGGGCTTGTTCTTTTTCACATTTCTTCTTTTTCCCGCACTTCGTTCCGATGCATGGATCTTCCGATATTAATTTTTGTTTGTGTTCTTTAACCCGTTTTTTTGTATTTTTTGCATGTGAATGCCTTGTCTTTCCCCCGGAATCCCCGTTGCACTTTTTCCCTATCTTCCCCTTGCCGTCCTGTTTTGTTTTGATGCCCGGATTGTGAGATATTAATTTTTCCTTGTTTTGACGTGTCTCGCGCGACTTGTCCCGCGCGTGAACGTGCTCGTTTTCGATTTTACGCGTCTCCACACGCCCCCGTCGCATACAGGTACCCCTGCCGACATCCCAGTGTCATTCTGATCCCGCCATTGCAAATTTTTTTACCCCGCCCAGCGCACGCGCGCGGGATGGGGGAACGTCTTTCTTTTACTTCATTTATTTATTAAATCTTTATTATTTTTCAAAAAAAACATCTTTATTATTATTTTTTAAAAAAAGTTAATTTTACCCCCCCTCCCGCATCTGTTGCAACTACCTCCCCCCCCCCTTCCCTCTTCTCTCCTTCTTTCTCTCTCTCTTCTTCTTCTTCTTTTTCTTCTTCTTCTTTCTCTCTGCCCGTAACCCCCTCTCTCTCTCTCCCCTCCTGCTTCCCTCCCTTCTTCTCCCTTCCTCCTCCTTCCCCCGCCTCCTCCCTTTTTCCTCCTGCCTCCCTCCTCTCCCCTCTCCGCCCCCTGCCAGGGCATTGACGCCCGCCTAGGCTTCGTCGTCACCGCTAGGGCACCCGCTACACCGCCCGTCTCGCTGTTGCCAGGGCCCCTCCCCAGCGCCGTTGGTGCCTCCACCCTGCGCCCTCCCTCCCCGCGGCCCGCCTATTGGTGATGCCCCCGCCACCTGCATGTTGTGCTGACACCCCCACCCGCCTCCCCCTAGGCCGCACCCCCTCCTCCTTCCCTGGGCCCGGCAGCCATACACCCTCAAACCCCCCCCCCGCTTAGCCCCCCATTTACACCCCCCACCCCCCAGGCACATCACACACACTACAAACCCCACCCTCCAAGCCCCCATTCCCGCACACACACTACAAAACCCCCCCCCCCCCCCCCTCCTCCAAGCCCCCATTCCCATACACACACCAGCCCCCCTATCCTAAGCCCCTTTTCCTGCCCACCCCCCCGAAGCGCAGACCACAAAACATTAATTTACCAAACAACAAAACACCCGCACCCCCTTCTAGGCCCCCTGTCACACGCAGGGTGTGCACGTGGTGGTTGTTTACATGTGGGCCTGCCACCCCATTTATGTGTGTTTGTGTTCGTGTTCGTGCTCTGTTTTACTGGTCGTTCACGCACGAGGACGCGCTTCCGCTTTGTCCGTGCGGTGGTGTGCTACAACCAGCCGTTCACACATAGTCCTTATCAACTGTTTACACGCAGCCGGGTATTGCCCTTTTAATTTAAAATCCCGAAAAACCCTAAAAACACATTTAAAAATTAAAAATTTTCTTAAAAATCAATTGAAAATAAAAAAATTACCAAAAAATCTTAAAAATTCCCAATATTTCTGCAAACAATTGACATATTTTTTCAAACTAAAATATTAAAAAAACCAAAAAATTTGAAAATTGAAATTCTTTTCAAAACCATGAAAAAATGAAAAATTTTCCTTAAAATTTCATAAAAATACCGAAATAATGTCAAAAAAAATTTCAGAAAATTCTACAAATTCTTTTGTACATTTTGCCAATATTTCCTCATTGAAAATGCATTTCTTAATTGGCAAAAGTGTTAATTGGAGCCAAAACCCTAATTTTAAAAAAATCAATGAAAAAATCATTTTTAATCCCACAAATGAGCTGAAAAAAAATGAATTAAATCTGATCACCTTTTTTACACTTGATGCTCATGATTGGTTTGCTGAAATTTCATGTCTACATCCCTTTTTTAAAAAACACATACACACACACAAACACATCAAAACACACTTTAAAAAAATAAACAAACAATACAACCAAACCAAACTTTAAAAAACAAATAAAAAAAATCTACAAAACCAAAAAATCATAATCTTAAATCCCAATCAATCCAAACCCGCAACATCTCCATTTTTTTTCTTTGGTCACACATCGCATTTGTTTTATTATTTCTTTTTGGTCAATGTGTTAGTTGTTTTTCCGTTTTCCAGTATGATAGAACGACTACTCTTAGTTGGCCTTTTGTTAATTTTGTGGATTATCGGTGGATTGCGCCTCTCCCTTTTCGAGGTCGTCGTCTTAGACTTTGCAGACAGACCCACATATTGCCAGGTTTTTTTTTTCCCCTCTCTCACGTTGCACCATAACACACATTTAAATTGTAATTAAAATCAATTGATCGTTGCACATCCACAAAATTAACAGACTACACTTCATAACATTGTAATAAAACGAACCCGAACGTTAATTGTAAAAGGAACCCCACCGTCGCACGAGCACCTTTGCACCATAATTCACTTGATTTTTGTAAATTAAAACCCATTCACCAATGCACATGCACACGCGTTACAGACACCTTTCACTTGTAATAAAATGAACCCCCTGAAGTCACGCATGCATGCACGCAAGTGCCACAGATCATGTAATTATAACAATGAAGTGCATTAGTAGAGACCCAGTCAAGTAAAGTCATGTCAAGTCTGAGAGGGGCTGGGCTACGTTTCCGACTCACCATGCATTAATGGATTAAACATTAATAATGAACTATGCTTAATTGATTATTTAAACAAAATGAGTCATTAGTTTTACCCATCCACTTCACCGCACTATAGGACCTTAAACGTTTAGTCCAAGTCTGTGATTCTGTTTTGAGTCTAGTCAATGTCTGGGTTACGGTATGTGTGACACTTTTGTTTTATTTTGTATGCTTGATTACGGGGTTTTGGGTGTCTGTTTGTACTGCATATTCACCAAGATTTCGGTCGCATATGTGCATAGGTCATGTCGAATTTTTGGTAGGATGTGGTTTGCTTGGGGTGGTTTAGTCGAGTCAGTCTTGTCCTAAATCTTTCTCCTATTGATGGTCTTAGTGGTGGTTTTGTTTGTGGGTTTTGCAGGTTTTCTCTTTGATTCCTGGTTTGTGAGTGTGGTTTTTGCTATAGTCTGAATGGCATCATCTTCTTCTTCTTCCCCTCCAATTGTGGTACAGCATGTTCCCCTCGCAGTCCATGTTTATTCTCTCCTTCTAGAGGCGGATTGCATTTGACGTGCAGGCCTCAGACCATTTGTTGCCCTTACATTGCCGTTGGTAGATGAGAAGCTTTGTTACTCCTTCTTGGCTTCTTATAAAAACCAGTTTGGCCTGGTTTATAACCGTACCTTCTACTTATCTACAGCTAATATGCATGAAGCGTTGTGCTTGCCCACTTTTGCTTCCTTTGTGCCCAGCGGTAACCAGTTACTTACTGCTGAAGAGATAGTTACGCTCTTGAAGAAGGAAACTTCTATCCCCTTGCTTCTCGATCAACTTATTAACAAATCAGGGGTCTCTATTGCTCCTATCTCTTCTCCAGTATGGAAGCAGTTATGTCAGTTCCTCTAGGATGGATTTATGACGAGTAAGTCAGCTTTTAAGTATCTTTCCAAGGAACTGTTCACAACTTCTATGAAGATCCTAGAGGTTGTTAAGTTCAACTGGGCAAGCTTCTTACTCTCCAAGATGAATCAACATTTCGAGTGTGTACGAAAGGGTTAGATCATTAATGTTTTCTATGGTGCTTTCTTACAGCGCATTATCACTCTTGCACCTCCTCCTAGTGGTGTGCCAGTGCCTGATTCTGTTCCTTTATCGCCGCAGCCTCCACCATCAATCCCTTCCCCTCCACCTATGCAATCAAATTCAGAAGATAAGGAGTCCCCTGTTATATTTTCTCGCAAGAAACGCCTTCGTACAAAGGGTCCTTCCAACCCTCTTTTACTTGCTTCCCCTGTACCCGCACCTGTTCCTGCTGTGTCTGATAGTGCCCTTCCTTCTTTTCTCTCCTGTCCTAATTTATTTTCAGCCCAAAAGGAAGGACAAATTGATCAACAACAGATGCCTTCATCCTTACATACTATATTATCTGGACCTATGCTTTCACAGCTAGTTTCAAATGTCCAGTCCACTCTGGAAACCTCCCTTACCTCTTGTCTTCAAACAATGTATACCAGTGTTTATACTTCCTTGCAAGACAAGGTGGATTCCTTGACTAGTCAGTTGACTAAGGCACTAGAGGATTTGTCTGCAGAAAGGGCTACACTCGGTGATATTAATACTCAAATGACTGCTGCCACATCCTTAATAGATTCCCAGAAGGCAACTATCCAAGAGTTAGAATTTAAGGTTGCTAAGTTGGAAGAGGAGAATGCATCCATGCAGCTTGAGAAAAATTCTGCCCTTGAGGAAATGGTCACTTTGGCTTGTAAACTTGGTACTAGTGAAGGTCAGTTGCAGCACTCTCAGGACATTGTAGAGTCCCAACAGAAAGTTATTGAAGAACTTAACCAAAAAGTGGTTGCTCTTTCTATTCCTCCTCCAACTCCTATTGTCTCTTCAGTCATATCTTCCAAAGGAGAGCTTGATCAATTGCACCATAAAGCTAAATTATGTGATGGGTTCTATGCTAAAGTGGAACACCTTCAGCAAAGGATGAACTATGTGCAGGAAGATTTTACTCGCTATACTAAATTGGTGTCACCTCCTCCATCCTTTTGGATCAAATATAATCAACAGAGGTTTGCCTTATATATATTTCTTTGAGCAATGTGGATTTGGAACCTCCAAAGGATGGGTGGTCAAATCTTTGGTTTGCGGGTCACTTGAGAGCAGTTTTTGATAGATTTGTGGATGAGTTGGTTTCCCATGAGGTTCAGTTATTATCTTTCATGTATCTTGTCGGACATCTGCAAATTCTTGATGAAGAGGACTTGAATGTTTATGTGGGGGATGTCATCTTACAGGCAGTCATGTATGTGCACTCAGTTGAGCTCCTACTAAGTAGATAGTTTGAAGTATTATCATGAGCAGACGTCTTGGTGTAAGGGACATGCTTGGCATCCACCTTTGGAGGCTGACACTTTGGAACCTCGTCGTCTTCGGAGTGTTTTTCATAAATTTGATATCTAGCCATTACAATCTCAGTTGTTGAGCTTTATTGCTGATCATCCGTTATTTACTGATTCCTTTTTCTAGGACCTTAATTTCCGTTGTTCTATCTATCCTTTGGATCCTGGTGATCTCCTTTCTTATTCTCTTATGGCCTATCATTTTCCTTTTTATATTTCCCTTCTTTCCTCAAGTCCTGATATTATTCCGCTTTTATCTTTTACCCCTTTTGGATTTCCTCATATCCTTGTTTTTACTATTTGTCCTTTGTTGATCCTACATCATCACCTATCCCTTATGACCCTCCACCTTCTGTTCCTCCTATTCCTTCTATTTTCTCCGTGGATTCCCTTCGTACATTTTTGTTGAATTCTCTATCTTTGCCATCTTCCTTATCCCTTCATTTGCCTTCCTTTTATGATTTATCTTATCCTCCTTTGCAATGTTCTCCTCTTATTCCATTGCCCCCTTCATCTAATTATATCAATCTTCCTCCCCAGTCAGTGCTGGATACTCCAGGATATGACAGTGACATACTCCGTCGAAGACAATGGATGCTACATGATTGTGTGATAGGACCGGTATTTAACTGGCCTCTCATTCCAAGGTCCTGGGATACATCTGCAGCGTGTTCCAATTCTTACCTTCATTTTGCCAAAGTGCATGCTACTTCTGAGGATACCACTGTTCGCCTTGCAGCTCATTTTTGTTGGTATCTTGCTTTCATGCATCAGCACTCAAAGCTGAATACTCGAAAGAGTATCCCTTAGTTGCTCATCAATCCAAATGTAGACATGACTGTTGCTCAGATGGATGTTCTGTACTACTTTGCATAGTCCTTCCCTACCAGGTTCCTCATCTTACTGGAAAGGATGTGTTGCTTACAGTTCCTCGAGAATGTGCCTCAGTATTTTGTTGATGAGAGTAAAGCTTTGGAGCGTTTAAAGCTTAGTATGAAGTTTAAGAAGAAATACCTTCATCCTACTTAGCAATGGAGCTTTTTCCTCATTGTATCATTTCTCCTTTATTAATGGAATTTTTCTTTTTGCTCTCCAATTTTTGGGGATCCATGCCATTCAGACTATATTTGTATATGGGTATTTTTTGTATTGGGTGATGTTTTTTTCAATTGTGTGGAGCTGATGAAGATGAACCTGTGAATATTGATGCAGTTGGTTATCACATGGTTGCAGTTGTAGATTTGGATGCAGAACTCTTATATCCTTTAATAGTTTGAGTTATTTTGGTTTTTATAATATTGGAATGGTTTTTTTTTTGTGTTATTGGTTTTCCTTTCATATGTGTTTCAGATCGAGGTTATGAAGCTAATATGTTGGGGTCATGAGATCAAAGTGGGTGATTTATGCTGAATTGAAGATTTTTTTTGTAGATCATAGAGCTTTTATTCTTCCATTTTCTTAGGTCGCGAGGATGCTTCCTTACTAAGTGTAGGGATATGTTGAGTGTGGAAATGATTGGTTTTTGGACTGATTTTTTGTTGTTTTTGTTGCTAAATGGTTGTTTTTGGTGGTTGATTGTTTGAGTTTGAAGATGTTTTGAAGTATTTGGAGTGGTTTGAGTATGTTTGAAAGGGTTTATGTTGGTTTTTGATGAAATATGTTGTTCTGAAGAGTTCTATAATTCTCTTTGTATGGTTCTGTAAGGCCTGATTTTGTTCTGTTTTGTTTTTGTTTTGGTAGTTGAGATGGTTGAATGGATGTTTTGAGAGATGATTGAGGATGTGTGAAAAGGTTTATGAGAGATTTAATTGTTTTTTTTTTGTTTTTATGGGTTTTGTTGATCTTTTGTAAAGTTCTGTGCTTCTGTAGCTCTGTAGTCCTGTTGCTTTGTTGTTCTGTGGTCTGTTTTGTTTGTTTCTGTTGAGTGTTATAATGGATGTATGGATGTTTTGGGAAGTGTTCTTGTCTTAGGAAAAGGATGAATGGAAGCTCTATTCAAGCTAATTGAAGTGAAGAAGTAGTTGATGAAGATTCACAGAAGGTTACAGAAGACAGTGATAGAAGACAGATCTCACAGGACACTATGATGTCTCTGGTGCCCCTTCATATCTGACATACCTTTTGGTAGGTGTATACACGACGTAAGAAGGATTATTGTTAGTGAACTTTGAGTGATTGTAGTGAGGATATGATGTATTATTGAGAGCATACTATTGTGAGAGAGATCATATGCAAGATATAGTCGATTCTATGTGAAAGATTGTATCTTTCTATGAGGGAGAAGACTATGAAGACAACGAAGATGAATACTATGTGATTTTCTTTCCATCAAAAGTTGTGTTCTCTTTATCTATTAATGAAGAATATGAAGAACATGATCAAGTTTGTTAAAGATAACCGTGGGAGATATTTACTATGATGCTGTGTGAAGAATTGTTGTTTTCTTTGTTTTGATGATCAAAAGAATGAAATAAAAGCTTGTTGATGTCACAAGATAGATTTTCTTGCAATAGAATTTCCTTTTCCTTGGTGTTCCTCTTGGGGCTCCACTCCTCCATGTTCTTGAGATATCAAATAGGTTTCTTGTATGTACTAAGCTGATATTCTAATCATGTTGTCTCTCATTCTCTTCTAGCCTACTCATACCTACTGACCTACTTCTCCATGGATGTATAGTGCAACATACAAAAAAGATTCACTCTCTTCTCCATGGCACCATCATCCTCTTCTCTATTCCACTTTGGACCACCCTAGTCGATCATCATCCTTCAATATCCACATCATCCTATTATTTGAACCTATTCTTAGTAGCCACTCTAAAATATACACCCATACCTCTGATAATAGGAAACCTTTAGCCATGTTATCCTCTTGATGAGCATGTTGTCATATAGAGACTTTCAGGGTTTTCATGAAAATGCTCTAAGAACAAAATCCATTTGTTATGCACCAGTCCTATAATCTCCACTTTGTTCATAATATGTACTAATAGATGAGTTTGTATCATGAGCACACTCGTGGATAAGTACTTCTCAAAGAGAGATATTGTCTACACTACTCCTTGCCTTACAGATTCAAAAGATGATGTCTTGATGATCTTCTATGAGATCCATTACACTAAATTTGATAACTTATAGATCACCAAATATATCTTTGGAGTGAGACACCCAACTGTTGTGATTGGTAGTACGAATTGTAAAAAAATCAATGCCTTAAAAACTTCATATCAACAAAAAGTAAGATGTACTAGATGTACTTACTACCAATGCTAGGAGAAACTTTGGTATATCTTGTGCCAATCATGGGATTTTAGTCCTAGTGTGTGGATAGATTTGATAATTTGCATCACCATGCACTCCTCTTTATTAGATAGGACCTAAGGAGCATGAGATAGTTGTATATAACCATTAAAGCTCATTTGTAGCCAAAGTGTCTCCATCTTTCCTACCTCCTTCAATTCCATTTTTATTCCTAGAGTGTATCTCTTTCCTGTGATATGGTTCCACAATAAGCTATCAACATTTTTGAAAATGTGCATGGTATCTAGTGAGTGGTTGATCTATAAATTAGTCCAATATGGCAGCTTATAGAAAACTAAAAACTATTGCATTCCACTTGGAACTGACTCCTCGTGGACCATCTTCCACTCATATCAACTTTGGATATTCATTCGTGTGGGAGATTATCCAAGGAATCGTACTCTCAAATCATGGCCCTCTTGTAAGAATATAGCATGTCCCTGATATACCATCTTCTTCATGGCCCATGACCCCTAGGAGTCCAACTTTAGTCCACACAATGGACACACATGATAATTTGATATGATCGGGCATGTCAAAGCATCTATATCTAGTCAACACAAACATAAATGAGTCATGTGAGATGCCATCAATGAGAACAAAAGATCATTTACTTGAGCACTCACCAAATTTTGGAAAGTCATGCATGGTTCAAATAAGAATGACTCATATATTAATGAACCACTTCCCAATATGCTTGCTCATATCTTCCATAGTAATTCCCTCCTCCCACAAAATCTTGTGCTCATCAACTAATGGTTGGAGATAGACATCCATATTCTTAACTTTGTAGCACAACTTCTTTGTAGAGAGCCATGATGGGATTTTATAGTTCACAAGGACCTCAGGGAAGTTATTATATGTATATCCTCTACATCACATGCATTCAAATCCTATTTATAAATATAGTTATCTGTGAATTTTCCTTGAATAAAACATAATCCTTTTCTATTCAATCTGTAAATAACACCTTTATATTACACTCTTCTGTATGTAAAAAATGTTATTTAAAAAATAATTTATTTTAAACCCACGTGATGCACATATATATTCATGAGTAACTTACCCGAGACAAGGACTACTAGCCACATAGTATAAGAAGTCGAGAGGAGTTTGAATGGACTCATGCCATCCATAGTAAGATTGTGTTAAAGATTTCTTGGCTCTCATGTAAAACTTGAAAAGGTGAAGTCAATGTGACTCCATGCTTGTAAGTCTACTAGTATTCACTAGATTTGATTTGTGGAACTATTTTACATATATCACATTATCAAACTCGCCATGTCTGATATGAAAAACATGTGATGGATGCATGGTATAAGTGGAAAGTGTTTGACAATATTCAAGGGAAAATCTTTCCCTACAAGTCTTGGCGATACCTATGAGCACCACACTTTAGACATGATTCCATGGAGTCGTATTCTCCTCGAAATAGCACAATTATTAACACATACATGAATGCTGTTATAATCCATGCCAAGCTTACATAACACTTATTAAGCATCATCACAATACTTAGGCATCATGTTTTTAGATGGTTGTATATAACATTTTAGAAGCTTAAAAATAATCAAAATACCTTTAAGAAAATAAAAAAATATTCTTATTTATACATCAAGACAAAGGCTATGGTATGTACATGGACAACTTGGTCACACTTGCATTGCTCCATCTATACTTGGTCTATATACTTAGGAGTGTAAGGACTGTTTTTCAGGGAGATACCTGCCACCTATCATACAATAGTATAGATGCCTTCTTTTTTAATGGATTGGATGACCATGAATTCATAGATAGTAATACATCAATCATAACCTTCATCTCAATCTCTAGCATTTGACGAGGGTTCAAATTTTTCTCCCTTTCTCTCTTCCCACCTCTTTCTTCACATTTTTCTTTCTCTCTCTCCCTCTTTGTTTGCTTCTCTCCTTCCCCTCCCTCTCTTTGTCTCTCTCTTCTCTCCTCTTTATTTTTTTCTCTCCCTCTATTTCTCTATTTTTATTTGCCTCTTTCTTTTTTATTTTTGTTTTTATTTTTTATATTTCTTTTGATTTTTTTCCATACTCCCTCTATTTTCATATTTCTTTCTCTCCTCCATATTTCTATTTCTATGTCTCATTTTTCTCTCCCTTCACATCTTTATTTCTCTTCCCCTATCTCTTTAGTTCTATTTCTTTCTCTTTCTCTTTGTTTCTACACCATCTGATCTTTACTTTTATCTCTCCCTTCCTCCTCTTTATTTCTCCCTCTCTTTTTTTCTCTCTCTCTCTGTTTGTATATTTAGTTTTCTCTCCCTCTCTATTTTCTCTATCTTTTTTTGTCCCTCTATATTTTTCACTCTTCCCCTCTCTCTCCCTTTGCATATTTATTTCTCCTTCTCACTCTCTTTCTTTCTCTCCCCCTCTATTTTTCTATGTCCCTCCCTCTCTTTATCTTTCTCTTCCCCCCTCTTTCTTCACATCTTTATTTCTTTCTCCCTCCCTCTCTCTTTGATTCTCTCATGCCCTCTCCCTCTCTTTATCTCTCTCCTCCCTCTTTATCGCACTCTATCTCTCTCTTCCCTCTTTTTCTTTGTTTCTCTCTCTAATTCTCTATTTTAATTTGTCTATTTTCTGGATCTATTTATTTTTATGTATCTTAATTTTTATTTATTTCTCTCCCTCCCTCTATTTTTATTTTTCTCTTTCTCCTCTATTTTTCCATTTCTCTCTCCCCTCTCTCTACCTCTATCTCTCTATCCCCATCCCTTTCTTTTGGTTCTCTCCCCTTTTCTTATTCTCTCTCTCTTCTCCCCTCTTCCTTTATCTCTCTCTCTCTCTCTCTCTCTCTCTCTCTCTCTCTCTCTGTTTCTCTTCCACTCTCTCGCCTCTCTCTAATTTTCTCTCCCCCTCTCTTTATTTCTCTCTCCCTCTCTTTGCTCTCTCCTTCCCTATCTCTCTCTCTCTCTCTCTCTCTATATATATATATATATATATATATATATATATATATATATATATATATATATATATATATATATATATATATATATATATATATATATATATATATATATATCTCTGTCCCTCCCTCCCCCCTCTCTCTCTCTCTTTTTTTCTCTCCCTCTTTTCTTTCCCTCTCCCTCCCCTCTCTCTTTCTTTCCCTAGCTCTCTCTATATTTCTCTCTCCCCTTCCCTTTCACTCTCGGTTTCTCTCCCTTCTTCTTTCTTCCTCTCCCTCCCTTCCACTCTCTATTTCTCTCCTCCCCTCTCAATGTAGCTCTTCCTTTGCTCTCTCTATATTTCTCTCCCCCCTCCATTTCCCTCTCTATTTCTCTCCCTTCTTCTTTCTTCCTCTCCCTCCCTTCCACTCTTTATTTCTTTCCTTCCCTCTCAATGTATCTCTTCACAAACAAGAAGATAAAGTTAAGAGAACAAAATATGAAAACAAAGAGAGGACAAACAATGCACTTACCTCAAGGGCTCAAAGAAGAAAACCTTTGCTTTTACAACTTTCATTTCTTTTCTCATTGGCACTCCTCTTTTTCTTTCTTGCAGATAGTGGTGGTGGTAGTAGTGGTAACACACACACACACAAATCTTTGAGCTCTCTCCCTCTCTCTTTTCATCCGTTTTTTTTTTTTTGCACTAAAAATGATGTGCTTAGGTTTTTACCCCTATTTTTTATCAATGTGTCGTCATTGTTAGCATTTTTCGTAATATTTTTTGCTATTTGTATTGCTATCTACATCACTATTCGCATTACAATTTGCAATGTTAATAGTGATTTTTTTACAATACCTTAAGTGACACCACCAATTTACATCGAAAATAACCATCAGTATATATTTGTGTCCTTGTAGTGTATATGGAGTCATTTTTAATTTCATTTTTTTCATAATGCAACCAATAAGCAGTAAGATTGAATCAATAGGTACTTGCAAATATAAGGATATGATATTGTGACTTCTTACTCCTATGCAATTTGTTTCAATGCTTGCTCATCATGTAGGATACCTACCATAAATGATCAAATCCTTTACATATGATTGATGCACTAATAGATGTCACTACATAATGTTTTGTGAAATCACCATAGATTTTTTCATGCTTTTATCTGAAGATACCTTTGGATTATACTATAACTAATCTAAAAGCCTATTTGCTCCCTTTTTTTAGTTTTCTATAGTCACCACTATACTTATGTCTAGATTCTCTTGTTGAGAACTTATTTTCTCCCCTTCTCCCCCAAATGAAAGGTGAAGCAAGAGTGGAAGCACAAGTGGAAGCAAGAGAGAAAAAAAAGCTATGGCCATTCAAGCAAGAGAGAGAGCAATATGTTGTGTGGAAACTCTAATGGTCCACTTGTGAAACTGCCTTCCCTTATTCTATTTTTGTCATAAGAATAAATAATAAAGTGATAGTGACAAGTGGCCACCACTTGCAGTGCACAGGTGTGCGGTCGATAAGTGCAAATAAATATAGGCGACTAGGTACATTTGGCCTTTAACCCCAAACAACCTCCCACTTAAAGGTGAATATCTTCAAGTGTGGAGAAAATAAGAAAAAGGTGACAACATATGAAGCATACATAGAATTACAACATGATGAGAAATAAGCATCATCACATCCTATGCCCATCATCTTCCTCTAAGGAAGGCATAATGTTTCACTTGGAGACTTTCATTGTGAAAATTTGTAGGATTCTCATCCATCATTATTTTGATCAGATATATCCCTCAACATAGCAAGTCCCCAATCTTGAATTCTTATACTCTATTTTGATGGAAAGTAAAACAAATATCAAATATACAAATAGTGACATTGACTTTATTCTAACTATTCAATCAAAAAATATCCTCCCTCTAAGGTTTTTTGAGAGTGAATCAATAGCATCACGACATCCATCCCCTCTAAACTTACTCATCCCTTAGAAAGGCTAGAACTATGGATCCTTCATATTAAACATCCATATGATCATCCCACCAAAGATATGCATATTCAACCCACTAGGATCATATACCCAAATTACTAGCATATTCAAGAACACATGGCAATCCCAATTACTTGCATCTCGATCTTTCTATCATGAAACCCTCCACAATCAAACCAATGAATGAAAAAGGTTCTCTAATGTCAAATGATAAGCCAAAATCTCATTGCAACATCTTGTATCCAACAATGTTCCATACACTCTCCCTCTATGTACCATTCCTCTCAAATTTATCTCGACATAAGATGCTTCTTTTTTTTACGTATTTATCTATAGTTTTTTACTTAGTGTCACCTAGGCTTGGTCTCTCTCTACTCCTCTAAAGAGCCCAACTCTTGCTATATATGTGCAATACACAACGTTTTTGGCTAAAAATAATTAGCTCTTTTCTCTTTGGACTGCATAAAAAAGCCCTATACTCTTTTGGTTGATGTAGACTAGTAGTATACTTTGTTGGATGATATACCTAAGCTATTAATAACATTAGTGGTGCTAAAAATGATCTGCTATCTCTTCTCTTTCTCAAAATGGCAAGCATTGTACAATCATTTCCTTGTATAATCACCTTATCTCTCATGGTCTTAGGTCATATTTAGTATAAGAAGATGAGCATTTACAAAGGGGAATCAAAATATAATACTCTTTCCAAATACCTTCAAATCCACTCCATCATTGCTATTACTAGGAAGGGCCTTGCATTTATATGTATAATTGTAAAGTTTGTCAACTTGTTTGACCATGTATAACTATCCTTCATAGAGAGAGAGAGGATTGGCCGCAAAAAAGTGATGGCACCCATATATTGAATGTGTATCCAAGATTATTTAAATACTTTTCCACAATCAACTCTCTCATAAAGTGATAAGGAATTTCAAGATACTTGGTGTTCACATGAAAGACAACATTAGGTGCTAACTAGGTAGCACTCATTGCATCTAAATGCAATATATGAGTCATAGTCATACCATGGTCTCCCACTAAACAACTTACTTGTAGGACCTCCTTGGAAGCCTTAGTGGCTACAATGTACTTGGCCTTGTTATAGACAAGGCCATGCATTTTTACACCCTAGAAATCAAAGAGACACCATTCCCAAAAAAGGTGAATACATAGCCAAAGGTGGACTTTCTACTAATTTGCATGTTCTACATAATTAGAGTATATATAGTCCACAAATTGAGTATCTTAGACACCATATTAAATGCACATATTTATAGTTTCCTTAAGATATCTCATGATACCCTTTATAGTATCTTAATGCCATTTTCCACGTGTAGCCATATAATGAGCCATGATTCCCACTATAAATGCTATGTCAAGTTTATTGGCTGTCATGGCATACATGAAGGTGCCCACTATAGATGCATATCGGATCTTGGTCATCTCTGTCCTTTCATTATCTCACTCAAGACAATTTACATGACTAACCTTCACATGAGAAGGTAACAGATAGCCAATAGGCTTACAATGCTACATATGAAATTACTTAAATACTCTATGAGTGTACTCCATCTAGGATAAGTAGAGAAGTCCCTTAGGATGATTGTATATAATATGCATACAAAGTATGTGAGAGACTTAAACCCTAATCTTCACATGATAAGGTAACCCACAACCAATAGGCTTACCATCCTGCATATGGAATCACTTAAGTACTCTATAGATGTACTCCTTCTAAGACAAGTAAAGAAGTCCCTTAGGGCAATTGCATGTAACATCCATACAAAGTATATGTGAGGCTTAACCCACGTTCTTCATATAAAATCTCTTCTTGAGCTATCTTTAAAGCATCATGCTTAACAAGAGCACTCCCAGCAATAAGCATGTCATTTACATAAAGCACCAAGATAATAAGGCTACCATCACGTGCCTTCTTTGTGTATAAACACCGATCCATATCACAAAGTTAATATCCGTATGAATTCATGAAAGCATCAAAATTATGGTACCATTTTCTAAGTGTATACTTAAGCCCATAAATATTCTTATTTAATTTTTATACTAGGTGCCAAAGCCCTTAGGCTATTACATATAATTATTCTCATGTAGATACCCATGTAAAAAATCCATCTTAATATCCATCTAATAAAGATCCAAATCCAATTGAGCAACCAAGGCCAATATGAAGTATAGAGAATATCCCATCAAATTCAACTCCCTTTTCTTGCTTAAAACCATTAGAAACCAATCTAGCCTTATATGATGGCTTAGGAAAACTAGGGTTATTTATTATTGAACTTGTACAATCATTTGCATGGCAATGCACACTTTCCCTCAGGCAAGGAAACTATGTCCCATTATGATTTTTCTATGCCAAATAAAACTCAAACTACATGGCTCTCTCCCAAGAATGAGGATCACCTCTATGCATAAGCTCCTCATAGATAAGTGGCTTAACAAAGTCTGTCACTACCATGTCATAGTCCATAGAGAGAATATAACAATCACGAGGATGTGAAGCTCTATTTGAGTATCTCAAGATTATTTGTGGGACCTATATAGTGTATTTTCTCTCTCCCACATCATTATCATGCAAAAGAAGTAGATCCTAGGCTACTACATCATTTACAACAATAACAACGCAAGAGGCTTCTCCTAAAAGATCACCCTACTTACCTCAATCACTTGTTCTAGTCTTATATGCATATTTTTCTCATAAAATATAATATCATGGCTATGGAGAATAACCTTCCAATCTTGTGGATCCCAAAGATGATAATCTATATCACATGCATCACCATATCCATGAAAGATGCATTTGATGGACTTCAAATCCAACTTAGTATGCTCATCTTTGGGAATGTGGTAGAAAGCCTCACATTCAAAAACTCATATACATACAATAGAGGTTTACCAGAGCATGCCTCCTCTACAACTCTAGCACCAACAACAATGCATGGAGATCTATTAATGATATGCATAGCAATAGTAACTACCTCATCCCAAAAGCACTCTGCTAAGCCCGCTTAACAAAAAACACTACAAAACTTTCCTAAATAGTCATGTTCATGTGCAGCTCTGCAACACCATTCTAGGGTGGAGTGTGTGAGCTAGTCAATTGACATTCAATACCTCTCTTATAACAAAGGTGTTCAATTGTCTTACAGACATATTCATCCCCATTACCAGATAACAGGTATTTTAGTTTATGCCAACCAAAACAAAAAAGTGTTAAAACTTGTTGAAACATAGGTAAAACATTTGAAATTTACTTAATAGAATAGGCTCAAAATTTATGTGAATAATCATCTCTGAATGTAACAAAGTACTTCACACCGCACAAAATGAATGATAGGGCATAAGACCACAAACATTTGAATGCAATGAGCCATTAGCTCACCTATGCATGTAGAACTAGAATTTTTATGAGAGTTACATATCTATCTCTCACAAAAATAATGATTACATGAATCAAAATGTTAGTAATCAAGAGATAGAAGATATTGCAAATGAGTAACTAATTTCATTCCTTTCAGGGATATATGCCCAAGAGGTGATACAAAAGGTATACATGTGAAAGACTAGTCATAATTAAAACATGGTCAATAGACCTAGAGATAAGAAAGGGATAGAGATTACCAACTTTGGCACCTCTGGAAAAAACAAGACTACCTCGAGTGATCTTTTGTGTAGAATCATCAAAAGATATATGGTATCTATCATTATTCAATTGTCCAACATATATTAGGCTTTTATTCAAAGTCAGAACATGATTTATATCATGAAGCAAATTAATTATATATGGTACATATCAATCAAAATATATATGGTGCCTATCATCATCCAAATATCCAAAGAGATTAGGATTTTATTTAAAGCAGGGATATGATGTACATCATGAAGCACAACAAGAGCACTAGTACCAAACTATAATCTCACATACTCTATTCCAATTGTATCCAACACAATGTCATCTCCTAGTCTAACCAAACCTTTGATAATATCGTAGGTATAAAACCAATGGCAATGCTAGATAACATGAAATGAAGCCCCCAAATCAAGAAGTCAACATGGAGAGTAAGAAGACACAACATTAGTCACAATTGAGTAGCGTCAAGTGACGAAGCAACAATTATATAATAATCTAAGCTCTACACCAAGGCTCTTCTATCTTAACACTAGACTTAGGAATAATATTGTGATCATTAGAATATTTGGCATTTTCGTGTTCTTTCCCTTTTCCTTTTTCATGCTTATCATTGTGCATCTTACGGCATTGTGATCTTATGTGATCCTACTATCCATAGAAATGATAAGTAAGAGAGAACTCAAGAACACGATACTTTTTACATGATCATTCAAATACTTAGACTTTCCCCTATTAGGTTGTGAGTCTCTACCACAATTACGATTCCCTTTATCATCTTGTATGCCTCTAACTATGAATGCATAAGAAGTATGGGCTATATCAGCATGCTTCCTATTTACTTCCTTAATAAGCAAAATTTTTCCTACATTCCTAAACTAATTTCCACCTTTAAGAGTGTTTGCACTCATAGTAGTATAGAATGTATCCCAATATATAGACAATGTGATAAGGAAGAAAACATACTTGACATTCTCCTCAAACTTAGGACCTTATAAGTAGGTTGATTGTAAATGGAATGAAACTCATTTAAATGAGAGGATATAGACATCTCTTCCTTCATGCAAAGGTCCACAAGCTCCTTAAGCCAATACAACTAAGTTTCAGGACTTTCCTTATCATAGAGATCACAAATCTTTTTCCACAATACATAAGCACCACCCTCAGTCTCAATAGACTTGAATAGCTCATTAAGCTCTTCCCATTTCTCCATATCATGAAGTTCTTACTTTATGCCCTATAATTTCAATGGATTGACTTGCTTCTTTTGTACGAATATCTACCAAATCTAAGTCTTCTAATACTTGAAGTTATTGCCATCCAACTTCTCTATGTTCAAGATATCCATGTCATTGGAAGTATTTGAAGCACCTACCATTATGTTTGATAAATAAAGAGTGTGTGGGATAGTATAATAACAATAAACTAATGCTAAAACCAAGGCAAAAAACATGCAATAATAAGAATTATGAGCTAATATACTATTATCCATAAGCATGAAGCACTAGAGTATTGAATATAAGTGTTTGCTCTCATAAGGACTGCTCAAAATTGATTTTCAGCATGGCTATCCATAAAACTACAGTAAATCAATATATAAATGTGGTCAAATATGATAAAGAGTAAGCTCCAAGCACAAAGAGGATTTGGGTAGCAAGCAAAAATGTATAATGCAATCTCGGAAAGTCCATCTATAAGAAATAATCTATATAATGTGTGTTCAAAGGATATTAAAAAATACCCTTTCTTTACATGTTTTAAAGCCTTAAAATAATCCCTGTTACTTTACTAAAATTATAGATTTTTTTCAAATTTTAGTTTATAAATCCCTTTTTTAAATATAATAAAGTAACATTTACTAAATATAAAACCATTTATTTTGAACTCACGTGGTAACTTATATGTTCTATAAGGTGGACTCCCCACACGGGAGGTTCACTCATAGTAAAGAGGACATGTCACATGCATGCAAGGACTTCTAAAAAAACCCCTATTTATGAAGCTTGTAAGACTAATATATCCCCCTATTTAAGCTTATAAGATATATACATGTATGAATTTTTATGTATCCCCTTTCTTAAATGTAAGTTTTCATAGAACATATTCTAACTTTATTTTTAAAAGTTTGAATTATCCTAAGCAATTAAAAGTATCAAAATGGTCATATCATAAAATAATTTATGTAGCGGCCCTTGGATACCATCAAAGTATGTGTCGCAATGTTTTTGAGAGCATGTGCCCCTTTACCACATGAGGAGATAGAGTAGGGGAATCGAATCCCTTTATACTTAAAGTGACTACACCAAGCGAACACGAAGCTCTCTTTGGAAGAAGGGGTTGAATCTCTCCACCAAAACCATGGGAGAGTGCCAATTCCCCCCTCCCACACTATGATTAATTCAATAACCCTAGTATGTGAGGGTTTAGGGTTTTAACCTTACTTCACAAGGTCTCTTGTATGCCATGGAGAAACCAATCTATGGAGAGAGGTGATCAAATTCATCCCCCCCTTCTTTTTTCCCTCTATCGCCTCCTTAAATTTAAGTTTAATATAGGAAATTAAGAGGGGTCTACTTGTAATTTATATGCTTAAGTGTTCCCTTCCAAGAACCCCCCTCCCTTACACTCACTACAAGATACAGGCCTTATATCGACATTCAAAGCAGTAAAAATGTTCATAAAGAAAATTTCCCCTGTCGTCGCAAAAAAAGTCATTATTGGCAACGCCATAGAACAGTCGGTATTAGAGTCGTTATCAGTGTTGATATCAGTGTCACATTTGCGATGCAGATACCGATGCAAATGCAATGATAATAGCGATACTGATAGCGATGCATGCAGTAAGTTTGTGACACTAATAACGACGGTAAGAAGGGAAAAAAATTTGTGGCCGCCATATAAAATAGTTTCAGTAATGTGTACAATGCTCATGTAAATAAAGGCAAAGTGTACTTGAATCATAACACTGATGCATGAAATAAATACATGATCACGTAATGAAAGCGACTGGTACAATCATGGCAAAACACCATATTGGGGAATATGGAAATTTCCCATAAGTTTAGGACATGTGGTCAAATCTTTGGATTTGTCATAACTTGAACACTATAACTCCAAATCAATCGCTCTATAGCTCAATAGATTCCATTTTTCAAGATCTTTCCAATGATAGGTCACATCATATGGTTTTGAGAAACTTATGAGCATGTTATCCGGGTGCCACCTTTTTAGTATTCAAAAAATGAAAATTGGGAGATTCCCAAACTCACTAATATTGTGTTGCAAGATACTACTACATAGAAATTGCCTACATAGATCACGTGACCAAAAAAGAATAGTATATGAGCTCTAGGGATCCAAGGGTGAGCTATAGACCCTTGCTATCCGAAACCTCATCCCCCCACAAAGGAGCATCGAATGGGCTCCACAAAAAAAGAAACAACTACACATCAGTTTACCATATAATAATGCATTTTAATTAAACTTAGTAACTATGGACAAGAAAGATGAGTGACTTACAGGGCCGCCACATCCATACAATCGGTCGATCAATGCAATGAGACTGTGCCTCTCTGCATATTGAGTCTCTAGGCCGATGTGATCGCGGTTTGTAATGGAGTGTTGCAAATAAAGCAAAATACAATTGTTAGAAACATGATTGTCAATACAAAGGATATTGCAAAAAAAAAAGCAAGTAGAACAAAATAAAAACTTACAAAGTCCTCTAGATATGTCATGTGGCCACCACTCCCAAGATGATGGACCACTTCGGCCTCTAGTCCTACCCTCGCCACCTTGCACTGCTGTCTCCAACGTGTTGGAGAATCTATAGCCTCCTGCCTAAGTCGGTGCCAATCGTCCGTATCTAGCCACTTGGGCTTTGAAGCCCCACTCTTGAGTGCCTTGCGTGTGTTCGATCAACTGTATGACATGTACGCACATATGCACTCCATCATCTAGCTCGTGGAAAACCTATCTGCTACGCTTGGTACTAAAAACTCCTCATGCAAGGATGCTACTATGTAGTCCTTGCTCCCCTCCGATATGTTCTTCCAATGATCCAAGAGGTTGTGCTGAAAAACTTGTTGTCACAACTCTCTCATACGAGCCATCACCCCCCTCCCCTCATCATTCATGATGATGGCTCATGTCCTATCATCTACAAGGTAGGCATATCCCTCTAGGGTATGCCTAAGATGTGTTCACTCCCACCTGTGACCACACTCATGGGCATATCCAAGAGACCCATGTACATCTAGTGTACCTAGGGGGATAGTATCCTTCGGAGTAGCACCCATAGGGGTACTACCTATGCGGACGACTGAGAAAAATCTGGAGTGACTAGAGTAGATGTCCCCACAGGTGTGACAAATCCTATGGGTGACGCAACTCCAGCAGAATGAGGAGACGAAGACATTGTGTCGATATCTCCACAACAACCACCTGGGCCACGCTCTCTCGAACCACCACGAGAGCGAGCAGTAGCACCTTTATCCTGAGCCCACTGTATGCTCACTACATACATGCCCAAGTCTGGAGCATCGACCTCGTCTACTGGAAACTCAAGCTTCAAAGCGCCCCAAAGTAGATCTAATAGAACGGCCTGATGGTATCCAAGACAACTACTGGTCCACCATATCTATGAATCTCACCATTTAATCCGGAGATATACATATGAAGATCTTCTATAGCTCCTCATCACTCATCCCTTGACTCATCGTGATGATCTAAATATCCTCAAAGGTCACCTGTAAAGACAAAAATTGATGTTAGCATAATCAATATAAATCATACAAAGCACGATAATATAAATCTTTAAAAAATGATCTTACTTAAAATGCATATCTTATGTACCCTTATAAGCGATTCGTCAACGAATTGAGTAGGTGGATGCTCCAAGTATGAAGTACCCTATAGTCCCATGTCAATCTCCTAACACAACTCCGCATACACTGGAAGGTCCATAGACATGTCACCACAAAAGGATGAGTCCAACCAGTTCTCAAAGAACTCTTAGACTCTTGCATTTCCATTATTGTTACCCGATGCTGGCTCCTCTACATACTCTAAGCTTTCGGTGGCCTCCACTCCTTGCAATATTGACCCCTCTATTTGCATACTGTCCTCATCTATGCTCGGAACATCGCTTTGATCATATACTCTCCCACTTCGGGGAGCTGAAGGTATAACGTACCACCATTGAGGTTGTTAGGGGTTTGGATAGAAAATTACATGTTCACAATCACGTACAAGAGAGATTTAACTATTGTGATATGTACCATGTCGTAATACAATTAAAAAACACATGAGTTCATGCACTGTTCATAATGGGCCAGCAACACAAATGTGTCACACAAATCGATCCATTTTTTTTCGGAATCTATTTTGAGAAACCCAAATGGACCTTGTCGAACGATTGCTCCAGCTCCTTCAAGTACCACTTTGAACCACTGCACATCGAATAGGATCATGGAGAAGCTATAGTAATCCACCACGATAATACTTTGCAAGTTTCTAAAATACTCAATCTCATCTATAACCGTGTTTGGATCCATTGCTCGTCATTGGCTCTCTTGTTCAAACCTTGCCATGATACCACAATCTATTGTGGAGCACATTTTTTCAATATGCTCCACGCGAAAATGTCATCCGCGTGACCACGCCACACTATATATTTTGTATTGTATATTGAAACACTCAATTAGTTGTCGCATATAAACTATAGATACGACAAACCTTAAACACGTCATCACCTTTGGACTATATCCCCTCGAGAATTCCCACTCCTCAGTTGAGACCTTCGTTCCTTTGCGAGACAATGTGGTCAAAGCTCCATGCAACCATCCTATTGACATAAACCGTGGCATCTCCTCTATGCCCTCGGGATATCAAATCAGTTGATGGCACGTACTACGTCAAAATTCAAATCGTGCTTCCTCTCAATATTTTGTGGCTTACTGGTACCTAGTGAGCCATGCCTCCATAGAGGCATGGTGCAACATACAAAAGCAATTCACTTTCTCCTCTATTGCAGCATCCATTATTTTTTCTACCCCCTTTCTAACCACCACATCTCTGGTTAATCTATCATCGTCCTTCAGCGACCATAGCATATTGTTGTCTGAATCCACTATTGGTAGCCATTGTGAAATATGCACTAACGCCTGAAACACAAACCAATCTTTAGCCATGCTACCTTCTGGCCAAGCTCGTTAATGCACAAAGCCTTTATTAAGGGTTTTCATGAAGTGCTCCAAGAAGAACATCCATCACGTATGGAAAGGTCCAACAATCTTCACTTCATCTATAAGATGCACAAGAAGGTGGATTTGTATCATGAGCATGCTAGTAGGCAGGTATTTCTCAAAGAGACAGACCGTCTCCACTGCTCCCCACCTTGTGGATTCAATAGAGGACGTATTAATCTCCTTTTGCAAGATCCATTGCACTAAATTTGACAACTTGTAAATCGCCTCGCGTGTTTTTGGAGTAAGGCAGCATGTGATTGCGATCAGTAGTACTGCCACAAACGAGGAAGCATTATGAACAATGACTACAATCCAAATAGAAAAATACGTAGGCCACTTAAAATCCATTTGTAGTACAAATCTGACATATCTTATGCCAATCATGGGATTTTAGCCTTGATAATTGGTCGTCTTTAGAGAACGCAGACCTGAGAGAATGCATCATACCCGCCAGAGTGTGGATAGACTTGACTATTTGCTTCACAATGGGCTCTTCTTTAGTGGACAAAACCCAAGGAGCGTGAGGTAGCTGCAAGCGACCATCAACACTCGATTGTGGCCAAAGCCTCTCCATCTTGCCTACCTCCTTCAAATCCATTCGTGCCCCTATAGTGTCTCTCTTTCTTGTATAAGCTGCCCACATTCTTAAAAATATTCATGGGATCCAACAAGTGGTTGATCTGTAAGTGGGTCCAATACGACAACTCGTAGAAAACTGAGAACCGTCGCATTCCATTTGGATGTGACTCCGTGTGGACCATTTTTAGCTCATACCAGCTTTGGGTATTCATACGTGTTGGAGGCCGTCCAAGAAAACCTTCCCTAAGTTCATGACCCTCTGGTAAGAAGTGGTGTGTCCTTGATATACCATCTTCACACAATGGAAATGCATGATAACCTGAGGTAACGAGACCTGTCCCAACACCTCTATCTAGTGAATACAAACTTGAACAAGCTATGATAGATGTTACCAATGAGAACAGAAGCCTACTTACCTGAGCACTCTCTGAATCCTAGAAAGTCATGCATGGTCCACATGAGAATGGCTCGAATATTAGTGGATTGTCGACCATCGCGCTTGCTCATATCTTGCACAATGACCCCCTCCTCCCACAAAATCTTAAGCTCATCGACTAATGGACGAAGATACACATACATATTTTTGACTTTGTAGCGGCCAGGAAGGAGCAAGCTAAGGATGAGATGTCCTTTCTTTGTAGAAAGCCATGGAGGGATATTGTAGTTGACAAGGACTATAGGCCACACATTGTAAGAAGTTGAGTGCAGACGGAACAGGTTCACACCATCCATAGCAAGACCAAACCAAAAATTTCTTAGCTCTTGGGCAAAGCCTGGGAAGGTAGAGTCAATGTGGCTCCATGCACATGAATCTGCTGATATTCGTTGAACTCCAACTATGGACCTATTCTGTGCATGTCACGTTATCAAGATCGCCATGCTGGACGTACAAAACATGTGGTTTATGTTGGGGATAAGCAAAAAGTGTCTAAGAACTTTTTGAGAGATGGTTTTTCCTTGCAAGTCCTATCAATACCTATGATCACCACACTTTGGACATGTCTCCATAGTCTCGTATTCTCCTCGAAACTGTATGCAATCATTGATACATGCATGGATGTTGTTGTAGTCCATGCCAAGCTTTCGTAAAATATGTCACGCATCATTACAAGACTCAGGTATGGCATTTGCAAGTTCTAATATATGATACTTCAGTAACCTGAAAAAAAATCTTAAAACACCTTGAAAAAGCAGAAATGTTTTTTATGATAGTGCCAAAAAGAAATCAACGAAGCATACGTACAAGGTACCTGAACAACTCGGTCACACTCGCATCGCTCCACCCATATTTTGCTTGGATACTTAGGAGTGCAAGCAGTGTCTTCAGGCGAGATACTCGGCACCCATCATATAATGGTATGGATGCTTCCTCTCTAAGTGGATTAGAAGTCTCGACATCCATGGGCATCAATGCATCGATCATTGCCTCCATCTGAGGCTCCAAGTTTGTAGGCAAGTATGGAAGGTTGCTTGTCTCCTCTTGTATTGACGGTATAGATTGGGTTGTACCTTTCAAGTGGTGGATTGTCTCAGGCACTCCATCCATCGCACACCCACAAACTCTTCTAACTAGCCGTAAAGGGTGCACTCCTCCTTGGGACGAGACGTCACCTCCTTGGATAGAAAATTTGACAGCCACACCCAATGTTTTTGTATATGGTATTCAATTAGTTTGCGAACAAAATGCATGATTAATATACACTTTTCTTACCATTTGCTCAAAATCTGAGATCGCGTGATCAATGATCTCAGATTGAGACTTGCCGAAGCATCGTATATGTTCTATAGACAATCGACGTTTTCATCTAATTACTAGGTTACATTAAGAGCAAGAACATGGGACACCCTAATTAAGATATGCCTTGTGATCTTGAACATCATGACCTTCATCGTTTTCCATTTGGTCTACGTTACGACAAACAATTTGTTCTTGTTATCATTCTTTTTTTCTTTCTTAAATTATTTGAGAATGGATTTCTTCTCTTATAACAAAACAAAATTAACGTATGTAAAGTCTCCACCCACCCACAAATTAACGTATGTCAGAGTGTTCTCCGTCTTGTGGTTTGTACCAGACCTCGCCACTATCACCACCACCACCACCACCACTACTACTATTACTACATGAAAGAAGATGTTAAAGAACAAGATCTTACCCTCTCTTTGTTTTTTATCCATTCATTCTCTTCTCTCCTTCCATCTCCCTCTCTTTTTCTCTTTCTTTATTATGTTGTGTGTTGGTTCCCTCTCTCTCCTTCCTTCTTTCTTTTTCTCTTCCTCTCCCTCTCTCATTTTCTTTAACAAAACATATATCTCTCTCTACTACAAATTTCCTTTAACAAAACATCTCTCTCTCTCACTACCACTACCACTACCACTACCACTACAATAAACAAGAAAAGAAGAAAAAGCAACAACAACAACAACAACAACAATAACAACTACTACTAATACTACTACAGTAAACAAGAAAAGAAGAAACAACAACAACAACAACAAAAACTACTACTACTGCTACTGCTACTGCTACTGCTACTGCTACTGCTACTGCTACTGCTACTGTTACTGCTACTACTACTACTACTACTACTATGAAAACGACTACCACTACCACAACAACAACCTCTTCCTCCCTCTCTCTCTCTCACTCCCTCCTCTCTCTCTCACTCCCTCCTCTCCCTCTCTTTCTCTCTTCACTATTATGTTTAATCCTATTTTCACTTGAGTACCTGTTGCTATTTGCATCGCATTTGCAATGCAAATAGTGACACAAATAGTGACACCGAGAATTTATGTCAAAAACCATCGTCACTATCCACTTGTATCCTTGTAGTGACTCACGTGATACCATACAACATCTACAGTGAACCCCTTAGGACTCCCAATAGAAATGCAGCTAGTAGTGTAAAGGCAGAGCATAAACCATCAAGTACAAAAAAAAAAACAAAATATCCAAGGTATCAAGTACATAGATGTATACCACAATGCATGCCAAGCATGTATCCACTATTGATAATAAGTGATCCCTGCTCAATGCTTCAAACGGAGCCCATTCCCAGGGTGTGACTGGCAGTGTGTACGAGGCTATGTTTTACAAAGGAGAAAAAAGAATGGGGGGAGCCTTTCAATGAAAGGTTAAATTCAATTAACTGAAGTAGATATTGATAATAAGTGGTGTAAGATGTCCAATCAAAGAAAAATCAATCCACAGTCATAAACTCCACAATGAAAATATATGCATAAACCAATAAAGTAGAGAGAGTCTTCCACTAACTCAAATGAACCAAGCTCTGCAATATAGATATAAATGGCTCTCAAGGGAAAATATTTGAGAATTTTCAAGATCACAATGGAGCTCAATACATCAAGCATATTACCTTATAGAAGCTCAAGTGCATCAATGATACATCTAGGAGCATATACATCCAATATCTAAATTTGCATGTGAATAATCATTGAAGCAAATGGCTAATGTCCAAATACATCCAACAAAGTTGAAATCCTAGCTTCAAAGGTATCATAAATATATAGATGGATAAACATCAATTCCTAACATCAATATAAGCTTATATAAGATCTGAATAGCATGTAGACATATATAATGCATAAAGCTATGTAATCTATAACCTTGTTATCCAAATAGAACTATTCTATTCTATGTAAAATATAGAACTCAAAGCTACATCGAATCAACTCAAATGTATGATTGCTTATCACGCTCTTCATTTTTAGTTGTGGAACACCTCAATCTAATATTTTATGTGAAGAAAGATACGGCCTAAATATGAAAGTTATGTCAAGCTACCATAGCTATCTATGACTTCTACTACATATTCTTATCCATTCTTAATGGATAGAATGGATGCTTCTAAACTCAATAAGCACTTTCCAAGCCTCAACTTAGCCATGGGAAGCTCCTCAACCAAGTTGGAAGAAGTGTTGAAGATAAGGAAGCCATGGATACCTCAAATGGATTGAAATGGAACCTGTAAGTCAAGATCTCTTCCTAGAAAAGAGTGTTAATCACTTTAAATCCAACTATCTATCACCTAGTTGTCTCATACTCCATCTCTAAATTAACTATGCATCCTCTTTCCCCACCCAAGAAAGCAAAGAATACAAGGCTAGTTTTGAGTCGTAGCAAATTCATCTATTTATCTTCCCATTTTAGAGTCAAAGCTAAAAGGTTTTTGAATGGCTTCATAATCCACAAAATTCATTTCTTTAATGAACACCTCAACTCTATCATATCAGCACATTGAGCACACCATCATTGAAAGAAGAAGATGGAGAGTAGGTAGCTCAAAGTTTAACATACATGAGTAAAGTCTCTATTTTTCACATTTTATAAGTTAAGATTAAGGTCAAGATTTTCACCAAAAGCAAGGCACCCTATCCATGTTTACAGTTCATGACTAGTCTTTCCAATAATGTAAACCTATCACTTAGGTGAGTTTGACTTTATCTAGACAAAAGTGAATAGAAGTTTTATAACTATGACCCTCAAATTCTTTAAGGGCGTTCTCAATTTGAAAAATATTATAACGTGTACTAGAGTTCAATGTATCTGAATCTAAATCATACGGAGGGTAGTTTGCTGGTTCTCTAAGGATCTAATTCTAGTCATCACCATCCATGCTAAGCTTGACTATTTTGAATAATGTAAATATGTTCCTAGGGTCTACCTTGCAAGCAAAGCATCCAGCCTTATCCTATAAGGATTGACCTACAAGTTCTTAATGACCCATCTACATTCTCTAGTAGCATACTAGCATCAATCACTATTGCACAAGCTACTAAAGACTCGAGGTGGACAAGCATCGCACTTGGTTCAATGAGACTGAGAAACTAGAGGTACTTGAGTGTAGATGCCTTTTCCCAGAAAACATAGTCTCACAACATTCCCCTAAAATAGTACTATACTGATTCTAAGACTCAATCCTAGGACGATCATGATTTACATGATAGCATAGTCCCACACAAACCTTTAAATTGTACTATGCCACTTCTAAGGCTCAACCCTAGGATGGTTACAATTTATGGCATGATTTATAAATTTTACAAGAATCCAAATAACTAACCAACTTTATCAAGTCATAGGATGGTCTATCGAGGAATATGTCCACCCACTTTGAGGTTTATATTAGTTTTTCAAGCAAGCATGCTACTCATACTCTGACATGCTATAAGAAATTTAAAAAAAAACTTTCTTAATTATCTAGACACAAGGTTCTTTAGCATGTCTATTACATACGAATATATAAATATATTTGTTTACAAAAAAGATATTTATATCATTATAACATTTACATCATATCCATTCGAAAGAGAAAAATCCAACCAAAAACTTGAGTTGCCAATCTATCATGTTCATCTTAGGCCTTCCAATGGTTAACCTCATCAAGCTTGTATAGGTTTGCTTCCCTATCAAAAAACTAAATATGATATCATAACATTCAACCAAAGCACCATTAGTTGTCATGTACCATAAGGAAGAACCTTTCTATATGGATGACCTCATATACCTAAGATATAATTGGCCAGCTTAGGAAATTTTATTTTACTCTATGGGAAGAGCTTTGGGCAAGGCCTTGGGCAAGGCAGATGCCCTAGTCTTGTTAGCTATATCGAATGAATGGGAATCATTCATATCATTTGAAAGAATTTGTGCAAAAATAAATTAATCACATAACTTAAGGGAATAAAAAAGAATCCTTTCTAGAAAATGTGTATCTTAATCTAAGGTAAATTTTCAATAAATAATTTAAAAATTTATTTCAAACAATAATTTTGTAATCAACTCATGGTTTGAGTCTAACCTACATCCATATACATACATATACTTATAAACAAGGGATAATCCATTAGCTTTCATTGTTAGAAAGTAAGAAAGGAAAAAAAAGTGATTAACTTACCACTTTCAGTTAAGTTATTCAGACTCCAATGAATCAAAGTTGCACTAGTTATAAAGAATTTACTTTCTCAAAAATTTCTAGATTATGGTCTAACTACTATGTTAGTGATACTAATATTCTTTAACTATTTGAGCAAATTTTAAGTTAAAAGTCATTTTAGGATTTGTTAAATAATCCCAAAGAAAAATTTCAAGATTTTTTATCTTTTAAAATAAAAATAAAAATCTATAATTTTTTAGTTTTTGAGATATCTTAGGTAATTTTTGTTATAAACTTAAAAATTTTGGAATCTAACTATTAGTTTAGTTTCTCATAACTTATTTTAAATATTTAGTATTTCTTAATTTTTAGATGGTTACTTGTAAATTATTTCTAATTCCAAAAGAAAAAAGGAATTTCTATCTTTAAGTTTTTGATTTTTGATATTTAATCATACTCATTTACTATCAATTTTAGTACTTACTTGAATTTTAACATTGACAAATAATTAATGAACATAAAGTTAATCTCAATTTATAATTTACTAAAATTTTAAGGATAATTTATTGATTCATTTAATTTCATTAAGAATTTCTAAAATAAAAGTGATAAATCTGAGTTTGCTTAATCACAATATTTTCATAAGTAGGAGTTAATGAGAACCCTATAGCTTTTATGTGGTTTCATAGAGCCATTATGATCAAAGATGAATACTCAAATAGCTGTGCACAAATGGTCTTATATATATATATATATATATATATATATATATATATATATATATATATATATATATATATATATATATATATATCTCTCTCTCTCTCTCTCTCTCTCTCTCTCTCTCTCTCTCTCTCTCTCTCTCTCTCTCTCATGTACTTTTGGGGGGAAAGGGAGGGGGGGGGGGGGGATAATTCATTTGAAAAGAAAAAAGTTAAAAAGTGAAGAGATAGAGTGGTTTCTTTTTTTTTCTAATGGAGGAAAGAATAAACTTTCTTTTTCCTAAAATGAAAAAAATAAAAAGGAAAAGGGGAGTTTGAGGGAGGGGAAGAGCGATATTTTTTTACTTATCCTAAATTATTTATTTGTTTATTTATAATTAATTTTTCCCACATTATCTCACTTTTCTTAGATTTAACCTAATTCATTATTGTAGGTTTCACCATTTTTTATTTTTTTAAAATATTTTTAAATAAATAAATATAAACTATTTAATTTATTTTTTAATTTAAAAAAAATAAAGGGAAAAGTATAAAAAAGAGAAAACAAAGAGAAGAAAAATAAATGCTTCAATTAATAAAATCAATCATAATTTAGGATAAGTCAATAATAATAATAATAATTTTAAAAGAGTTTGAAAACTAATGATAAATTTGAATAAATTAAGAAATTCAGTACATAATTGAGATAAATTAGAAAAATTGATAAAATTTTTAAAATAAATAAAAAACTTATAAAAATATTTTAATTAATACAAAATTAAAAAATCTAAATTAATTTAAAATATTGTTAATACAAATAATATGAAATTAAATATATTAGAAAAAATAAAACAAAATAATACTAAAGTATTTTGAATCAATTAAATACATATTAGATTATGAGTGAGTGGATGTGAGTATTTTTACATAAGAGTATGTGTGTGTGTGTGTGTGTGTGTGTGTGTGTGTGTGTGTGTAAAACTTTGATAGTTTGCATATGAGGAGGGAAATTTTTGAAAAGGTCAAGCACATTTATTAGGAAAAGGATATATTACGTTCTCCTCCCTTTAAAGAAATTAAAATGTTCTCATCTCAAAATAAACTCAAAGTGATCCTTGGAGAATGGATTTTAATATCCAAGTCATATATACTTCTGGGAAATCCTTCCATTTATATTAGATATCTCCATAAAGTGAGATTTCATAAAGGCTTTCTTGTAAATTCTAAGATTCTCTTTGGTTGGTTGAACCTCAAGGAATCTTGGCTTGGTATTACAATTTGTTCATAATCAAAGATATAGTCAGGATGGGGAACATAAGATTTTAATGGGGTTACATAAACTACATCATGAATCCTCAGGTGAGGAGGTAGGGATAACTTGTAAGCATGTGTTCCAAGGCATTTTACAATTTCTTATTGCCCATAATATCTCAAACTAAGATTTCTGAATTTTCCAAGAGATAATAAACTCTTCTTGGGCCAACAAACCTTTAGGAGGTCTATATCTTCTTCATTTAAGATTTAGTTATCCTGTTGGGGTCTGTATAGACCTTCATCCTAGGCTGTCTTTACATCTTGACAGATTTTCTTGACCTACTCATACATATCATTTAATATACTTTTCACTACAAGATGTAAGTCGTATATCGATGTTTAAAAAAATAAAAATATTCATCTAAAATACGTCTCTATAGATTGGTCACTATTTCCATCACTATTTAAATAGTGACTCAAATAGTGATGCATACAGGTTTATTTGCAATACAAATAGCAATGGTTTACAAAGAAAAGAAAATGGTAGGGCATGTACTAATAAGACATCCACCACAACTATCACCTTCACTGATTGAGTGAGGCATTCTTAAGCCTCTCTCCGTAGCAGTAGCAATAGCCAACCTAGAGTGATGACTCCACCTATTAGAGATCAAAGTATTGGAGTGTGTCGAGGTAAATTGTGTAGAACACCCAACATCTCTTATTCTGTTATATCTTTGAAATACACCATCATCCGATCTAGAGACATATGTATGAAGATCTCTAGTAGCTCCTCATCTATTGCCCATTAGCTCATCTTGCTCTCTAGATTATCTATAGTGACCTACATAGCTAGAGACCGATATTAATACAATGAATATAAGGGTGAATGTGAAGCATGATAACATATATTTACAAAGAAGGATGTTAGTTTAAAAACATATAATAAAGTACCAATATTAGTGAATAGCAACCAATTTGACAACAATCAGATGCAAATATGATTGATCCTATGTCTCCATGAAAAGCTCTTAGTATAGCATGGCATACACTAGAAGGTTTATGCATAGATACCCATAAAAAGAGGAGTCTACTTTATTCTCCAAGAATTCTTGTAATCCTTTCTCTTCACTTAGATCACATATGCTTGTCTCCTATGCAAGATGCAAGCCCTCGTCATTCTCCAATCCCTATAGCAAGGACTCCTCTACCTACACACTCTCCACGTCCGTGCTAGGGTAATTTCTTTTATCATACACTTGAGTGCTTTGAAGTGTTGATGATCCACCATATCACCAATGAGGTTTTCATGGATTTGGATAGAAGATTACCTATTTAATATAAAAAAATATCCCACCACAAAGAATGAAAAAGCATTTGTGACTATTTTGTATTGTGGAGAATTCAATAAAAAAGGTTATACACCTATTCACACTAATTGGACAAGACAAATGTGTCGAAAAAATTGTTCCATCTTTTCTCCAAATCTACGTTTAAGAATCTAGATGGTCCTCGTTGAATGGTTATGGCCCTTGCTCCGTCCAATACCACTTTAAATCCTTGTAAATTGAATATGATCGTGGGGAGAAACTACAATAATCTATTGAAGTAACAAATTGCACATTGTTAGACTACTCCATCTCATCCACTATAAAGTTTGGATTTGTGTCATTTACCATCAAATCTCTCTGCTTAAACTTTACCATGACAGCATAGTATATTGTGGAGCACATTTTATCAATGCCTTCAACTAAAAAATGTTGCCCATGTGACCACACTATATTGTAGATTTTATATTGTATATCAAAATGCCTAGATTAGTTACTACGTATAATTTCTAGATACAAAAATAAAGAAAGCATGTGGTTACCTTCCAACTGCATCCCCTTAAGAACTTCCACTCCTTCCTAGAGACCTTCATCCCTTAGTATTAAGTTGCTCAAGGTATTATACAATCATCTTATAGACATGAACCATGCCAAATCCTCCATACCTTTGGGATATTGAGTTGGTTGCCAGCATGTAGTACACCAAAATTATGATCTTGTTTGTCACCCATTTCCTTCTAGCCTACCCTTATCTAATCAACCAATTATCCATGAATGCATAATGCAACATACAAAAAAAATTCACTTTCTCCTCAATGGTGCCATCCATTCTCTTCTTTATTCCATTTCTAACTACCACATTTTTTTCATTCTATCATCATCCTTAGCATCCACAGTATCTTGTTATCTAAATCCATTGTTGGTAGCCATTTTGAAATATATACCAATGCCTCTCACATTCACCAACATTAGCCAAAATTTTAGCCATGATATCCTCCTCTAAATAAGTGCATTGTCACATAAAACACCATATTAGTGAATTTGGAGTCCCACTTTCAAATAAGGGGTAAAGATTTGACCATGTGGCTAAATCTTAACCCATGCTTCAAAGTGGGACTTGGAAAGATAACCTATATACTAATTGGGGTAGACTCCACTTTCAAGTAAGGGAACAAGATTTAATCATGTGGCCAAATATAAAACATATGGGAAATTTTCAAAATATATGAGAATTCCCAAATTCTCTAATATAATGTTATGAAGCCTTTTAAGATTTTTATGAAGCACTTCAAGAATAACATTCTCATCAGGTATGGAAAATGGTCCTATAATCTCCACTTCATCCATAATATGTATTGGGAGGTGAATTTTTATTGTGAGTATACTCATAGCTAAGTACTTTTCAAAGAGATATATAGTCATCACCACTTCTCCTTGACTTCCAAATTCAATGTAGAATGACTTGATCTCCTTCTATAAGATCCATTACACTAAGTTTGATAGCTTATAGATCACCAAATATATCTCTAGAGTGAGACACCTGTGATCCTGATCGAATAAATAAATACTCATTAAGCTTAATCAAGTCAAGTACTATCAAGACCAAAACTGGCATTTTTTGTGTCAATCATGAGATTTTACTCTCATTAATTGGACATCTTTAGAAAATGCGAACCTCGAAGAATACACCATACCCATCGGTGTGTAGATAGACTTGATAATTTGCTTCACTAAAATCTTCTCTTTAGTGAATAGGACCTAAGGTGCACAAGGCATAAAATAAAAAACCTTTCTTATTTACGCATCAAAGACAAAGGAGTGTAGTATGTACCTAAATAACTTGATCGTACTTGTATCGCTCCATCAATTCTTGGCCTATATATTTAGGTGTAAGATGCATCTTTAAGTGAAATATTCAATACCCATCATATAATAATATGGATGCCTCCTCTCTCAATGGATTAGATAACCTAGGATCCATGGATAGTAATGCATTGATCATTGCCTCTCTCTCATGCTCTAAGATTTAAGGTCTTGAGGGTCCCCAATGTCTTCTAGCATTGAGAGTGCATTGGATGGAGTACCCTCAAATAGGTTTATTGACTTGGATGCTCCTTCCATTTTACACCTAAAAACTCTTCTTATGGATTGTAATAGTTGCACTAAAATTGGGATGGATTGACACCTCTTTGTGGACTTTTTTTTGTAGAGTTAATATTGCTAAAATTTATTTCAAGTAGAGTTTGATTTCAAAGCATGATTGATATACACTTTTTTCAATATTAACTCAAAGTTGAAGATTGCTTCATCAATGATTACCAATTGAAACTCGCCAAAGTATCACCCATGGTCGATAGATAAGCAATGTTTTTATCAAATTGCAAGCTTACACTAACTGCAAGGACTTGGGACATGATGATTTAGATATGCCTCATGATCTTTGATATCGTGGCCCTCATCATTGCCTATTTCTTTTATGTCACGGTGGAAAACACACTTCTCTTTCTCAATTTATCGCTCCATCTCTTTCTCCCTCTTCCTTCCTGCCTTCCTCTATTTTATTTATTTCTCTATTTTCCTCTCCCTCTCTATCTATATATATCTATTTCTCACTCTTTTTCTCCCTCTCTCTCTCTCTCATTTATCTCTATCACTTCCTCTCCCCCTCTCTATTTCTCTCTCTCTATCTCCATATCTTTCTCTGGCTTTATCCCTTTCCCTTTATTTATCTCTCATTATCTCCATATCTCTCTCTCATCCTCTCTATCTCCTTTCCCTCACTACCTCTATCTATTAGGAAAAAAATGAACTCACAAATGGGCCTTTTAGCCCCCCCTCTCTCCTTAAAACAAGGAAAGGAGAGAAGAATAGTAAAATAATCCTATTCTCTCTCCACTTTTGCAATCTCATTTTGTGTTTTTTATATTATCTACAAAGATATACTCATATTTCTTCTCTCTCCTCATTCAAGAAGTCTTTTTCAATAAAATTTTATATTAAAAAAGGAGTTAGTTACGAGAATGTGGTGCTTTGTTTTCAATGCAAAATGATTATTAGATACGAGGTAATTGATTTTTTAATCGAGAACAAGGAAAATGAAATTTCAAAAGTTCCTTTTAAGATATTTTGGGGATTTTTTCTGTTCTAGCTTTTGGTAAAAAAACAAACCAACTAGTCATTTCATTTTTTTTGAAAATGTTTTTGGAGGTAAAATAGAAATGTCTAAGATACAAAAAGTCTTGGACATCCCTACCCTCTAAGCTATTTTTTCCCATATCTATAATCTCTCATGGCTCTATTGGGACATCTTCTCTATGTTTATGCAACCTTCATTAACAAAGCGAATTACTTACACCCTCCTTTTCCTTGGTACCTTTGTGTGCCTCTCTGTGCATCTCCACTCTACCTCCTGTGATGACAACCAAGTAGACACCTCATTTCTATTAATAGTAAAATGAATATAGGAAAGAAGAAGCTGTATATTGAGGTGGAGATTGAATACACCCCATTATTCAAAAGAACCCAGCGTACCAGTGCCGACCCTTAAGTTTTGCAAAATTACAAGCAAATGGGATTGAAATATGTGGACTTGTGGGTTGATGGGGAAATATACCCAATTGGCCCCTTAAACAACAGAACTCCAACTTTATCAAGAATCACAAATTTGTTGAAGTATGTGTGCAAGGGTGAAAATGGGTTACTTGGTTACATTAGGTGGCTCAATAATCAAGCATTCAAAGTATTTACAACTTGCTGAGCAACCATTAAAAAAATATCATGATGTGATCGCTGCACACCAACTTCATATTAAAAAGCTCATAGGATAAGTGGTATAGCTAAATGACACTATAATTCAATAAAACAATCAAATTATTTCAATGTAGGACATTATCCATGACATTGGTATCTCATATGAGGAGGCAAAGGCACAACTAGACAACTTGAGAAAGATCAACAACAAGCTAAGACCAGAGCACAAATGAAAGAAGAAGCCAATCAATGAGTTAATTGTGAATAGCAGCCAATGAAAGTGATGTATCAAAGCATGTAAGGTAGCTCAAAAAGAGAACATAGGTGAGGGTGAGGTTGGATCTTGTATTAATAGATTGGTAAAGACAAGTACATTGGAACACGATTTGAGTAAGCCTAAGTTTAAGGCTATGAAGGAAAAGGTGATTGAGTGCACATTAAAGGGTGTGTCAAATTAGTTCTCAGTTATGGATACACAATCCATTTGTGATAGGGCCGGTATTAGCATAATGTCTGACTCAAAGATATTCAAAGGTGTGAAGGCTGGGTTTGGTCGTGTACTAAAGAGAAATAGAATTGTGCCTCTTCCTCAACCTTCAAAGTTAATAGAGGCCCGACAACAACTTAATACAAAGGTTTTGGAGCTAATAGGAGATCCCATGCATGTTCAATGTGTGGAAACACTAAAGGTTGGGACAAAAAATGCATATGAGGTGAAGTTCACGGAACTCAACAATTACAATTTAGATTTGTACAAGGTGCAGTCAGCAATGGTAATGAACTACAATATGTCTATTGAGGAATGTAATGGTAAATTGCAATTTGTTATAAAATTAGATGAAAGTGAGGTCGTTGAAGGAGTAAAGCTTGAAAGAATTAGTGTAATTTAGAGCTTTACAATTCGACAAGAACAACTCAAGGAGCTTTAGTGTTCAATTCGAGCGCCATGTGTGGTGGCTTGTTGCATTTGAAGTTCCTAAGAAAACATTTGAGGTGTTGCAATTGTTCTTTATACAGCATTCCAAGCATCATCGATCATCAGGAACATGGTAAGATGCTCTCGATTGAAGGATATGGTCCATAATTGGTTGAATGGCATCTTGCAAGAGACTTGCATGTGTGGAATCTCCAATGGTGCAGATACAAAGAATCCATGCTTATATTGCTTGAGAAAGAGGATGGAAGGAAAGGACAAAAATAAGAATTGGAAAAGGGTGACAAGTGCAGCCCCGATGCACAATAGAGAAGATCCCACTTGGAAGCCCATCTTCAACATTCCATTGGATCGTATTCACATGTGTTCATTGCATGCTTTTGTCAGAATCATGAAGAAACTTGTATATGAATACATTTTCTTTGCTTATAGGATACAACCAAAAAAGAAGCCATTGCAACGTGTAGGAATGTGGAGTGAGTGCTATCAGAAATTGGGCTACACAAGCAAAGACTAGAAAGTTTCTCTCTGCATCTATCAATGAGGAAGGTAATGTCATGGTTTGTAGGCTGTAGGAATATGATGGGTGAAAAAAGTTGCATTTTGTAGTTCCTGATTGAAGTAATGGAGGAAAAACAAGGTTGGCCAAAGCTAAGGTTTGGATAAGTCTTAAAAAATTGGCTCCCTTACTTTGCAAGATGGTATTTAACAATGAAGATAAGCAAGATTTATCGGTTTAGTGCATAGCTTCTACAAAAACATGGTGGAAGCGTGGGGAAAAAGCTCTATCACACATTACATGGTGCGTACTAAGTTAATATTTTAAAATGGTATGAATTGTATAAGCTATTGAGCATAGTTTTACTCATGTGTGATACATGTCTTTGTAGCATATCCTTGAGGCACATGGGCCATACTTTGCAAAAAAAGGAAGCATCAAAATTTGGTCCATGAAAGGGATGGAAAATTCACATTGGATAGTTCGTGGTGTATACAAAAGAAAATCCGATCATGGTGGAGGGGTGAATGGTAGCAATCCAATGATTCAATTGCTATCTTGGTAGTATAGGATTATAGTAGTGGATGAAGGTAAACTCTCACAAAAGAGAGCAAATGAAAGTGCTGATTAATCAGCTGCAAACATGATGGTATCACATCATGTCACTAAAAGAGTGTGTTATGAAGGTAAACTCTCGCAAAAGAGAGCAAATGAAAGTGCTGATTAATCAGCTGCAAACATGATGATATCACATCATGTCACTAAAAGAGTAGGTTATGAAGCCTCAAGTGCCAAAGAAAACCATGCCAAGTGGCTAAAAACAAGGATTTGACAAGGCAACAAATGGATTCGAAAAAAGCTAAGATAGTAAGATGAACAATGTGTTCAGTGTGAATGCAATTCATAGTTTAAGAAAGAAAGAGAGAGTGTGCATCTATGTGAATGAGTCTTATAGTTTAGGGTTATACATATAAAAGAGGGTTTCACTTTCTATCTTATTCATTGAGTTCTCACATCTCTTGTGCAGGAAAGATGGCTAGCTCTAAGGTAGTTGCAAATAATCTTCCGCTCAGAGCCCCATATGGTGTTCAGCCCCTTGGAGCATCTACTAGTGGTGTGCAGATCGGATGCCGTATGCTTGCGTAGTGAATGTCGGAAGGTCCCCAAGAATAAAAGAACTCTACTTTTTGCACAAAACTCAAGGTAAAAAGCATGCACGACATGAACAAGAGACCAATTGGGTGCAATCTCCCCCCATGCCTTGTGTGAGCGCTCCACAAAGCATGTATTTTATGTATTAATCATCTTCAAGCTCAAATAATAGCCCAAATTACAAAATAGAAAGATTTTAGCTTTTGAGTTTTCGTTAGCACAAAATAGAAATAAAGCTAATGGGCGGTGCCCAAAGAGTCAAGCGTACCCAATACAATGTCTAAGTACAAATAACATAATCGTGCACCCATGCACATACAAAATAATAAATAAATATCCAACGCCTCAATAAATAGGCACAACAAAATATAGGCGCCATGCCTAAGGTATGCGTCCATCAAAATATAAGTGATAAATCGAATACTTGCTATCGTCCAATGCTTTCCTCCACCACTGCTGCTATCTCTACACATCAACTGAAGCATTCACAATAGTTAGTAAAATAATACAATTAAACCGACAAAAGTGAATACCTAGTAGTCTTTAGCTACATAAATAAATCATCTGGTTAGAAATCAATCCTAACCTTAATTTATTACGAGTGCGCACTCAACCTTAATTTATTACGAGTGCACACTCTAAACTCATAAATGTTTATTAATTTAATATGTATTTTACAGAATCACCCGCTATGGAATCACCCATGTACACACTAAATTAATGAAACGCCCGAAAAGGATAGGCGTCCCCATCAACTTCTCGCACAAAGAATCCACTTTGTGTATGAGCCCCGGTCAACAAAGTTTACGGAATCCACCGTAAAACCTCACGGAATCCACCGTGGCACAGAATCCACCATGAAATATGCCTCCTGGCATCATACCCCCGGGGTGGGATAGCAATTGACCTCAATTGCTATTAGCTCAATGTGGAGCTAACAGAGTGGGGAAAGCATTTAAGTCTCTAGCGTGCATCCATTGGGCTTCCTCTCCAGGATGGTTCTTAAATTTGACTAGATATCTAGAATATCTTTGGCCAGTTCTAGTGGTCATAAAGTCAGTATCTATGATAGCTTTAGGTTCAAGTATTTCAGTCTCTTCATCTAACAAAGGTGGGTTTTCATAAACAGGGTGTACAGGTAATTGGCCTCTAAAGGGTCGTAATAAACTAATGTGAAATGTGTTGTGAATTTTCCAGTGAGGTGGTAATTCTAACTTGAATGCATTGTTATTGATTTTGTAAATAATCTTAAATGGTCCATAGAATCTAGGGGCTAATTTCACAACTGGGTGTTTATCTACACTTTGTAATCTACGTTTTTCTATTCTCAACCAAACATAGTCATCAACTTTGAAATTCATTACTTGTCTTTTCTTATTGGCTTGTTTGGTATATGATTGTTGGGCTTTGGCAATCATGTCTTTAACCTCATAAAAAATAGTAGCGTGCATACTAGCAATATCATCAGCACTCTGAATTCTATTTGATAAAGATGCAATAGGTGTAGACAATCTATAACCATAAATCACTTCAAACGGTGCTTTCTTTGTAGATGTCTGTGGTGTATTGTTATATGCAAACTGCAGTAAATGCAAATGTGTGTCCCATGTCTGTGGTTTAGAAATAGTGTAAGCACGTAAAAGATCTAGTATAGTACTGTTAGTGGCTTCTACTTGTCCATTAGTTTCAGGATGAAATGCAGATGAGAAATCAATTTTTGTTCCTAGGTTAGCAAATAAAGTAATCCAAAAGTTGTTACAGAATCTAGAATCATGATCATAAATAATAACTTTTGGTAATCCATGGTTAGTGAAAACAAATTTTAAAAACAATTGTGCTGCTTGTGATGCTGTTAAAGTTTTCTTACATGGAATGAAATATTCTTGTTTACTAAACCTATCTACTATAATCCAAATGTAACGTGTTCCCTAGTATCATCCAAGACACGTCTTAGTAGTCCATCGGAAAGGATGTCTAGAAAGCTCCGCCCGGCACACCCATGGAATGTTACGGGTTTTGTGATCTAGTTCTTCCCGCATTTGCCACATAGCGGAAGTATCCTGGCCTTTCCCACTTAGGATTGACCGGAATTAGGGTTTTCCTAATGGGTCATTAGCTAACAGCAACTAGCGTCAGACCCGAGTGAACTACTTTACGCAAAAACGCCAGGTCCGAAGTGGATTCACGCTGCACTTGGTTCAAGGAGAATGGGAAACGAGAGGGATGCAAAGCTCAACCTCTCTGCCATAAGGCATAGTCCCATTCCGTTCCCCTAAAACAGCGTAAATCAGGTAAGACGTAACTCTAGGTCATCATTCTCGTTATTCTTTTTGATGATGATCATCATTCCACTGTTCTTCGAGATTTTTGAGAAAAGTTCCCGGCTAACCGAGACCACCCAACCGTAGGACGGACCCATGGCCCATCCTCCGCACTTTCCTCGGTTTGTTTTAGTTATGTAATTATCTAACACATTAATTTGACATATAACAATCAGCTTCTTTAATTAACTTTGTTAAGCACTGGTTCCTTCACGTAATCTTATCACGTGACATAGAAAAACAACATTAAACAAGTTCTTTTAACATTTCATCATTTTATCTTTGAAATACAAGGAGTTCCGCCCATAGGCTTGTCCATAATCTGCCCGAAGGCTATCCAGTAATCTCCAGGGATCACTATTCCAAGCTTCCGCCCCGTCAACTAGTATGCGGGCCTCGAGATCCAATCCCGAGTCACGTTAGCCTCTTGTGCAGGACCCGGAAGGCGAGGTATTTACAGCCAGAGCCCCCCTGGCACCCAAGCGTCCTCCTGCTCCAAGTAGAACTTAACGGAGAGACCTCTTGCGGCAGGTTCGGTCCACGTTCCCGGCGCGGTTAACAACCCCCTTGGTTAGGGTTAGGTAGGCAGTCGGGGGTAACTGAAGCTGCCTTTCCCTTCAGGCCTTTAACCTGAAGTATAGGTACTCATTAAATTTGTAATTCATAATTCAAACAGAGCTCTAAAATCTCTAGCAAGCACAAACATTTTCGTTAATCAATCGAGTTGTTTGGCAAACTGCTAAGGAAGTGTTCTTTCCTTTTTGAGTGTATCAACACTCGTTCCCAAGGTGTCTTGTAAATTGATCGTTTTTCATTCCGGTGTTAGGGCATACCCAACTTGGTTAACCCTAAAGTGCTTTAGATTTGCTAGTTTCCGGTTTACAACTTTCCTTATTTAGAAGGATATCCAAAAATATGTCTTTTTGCAAGATAACTTGTGTAAGGATTTGCCGTCCTTGATGAGGGTTTTTCCCCTTTCTCCTTGTGAATCAATCACAAAACTGAATGATTTCATACATGTTGTGCAAGTCCTGCGATGGAATAATCTGTTTAGATTCTTTAAGCTGATGTATGTCAGGCCTAGGGTTTCTTCTTTTAAGAACCTTAGGGACAAACCCTAGTTTCTTATCTTTATGAATTTATTGTCCCTACGGTAAGGAAAGTAGTCAAGTGTTTAGGGTATGAATGTTTCTATGTTTAGATTGGTTCAGTTATCTTTTGGAAGGTAATATTAATCGTCTTGTCACGGTTTTACTATCCTTGTGACAATGTACTTTTTCAATACAGTTTAATTTGGCATATAGCATAATGCCAAGGTGATACTAAGAGCGACAATACTCCTTGGGACAAAAAGGCCTAGCTGTGAAATTGGTGTATACACACTTTATTAGTCCCCAAGTCCTCAAATAGCAAGGGAAAGGTGTTAATAGAGTGTCATCCAGCAATCCCCCATTACATTTTCTTTCCAAATGAGTTCATATATCTAATTTTTATACTTGTTAATTCCTAACATTTAACTTCCGTTTTTTCTTAAAGATGAGCTCATGCCAACTAACAACACTTTCCTTGCTAAGATGTGCAAATATTCAAGATAACTTCCTAGTAATTTGAGCAACGAAAGAAACCTTTCATAAATTTAACCATTTACAACAATTCATTGCGAAAGGAATAAGACTAATGGTGCAAGATATAATTTCTACACCTTAGGATTTAACTAAAATATACTACTATAGTAAATGGTTAATCTTGCTCGTAATTTATAATGCTTGATGCAATTTGAAGAAAGCTAAGTTCTATACATTGTCATTCATAAGCTAAACTCCTTCGTTACAAATAACTTGAACAAATATATCCTATTCTTAACAATTTTTCTTTGCATGATCGACTTAAAACCGAATTAACACCAAGAAGAAAAAAAAACCTGGCTTTGAGGTGAGATATCCACATGGATACCGGGAGATGACCCTCCCGCAGCTACACCTTGAACTTTCTTCAGCGGCATCGTAGTTCGAATGTGAGATAGCCTTTTCCTCTTTCTTCTAGAATTCCATCGTCTTCTCCTTCCTTTTCTTTTATATTTTCCTACTCTTCCTCCTTCACTCCTTCTTTTCAATCTTTTTTTCCACTCTTCTTCCTTCACTCCCTTTACTCCCCCTCCCTATCTTTTATCTCACGGCTATTTCTCCCTTACAGGATACCATCCGAGGCCATGATGATGATTTGGATTTTTAGGTTCGGGGGGAAAATAATAATGGAGATACGGGGGATTAAGAAGAAAGCTTAGGGAGTTGTGGAAAAATAAGAGTTATGAGGGGGGTTGAAAAAGGGTTATAAGGGGGTGAAAAAGGGTTTAGGGGAATAAAACACGGGGTTTAGGTTCCCAAAGACAAGGGAGGGGCTTAAGGGGAAAAGGGAAAAAAAAAAACCTAGGGGGTGTGTGGTTCCAAAAACCATGGGGAGGGCTAAGGGAATTTTTGAAACCCGGGGGGGGGGGGGGGGGGGGGGGGGGGGGGGGAACAAGGGGCTTAGGGGGATTATACCCGGGAGGGGGGGGCGAAAAAGAAGAGGGTGAAAAGGGGCTTAAGGCCCCTTGGAAGCTTCCTCTCCCAGGAAACTTCCACGCCACATGGACGCAGAAGACCATCAACGACTCGGGCGGAAAATTGATAGCTTCTTCACGATTTATGACCCTCCCTTAGTCATCACGGCCGTCCACTCCCTCCACCTCCCGTCTCTCCTCACGGCAAAGGCCTTCACTCCCACTCGCATTCAGCGGCATCTCCTCCCGGTGGTACAACAGGCAACAGCCTTTCGTCCCCTCTAGTTCTCATGGCTTCAGCCCTCCCCATCTCCAGCGGCCCCCCCCGTTTAAATAGTGGAGGGGAGGGGGATCTTCCCTCCCTGCGTGTCGACACGCATGTCCCCTCCTCCATCAAATCTCCACCAAGGAGCTTAGCTGCTCCTTCTATTTCCCTCCCCCTCTAGTCGGCTGGAGGGATAAGGGGGGGAATTAAAAATTTTCATTTATCACTTTTTTTTTTTGCGGAATATTACATTCTCTCCCCCTTGGAGGAATCGAGATGTCCTCATCTGGAGATAAACTGGGGATATTGATGGTTGAGAGAGCTTTCATCTATCCAAGTGGTGTCCTCTTCGGGATAATCTTTCCACTGGAAAAGGCATTCTCTCAGGGTTCTAGATCTTAACTATCTTTCCCTAACATCTAAGATCCTATCTGGCCTTAGTTCAAGGACTCCTTGACTAGGCATTACAATTTGTTGGTCATCAAGTACATGATTAGGATTGGGTACATATTTTTTCAATAGGTTGATATGGAATACATTGTGAACCTTTAGGTTCTCAGGGAGTTGCAATCTATAAGCATTGGGTCCTAGGCATTTGAGGATTTTATATGGCCCACAATACCTTGGACTTAGTTTCTTGCATTCTCCTAGGGATAACGAACTCTTTTTAGGGCGTACCTGAATGAAGACTATGTCTCCTTCTTCGAAGACTCTTTCTTGACGTTTCAAATCTGCATATGCCTTTTGTCTATCCTTGGCCGCTTGTATGTCTTGTCTTATTGACCTTATTTGATCATCCATGTCCTCCAACATTTGTCTTGAAGCTTCAACTCTTAGGGTTGGGTCAGAAAAGTTTAGGGGACTTCAACAATCATGACCATACAATGCCTGGAAAGGGGTCATTTGAATGCTCTGCTGGTAAGAAGCATTATAGGAAAATTCAACCAAAGGCAAGTATTGAATCCACCTCTTAGGTTCTCGACAGCAGTATGCCCTAAGCATATCCTCGATGACTTGATTTACTCACTCTGTTTGGCCATCTGTTTGGGGATGGTAGGCGGTGCTAAAACAGAGTTGAGTCCCAATAGCTTCAAAGATAGCTCTCCAAAAGTGTGATGTGAAGGGAGAATCTCGATCACTAATGATTCTTCTAGGTATCCCATGTAGCTTGAATATCTCCTTGATAAACAATCTTGCAATGTCGGAGGCTTTATAGTTTGTCTTTACTGGAATCAGGTGTGCAACCTTGGTAAGCATGTCAACCACAATCATAATGGAATTGTATCCTCCTTGGACTTGGGGTAAGCCCACAACAAAATCCATACTGATGAATTCCCATTTCATTTGGGGAATGTCAAGCGGTTGCAATTTCCCTGGCATCATGACATGTTCGGCCTTGATACGTTGGCAAGACAAACACTCAGTGACATACTTGAGAACGTCACCTTTAAGCCTCTCCCAATGATAGCTCTTCCTAACTGCATTAAGAGTTTTAGCATAGCCAGAATGTCCTGCGAAAGGAGAATCATGAGCTTCCCATAATTTCTTATGCTTAAGTGACTGGCTTGCTAGTATACACAGCCTTGTTCTGTAGTAGACAAGTCCATTATCAATGGAAAATTCCTGATACTTAGCTTGCAACTTTTGATTCGGCTCCTTGGTAGATATTTCCTTTATCATTGTTTGGTAGGCCAAATCATGGCATGCTTCCTCTCTAGCTAGTTCAAGTATAGGGTTGTTTGGCATAGATACCTTTGTAGCTAGAGATCTGGCCGTTGATGGATTCTGCAAGATTAGGGAATTTAGGAATGCCTTGCGACTGAGTGCATCGCCAACTACATTCTCTTTCCCTGGTCGGTACTTGATTTCAAAATCATATTCCTCCAATACTTCAATCCACCGACGTTGCCTCATATTGAGCTAGTTCTGGGTAAAAATCCATTTGAGACTCTTATGATCGGTTACTAGAGTAAACTTGTTACCCAACAGGTAGTGTCTCCAAAGCTTTAGAGCATGGATGGTAGCCAGTAATTCCAGATCATGCGTGGCATAATTCTTTTCATGATTCTTCAATTTTCTTGAAGAGTATGCTACTGGATGAGCTTCCTGCATAAGTACACACCCCAAGGCAAGAATGCTAGCATCAGTTACTACGTCGAACTCCTTATTGAGGTCAGGAAGTTTTAGAATAGGTGCTGATACCAAACTTTGCTTCAGTTTGTCGAAGCTATTTTGTTCGGAAGTTGACCATGTAATGGAAGTCTGCTTCTTTAGTAGATCTGTAAGGGGTGCTGCAATCAAAGCATAATTTTTTATAAAGACCCTATACCATCCTGTCAATCCAAGAAGGCTACGTATTTCTTTGACGGATACTGGTATTGGCCATTCAAGCACATCTCTGACTTTGGCTGGGTCTACTGATATTCCCTCTGATGATATTATGAATTCCAGATATTCAATCTCACGCTTGAAGAATGCACACTTCTTCATTTTTGCATACAGCTTATGAGATCTCATTGTCTCAAGGGCAATCCGAAGTTGAGGTTCATGATATTCTTCCTGTTTGGAATAGACTAAAGTGTCATCAAAGAAGACAAGCACAAAATCATCAAGATATGGTCTAAAAATATCCTGCATTAATCTATTGAAGGTGGCAGGTGCATTCGTAAGCCCGAATGACATAACCAGGAACTCAAAGTGCCCATATCTTGTATTGAAGGCCGTCTTTGGAATATCTTCTTCCTTGATCCTTATCTAATAATAACCTGACCTGAGATCAATCTTGGAGAAGATCTTTGCACCTTGAAGAGGATCAAGAAGCTCATCTATTCTAGGAATAGGATACTTGTTCTTGACTGTTGATTGATTCAACCCTCGATAATCAATACATAGTCGAAGTGTCCCATCTTTCTTTTTCTGGAATAATACTGGAGCTCCCCACGGTGAGTTGGTAGGCCGGATGTAACCCTGATCTAACACTTGCTTGAGTTGTTCCTTCAACTCAATTGCTTCCGGTATGGACATTCTATAAGGTCTCCTTGCAATTGGTGCAGCTCCAGGCACTAGCCTAATCTCATGATCTACTTCTCTTGGAGGCGGACGTTCAATCAATTCCTCAGGGAATACATCAGTGTATTCCTTTAGCCAAGAAGGTCCTTCATGAGACTCTTGCTTTTGATCTAACTTTTTGAGTTTGATCAGGTAAACGGGTAATCCTTTTCTGACTCCTTTTATGATCTGAGATACTTTGGCTAATTGGATTCTTGGCACTCCTGCCTTACCTTGCGTTGTGACAAATTCCCTTTCAGAGTTTCGAAAGGAAACTTGACCCTTTCCACAATGAATGTGGGCATCATTAGGCTTAAGCCAATCCATCCCGTGTAGACACTCATGGATACCTAAATTCATGACTCTGAATTTGACTGAGGTTTTCTTTCCTCCCAGAAAGAATTCCACCTTAGCAGTTTTCCTGGTACAAGTTACCTCACGACCGTTTGCCAATTCCACAAGCAGGGTAGGTGCTTCTACTGTGGCTATTCCTAATCTTTTTGCACATGCTGGTGAGATAAAGGAATGTGTACTACCACAATCAATCAAGGTTTTGAAACCTTTACCTTGATAGTCTGACGGTGTTTGAATCACCGAGAACTGGCGATTCGGCCCTTTCTTGTGTAAAGCGGCATGAACTGTCGCTCTTTCGAATTCAGCTTCCATAGTCAGATCTTCCTCATCTTCTTCTTCGCATTTTTGCCTATTGGCAATGCAGGTAGTTCTTCCTCTTCCATTGGTGGCGGCTCCTTGACCGTGGCCTGCACCTTGGAAAGGCGTTTGACGATGTCCTCCACTGAGCTTGGGACATTGCCTCTTGAAGTGACCGGGTTCGTTGCAGTGGAAACAATGGAGGTTTCAGCCATTACTTTGAGTAGGAACAAAGTTGTTGACGTTATTTGTCATTGCTTTCTTCTTTTGTTCCTGATTGTGACCTTGAACTCTCTTCACTTGAGGTATGAATGCTCCTCTGTTCGGGTCACTATAGGACCAAGCTTTGTTACCCCTTGGTCTAGCTTGCACCTCCTGAATTATAGGCGCCGCTCGAATGAGTTCATCCTGACGATCTGATGGACGCATAGATTCGAGACCGGTATTTATGGGTGGATTTAAGCCCGCGCAAAATTTGGACACCTGCTGCGTCATGTCCATCTGTGGTGCATACTTTAAAAGTGAGACGAATTTAGAGTAGTATGCGTCAAGAGTGAGTCCTAGCTGTTTTAGCTCGTAGAGCTCATTCATTTTCTGTGTACGATATGCAGGTGGCAAATATCTCCCCTGCACGGCTTTCTTTAACTTCTCCCAGGTAACAGACCCCTCTGAAGTCCCTTGATCCCTACACCATTGCTTCCACCAAAGTCTGGCTTCGCCAGTGAGTTTTAACTTGGCAAGCATGGCCTGATTGGTAGGTGCAGTACCAGCTGCTTCAAAGTAATCCTCCATGGATTCAATCCAAATCTCAGCATCAGACTGGACGGATCTGCCTCTCCCGTCAAACTCGGGTGGCTTTATCTGCTTGAGGAGGAACTTCTTCTCCTGGGTCACAGTAGTACTTGATGTAGGGGGCGAATTTGGAACCTGTACCTGGGGTTGTGCCTGGATAAAAGTTTTCTTAACGTTATTATATGATAATCGATGTTAACTTATCTTTCATTTTTAGTTCAGCTATCTCGTAAACAATGTAGCTACTTAACTTTTAACATCCCTTATGCATAGCCAGATATTGATAAAATAAGTATTTATTTGTATTTACATGGGCGTAGCCTTATACAACGTCTCGTGTGATGATAATCCAATCATTACATTCAGTTTGGGGAGAACAACGTTGTATTGCATTTGTCTACAGGAACTGTGTAATAGTAGGGTTTTGGGTCATGGATCTTTAGGAATCAATAGTTCATTGGAAGTTCAGGATACCCTTTCTGTTGGAATCCATACTTCTCATGGCGGCCCAACACTTTAATCCTGTCAGCTGGGATTACACGGGTTACTTCCTCATATACATATGAGTTCATTTCAACCCTCTGACCTTGAATATGTAAAGTCGAATTTACGTGAGCTTCCACAAAAATGAACAGCTTCACGACTTTCAAGTCTTCCAACCACTTGATCCTCTTTAGGTTGGTGTGTAGATAAGCAAACCGGTGGGTAGCTATGTAGTAGATTCCTGAAGACCCCGTCCATCTTCGTTCTATGTATAAAGGTGATGGATTATAAATTTGCTCCAGGATGTTCATCATCCCAATTCTTTGTCTATAAAGCGGAGAATGCATTGCAGTCATAAACATGACCCGAAACACCAAAAACTTGTTCCATGCTTCATAGTTCTGCAAGACAGCATTGAAGATGAGGAAATGTTTGGACAGCTACAATTTCTTTACTTCATTTTATTGAGATCTCATAAAAACAATTCCATTGTTGGTCGGCTCTGATACCAACTTGTAACGTGTCCCCTAGTATCATCCAGGACATGTCTTAGCAGTCCATCGGAAAGGATGTCTAGAAAGCTCCGCCCGGCACTCCCATGGAATGTTACGGGTTTTGTGATCTAGTTCTTCCCGCGTCTGCCACGTAGCGGAAGTATCCTGGCCGTTCCCACTTAGGATCGATCGGAATTAGGGTTTTCCTAATGGGTCATTAGCTAGCAGAAACTAGCATCAGACCCAAACGAACTACTTTACGCAGAAACGCCAGGTCCGAAGTGGATTCACACTGCACTTGGTTCAAGGAGAATGGGAAACAAGAGGGATGCAAAGCTCAACCTCTCTACCATAAGGCATAGTCCCATTCCCTTCCCCTAAAACAACGTAAATCGGGTAAGACGTAACTCTAGGTCATCGTTCTCGTTATTCTTTTTGATGATGATGATCATTCTGTTGTTCTTCGAGATTTTTGAGAAAAGTTCCTGGCTAACTGGGACCACCCAACCGTAGGACGGACCAATGGCCCATCCTCCGCACTTTCCTCGGTTTGTTTTAGTTATGTAATTATCTAACATATTAATTTGACATATAACAATTAGCTTCTTTAATTAACTTTTTTAAGCACTGGTTCCTTCACGTAATCTTATCACGTGACATAGAAAAATAACATTAAACAAGTTCTTTTAACATTTCATCATTTTATCTTTGAAATACAAGGAGTTCCACCCGTAGGCTTGTCCATAATCTGCTCGAAGGCTATCCAGTAATCTCCAGGGATCACTATTCCAATCTTCCGCCCGTCAACTAGTATGCGGGCCTCGAGATCCAATCCCGAGTCACATTAGCCTCTTGTGCATGACCCGGAAGGCGAGGGATTTACGGCTAGATCCCCCCCTGGCACCCAAGCATCCTCCTGCTCCAAGTAGAACTTAACGGAGAGACCTCTCGCGGCGGGTTCAGTCCACGTTCCCGGCGCGGTTAACAATCCCTTTGGTTAGGGTTAGGCAGGCAGTCGGGGGTAACTAAAATCTGCCTTTCCCTTCAGGCCTTTAACCTGAAGTATAGGTACTCATTTAATTTGTAATTCATAATTCAAACAGAGCTCTAAAATATCTAGCAAGCACAAACATTTTCGTTAATCAACCGAGTTGTTTGGCAAACTGATAAGGAAGTGTTCTTTCCTTTTTGAGTGTATCAGCACTTGTTCCCAAGGTGTCTTGTAAATTGGCAAGATCCTTTTTCATTCCGGTGTTAGGGCATACCCAACTTGGTTAACCATAAAGTGCTTTAGATATGCTAGTTTCTGGTTTACAACTTTCCTTATTTAGAAGGATATCCAAAAATACGTCTTTTTGCAAGATAACTTGTGTAAGGATCTGCCGTCCTTGATGAGGGTTTTTCCCCTTTCTCCTTGTGAATCAATCAGAAGACTGAATGATTTCATACATGTTGCGCAAGTCCTGCGATGGAATAATCTATTTAGATTCTTTAAGCTGACGTATGTCAAGCCTAGGGTTTCTTCTTTTAAGAACCTTAGGGACAAACCCTAATTTCATATCTTTATGAATTTATTGTCCCTACTGTAAGGAAAGTAGTCAAGTGTTTAGGGTATGAATGTTTCTATGTTTAGATTGGTTCAGTTATCTTTTGGAAGGTAATATTAATCGTCTTGTCACGGTTTTACTATCCTTGTGACAATGTACTTTTTCAATACAGTTTAATTTGGCATATAGCATAATGCCAAGGTGATACTAAGAGCGACAATACTCCTTGGGACAAAAAGGCCTAGCTGTGAAATTGGTGTATACACACTTTATTAGTCCCCAAGTCCTCAAATAGCACGGGAAAGGTGTTAATAGAGTGTCATCCAGCAATCCCCCGTTACATTTTCTTTCCAAATGAGTTCGTATATCTAATTTTTATACTTGTTAATTCCTAACATTTAACTTCCGTTTTTTCTTAAAGATGAGCTCATGCCAACTAACAACACTTGCCTTGCTAAGATGTGCAAATATTCAAGATAACTTCCTAGTAATTTGAGCAACGAAAGAAACCTTTCATGAATTTAACCATTTACAACGATTCGTTGCGAAAGGAATAAGACTAATGGTGCAAGATATAATTTCTACACCTTAGGATTTAACTAAAATATACTACTATAGTAAATGGTTAATCTTGCTCGTAATTTATAATGCTTGATGCAATTTGAAGAAAGCTAAGTTCTATACATTGTTATTCATAAGCTAAACTCCTTCGTTACAAATAACTTGAACAAATATATCCTATTCTTAACAATTTTTCTTTGCATGATCGACTTAAAACCGAATTAACGCCAAGAAGAAAAAAAAACCTGGCTTTGAGGTGAGATATCCACATGGATACCGAGGGATGACCCTCCCGCAGCTACATCTTGGACTTTCTTCGGCGGCATCATAGTTCGAATGTGAGATAGCCTTTTCCTCTTTCTTCTGGAATTCCACCGTCTTCTCCTTCCTTTTCTTTTATCTTTTCCCACTCTTCCTCCTTCACTCCTTCTTTTCAATCTTTTTTTCCACTCTTCCTCCTTCACTCCCTCTTTTCACTCCCTTTACTTCCCCTCCCTATCTTTTATCTCACGGCTATTTCTCCCTTACGGGATACCATCCGAGGCCATGATGATGATTTGGATTTTTAGGTTCGGGGGGAAAATAATAATGGAGATACGGGGGATTAAGAAGAAAGCTTAGGGAGTTGTGGGAAAATAAGAGTTATGAGGGGGGTTGAAAAAGGGTTATAAGGGTTATAAGGGGGTGAAAAAGGGTTTAGGGGAATAAAACACGGGGTTTAGGTTCCCAAAGCAAAGGGAGGGGCTTAAGGGAAAAAGGGAAAAAAAAAAACCTAGGGGGTGTGTGGTTCCAAAAACCATGGGGAGGGCTAAGGGAATTTTTGAAACCCGGGGGGGGGAACAAGGGGCTTAGGGGGATTAAAACCGGGAAGGGCGGGGGAACAAGGGGCTTAGGGGGATTAAACCCGGGAGGGGGGGCGAAAAAGAAGAGGGTGAAAAGGGGCTTAAGGCCCCTTGGAAGCTTCCTCTCCCAGGAAGCTTCCATGCCACGTGGACGCAGAAGACCATCAACGACTCGGGTGGCAAATTGATAGCTTCTTCACGATTTATGACCCTCCCTTAGTCATCACGGCCGTCCACTCCCTTCACCTCCCGTCTCTTCTCACAACAAAGGCCTTCACTCCCACTCGCATTCAGCGGCATGTCCTCCCGGCGGTACAACAGGCAGCAGCCTTTCGTCCCCTCTAGTTTTCATGGCTTCAGCCCTCCCCATCTCCAGCGTCCCCCCCTCGTTTAAATAGTGGAGGGGAGGGGGATCTTCCCTCCCTGCGTGTCGACACGCATGTCCCCTCCTCCATCAAAGCTCCACCAAGGAGCTTAGCTGCTCCTTCTATTTCCCTCCCCCTCTAGTCGGTTGGAGGGATAAGGGGGGAATAAAAAAATTTCATTTATCACTTTTTTTTTTCACGGAATATTACACCAAATCATGTCATGGTTAGCTTTAATATTAGGTAAACCAATAATAAAATCCATAGAAATTTGTTCCCATGGTCTTGATGGAATAGGTAAAGGCATAAGTAATCCATACTATTTACCATGATGTCTCTTAACTCTTTGACAAATCAAACATTCAAAAACAAAGTTAGATACATCAGTGTCCATATGTGGCCAATAAAAATCTTCAGTTAATGTACGTAAAGTAGATAAGATACCTCTATGACCTTGGTATGGAGAACAATGAATCTCATTCAAAACAAAATATCTGAAGGGAACTATAACACATAATCTCTTTTCATAATACATGAATCCATCATTATAAGATAGTGAATAAATAGGAATCCAGTTATTTCCAACTAATTTATTCCAATCAGCATGAAAAGTAATATCCTGATGATAAGTATCTTTCATAGGAGTTAGAGAATCAAATGATATAACAGAAATATTATGAATGGTGGGTCTTCTACTTAATGCATCAGCCAATACATTTTATTTACCTGGTTGATATTGGATAATCGGATGAAAACTCTAAATGAAGGCTGCCCATTTGATATGTCGGTCGGATATTTGGGGTTGGCTAAGTAAATGTCTAATACTTTGTTGGCCAGTCTTAATCATAAACTCAGAACCCATTAAATAGTGTTTCCATTGTCTTAAAGCTTGTACTATAGCTAATAATTCTTTATCATATGTGGAATATTTAAGTTCGGAGGGTTTCATTTTACAACTAGAATAGGCTATGGGATGATTGTCTTGCATAAGTACGGCTCCCATTCCAGATCCGCTAGCATCGGTAACTACTAAAAAGAATGGTCTATTAAAATCGGGCAGTTGTAATACAAGAGCATGGGTTAATGCATGTTTCAAAAAGTCAAAGGATTTCTGTTGATTATCAGACCAATGATAAACAATACCTTTCTTCAAAAGTTTAGTCAAAGGCAAAGCAAGTAATGAAAAATTACGCACAAAATTCTTGTAGAAACTAGCAAGACCTAGCAAAGATCGTAACTCATAAACATTTTTAGGTATAGGCTAGTTCAATATTGCTTCTATTTTCTTAGGGTCAAGCTTAATACCATCTGATGCTACAATATGACCTAAATATTCAATTTCTATTTTAAAGAACTTACTCTTTTCTGGATTAGCATACAGTTGATTATCTTTCATTAACTTGAAAACCAAGGACAAATGTTCATAATATTCTTTCTCATTTTGACTAAATACCAAAATATCATCAAAGAATACAATAACACAATGCTGATATTTCAAAAATATACAATTCATCATTCTACTAAATGTAGCAGGTGCATTAGTCAATCCGAAAGGCATCACTAAAAATTCATAATGACCAAATTGAGTTCTAAATGCAGTCTTGAATATGTCAGACTTATCTAATCTCACCTGATGATAACCAGATTTAAGGTCTATTTTACTAAATATGGCAGAACCTTGTAGTTTATCCATAAGGTCATCGACTCTAGGAATTGGATACCTATTCTTTACAGTGATCTTATTTAAAGCACAATAGTCAATGCACATACGATAAGTATTATTATTCTTCTTTACTAACAAAACAGGTGCACCAAATGGAGAACTACTAGGTCTAATCAATCCTCTATTTAATAATTTATCAACTTGATTTTGAATTTCTTTTTGCTCTGTCTGGTTATGTCTATATGGTGCTTTACAAGGTGGTTGTATACCAAGAATCAAATCTATTTTGTGGTCTTCTGGACGTGAAGGAGGTAAACTAGGTGGTAGATCTTCTGCAAAACAGTCTTTAAAGTGTGCAAGAAATTCTTTATGCCTAGGGTGCATATGATTTTCTTTAACTTGCAGTTCATTCACCCAAATGAGATAAGATTTACTACTTTTTTGTAATGCATGTTTAGCTTGAGTATGCGAAAGCAGTGGAAAATCATTAGATGCATACATACCATACAATGTAATATGTTTTCCTTTAAATTGAATATTAATTGAATGTGTGGAATAATCTATATCAGGGTTATGCTGATGATGCCAAGGCATACCTAATATAATATCACTGTACTGTAATGGTACAACTAGAAAATTCCTTCTTTCAGTGTATTCACCAATTTGAATTTCTAAGTTATGGACTTCCTGTGTTCCATTATACCTAGTGCCTAAGAATATTGCTTTAATGTGATAATACGTAGGTACAGTCTGTAACTTCAAATCTTTTTTACTAGCTTTGCAAAAATAAAATCATGAGTATTACCATCATCATATAAATTAATCTTTTCTTTTCCATGCACTAAACATTTCATTGTCAATAAAGAATGTGGAGTTGGCATACCTGGTAAAGTATCTAAAGGAGTGGTAATGTCGTCTTTTTCTTCCGTGAAATCAGGCATTTCTTCATGTTCGTCATCTTCCATTGCTCCAAGGTAGTTGATATGGACAGGTGGCTTCTTCGAATGGCAATCGGTTGCTAGATGTCCAGGTTGGTGGCATTTATAACACACTATAGGTTTGGCTTTGGTTACATTGTTTGCAATGGCAGAAAGTCTATAAATATTAGGATTTGGCTGTAGAATGGGCTTGGGGTTTTGGTTGGTATTGGATGGTAAAGCAGGTGGTTTTGCCCAAGTTTTACGGAAAGATGATGAAGGAAAACGACCTTGATTAAATCTTCTAAAATTTGAGTTGAATTGCTTAGATCCATAGTTACCATTGGTTTGAAATTGCTATGGACGCTTGTCTCTTCCTCAAAGCTTGTCTTCAGTGTCATGAGCTAAAGAAATTGCGTCTTCAAGAGTTGCAAGCTTGAACATATTGACTTCAGCGTAGTAATGCCCAAGTAATCCAGACATATACTTGCGCTTGTGTGTCACTTCATGTATGACTTCAAGCATGCGTAATTGGAGTAATGCATTCCAAAAGCGTTCGGTGTACTGAGGAATAGGCTCACGATCTCGTTGCTGAAGAAGGTCCCATTACTTTATGGCTTTTTCATGAAATTGTGGAGGAAGGAAATTCTGCATAAACTTCTTCTTGAAATTCTCCCAGGTAGTGGAACAATCTATACTCTTACGAACCATGGTCCACCAAAGAGATGCTCTATCCACTAAATGATTAGTGACACACTTGATTTTATCTTTTTCTGTGTATGTTTCCTCATGAAAGTAATCATCAAACTGACTGATGAATGCAAGAACAGTTTTTCCATCTCTGGTGCCATTGAAAGTACGGAATTTGAAATTTCTTTTACTTATCTTTGTTTCTTTGCAGATGGATTGAGCTTCAAGAGTCGCGTCGATGGTACGTCGGATAAGATCTTCAGATTCTGCTTCCTCTTTGTCGGTACTCGATCTTTGTAAATTGGCCAATTGAGCTTGTAATGCTTGCCGAGCTCATCGTTCTTCATCCAACTGCATCATAATTAAATCAGCTTTTGCTCCATCGTAGGTTCAGGAAGATCGCCTTCAGCCATTAAATCATCCATATGTGGTTCCGTCATCCTGCAAAACTTCAAAAGACCTCACACTCTCAAAATCCAATTAGCGGGATGATCGTAGCTCAAGATCGGGTGTACAAGTCTTATTTATTTTTGTGTGTGGCTTTCACAATCTTCATCTTTGGCTATTGTGGGATTTATAATCTTTAAAAAATCTGTGTTTTGATCTTCTGTGCATGCTGAAAATGGTTTAGCAAACCTGCGTATGCGATTAGTACCTTCTAATGAACAACTTTGCAGTTTGGAGTTTCTGCACAGGAACAGTCCTTCTATGAGTTTTGAACAGAAGTCAGTTTTGACTTTAGGTGACTTGTCTGACTTGCAGAGTTGCAGACTTATGTGACTTGCAGAGTACCAGAACTTGCAGAACTTGAGTGACTTAGCAAACTTGCAGAATTTGAACTTTGTAAACTTGTAGAACTTGGGAGATTTTGTGTGATTGGAAGCTTAGGAGACTAAGCTTTAAGCTTAGTGAATTAAAATGACGAATTTTAGGGGGGGGCATTTTTTTCGCCCGAAAATCTCGCGGACATACTCTGAGGCGCCGATTTAAAATTTTTGAAGCTTTAAAGCTTCTTTAAGCTTTATAAGCTTTGTATTAAGCTTTGAATATTGTGAAATTTTTGAGACTTATCTCTGTAACTCCACGACTTGTATGAGAGGATGTAGGAGTGGTCCTCCATCGTTGCAGGCTGGCCCTTCGCGATCTGAGGATGGAAACAGAGGTTCTTGACCACCAGGAATCCACCCGTATCGATCGTTCACGATGAGATTGACCGTAGAGCTCGATCGTTCGAGGAGCTCCGCCTTCGCACAAGATGGGTAGCAATTGGAAGCTCTTGATCTTAGCTTTGATCTGGTACCACTAGTGCGCAGATCGGATGCCATATGCTTACATAGTGAATGCCGGAAGGTCCCCAAGAACAAAAAAACTCTACTTTTTGTACAAAACTCAAGGTAAAAAGCATGCACGACATGAACAAGAGACCAATTGGGTGCAATCTCCCCCCATGCCTTGTGTGAGCGCTCCACAAAGCATGTATTTTATGTATTAATCATCTTCAAGCTCAAATAATAGCCCAAATTACAAAATAGCAAGCTTTTAGCTTTTGAGTTTGCTTTAGCACAAAATAGAAATAAAGCTAATGGGTGGTGCCCAAAGAGTCAGGCGTACCCAATACAATGTCCAAGTACAAATAACATAATCGTGCGTCCATGTGCATACAAAATAATAAATAAATATCCAACGCCTCAATAAATAGGCACGACAAAATATAGGCGCCATGCCTAAGGTATGCACCCATCAAAATATAAGTGATAAATCAAATACTCACTATCCTCCAATGCTTTCCTCCGCCACTGCTGTTATCTCTACACATCAATTGAAGCATTCACAATAGTTAGTAAAATAATACAATTAAACCGACAAAAGTGAATACCTAGCAGTCTTCAGCTACATAAATAAATCAACTGGTTAGAAATCAATCCTAACCTTAATTTATTACGAGTGCGCACTCTAAACTCATAAACGTTTATTAATTTAATATGTATTTTACGGAATCACCCGCTATGGAATCACCCATGTACACACTAAATTAATGAAACGCCCAAAAAGGATAGGCGTCCCCATCAACTTCTCGCACAAAGAATCCACTTTGTGTATGAGCCCCGGTCAACAAAGTTTACGGAATCCACCGTAAAAACCTCACGAAATCCAGCGTGGCATGGAATCCACCGTGAAATATGCCTCCTGGCATCAACTAGCTTAGATGCATCCCCTTCTCAACCTAACCCAGCTTCCTCAAGCCACCCTCAGAAGGGTCCTCCTTAGCATCCCCACAAGAAATGCAAGTGGAAGCCACATACATTGGCCTTGAGAGAAATTAGGAGGTATCAACTCTCTTTTGATCTGATCATTCTGAAGGCGAGCTTCTCAAGACTTGTTCTCGAGATTGTGCAAGACCTCTACTGTACAGAAAGAAGGAGGTGGTTTTTGGCACAAGGTCAGGATAGACCTAATCGCTTCACAAAAGAATGTCTTCATGCTCTACAAGTGTTACAAGTGTGCTGCAGAGGCCTTTTTAGTTGACTTGATGCTTGATGCTTAGCATTGTGTAATACATGTGAAGCACATCACTGTAACTCCCAAGGACTTTCAACTTGTAAGAAATCTTCAAGCAGTGAAGGATGCATTCGTTCCAATGGAATGAACACAGTTTGTAATGTTATCTATTCTGGCATAATGTTTTCCTCGTGTATTGGACATATGACTATGTCCCAGTGCAAAACTATTGTATGCGCCCTTAAAATATGGATTAAATTTTTACTCTTGTCCTTTGACCTCAACTTTTATTGTGCATCTTTGATGTATTTTTAATTCTTACTTACAGTTTTTGCTAGCACTATCAGTTTCAATAGGAAAAACATGTAAAAATTTACCATTTCTTGTTGTAGACTTTACTTGTGATGCCTCTGTATAGTTTATGTGGTGCGAAGCTTCTAAGGGTTAGTAGTTGGTGTGGGATAATTTTTAAAATACTAAACTATATCGGAATGCGAGGAAACTTCACACGTGCACTCGTTAGGTGGCCAACAGTCCAAATTATTTTTTTGGGATTTAAATGGATTAAAAGATCATTTTTATTCTCATTTTCACATCTTGCTTTCTTTGCTTCCTCCATTCTCACATCCCCAACCTCTGTCTCTTCTCCATCTTGCCCTCCTTAAGCTTGCATGGCATGCACCAAGAAAACATATCATCATTTCAGCCTCGAAAATACCTGATGCCAAGGCTTGCCACCTGGAGCACAAGGTGGAGTCTCCTCTAGTGCAGCAGCAGGTGCTCCCCATAGAGCACAAAAACCACCACGGAAAAAGAGGAGATGGAAACCGAGCACTGTCGCCCTTCGGGAGATAAGGAGAATCCAATACGGAAACGAGCTTCTCATCCCAAGAAGTTATTTTCATAAGGTTGTTCAAAAATTCATGCAAGACTTGGAGCTGAAAGGGATGGAAAGATTTTGGGTGCAAGTGTGGGATGGCCCACCAGTAGGAAGGTGGACCGCTACAGCTAAGGAGGCCCTACAAACAGTTGTAGAGGGGTTTCTCATTGACTTGCTCGATGATACATAGCTAGCGGCCATCCATGGAAAGCGTGTCACAATCACAAATAAAGATATGAACTTTATTTTTCGGCTTTGACATGGCAAGGGAACTCCTCCATAGGTTATGATATTAATGATGTAAGGTTTTGTTATGAGTGTTATAGCACCATAGTATATTGGAAGGACAAAAAAAAATTGTATACTTTACCACATTGGAATATTTATATATATATACATAATATCTTATGTGATGTTTACTGAATTCAAATAATTGAGTAAAGTTGTTTTGTTTTGTTTCTTGAAATGCATGACTCTTAATTTTTGTTTAACTTTACGCATATAAGAAACTGCGAGGAAGACGAGAGATGAAAGAAAGAGAGGAGAGAAGAGAGATATGAGACACCGAAAGTGGAACCCCAGAAGTATGTCCAACTGAGCAAACATGATAGGAATATATAGAGGGGACCTGGGGTGCTATATATAGACAGACTATATATAGCTAACAGGGGCGCTATATATAGACAGACTATATATAGCTAACACCCCCGCTCAAATAAAGGTCCCTTACTATGGATGGAAAAACCCTTGGGGGCTCAAGGGAAAAACCCACAACTCTATATAGGCCTACCGTTATATTAATATTCAAAATATAAAATTACAAAGTTGAACTTACAAGAGCCTATTTATAAGCATTAAGGGAGCTACATCACTCGTGAATTACAACATCAATGGAGAAGGAGCTACATCACTCAAGAGCTACATCACTCCTGAATTACAATATCAATGGAGAAGGAGCTACATCACTCCTAAATTACAACAACCTATTTAGAGGCATAAAAAGAGCTTTATTACTCCTAAATATACAACATGTAAAATAAGGATAAGCGACATCACTGCAAAAGATAAAATCTCCAAGAAATTCCTTCAACTGAACTTGGGATGTAAGCAGTATATCTGTCACATCAAAACTTAAAGAGAAACGTTACAGTAACATTAGAACAACACAAGGTCTATAGAGACGGTTCGCGACGCCGCTCTTTAAACAACATGACACATGTGGGGCCCCATGAACAGAATATAGATAAAACAATTTGTCATCAGCTGGAATATAGACGCTCATCAACTGGAAAGAAGCTACAATAAAGAACGAAACATCAGCTGGAACAACTCAACAGCTAGAATAAGGAATGAAACATTAGCTAGAACAACTCAACAGCTGGAATAATAACGATACGAATATTACGATCATTAAAATATCATCAGTGCATCAACTATAAGCTGGAATACGATCATCAGTTAGAAAGAATAATAGATGAGATGTAAACAAATTATGAGCTGGAAAATGAAACGTCAGTAGCTATATCATATCTGAATTCTTGAACCAGCTGTCCCACGGAAAGACCACAAAGAAGAGTTCAAGTGGCCTGATGCCTCTCACACAGGGGATGTTGGGACTATCCCCTGTCGTTTAGGTGATGAATAGCGAGGCCGCACAGGGGATGTTGGGACTATCCCCTGTCGTCTAGGTGATGAATAGTGAGGCCGAGTGGAAATCATCTCCCACTCTTATTTCAAGAAAATATAGAATGGCCTTCTTAGGATCAAAACTGACCGAGTTCATGTATACAGGTTGGAGGACATCTGCTAAAATTGGAATTTGATACCACAACTGTCGCAATAAAGGACAGCAGGACAATCCTGTAATTTGTTTTATCTAGTTGTCTAACAAGTCTATTGTGTCCAATCACTTGAGATGATCCAGCCCCTTTACATGCTCAATAAGATTTTGATTCAAATATAGACAAGAAAGCTCCACACAATTCTCTAGTCCCTCAATTTTTGAGATAGCATTACACTCCAAATGTAGACTCTGCACGCCTGTATATGTATCTAGATGCTGAAGTTTCACAATTCCCTTCCGATGCAAGTATAAAACTTCAGAGTTGTAAAACTTCATTCAACTCTGAGAAGGAGAAATATAGACAAGCAATCAAAAATCTCTCTCTGGTCTGCCACAAGGCTTGTGATATGAAAAGCAAACTGGGCAGAGATCTGTAGTCGCCCTGCTACATATGTGCACTGCACAAAGAGCTGCCGCTACACACAGAACTGCCACAAACATAGGATTATCACTCCAAAATCCATCCAGACATGTCCTTATGACCCAATCATAGAAAAAATTGTGCTTTGTCTGGTAGTGCTTTATCATATTTATACACCCCTCCATAATATTCCCTGAATCCCGTGAGGAGAGTTACTTGATGTCAACACATCCCTTGCCACTCTAGTCTCAGGCAGATTCTGAGGCACGAAAATCTGAAAATCTGCAAGATTTGGCACATTTGGCACGTCCTTGAGAATGTTGAACTTATAAGAGTCCTTGTCTAGGGGAGCATGGTGGAAAACATCTGCCTTGTAGTGATGAGTGGCGTGCAGCAAAACGTATTTTCTCAGTGAAGGCCCTGTCAATTCGAAAGCACGAGCACCACCAACGAGGCAGATAGCCACTGGAGGCTTCGCAGATTTTATTGTGGTGTGATTCAATGCATTCGCAGGGACCGGAGGGGCTGGATCTGTCTGTGATAGTAGTGGCGTCTGTATGCTTGCATGTGGCCTCGATACTCATCAATTCATCGACAACTACCTTGTGCCCCTCCTTGTCGAGTGTGGTGCCCTGTGCGATACGCTGCAGATCTTTGGCAAACTGCCCCATCACGATGTCTACTCCTGGACATATACGATGCCCTGCAAATCTTTGGCAAACTTCCCCATCACGATGTCTACTCCTGGACATATGCGATGCCCTACAGATCTTTGGCAAGCTGCCCCATCACGATGTCTACTCCTGGACATCCCTCATCTCTGCCATTGCAGAATATGGAGAAGCGCAGGAGGACGCTTGTTCTCTGTATCATGGCATGGCATCTATCCATCAGGGATCGGAGGGGCTGGATCTGTCTGTGACAGTAGTGGCGGAGGCACGTCAATATGATGAGGAGCATGGAGTTACTACAAAGCAACCTCGCTCATCCAAAAGTTTTCCTCCTTGTGATTATTGTGCACATACAGATCATCCATCTCGTCGTTGTTATAAACGCATATATGATGAAGAACGTTCTCGAGCTTATGTTGTTCAACAAACTACAACTGATGATGATCATACTCATCAGGAGCTCAATTTCGTCCATTATGGTATCTCTCTCATACTCTCTCTCTCTCTCTCTCTCAACAACATTATCAATCAGCTTGGCGCTGCCGGCGCTCCTGTTGCTAAAAATCAGATTGTTACTCAACTTCTTCATACCATCAAAGATCCTTTATATGACAATATCATCCTTGTTAGACAAAATAGTGATGGCTAACAACGCACACATAAAAAATAGTAATACGTATGGATATGAGTTATGTTATTGCTTATGCACAATCGCAAGTGCGGTACTACACATTGACATAATTAAATTGGATTATGTTAACGTATGTGAATGAGTCATTCACATACCATACATTATCGTCACACTTACACAAACCACACATTTATTCAATAAGTATTTATTTATAGGAAGAAAGTAAAATATCTTATATTCATCAAGAAAGTAAAATATCTTATATTTATTCAATAAGTATTTATTTATAGGAAGAAAGTAAAAATGATGCGCTCCCCCTTCAGCTCTTTCTCTAGGAGAAGTGGATCTAACACTTTAGCAAGGTCACCTAACATAGCAAGCACACACATTGCTCCACCACACATTTGGTCAAACAAGTAAAGAAGCTTTGATTGCTTAATCAGCACCACCTTCTCCAAGCTGGAAGTCACAGATATCACTCAAAAAGGTCCAAACTTGGTCAAAGCTCAAATTTTCATGATTACTTCTTGCCCTCATGGTGAGCACTTCTTATGGAAGACCACCAAGTCTATAACAAAGTTGCCAATGTACTCCTTTAGAGCTGAATCCTTTAGTCAATTCGCATGTCGTGCCTTGATGCAAACTCATCTATATACAATATGTCCTGAGTGACAAAGTCAAATCAAACAATATATTTAGCAACTAACCTAGAGTTATCAAAAAGTGACGAAACTTGACGGTAGGGTGTGTTGGGTCCTTTGAAGTCCACCGATGAAATATTGGCAAAAAAATAATATCTGCAGTTGCCCTATTCAAAGTCAGGAGTCTGGGGAAACTTTCTGGCCTAGAAAGTGGCCCAAGACGCCAGACTTTGGACAAGGTAGCTGTAGGCATAATTTTTTGCCACAGAAAGGGACCCGTGATGCCAAACTTTAGATAGGGTAGCTACAGGTATAATTTTTGGCAAATATTTCACTTGTGGACTCTAGGGGGTTGATGCACCCTATCGTCAAGTTTCGTTGCATAAAAATATATGGTAGTTAGAAATCCCACCTTCTCTAGATCATCTTGTAACTTCATTTTCTCATGTGTCAGCGAGGCATCTCTTTGGATAGAGGAATCAACAAACTTCTTGGTAGGAAGCTGGGGCCTTGATCCAAACAGATCATGCTGCAATGCTTCCAATTCAGCATTTGGTAGAAGGTAATCTTCTTCAACTGAGGTAATATCCTTGTGTGCTGCTATGATGGCACTCACTGTATCTAAGCTTGTGCCATCATATCTTCCAATCTTTGCCATCGTTTGATGCATATCCATGTAATCATAATCGATCAAGACTTCCATAAAATCCCTGACTAGGATGGAAAACAACTTCTCTTCCTTCATTTCCAAGTATTGCAACACATCTGATAGAAGCAAGTATTGTACACCATCTACTTCAATTGGCATCAAGGAGGCAAGGTTGGTTTTTTCGACTTGTGATTGTTTTAAAGAAGATGGCACCATGAGAGCCAACCCTTTCTCTGCCACCACCCGATTTTCCTCTTCAAGATTTATGAGCTCTTCAATCGATTCTTCTCTGTGTATGTGATAGCAACAACCTGTGGAGTTGTATCTTCATCGGTCTCTTGCTCTAGGGGGCATCCAATGCAAGGATGTAAATTGCCAATGCACAATCACACTCCACGAGATCCAAAAGTGTTGTACCTAGTGCAATGCCCATGGAAATAGTGTGTACATAGTCATGTCGGATCCATCGATGGAGTATGTGCATGTAGCAATGGTACTCACAAAGTCTTCCAAAACCTGAAGGGGGGATCCAGTGATGAGAGCATGCTTTTAAGGTTGAAGTTCTTAGAGACAACCTAAAATATCTCATCAGCCTGGCTAGCAAAGATAGTCTCGTGGATCCACTCATGAAAGTGTGTGCGAGCATCCATTGTAGCAAGAAGGAGGGATGTGGTGGATATAAAGAGATGAAGAGAGAAAATGTGAAATGAAACAATGAAACAAGAACTAAACTAGTTCTACCTTAAAAATCTTAATTTTTAAACCATTCAGGGTTGTTTGCATACGATATTTAGTTATGGCTTTACTTACGTCTTTGTAAAGTTTACATGCATATGTAAATGTGTTGATGTGGAAAGTGTATAACAAGTGTATGATTTTGCATGACTATCATAATTTTTAAATATTGCAAGTTTGCAAGTGGTAATATTCTATTGGCCAAAAAAATCTAAAAATGTATAGGTGTTGGATATTAAAACTTGTGGTGTTGGGATTTTTAGGGAGACTCTACAATTTCTAAAATATGCGGAGCCACACACTTTCCACTAGCAATAGTATCCTTAGCTCAGCTTTGAATTTTCCTACCATCTCATTTAAAATAGAAGCTAACAGGTGGATTCTACATTAATATTGTAATTTCCTAGTGCATTATACTCAAGGTCCAATCATCCTCCATTCGCAACACTTGGGGCTCACGGCCCTCACAAATGATAATAACATCCACAACTACACTTTGATGCATGTCTTGATCAAGGCACAACCATTTACCCTTGAGCATCCTCTATCTACGATACTTGAACACTAGGCATAAAGTCTGTCGTGTGACAAAGTACCTCTAATTGTAAAGGAAAGTTAGCTAATTCATTCCAAAGTAAGATAATAGTCAACTAAGAGAGAAAAATTTTACCTTAAAGCCATGCCCCTTGTTGTGACTTGACACTCCACTATGTTAGGACTCTAAGTCATTTTTTATTTCCAAGTTTTTCCTAGAATTCTTATTACATAATTCTTTGATGCAATTTTTATGACATATGTGATTTTGGTACGTCTCAAACCCTCACACTCCTTGAACATGTGTGCAAAATTTGCAATCGATATGAACCAGCTTAGATGTACATTCTTTGAGCTGGTGCTTGGCTTCATAGAATTCAATATGTCTGCTGAATTTTTTGTGCTACACATGTGCAAAATGTCACTACTACACAATGGCCATTTTATGCTATTGAGATTTGATATGTGCATAGACTCAAGGGTCCCATATTCTTGACCCCCCTTGGGCAATATGTACTTGGTGTCATTGAAAAAAACAAGGTCCTCCATGAGTTGCTTAGTTATACGTCCCTCAAAGAGCAATCTACCAATTTCAAGGTGGTAACACTTAAAATAACCTGTGAAACTCTCAACATTTTGCCACTCACAGCGGTTCAAAGGGTACACTTATGTAAATATGAGACAAGTAGTTACATAGATATCATGAAAATTCTCATTCTCAATGAGTTACAAACACTTACTGTTTGCAATGTTTCATTGAAAGGGCACAGTGGACACAATATGTATTTATTTTTGCATGAATACATGTTGTATAAAAGCCTTTTTTACAAGGTGAGAATGAACATTCCTTTGTTTGAGAGCTAAAATTTTACCCTTCTAATTCTTTGATACATCTAAAATTGCATATGCTTTCACCCTAAAAGCTCCCTTCATACTTGGACGCATATGTACCCAAGACGAGCAATGATACATATCAGTGATCCAATTCCCTTCTTCATCTTTTTTGTTACATACTTCTATTGAGAGAATGCTTGTTGTTCTCTTAGGCATTATAACCTATGCATTAGATGTAAATAAGTATATATTAACCCCTAAATAATAAGCATTTTAAGTTTATCTAGTATTCACCAATATGCCATACAAATCAACATGGCATTAAGAGTTGTTTACACTTTTGTCAATAGACACAAACATCGATATTGAAACACATGTGGATATGTAAATTGACACAAAGTATAGATTCAATTTCAAGGCATCACTTTAATCATACCATTTACATGAAATATAATGAAAATAATAGCATAAGAATACTCAAAGAAAATTTTCAAAATAAATTTTATTATAATGAATAGGAGTCTGATTTGACTCAATACATTGTATGAAACATTGATATTATAGAGTGGTTGTTACAAGGATAGTAGCCACATGGCATGGAAATCTTAATAGGCACATTGGATTGACACTTGAGATATTCTAAGACTCAACACATTGTGCGTTATATGGATGATATGATACAAGAGTTTCATGGATCATTGCCAATTGGCATGGAGATCCGAATGGATACACATGACCAATAAAGCAGAGGATTTTGGAACCATTGACTTCCAATAGATCCATATTATCCAGCACAAAGGAAGCACTCACTACACCAAAATAGTGGATCAAGAATTATGTGCTTCACCTAAACCTTGTACAATACCTGCATCTACAAAAAAATACATGCATGAATTCCTTTTAACAAAAAATATCTAGATAACTGCATGAATAGAAGCAATACAAAATAGGGCCAATTTACCTATAAGTTGATCTGTTGGAGATAAGATTGAATCGTTGCTCATTAAAACCCAATGCAGATTATGGACATAAGAAAACATCAATTCCATCAAACATAGAAGTCACTATTTAAATGAATAAATTTTGGTACCATAAAATATTACATATTTTTCTATAAGTTGAGCTACAGAATCTTTTCTCTACCTTGTGTTAAGTGCTACAACAACAATTAGCATCAAACCCTATTGTAAAGATAGTAGAAAAGTGACAATGCAGAGAGGAAAAAAGAGAAAGTGTGTGACTACGCAGGAGAGAAAAAGAAATGAGCACCTATCCAATCTTGCCCAAATTGATCTTTGCAAAAGACAATAGCAAGAGTTAGTATTTACATGAAGGTATCCTAAAAAAACAGTAGAAAAGAGAAAACATAGAGAGAGAAAGAGAGAGGGAGAGAGAGATGAGCACTTATGAAATGTCACCCAAAATGATCTCTGCAAAATAAAACAACAACAAGGGTTAGAACTAACATCATGTTGTATTGAAAACATAGCAGCAAAAAAAAATCCAATAGAGAGAGACATTAACATCTTTGTCTCTTGCTCCAAATAAACTTTGCAAGAAAACAACAATCAGAACCAACATCAAATTCAATGGAAAACACAACACAAAAGAGAAACAACACATAGAGATCAAGAGGGGGGAAGAAAGGGGGGAGAGAGAGAAAGAGAGAGAGAGATGAGCACCTATGCCTCTTGCCTAAAACAACCTTTGCAATAAAACAACAATAACAGTAAGAAACGACATCAAACCCTATTGAAAAAATAGCAAACAAGAGAAAATGCAAAGAGAGATGAGCACTTGTGTTTTGCATAAAATTTGGAGCTGCATAGAGAAGAAAGTACAAAGGTAAGCAGAATGCTCAAAACCCTATTTACTCTCAACAAGGAGCTTTAGTGGAGATGAAAATTCATGACTATAGAGAAGAGAGGAAAAATGGTATGTTGCTCAACTTTTGGGTCGAATTGATTTCATTAGAGGGAAAAAAAATCAAAATTGAAAATTATCCAAAAAAAGGAGGGAAATATGAGGTGAGAGAAATTCAAAATTTGTGTACTATTCATTTTCCCTTTTTTAAATCCCCCACTATCCCTTTTTTTTATAAAAAATCCAAGATTTGGAGAGAGAAGATTCACCCTCCATGGATGTCAACATCTAGCCTTTCTATTGGACAATCCAAAAGGCCCACATCTTAACCTATTTTATATTTAAGGGCCATTTGTGAGTTCATTTTTTTCCAATGCCCTTCCTCTCTTTTATCTATTTCTATTCCTCTCTCTTTGCCTATTTTTCTCTCACTAAATCCATGTCTTCCCATTCTCTCTCTCTCTCTCTTTCTCTCTCTCTCCCCCCTTTCCTTCCTCCCTCTCCATCTCTATTTCTCTCCTTTTCTTTCCCTCTATTTGTTTTTCTCTCTCCCTTCCTAGCCTATCTTTATTATTTCTATATTTCTGTCTTTTTATTTTTATCTCTCTTTCCTAGTATCTTTATATCTCTCTATGCCTCCATCTCTTCACATCTCTCTCCCTTATCTCTCTCCCTTTCTCTCTCCTTCTCTCCTTTTTTCTCTATTTTCTTGGAATCCTTTTTATCTTTCTTTTTGTTTTTGTCTCTCCGTTCCTAGCCTCTTTCTACTTATCTCTCCCTCCATCTCTCTATTTCTTCGTAATCCCCCTTCCTCTCTCTATTTTTTTCTTTACCTCTCCATCCCTCTCTCTCTCTCTCTCTTTATTTTTCCTTGTTTTTTTGAATTCCTTCTCTCTCTATTTCTCGATTTCACTTTCTCCTTGTTATTGCTATATTGCTCTCTCCCTTCATCTTTTTCCCTCTCTCTCTACTTCTCTCTCTTTATCTCCATCCCTTTCCTTTTTTTATCCCTCTTTCTCTCTCCTTTTGCCTTTTCCTATATATATATATTTCTATCTTTTCTTTGTCTCTCAATCTCTTTCTCCTTTTTCCTTCTCTCTCTCTCTCTCTCTCTCTCTCTCTCTCTCTCTCTCTCTCTCTCTCTCTCTCTCTCTCTCTCTCTCTCTCTCTCTCTCTCTCTCTCTCTCTCTTGTTCTCCCTATATATATCTGTACACACACACACACACACACACATACATATCTTTCTCCCCCTCTCTATTCTCCATTCTTTTCTTTATCTCCCTCCCTTTATTTATCATGCTCCTTCTCCCTCTCTATTTCTCATTTATCTCCCTTCCTTCCTCTCTCTCTCTCTCTCTCTCTCTCTCTCTCTCTCTCTCTCTCTCTCTCTCTCTCTCTCTCTCTCTCTCTCTCTCTCTCTCTCTCTCTCTCTCTCTCTCTCTCTCTCTCTCTCCTCCCCCTTCCTCTTTATCTCTTTCTTCCTCTCTCCCTTCTTAAATCTCTCTATTTCTCTCTCTTCCCCCTCTCTTTATCTCTCTCTTTGTTTCTCTCCCTCTTACTCCCTCCATCTCTTTATTTTTCTCTCATCTTCTTTGTTTCTCTCCCTTCTCTCTTTCTCTTTCTCCCTCCGCTCTTTCTCTCTCTCTCTTCCTATCTCTCTCTCTCTCTCTCTCTCTCTCTCTCTCTCTCTCTCTCTCTCTCTCTCTCTCTCTCTCTCTCTCTCTCTCTCTCTCTCTCTCTCTCTCTCTCTCTCTCTCTCTCTCTCTCTCTCTCTCTCTCTCTCTCTCTCAAGTCTTTGAGCTCTCTCACTCTCTCGTTTATTTATTTTTTTTTGCTTGTTGACTATGAAAATACTATGCATAGATTTTTGTTGTTTTTTTTTCTTAATATGCCATCCCTATAGCTATTGTAATATGTGTCACTAAAATTTTTTGCTATATTCATTGCAAAGTGTCACTATTTGCATTACTATATATATCAATCTAAATAGTGATGCATATAGTGACACTATTAGTAATGCATATAGCGACGGGATGATTTTAATGATAGTGCTATTCATATTAAAAAATGGAAATCATTATGGATATGTTTCCTTATAGTGCTTGAAGACTTCACTATTTATATTAGGGTCAGAGAAATTGAGGGATGACATGTACTCTTACTCATATAATTCTTGGAATGGTGTCATACTAATGTTTTGTTGTCATGAAGCACTTTAGGCATGTAAGTAGAATATCTCCTTGATGAATATTCTGGCAATATATAAAGCCTTATGAGTTAAGCTATTTGGGTTAGCATATCCGCAATCAATAGGATAGAATCATATTCTCATTGCATATTGGGTAGACCTGCAATAAAATCCATGTTGATATACTTCCATTTCATTCACGAAATATCAAGAGGGTGAAATTTTCTAGCTAGATTGTAAAGGACTTTAATCTAGTGAAAAATTTCATGAATATTATGTTTTTGGTGAAAGGATATAAGATATATTAAAAGATAGAAAAATATTTATATCTAAATATTTTAAATATTGGCTTCAAGGACTAGCTAGGTAAACAAATTTTAAAACTTAAGGGACTTAACATAAACATGAATCTTGAAGCTAGGAACCATGTAAATTATTGATAGCTAGTTAGTGATGGTCAAGGCACTCAAAAAGGAGATTGAATATTAATATCAAAGATGACTTCACATAAGGAATAGAAACACAAGTGGTAACTATGGCCATATTACATATGAATTTTTGGTAGGCCAATCATAAAATATCTTGACAATGACTTCTAAAATCCAATTCTAGTCCTAAAATACTTTGATATGTATGACATGATTTCATGTTAAGAGGATTGTAATTAAATTAAAAATATTAATGTAGTTGAGTACTATTTTGACAAATAATGTATATTTACAAGTTAAAATTTGATAACTAATTAGTTTCTAATTGGTCCAAACCTTTTATTCTACTCTCTGATAGCATAGAAAAACTTTCGCCTAGTTTTGATATTATATGCACAAGTTACTTCAAATTAGTCAAATAAGGCTTTTGGGAGATAAATAAGCCATTTATCATTAGAATAATATATAAGTACTAACTTTATTTATGTAAGTTGATTTACAGTAAAATAATATTAACTTGGAGAAATGGCTTGCTCTATGAAAATAAAAACCTAGGTTTTCATTGTACATGAATAAGTTAGTACTTATTTTGGTATTTTACTATTTCTCCAACCTAGCAATCTAGTAAACATTTTTACTATTTAATATAGATTTGTTTATATTCAATAAAATTAGTACTATTTAGCTATGAGTTAGTATTGTTTAGTTGTATTTTGGTTTGTACTATATACCAGCTCAAAAGCTAAGTGTATTATAAAACACATATCTACTATTAATTTGTATTCCTGTAGTCATCTATATGATTGCAATGGGATTTTTTGAACACACAAAATCATATTTGTTAGGTGCTATCCTATGATGAGAATTAAACAGATTGATTAATGAGGCTTTTTTCAAAATTTTAACTAAAATTTTGGTACTTTAAAAAATCATTAGGGCTAAAAGAAAATTGACAAAGAGGATAGATTCTATGCATTGCATACAAGTGTGTTAAAAAAGTTTTATGGTTATGACTATTCTTATGATTTTGGGCTTGCATAGCCAGATGAGTTGTGGATTGTGGTGGCTTGGGACATTGGGGCCCCCAACTCAATGCTCCCTAATACTCTATGGAGTGTGGAAAAACGCATCTACAAGTGGAGGGTCCTATACTACTGAGGGAGATAGGTGTTTTTGGTTTTTGATCACTCGAGCATGTGAGAGGGCAAAGGGCCAAGTGGTAAGTGCCCTTGTTATGTAGGACAACTCCGGAGGCTTAGGGAAGCTTAGAGGGGCTCTGAGCCAGTAAATTCCTTATTTACCACGGATGGAGTGAGATCACATACAACCCAATCCTGAGGGATTGAAAGGTCCTATCCTAGGCTAGACAGTGTCTTTCTATGGAAAGACGGCTTTGTACCACTATGTAGAGTGATGATTTTGGATGTTATTATGAAATAAAGTATTTGATCTTTCGAATTTTTTGTTACGTGCTAAAGATTGAGTTTAAAAAACCCAGTTTAATAGATTAATAAAAGGAGGCTAATTTTATATGTCCAAACAGTGTGGTAGTATGCTTTGCTAATTAGAAAACTAAGCTAACCCATCAAGGAAAGTAGGAGGCTTTGATCCTGATGATTGGACGCCTATGGCTGGCTGGGTGGACCCAATAAGTGGGGTACTTTCCCAACACTAGATAGAGCTAATTAAACTATGACCCTCCAAGTACCGGTAGGATGAGTTACCAAGTTTAACACCGTTAGGGGGGTTGGAGTTGAGATTTTACTTTATGGGTAGGGGGATCAGGTCACACCCTCCTCCATCTCTCACTCTCTTTGAATCAAGTGCGGTGTTAACCTCACTCCTGTCTTTGATTGATTACAAAGTGGTCTTTCTTAAGTGGGCTGTTAGATTGCTATTAGAGGTGACTTGTTTGCTCTTTCCCTATAAAGTAGAAGCGAGATTCCCATGTTCAACTAAGTCAAAGGTTTCCCATGGGGAGATGGGATGGTGATGTGCATGGATATGAATTTTAGTCGACCACTAAGAGGATTCCTCCGGGTCTGTTGGAGGAGGCATCTCACCATGGTATTAGAGCCTAGGTTTCAAAAGAGCTCTAAGTGTAAGGTTAAGTAGTCAATGAAATTAATAAAATAACCACATTGGTTTGAAGAAAAAAGTTATTGATTATTTTGCACTAACACTAGCATACAAATTGTGCTCATTGGGAACTTAGCGATGAGGAAGCTACACGTTTGCGGGATGTTTTTCCCATCATGTATCAAGTAGCCTTAGGGTTGAATAATTTCTCATATCATGAGGCTATATTTGAGATAGTGCAAATTATCTTTATTCTTTCAATTGATTTGCAACCTCATCCTAACTCATGGTACATGAGAGATTTCGGGCCAAGTAAAAGGTTACATATGGAGATATATTATGGGCATAACATCCTTCTCCATTATGAACTATGGAGGGTTTGATTGGTTGAACAACTAAGGATAGTTAAGATATATCTTTTGTTTGGTGCCTTTGCTGAACGATTACTAAACATTGAGGATGAGCTTGTATCTAAAACCTTGTGGATATATTGGAAAGTGTTACAAATAGTACCACCCAAGAGAGTTGTCATAGTATCAAGAAGGTCTTATTTTGTTATGGAATGTTTGAGTTATCCCCAAGAGCCACCACATTATGTTGTTTTCCATGTACATGAGAATCCCCTGAGATATGAGAATATAGACCCTAATACTTTTCATGAGGAAAGGATCCATGAGATGATGTATTGGTAGATCATAGTATGATCGATACATCTTTGTAAATGCTTTCATAAATATTAAGTCTTATTATTATTATTGAAGATTGTGAGTTATGAGCTTATGGTGATAGCTAATTTGCTTTGACAAGTTAATGATGAAGTACGCTTTATGCAAGTGATTTTTGAGATCATGTACTACATTGCTTGCTAGTCAAACATGTTGGAATTAAGAGAAAGCATAATGGCTATCTTAGAGAAGATTCATCTATGGAGTTGTTTAAGATTACAAAGGGACTACAACTGGAAGCCCAAAATCTGGGGAACGAGATGACCTTACGTGTACTTAGACTCAACTATATGAAGATGTGAAAGTCCATCTCAAGTTGATGAAATGGCTTGAAGAACTAAAACTAGTTTGATGTTTCTTATTTGAAGGACACAAGGTTAATGATGCTATGACAATAAATGGGGAGCCAATGACCCTACATCGTCGGGTGTATGACCAAGGTTATCTCTCTCGATAGGATAGCCCTTATATCACGGGTATAAAGGAGAAAAAATTATGAGCTCCCAAAGTATCCCAAAATCTTATGGATCACTAGAGAAGAAGGCCAAACCACCTTGTTTTTAAACAAAGAAGTTACAAAGATAATTAGAATCACCAACTAGTACGAATTGATGAAACATACAAGGAAATCCAAGAGAAGAAGTTTCTTCTCAAGCAGACACCACCACCTAGGTTTAATGGTGAAGGACCCAAGGTGGAGCAAGATGAAAAAGTTTGGATTGACACTTTGGACAACTATTTCCTAGCCATTGAAACTACTACTACAAATCAATCCATGGCTGCTTGTCTTTGTCTTACTAGCTAAGCTAAGCTTTGGTGGAAACAATTTTGCCAAGATAAAGGGGTAACTAAAGCTTCCCAAAACTTGGGAGGAGATCAAAGAAGCTATGAAAAGACGCTATCTTCCCCCATGTTTTGAATCAATCAAGATGAATTAATTCTACACCTTATGAAAATCAAGCTAACCTTGGAAGGATACTATTCTAATTTTGTGAGTCTGCACAAATATGCACCCCCAATGACAACGTCTCAATTGATTGCAAGGTTCTGCCAAGGACTAAATCCACCTTTGGACACTTTCCTTGAATTAATGAGACCAACGAATCTCGAAGATGCTCTTATGCGAGAAAAACCTATGGCCAAGGAAATCACTCGAAATGACCAAAGGAACCGTCCAATAAACAACTATGGAAGGGGCTACCCAAACCGTGTTGTCAACATGGCTAATGCCAGAAGAGGAATGGTAGATCTAGTGCAATCACCCAAGGACCAAATGGGATAGGAATCAGACACTACTAGCAGTGCAGAAGAATTGGACACCTAAGGGAAAATTCTCCTATCCTCAAAATCCTAGCCCAAACTAGGTTGGTGGTGGAAGAGGGTGAGGGAATAGCAGCAACAACCCAGGCTGTGGACATGGAAGAACAACTGGTGTGCGGGTAAATACCATGATTGGACAACTCGAGGAATGCACATTAGGTGAAGAAATCGAAAGAGGAACCATTCACGTTGCTATGGAAAGTAAAGGAGCGGACCACCAATGTTCAGTAATTCAATCTCCAGCTACTTACAAGGGTATGCCATTTATAATCTTAATTGATTGTGGTAGCACGCATTCCTTTCTTACACCCAAGATAGTTAAAAGATTGCATCTATAATCTAGGGGGACAAGTAAAATTATAGTAGAATTGGCAAGTGGGAAGGAAATCACCTCAATCAAAGTGGTAGGAAAACTTCAATTTGAGTTAGACAGCCATATAACTGAAGTAGAATTTTGAATCCTACCATTAGGATGCTACGATTGCATTCTAGGAAAGGATTGGCTCAAGAAGAAAAAAGCCCAGATTCTATATGCTAAAGAGGAAATAATCTTTCAAGACTTGGAAAGAGAAACTATAAAGACATATGGGAAAGCTGGAAGAACTAGAGTGAACTAAAGTCCAACTAGCCATGGCAAGTCAACTCATGAAGGGATTGAAGAAAGATCAACCAATCTATATGATCCAATTGAATAAGGTCAAAAAGACTTAATGAAGGCACTCCACCTTCCTAGATCAACTACTTTGAGGATGTCTTTCCAGAAGAACTAACTCAACTACCTCCAAATCATGAGGTTGATCATGAAATAAATTTTATTCCTGGAGCTGAGCTAGTGTCAAAACAATTGTATAGAATGTATATTCTTGAAGCTATTGAGCTTAAGGAACAACTAAGGAAATTGATAGAGCAAGGATTTATTCGCCCAAGTAACGCACCTTGAGGAGCGCCTGTCCTCTTCTAGAAAAAGAAGGACAAAACACTTAGACTTTACATTGACTTTAGAGGAATAAATCAGGTTATAGTAAAAAATAAGTACCCCGTACTCAGAATAGATGACTTTTTAGATCGCCTACATGAAGCCAAGGTTTTTTTCCAAGATTGATCTAAGTTTTTGATATTATCAAAATTGAATCAAGGAACAAGATATCCCAAAGAGTGCCTTCAGCACTAGGTATGGTCATTATGAATTTTTTGTCATGCCATTCAGATTGATAGCTACATTCAATCATCTAATGCAGTACATCTTTTGACCATATCTAGATGATTTTGTGCTACTATTCTTTGACGATATACTAGTATACTCAAAATCCATAGAGGAACATAAAGGTCACTTGAAGATTTCCCTAGTAACACTTCGTGAAAATCACCTCTATGCCAAGATGAGTAAATGCATTTTTCTCACTGACAGGATTGAATATCTTGGATACATTGTTTTCGCTAATGGAATCTCTATAGACCCTACCAAAGTAAAAGATATCCTAGAATGGCCAATACTTAAGATAGTAAAAGAAATCCAAGGATTTTTGGGACTAATAGGATGGTACCAAATCTTCATTAAGGATTATTCCCTCATTACTACACCCTTGACAAATATTTTGAAGCAAAATACAATAATCATTTGGACCAATGAGCATCAAGAAATATTTGATAAGCTTAAGAAGTTGTAACCACTACACCTGTATGAAAACTCGCTGACTTCAGTCAACCATTTGAGGTGATCACTGATGAAAGTGGACTTGCAATTGGTGGGGTGCTAGTACCAGAAGTAAGACTAGTGGCCTATGCTTGCAGAAAATTGAAACCCTACAAGTCCAACTATGCCCCTCATGACCTTGAGTTACTCGCATTAATCCATGCCTTGAAACTATGAAGATACTATCTATTAGGAAGGAAATTCACTTTAGTGAACAGATCATAAAAGTCTTAAAAGTGGATCTTCACCCAAGCTAACCTAAACATGAGGCAAAGAAGATGGATAGAGATACTACAAGATTTTGATTTTAAAATCAAATATTGTCCAAGGAAGGACAATGTTGTTGCAGATGCCTTAAGCCAAAAGGCCTTTCTTAATAGCATTGTAGAAGTTTGAATCTTAAGAACCGTATCCTGATAATCTTGTACTTGAGCTTGTACACCAATCTATTTCTCAGGATAAGGAATATGAAGGACTCATGGCTAAGGTACTTCAGGGAGAAAGCTTTGACAAAGAGAGGTCTAAGATTAAGGGCTATCATGCTAGCAATGGTTGTCTATATTACCATGATTGCCTTTATGTCCCAAAAGGACCAAAAGTGAAGACCAAGATCTTATGAGAAGTACATGATAGCCCCATTGCAGGACATTCGGGGTATGCCAAGACACTCAATGTAGTTCATCAGAGCTATCACTAGCCAGGATTAAAAAGGGATGTATTAAAGTACATAACTCTATGCTTTACTTGTCAAAGAGTCAAAGTGAAAAGGATCAAGATGCCTCGAGAGTTACAACCCTTGGATATTCCACAAATGAAATGGGAGTCAATAAGTCTGGACTTTGTTGTTGGATTACCTACTGTTGCTAGTGGATATGATTCCATCATGGTGGTGGTTGATAGATTGACAAAAGTTGTACACTTGATCCCAATCAAAAAAACCTATAAGTCATCTGACATTGCTCGAGTCTTTATCAAAGAATTATTTAGGTTACATGGATTGCCAAAGAACATAATTAGTGACCAAGACTCCAAGTTCATCTCTAAGTGTTGGACTTGCCTATTCCAAGCAATTGGAACGCAGCTATGCTTTAGTACTACTTATCATCCTCAAATTGTTGGCCAAACTGAGAGGGTGAACCAGACCATTGAAGATATTCTAAGGTCTTATTGTGGCAAAGAACCAAAATAGTGGATTGAACATTTACCTTTGGTGGAGTTTTCTTATAACACGACCTTTCAACAAACAATCAAGATGTCACCATGTCAAGCCTTGTATGGGCAAGAATGTCATACACCTCTAAACTTCTTAGATCCCACTCTCAAGATAGAGGCTTCTAAGGCTATGCTTGAAGAGATGGACCAAAAAATTCAATTGATCCGACATGACATCCAAGCTGCTCAAGATTGGCAAATGTCCTATAGAAATCTTGAAAGATCCATAAGAACATTCAAGGAAGGTAACATGGTGTTTCTAAGGGTAAGACCCGATAAGAGCTCATTATCCTAGGGGAAATAAAAAAAGCTTAGTCCAAGGTACTATGGACCATATAAAGTAATCAAAGTAATAGGAAGGCAAGCCTACAATCTTAAATTGCCACCCCATCTCAAGATTCACAATGTATTTCATGTAAGCCTACTGAAACCTTATGTATCAAACCTCGATCATGTGCTTAATGACAAACAAATAGTTATGCATGCCCAATGAATTCTAGAAATGCAACCCAAGAAGATTCTAGATACAAGGGAGAAACCTCTAAGAAGTCGAATCCTAAGAGAACACCTACTACAATTGAAGGATTATCCTGAAGAGGATGCCATTTTGGTCGATGAGGTAACCCTTATAAAAGAATACCCCCAGCTTCTCTCGAGATGAGGACATCTCAATTTCTATGAGGGAAGAATGTAATATTCCCAATACTTAGTTTATTTTAATGTGCATATGTATTCCAAAGAAAATTGATTTATGTTGCACATTTTTAAAAACTACCTCTAATTATGAAATTGGCTCTCATTATGAAGATAATTGTTATTATTAATGAGGTATTATATGATATTTCATGGAAGGAAGACTTGGGAGACCCTCCCAAGACTAGTTGATTAAGACTATGTTTGTCATATAGAACAACAAAAAGAACTAGCTTAATGGATAGTCACTTGGCAGTACTTAAGTGCACTTGGGTGACGACATTGTCAAGATGGGTAACCTCCCAGGAAGGATTTCCCACAAGCTAGTGGGAGCTTCTCACAAGTAGCCAACAATGCCAACGAAGGCTTGTAGCCCATTGCCAAGTATACCAAGGCCAAGATGCCAAGGTCTATGCCTTGGTCGCCGCCTTAGTCGTGAGCCTTGGAGTGATGTCGCCCAAAGATGAGACGTATGGTGCTCATCCATATATTTGTTAATTTGGTATCCTTGTGCTACGAAGACGAAACCCCTCCCTAACGTCATCAATGATGCCATCAAAAATGCTAAAAGAAAGCATTTTCTATTTATCATCAATGATATCATTAAAAACGCTAAAAAGCAAACATCCTCCTTTTATCCCCCCCGGTTACTATATAAAAAACGGTAGAGCGTCACGTCAGAAACACAAAGAGACACAAAAATGACATGTATAAAAGTCTCTCTACTATGTTGGTTGATGCAACGAAGCTTTGTTGCAAGAAGCCGAAGGCTCTCTCTCTATCTCCACACCTAGGCAAGAGCACTGCTCGAATCCATAGGCTTCTTCCATGGCTTCCATGAGATATCGAGATGTTGAGAAAGATTACGCTCAGAGAGCTCCCCAATGCGAGGAAGTGGTCGTTGCTAAGGGAACCCAATATGATATTGAAGTGCAAGTGGAATCTAACCCCAAACCCATTCAACCTGAACGACAGATTATTCCACAACAAACCATGGTTGTGGCCATAAACCATAATCATGATGGATAGTCAAACAAAGAAAAATCAAGTTAGTACATAGAAAGTTAATTACAATGAGCTAGAACTTACTTAAACTTATAAAATCATGTTAGTATTATCAATTACTTTTTAGGAAGGAACATAGAAATTAACAAAGATGATAGATTCTATGCATTGCATACAAGTGTGTTAAAACTATTTTATGGTTAAGGAAGTGGCCGTTGCTAAGGGAACTCAATACGATACTAAAGCACAAGCAGATGTTAACCTCAAATCCATTCAACCCGAAGGACCGATTATTCCACAACAAACCATGATTGCGACTATAAACCATAATCACGATGGATGGTCAAATGAAGATAATCATGTTAGTACATAAGAAAAGGATCACAATTAGTTAGAACTTACTTAAACTTATAAAGGCATGTTATTATTATCAATGACTTTTTAGAAAGAAACATGGAAACTTATAAAGAGGATAGATTCTATGCATCACATACAAGTGTGTTAAAGTTGTTTTATGGTTATGATTGTTTTTGGATTTCTGAATGAATAATTATGGTTCTTATGATTCCGGGCTTCCATAGCTGGATGAGTTGTGGTTTGTGGTGGTTTGGGACATTAGGGTCCCCAACCCAATGCTCCCTAACACTTTGTGGAGTGTGGAAAAACTCACCTGTGGGTGGGGTTCCTATGCTCCTGAGGGAGATAGGTGTTTTTGGTTTTTGATCACTCGAGCACCTAAGAGGGTAAAGGGCCGAGTGATAAGTGCTCGTGTTATGTAGGACGGCTTTGGAGGCTCAGGGAAGCTGAGAGGGACTCTGAGCTAATAAATTCATTGTTGACCATGGATGGAGTCTCATAACATACAACCCAATCTCGAGGGATTTGAAGGTCCTATCCTAGGCTGGACGGTGTCTTTCTATGGAAAGATGGTTTTGTACCACTTTGCAAAGTGATGATTCTAGATGTTATTATGAAATAAAGTATCAAATCTTTTGAATTTTTTGTTATGTGCTAAAGATTGATTTAACGAACCCAGTTTAACGTATTAATAAAAGGAGGTTGATTTTATATGTCCAAACAGTGTGGTAGTATTTGTTGCTAATTAGAAAAGCAAGAAAACCTTTCAAGGAAAGTGGGAGGCTTTGATCTTGATGATTGGATGCCTATGGCTAGGTGGACCCAATAAGTCGGGTAACTTTCCTTCCAACACTAGATAGAGCTTATTAAATCATGACCCTCCCAATACGGGTAAGATTAGTTACCAAGTTTAACACTATTTTAGGGGGATGGAGCTGAGATTGATTACAAAGTGGTATTTCTTAGGTGGCCGTTAGATTGCTATTAGGGGTGACTTGTCCACTCTTCCACTGTGAAGTAGAATTGAGATTCCCATGTTCAACTAAGTCCAAGGTTTCCCATGGGGAGATGGGATGGCGATATGCATGGATTCAGTCAACTAGTAAGAGGACTCCTCCGAGTCTGTTGGAGAAGGCTCCTCACAATACATCAACTCAGTTGGCATATAGCCTATAGTCACATTGTGGGTAGTGGGATCAGCCCATAAAGCGTGAGGCAACAATCTAGGCCGTCCACTATATGCTTTGGCCAAGGCTTTCACAATCGACGGATGGCCTCTTTCACTCTTTCTGTTGCCTTCTAGATTATATGCTAAAGTCAAAGAAATTTTAATGCCAAGGCAAGAGAAAAAAACTCCCTAGCCTCACCAACATCTCAGCATTCAACTCACCTCTATCTACTCTATAATTTTCCCAATGCAACCACATCTGCATATAACATTGTCCGACAGAAACTTACAGACCACTGAAGTAGTCTTCGTCCTCAATGCTCTTCCTTCCACCTGATTCGTGAGATCCTCTCGTGCCAAAACAATGTAACAAATTCGCCACAAACCAACAGGAATAGTAATGAAATCAAGAACCCACTTGTAGTGAATACATAACGGGTAAGTAGGGTGAAGCTCGTCTCTATGACTCATTGAAGTAAACAATTGAAAATTAGGTTATATCTCAACAAACTATGAGATATCTCTCTACATTCCTCTCCACCAATAATGCTCTCTAATCTTCTCGTAGGTCTCTCAAACAGCCCTATGCCCAACCCAAAGACTTTCACGAACTTCTTTCATGATTCGCACCTGTGAAGCTTTGTCACATATAAATCTCAATGGTTGTTCTGCTTGCTTCTGTGGAGTCTTCCAAAGTACTCCACTCCACAAGAAGAAATCATAAGCTTTTGTCCTAATCTTCTTGAAGTCCACATTAGTCCATCCATCCTATCTAGACATGGTACTCAAATAATGACCAATATGCAAATACTCTCATATATACAAAGACTCATCAAAGCTCTCCAAAACAAATACATGACAAGTATGATGTGCATGCATGGTTGAAATATCAGCCCCATCATCAACATCATCAATGTAAGAAAAATCCATATCATCATACATTTCTTATGAAAGTATATCGATACTAAGTTGTCTTTACCTACTATGTGCCTAAACTCACGATTCATGGATTTTATGTACCCGATCCACCTAAGCATGGCAATGTCTAGAGTATAACAAGTCATGATCATACCTAGAAGAGGCAAACAATCAGTCTCGACCACCATAGCAGCACCAATGAAGTACACTTTATCATTCTTGAGAGCCATGACAATTCCCAAGAGCTCTCTCTTAATGTGCGGATACCTGCACTGCTGCTTGTTTAGGACTTTCGCATCCCAAACCGAATAGCATACCTATTCCCATCTCCATCATCTTGGCCAATAGTCCATCCAATGTTGATAGGACTAGTATCAACAATGACTACAATAGGTCTCCCACACTCTTAACCTGCTTTCCGAAGAGTCAAAGTAGCTCTCAACAATTTCTTCAAGTTCTGCATAGCTCTAATGTGTCTCAAGTCCCACAAAAAATACTACCCTTTCCTCAAGAGCAGGTACTAGAGATCATATACAGTATGAGAAAAATGAGGAATCCAAATAAAATAAAATACACAAGCTCCAAGAAAATTGCCAACCTTCGAAGTAGAAGAGCGTCTCTAAAATCTTCTCTATGGCATCAACCTTCACATGGCAAGAGAATGCCTCCTGCCATAATAACCACACATATGTCCAACAATCAAAACCCCTATGGCACCAAAAATAGACTTCAGACCCAAAAAGGTCAAATTCACTTCCTCTAGCCTGCAAAGAATCCTCTCAACATCTCTCATATGCATGGCCACAAAGTACCTACATCCATGATCATCTAAAGTCTCATCCTTCTCTTTCTCCAAACAACCCTTAATAGGAAGATCATCAGTGAAAGGCATGGTAAGATTTGGAATAAGATCTCGTAAGACCTTGTTCATCCCATTTGTCATATGAGCAACCAAATTAGTAGCTCCTTGTGAAAGCGTACACATCCAAACAATGCCTAAAGGGTGTCTTTATCATAGTCAAATCTCTACTCTCAAGGGCAAGCTGGAACAAGTCATACCCAGTAAAGATCGCCAAGTGAATAGATAGCACGTCCAACAAAAGCTCATATGAGCAACCAAATTAGTAGCTCCTTGTGAAAGCGTAGACATCCGAACAATGCCTAAAGGGTGTCTTTATCGTAGTCAAATCTCTACTCTCAAGGGCAAGCTGGAACAAGTCATACCTAGAGTAAAGATCTCTAAGTGAATAGATAGCACGTCCAACAAAAGCCTTTGCAAACTCATCCACAATAGGTCCCATACCAACATTCCGTATAGTGACCTTGTTCACTAGCTGTAGGTCATGTATGAATCTAAGTGCCCCATTCTTCTTAGGAATTGTGAACCATCTATTAGAATATGGAGCTAAAGATGGTTCTGGAATCCCCATCTTGATCCGCTCATTCAAAAGCTCCACCAATTTGGGCAAGTGAGCTCCATGCACAGGATTAGGCCGTAGATTCCAAGGGACATGCAAAATGGCAAAAATAGCCATAGGCATCACAACCCTAGGATCAATGCATCCAATCTCATGTGGGAAAAAAGAAAAGGCTCTCCCATGTCTACTCAACATCTCCTCAAAACATCTCACCCTTGCTGGAAGCAAAAAATCTTTGGTCCCAATCTTCATCTCTTTCAGTGTCTCGGCTAAAAACTTGTGTCCAGTACCTGTAGGATCTCTTAAAGGAGGTTGCATAGCTACTCTCCTAATCATCTCATGACTGTCCAAAGGTAGTGGTCTTGCAACCAGTCTAACCTTCTTGTAAGCTATCTTATATTTTGTCTATACTCTAGCTTCTTTGCTACAACCTACAAATTTCAGCCCTTGTTGTAAATACCTTGGTAAACACAAATTTTGATATGTATAAACAACACCCAACTCTTTTTGTCGAGAATTATCAGTAGCCAAATTTTCTTGAAGCATGAAATTTGCAATTTCATAATACATCGCCAAAGAATGGACCCGTAAGACATACGAAAACTCTTGATTTTCAGTTTTCAGCAATACTGAAAGATCATCCATAGTATCCAAGCATGATAGTCCATCATAGCAACCATCTACCCTATCTTCATCTTGTAAAACACCTGAAAGCTTTAATTATTTCTCTTTTCTCTTCAAATAGTGCATGGCAGCTCTAGGCATGTCCGAAATATGCTAAGAGTACAAAGTACTTTTAGTAGATACATCATAAACACATGAGGAAAAACTGTCGCTACTAGGAGATGAGAGCTTTCCCTGTCTCCTACCCCCATCATCTTGCAACACAGTGGTACCTAACAAAAATCCGACTATCTCATTAGAAGAGGAGAATCTCTCAAAGAATCCTTATTCCACTGATGATTGACACAAACTATCATGAACTGAACAACCTTCTTTCCATCCTTGCTTCAGATCAGACCCATCATCCAAAATCTTAGTGTCCATCTAAGACACATCAATAAATGGTTGCCCCAAAATAGTAAGATAGGAATAAGATTTTTGCATAAAGAAATGATAAGTCTCATCCACATCTCCAATAGAAATCTTCAAGTTTTGAGAAGCAACACACAAATCTCATGCAGTATTGTTGGCCACACGCATGCGCCAACCATGATCCACATCAACTTGCCATCTACAAATATCATACAATCCACACACGATGACATTAATCTCAGATTCATGATCGAAAAGAGTAACACAAGGGGTCTCTATCTCACCAAGCTTTATTATAATCTCCGTAGTCACACGAGCACAGTGATTGCAGAGAAAAATGGCTACGAGGCACTAATCTAGGTGTGTCATCACTCTCTGTTGAGTGTTGAAATGACTTGTTTTTTGGCTGATTTTTGTTGTTTTTGAGAGCTGAATGGTTGATTTTATGAGATGATTGATTGATTTGGAAGTTGTTTGAGAGTTTTTTTGATGATATTGATTGTGTTTTGGAAGTTCATGATGTTTATTAGTGGTTCTGTGATGTTCTGATAGGTTTTGATTGGTTCTGTATACCTTCTGTTTTGTTCTGATTGTCTTCTGTAAGGAGGGATGGAGTATTGATTGATGAAGATTGAGAACTTGTGAAAGTTTATTGAATGGTTTGTGAGAGTTTGGAATGGTTTGAGTATGAGTTATGTGGTTTTGATGACCTTCTGTAACCTTCTGTAGGTCTTCTGTAGAGCCTCTGTTTCTATTCTGTTCTGTTATGTTCTGTACTGTAGCTGTTCTGGTACTGTTCTGTGACTGTTCTGTATGCTTCTGTATGTGTTCTGATGGATGAGAGTGTAGCTTGGGAAATTTTTATAGCCTTGGAAAGAGGTGAATACAAGTGCAAAAGAGCTGAAAGAAGTGAAAGAAGTAGCTGCTGAAGACTCAAGTGAAGACTAGAGTGAAGTGACAGTAGTGAGCTATGAAAGGACACTGTAGTGGCTCTAGTGACTCTTCATATCAGACATACCTCTTGGGAGGGGTATCCACGACCTAAGGATTATTGAGAGTGATTTTTGAGACATTGTAGTGAGGATATGATGTATTACTGATGAAGAGAGAGAGAGAGAGAGTTAGAGATAGCCAATTTTACTCAAACAGAGTGATTGTATATGAGAGATTGAAAGAGAAGACTATGAAGATCTTAAAGATGAATACTATGTGATATATTTCCATTTAAAGATGGTGTATTCCTTTTCTTTCTTTATTCTATTGATGGATTTTGTGAAGATATTGAAGAATATGGTTGATTCTATCAAATCCGTGGGAGATCTACATGATGCTGTATGAAGATTTGTTGTGCATGGTGTTCTTTTCTTCATTGTGATCATATGAAACATAATAAACAAGCTTGTTGGTGTTACAAGATAGATTTTCTTGCAAGAGAATTCCCTTTTCCTTGGTGTTCCTCTCGGGGCTCCATGTTTTTGGTGCGCAGCCGGGGAAACTTGCCATCAACAAGCACCAGAAGAGGCTGAAAATGAAGAAAATGGCATTGCCAAGAAGAGAAGAATTCAATGGATGTTTGTAAAGTTCCTTCTTCCACTGAAGAGTTGGAATTTCTCATAATCAAAGCCACTTTCCACAAGAAGTTCATCCCACAATGGCGGAAACACATCACCATCATGATGCATGCTCTATGTGGTGGACAGTTTCCTCTTCCTGTTGAAGCAGCAGAAACTTGCACCTTGGTGGCAAACTGTTTGGGAATAAACTGAAGAGCAGAAACAGAGAGAATGACCATACATGGAAGATTTGGCATTCATTGAGAAGTTTCCAGACAACATCAAGTGGGAGATTGTGAAGAAGCTTCAGGAGTCTTGGTCTGTAGAGGTTCACAAAGACAAGAAGGAAAAGAGTTGGAATTTGTTCGTGGATGCTCAAGAGCAAGATACATGGGATGCTTGGTGTACTAATAATCTTCTGTTTGTTCAATTAGCAACCCACTGGAAGTTGGTGGACAGAGTGTTTTTCAAAACATACACTGTTGAAACCATCAGAAGCTGGCATTACTATGATGATGGCACCACCACAATGCTTAGACGTATGCATTTTGACACCTTCAGAACCGAATATCTTCCTCTGTGCAGTGGAATGAAAGCAGAATTCAGGGATGTTGAAAAGAAAGAAGTAGAAGAAATATTGGCAAGAGAGTCCTCTAGAGACTGAAGCCTTCTGTTAACCCTCTGTGGAGCACTAACAACATAGTGGAGCCACACCACTGATGAATGACGCAATAAAGAGGCAAGCGTTAGAACGAGTCCAAAGGTACGTGAGAAGAGAGAAAGCAAAAATCAAGGCTGAGAACGAGCTCGCAGCAAAAGCCGCCTTTGACGCCCTTGCGGAACTCTTTACAGAAGCCCCAATGGCACATCAAGCCCTTCCTCCTCCTGCTGGAGGTCCACTTCCAAGCCAGATCCGTCCTCGAAATATTGATGAAAGGCCAGCGAATGTAGTCCCATTGCCAGTTTTTAAGGGAGAGTACAATGAAGACCCCGATCTTCATGTAGCAGAGTTTATGGTAGCATGTGTGGCTAACAATGCCAGAACCCCTGAGCATTGGTTAGCAATATTCCCCGCCACTTTCAAGGGCGCAGCGTTTCAATGGTATGAGAGACAAGTAGCAGGAACTTTTGGCACATGGAACGACCTGAAGTTGGCCTTCCTCACTAAATACAGGCATGAAGGTTTTGAAGAGCGTATGCGAGAGGAATTTATGAACCTAAGTCAGTCTTCTGGAGAAAGAGTGGAAGCTTATGTCTCACGAATGGAATCCATCCTGAAGAGATGGAATAACCATAATCTAGATGATGGCATTCAGAAGGGGGTGTTTCTCAGAGGATTACAACCAGAAGTCCGTAAGTTTGTGGAGCTACAAAGACCAGCCACAGTGCAAGCTGCAACAGAAGGTGCAAGACTGTACGATGAAGTGGAAGCTCGATTAGCAATGAATCCAGGAAGAGGAGTCCTACCTCCTCTGATGCCAGGAATGATGTAACCCCCCCAATGCAGTCCCAGGGACAGTCCCCTACCCCTACCAACAGATGCCCCCAGTATCACAGTACAGTGCACCAAATCCATTGTGGCCACAATCAATGCCTCAAATGATGGTTCAACCACAACAACAATGGTCCCAACCAATTTCCTCCATGCCAAATCAGCAGCAACAATGGAACCCTACCAACTGGAGCCAACAGCCAACATTTCAAACAAGAGCTCTAAATCAGAATCAGAGCAGAGATCCCTCTACACCAGCCCAACCTGTTTATGCAGTGATTACAGAGACTCCTCAAAACCCTCCTGTCAGTGCCTCAGGAGGAGAAAGCTTGAAGGATTACTTATCCAACTCAGTTGTAAACATCAAAAAGGAGTTGATGGATGTGATTATAGAGTAGCTACAGACCCTGAAAGTGAATACTGCCAGCATATCCAATGTTGCAGGAGCAGGAAGAGATGTGATGCGGTCAAATACTTGGTGTGGTAAGTGTCATCAAGCAGACCATTTAGCCATTGAATGTACATGCAAACCAACCATTCCTGGAGCTTTTTGTTCCTACTATTTGCGGAAGAACCATACAGAGGACATTTGCTCTCTGAAGGAGATGCATGATAGGAGAAGGAAGGAAGAAGACGCAAGATTCAACTTGCTGGAATCCAAAATGACAACACAGGATATTGGACCCAAGCCTAGAGAGTTTGCTCCTAATTTCGGACCTAGAAGATTTCCCTCCCAAAGTTACAGAGGAAGACAGTCTGGCGGTGGTCAGAGATCAGAAGTGGAGTGTTACAGATGCGAAGAAAAGGGACACATCTCACCAAATTGTCCAAATCCTCGAAGGTCAGTGGATTACAAGCCCTTATGCAGTCAATGCAAAGGAGAAGGCCACACTGCAAAGGACTGTCCAAGCCTAGCCCCAGTGAAAAACAGTGCTACTCATAGTCTGGCCAAGGCCCAAGAGCCTACCAAACAATTTAGTGGAATTGGAAGTTGCTGCCATCACTCGTGCAAAGCAGAAGGAACCACCTATCCAGAAAGAAAATAACCCTCCAGCCAGAACAGTGAAGTTAATTCTTCCACCAGAAGAACAGAACAAAACAGAGCCTGATAGTGCCGTACAGAGCCCTACAGTGCCACAGAGAGTTACAGAGACAGTTCCAGAGACAGGACCAGAGGTCCAGGAGACAGAAGAGGAGGAAGTGCCACAAGTGGCAGAAGAAGTTCCCATGATTCCCCTGTTGGAAGAAAAAGGGAAAATGAAAATGGGTGTTGCCCCATTCCCTAACCGGTTAGAGAAGCCAGTGGATCCTATTAAGGAATACGATCTGGTCAGAGATCTAGATACCTTTAAACCAAACCTCACATTCTGACAATTATTGATGTTGTCTCCCAGTTGCCGAAAAAGGTTCAAAAGTATACTGACAAGAAGACGTGGTTTAAGGATTGCTTCCTCAACAGCAACAAAGTACAACAAGGCTCCAGAGCTTGTAAAAGAAGTGGATGTGACTAACGCTTTCCTAGATCCGGGTACTCCGGAGACTGGCATGTGGATAGAAGGATGCTTCATTGCAAATGCACTGATTGATGGTGGTTCATCAGTAAACATTATGACGGATGTGACAATGAAGGATCTAGGACTACAAGGTGTGCAACCCACCCAATGGCTCATCAGACTGGCGGATCACAGTAGAATCAAGCCTTTGGGCATTCTCCCATATGTAAAGACTACAATGGCTGGAAAAGATTATTGGCTAACCTATTTGGTGGTGAAGCCAAACTCTTATGGTACATCCTATCCTCTGTTACTGGGCAGACCATGGCTTTTTGAAGCCAGAGCAAGGACGGATTGGTTCAAAGGAACCTTGACCTTGGGTAGAGGACCCAACAGAGTGGTGCTGAAATTGTATGGTTCTCAAAAAGGACATGGATCCACCTCCTTGGAATTATCTTCTGACTCCCCTAATGAGGCTACACATGGAACATCAGCAGACGAAGATGCTATCAAACAGATCCTCCCCAAGAAAACAGTGGCACGTTTCTTAACAGTGGATACTGTAAGCCGACTTCCAAAAGATGCAAAGCCATTATCAATGGGTGAATACTTCCTGCCTGAACCAGGAATAACTTCTGAAATCACTTCTGACAGTGAGATAGAAGCATGGATGTACTGCTCTCCCTGTTACATGGCCATAGCAGAAGCCAAGACAGAGGCAGAAGATAAAATAGAGAATCTGTTATTCTATTACAGAGCTCCTACAGAGACAGAAGCAGAAGGAGAAGCAGAGACAGAAGCAGAGACAGAAGCAGAAGCAGAAGAAGAGACAGAGACAGAAGAGGATGAATATGATATGGACGAAGAAGGTTATGAAAGTGAGCTAGAAGAGTCTATCCCACCTGAAGAGGATATAAATGAAGAAGAAGTTCCAAAAGCATCAGAAGCAGATGAGCTCATGCTATGGGATAGAATGGTGATGGTACCATTTGGTCTGGTAAATAGATCTTCTCATATGCAAAACCTTTATAAGAAATGGATTAAGAAGAACAAGCCGTCTTTCAGCAGTGGCTCATGCCGTCCTAACCCATCTTTGCCAAAGAAAGATGATGATGATGCACCGTGCCAACAAGCACCAGTCCCATCAACCCAACAGGCATCAGAGGGTCCCTATTATGTGACATTCCTGGATGTGTCATCAGACAATGAGTCTTCAAGCCAAGAGGTAACTACTCTTGAAACCAAACCCGAAACGGCCCTAATCCCATTTCAACATCTCAAGGAGCATCCTAAGTCTCCACCAAAAGAAGAAGTTGGTTCTAGTGGAACATCCGAAGAGGATATCACTCCCTTGAAGGAGTCGGATCTGTATCCAGAAGCAGTCCGTGGGACCTTCATCCGTGAAGTAGAAGGTGAAAGGCAGTTAATCTTTGTGGATGCAGAGGCACTGAACGCCACTTGAAGGTGGGTAGCAGCCTCCCAGAAGAGGAGTTGTCAACCTTGTAGAACTTGTTCAAAGAAAATTTAGACGTGTTTGCATGGTCCTACAAAGACCTAAAGGGGATTGATCCCACAATATGTCAACATCATATTGACTTGGAGCCTGATGCCAAGCCAGTACAGCAACGACAGAGGCGAATGAACCCGAATTATTCCACATTGGTGAAAGCGGAGCTGCTGAAGCTTCTGGAAGCCAAGTTCATCCATCGTGGTTGTACCCAAGAAGTGAATGGGTTTCACCCATCGTGGTTGTACCCAAGAAGAATGGCAAATTGCGAATAGTGGCAAATAGTGAATGGGTTTCACCCATCGTGGTTGTACCCAAGAAGAATGGCAAATTGCGAATATGTGTGGATTTCCGAAAGCTTAATTCCAAGACAAAGAAGGATCACTTTCCTATCCCTTTCACAGACCAACTGTTGGACACAGTGGCAGGACATGAGCTTTATTCCCTTCTAGATGGATTCAGTGGATACAACCAAGTCCAAATCGCAGAAGAGGACCAATCCAAAACAACCTTCACCACAGAATGGGGGACCTACGCTTATCGAGTGATGCCATTTGGGCTCTGCAATGCCCCTGCTACTTTCCAGCGAGTCATGATGGCCGCATTTCAAAATCATCTACACGACTTTATTGAGGTATATTTGGATGACTTCTGTGTCTATAGTTTGATCCCTGAACACTGGGAACACCTGGAACAATGCTTTGACCGATGCCGGGAGTATGGGATTTCCCTCAACCCCAACAAATGCATCTTTGGGGTCTCTTCTGGAGTTCTGTTGGGCCACATTGTCTCTGCACAAGGGATATCAATAGACCCTGCAAAGATCGAAAAGATCGCAGCGCTAACTGCACCCACCAACCTCAAACAGTTGAGGGGATTCCTAGGCCATGTGGGTTACTATAGAAGGTTCATAGCTCATTTTGCAACAAAGGCAACCTCCTTGCACAAGCTTCTGAGGAAAGATGCAGAGTTTACTTGGACGGAAGAATGTGGCAAAGCCTTCCACACTCTGAAGCAGTGTCTGATTGAGGCACCCATTCTGCAACCTCCTGATTGGACGAAAGAGTTTCATGTACACACTGATGCATCAATTGAAGGCTTAGGTGCTGTCCTTTGCCAGAAGGGTTCCTCGAAGCTGGATCAACCGATCCATTACGCAAGCCGGAAAGTCACTGATAGGGAACGGAACTACACAGTGACAGAGCTGGAGTGCTTGGCAATGGTGTTTGCCCTAGAGAAGTTCCGCCACTACCTCCTATCCACCCACTTTAAATTTTATGTGGATCATAAGGCCCTGTCCTTCCTGATGAACAAAGCAGATGTGAAAGGACGAATGATGAGATGGCTCCTTTTATTCTAGGAGTTCGACTTTGAGGTGATTACTAAGCCCGGTCATTCCCATGTTCTAGCTGATCATCTGTCACGTATCCCACAAACTGTAGACGAGGAGCACGATGATCCCGACCTCCCTGATGCTTCCCTATTCTTGGTGGAAACTGTAACTCCCTGGTATGCAGACATTGCCAATCTGCTGGCAACCCAACAATATCCTCCTAGTATTTCTAGTCGGGAGAGGAAGAAGCTTATGCTAGAATCAGCCCCCTACACCCTGCTAGGCGGTGCACTGTACAAGAAAGGCAAAGATGAAGTGCTCTGAAGATGTGTTGCAGGAAATGAGATTGGGATTGTTCTGAAGGCTTGCCATGACGAGCCATGTGGAGGCCACTTTGCAGGAGAAGCTACAGCTAGGAAGGCTCTGCTAGCAGGATATTGGTGGCCTACCCTTCATAAGGATGCCTATGATTACTGTAAAAGATGTGATGCTTGTCAGAGAATGGGGAAACCCACCAAGACAAGTGCCATGCCACTGCAACCTATCCTTCCCTTGAAGCCGTTTGAGAAGTGGGGCATCGATTTCATAGGTCTGATCGATCCTCCTACTAGAAGGAAACAGAACGGATACATCCTCATATGTACGGATTATGTCACAAAGTGGTGTGAAGCTAAAGCCCTAAAGCGGGACGATGGTAACAGCGTGGCCCTGTTCATGTATGAGAATATCATCACCCGTTTTGGTAGTCCCTTAGAGCTGGTAAGTGATAGAGGCACTCATTTCATTAATAAAGTCATGGAAGAATTGGCAGAGTTGTATAAGATCCACCATCGCAAGTCCACTCCTTATTACCCTAGAGCCAACGGCCAAGTCGAAGTCACCAATCGCATCCTCTGCTCGATTCTGACAAGAACAATTGCCATACATCGTCGTGATTGGGATGATCGACTTACAGAGGCCCTCTGGGTGTACAAAACCTCCCATAAAGCCGCAACAAGACATACACCTTTCCAGCTGGTGTATGGTACAGAAGCTATTTTCCCTGTTGAACTGGAATTACCTTCTTTGAGAGTGGCTATCAAAGAGCGTTTGGGGGACGATGATTCACTTAAATGCCGTCTCTTGCACTTTGAATGTTTGGACGAAATTTGTAGGATGGCTCTACAGTGCATGGAAGCCACGCAAGCTCGACGTAAGGCTTACCATGATAGCTTCATCAAGCACAAGGAGTTCAAAGAAGGTGATTTGGTCCTAGCCTATGATTTACGATTTGGTAAGTTTCCTGGCAAGCTTCAACAGTGGTGGATGGGCCCCTATAAGGTACTTGTCGTCAACCCTAATGGCTCTGTCCAAGTGCAGACCGTTGATGCCTCTGATGATCCCTTTCTGATCAATGGATATCGCCTGAAGAAGTACTTTCCTCCTTGGGGATCTTGACAATCACGGTCACTTGATCCTTTCCCTTGTTGGCACGGCACTCTACTTCTTATGATGCTACTTCTGATAGCTGTTTTTCAGTCACTCCTGATGAGATGGACGCAACCCTCTATCCCCTCCACTTCACCTTCCAGCCTTGATCTCTTATCCTCTATTTTCCACCAACGACAGTGGCGAGGTTGGTTCTGACAAATGGTCTTTCTACCATTCCCTTGCTTAATTTGAAAAAAAAAGGAAAAAAAATATACATATCGGTCGTGGGAGAAAAGGACAAGGTCCCTGTCATGCCGACCTATTCTTCGAGAAAAGGTGGAAACACCCTCGGGAATAGGGGAAAACAAAAAAAAAGAGAAAGAAAAAAAAACAAACAAAGAAATAACAAAAAAAAAAACTGTTATGCGAGAAAAGGAAGCAATTCCCTGTCATAGCAGGCCTCGTTCCAAGAAAAGGTGGTAAACACCCTTGGGCGGGAAGCTGGCTGTGGAAAAGGTGGCAACACCCAGCAGTCCAGAAAGTGGATTCATTAATGGATATCCCCAGGATCCAATTCCGAATCTGCCTCCCTTGGTACGCTGTGTCCTGGGTCTTTCTGTAGAGTGTCTACCTGTCCTCTCGCAGACGACATGTCCTATCTAACACAACGTCCGATTTGATGGCTACCTCCCTAAGTACGCCTCTTCAACAATTGACGACGCGATTTCAATCGACCAACAATCGAGTGATGTGAGCTTTCATCCTAACCGGATGGGGAAGTGAGTATGGTTGCCCTCTATAATTATCAACAGAGCGTGAGACAGAGGGTGGGGCGAGAGACCAGTCTTTTCCCTTCAAATCAAATGAGAGGTGAGTAGTGTGAATGAAGTGTTGCACGCACGGGATGGGCCTCTCAATGCACAAAGCACAATTTGTTTCTGTGCACTGCACCATAAGGCTCCCTGGCCTTCCTTCTCACACTGTATGCCGACACAAGGCGGGATGCACAGTTGCACCATCAAATGCACACAAGGCATACAACCTTTGCACAAGTGACTGTGAGGATTACATCAATGGGTTTCAGGAAAAGGCTGCCCTTCGGTATCTATCAATAGAGCGTGAGACAGAGGGTGGGTTGAGTGTGATTGGAGTTTCTTTAATCACTTACCGAGAGGTGAGATTGAGGGACATTACGACACTTGGAGTCAGGTATGTTCCCGTTTTCCTATGCACCCACGGGATGGGTCTTTGCCGTCATCACAAGACACATCACCCTATTCTGTACACTGCACTGTAAGGCTCCCTTGCCTTCCTTCTTGCACTTATGCCAGACGGGTTGGACGCACTAATGCACCATCAACTATGCACCCTGGCATACTCCTTCTGCACCATTCCCCTGTTGATTTGTAAACCGGGTATGAGATATGGGTTTCAATCATTCTTCCTCGAGTGATATTAGTCCTGGGGTGAGTGATTGTTCTTTTATTTCATTTGAATGATTGTGAGTGGAGTGCAATATCCCTCGTCATCGATAAATTTCATGTGCTTCCTTCCATCAGCTACCTCCCTAGGTGCTGCCGCACAGTCCCTGCTATGAAGGACGTGTATAGCAAAGATGCCTTGGTACCTCCAGAAGCCGACAACAACACTGGACGTGCCATCGACACTCAACCTTGCTTCTTGACGAAATGGGCCAAGTTTTTCTAACCCTCCCACTTTGGTTTTTTCGTGACGGTCATGTTTTAAGTGTGGGGACGTTAGTGGATGGTTTGTGGCATGGTCCTAGGTCCCTGTTGCTCGGTTAACCCTATCCATTGAGGTCTTAAGTGTGGGGACGCGTCCCTGCGCGTCTACATTGCCTACTCCTCTGCATATGCCTTAACCTGCTCATGCATGTATGACATGCCTTGCTGTTACCCTGATGGGGTCCCTTCCCACCCACCCGGTTATGTTCCACCCACCCTTGGGGTTGTTCCCTTGCAGTTTTCCTTCATTCCCTGCTTTTAAGGTCCTGCCATGTGAATGCACCCTACGTTCACCAAAGTCCAAATCCAACCGTATAGTCCTGTTTCTCTCTTTGAACTGACCATTTTTCCTTTTTACCTACCCCTATTCTGGTGTACAGTTTTTGAGTTATTAATTTTTGAAGCATTTTGCACAAATTCGCCGGTTTTCCATATGAACGCGCTTTTCTTGCTTCGAAACCATGATCTGATGCCATAGTCCTGACAACCACTTTTCCCTTGACATTTTTCCTTTTTACTCCGAGTCATTCCGATACACGGTTTGTCCATTATTAATTTTCCGGTTTTTTACGACTTTTTCATGCGTCTTTTTGACATTTTTCCATGTGAACCTGCCCTGTTTGCATTGGAATTCCAATTTGCTTTAACAGCCATGTCCCATGTGCCTTCCCCCACCTTTTTTCTTTTTCCTCCCCCCTCTTTCGCCTTCTGGATTTTTAATTATTAATTTTTAAATGAGTTTTCGTGTGTATTTTTGGAGTTTTTTGCATGTGAAACCCTCCTACTTCCACTGGAATTGCGGTTTAACGTGATAACCCTGTGCCACTCCTTCCTGCGGACATTTTTCCCGCATGACATTCCGGCGAACGATTCGTCCGATATTAATTTCTGATCCCATTTTCGGGTTTGTTTTTTGGGTTTTTCCCACGTGAACGCATCTTATCTTTGTCAGAACTATGTTTTGATGTGATAGGATTGTCGAGCACGTCTTTCTAGGCATTTTTTCTTTTTTTTGCACCTCGTTTCGATGCACGGATTTTCTGATATTAATTTTTAATTGCGTTTTTTGTTACGTTTTTTGTGTTTTTTGCACGTGACCACCCTTTACTCTCCCGGAACCTCCGTCACATATTTTTGTTGTTTTCCCCCTGTCGTCGTGCCCACTTTTTGTTTTTACGCTATTTCGTTTTGACGTCCGGATTGGGAGTTATTAAATTTTCTTTATTTTTATGAGTATTTATGCACTCTGTCCCGCGCGTGAACGCGCCTTTTTTCCATTTTACGCGTCTTAACGCGCCCCGGTCGTGTCCGTGTGCTCCATCCCTGCATCCCGGTGTCCTTTCCCTCCCGTCACTGCAAATTTTTTTACTCCTGCCCCGCGCATGCACGCGGGACAGGGGCGTCTCACCTCTTCTTTTGTTTTCCTTTTTTTAAATAAATAAATAATTTATTTATTTATTTATTTATTTTTACATTTTTTTTCTCACCCTCCCCTTCCCCCAACGGACCCTCCCTCCCAACCACCCTTCCCCTCTCTCTCTTTCCCTCTCTCTCTCTCTTCTTCTTCCTTTCCCCTCTTTCTCTCTCCCCGGTCCTCCCACCTGCACCCATCCTCCTTCCTCCTTGCACCCTCCATCACCCGTCTTTCTTCCTCCATCTCCTCCCTTCTCCCTCCATCCCCTCCCTTCTTCCCCTTCCCCCGCCTTCTCTTCCCTGCTCCCGCCCTCCCTCTCCTCCTTCCTTTCTCCTCCCTCTCCTCCCCTCCTCCACCCCTTCTCCTTCTAGCCGTCCAGAACCCCGCAGTGGCCCGAGCCGCCAGCCGCTACCTCCGCCCTCACCGGCCGTCCTGCGGCCTCGTCCGCGCGCCGCCGTCCTGCAACGCCCACCATCGCAGCCGCCCGCTAGTGATGCGTCGGGTCGCCTCTGCCCGCCTGTCGCCTTCGCCAGCAGGCCGCCTTCGAAGCGCAGGCGTCGTCGTCTCCTCGCCCCGTGCGCCTCGTTCGCCGCCCTGCAGCGCCGCCATCCCCCTCGTCTCTAGCCTGCAGCGCCTCCTGCTCCTCGTCGCCTTCGCCGCCCACGTCGCCCCCAGCTCCCTCGCCAGTGGCCTTCCGGCCGCCTCTTGGTCGCCCGCCTCATGCCTTCGTCTCCAGACGCCGCCAACTCCACCAGGAGCCGTCTCGCCGCCGCCGCTTCTTCCTCCTCTGCCTCCTTCTTCTTCCCCCTCCTCCTCCTTCCTCCCTGTCACCCCAGGTAGGTTAACTTAACTAACCCTACTTAGCATTAACTAATCCTAATTCACTTAACCTAACCATCATTAACTCACCTAACTAACCCTAGTTAGGTTAGTAACCCTAACCCTAACCCTACTTAGGTTAACTAACCCCCTTTAGGTTAGTCTCCACTGATTTAGTCCCGCGAACTGACTTATCTAACTTCCCCTAGACTAACCTAGTTCTATTTGACTAACCTGACTTGCCTTAGTCTCACTTACATGACTTACACATACTACCAGGACTTAGCTGACTTAATTTGACCTCACTTACCAAAATAAGTTGATTTTCCTGATTTAAGTGATTTCATTAATTTATAAATCAATTTCCACCTCATAAAAATTCTAAAAAATTCTAAAAATTCCCTTCGCTTTTTGCCAATTTTTGGAAATTTGTCAGCTGGAAATTTCCACCCCCAAAATTTCTGAAAATTATATATTTCCTTATTTATCCCAAAAATTACCAACAACTGTCAAAAATTCATTTACCATTAGTAAAAAATTCTAAAACAAATTCTAAAAATTTCCCTTTACCCCCCTTGACCATTTTCCATTTATTTTTCACTTTAAAATATTATCATACACGGTACCCCTATTTTTATTTATAAAAAAAACAAAACAAAACCAAACAACAAAACAACCTCACAAATAAAAACCACCCATAAATAATCACAAATTACAAAAATTAAAAAACAAAAAAAACAAAATCAACATACCCACTAAGGTGTTGTCTTTGTTGTTTCGTCAGTGGTCTTTACTTTTCTTTTACTGGATTCACTTCTTTTGGGGGACTCTTCCGTGCGCATTTAGGCATTATATACACACCCCTTCCAGGTATTTCTTTTATATGCTTTATTTATTTTCATTTTCCCCTTAATCACAACTTAATTGTTAAAATGAACTCTTTATTCACCCACAGTTTCCACGCGCATTCGCGCTACACACACATACTTTTTAATTAAAATAAACCCGCCGTTCACTTAGCACGCGCTATGTGCGCTAAAGAGGCACTTTAAAAATTTTCATTAAAATGAACCAGCCATCACAAGAGCACACGCTGGAAAAAAAGCGCTCCACATCACCTTAATTTGTAATCAATGAACTTGCATTTAAAGACCCAGTCTGGGTATCGAAGTCCGGGATTCGAATTAATGCACCGTTTTCACATAATAATTGGTACTTCAATTTATAATAAGAAACCGCCGTTTTCTTGCTAAGGTTTATCACCTAATAAAAATTCACCTATTCTTAATAATTTATTAAAATCAACCCTTCAGTAAATTAGTTCTCCTTCACTGCACTTAATGAACCGTTTCGTGGGATGGGTATGCGCAGTCCTTAGAGTTATTTCCATGGTCAACCACTGGTTTATCCACGATGTAGTCGATATGTGTCAGATGTGGTATTGTTTTGGTTTACTGTCTTTGATACGGTTACGGGTACGGTGTGCAGTTTTTTCTTTTATTTCCTGATACGAGGTTCTAGGTGTTTGTCTGATGCATCGCATGAAGCTTTCGGTCGCATATGTCTCAAGGTCATGTCAAATTTTTTCTAGGCTGTGGTTTGCTTGGGGTTAGTTGGTCGAGTCACATTTTATTGTTTTGGTTGTTCTCTTATCCTTGGTTTTTTTTTTTGTCTGTTGCTTTGCAGGCATTCTCCTTGATTGTTTGTGTTTGTGGTGTGTGTGTAACCATCTGAATGGCGCCTTCTCATGCTCCTCCCCCTATCCAATACGTCCCATTAGTTAGTAGGGATTACTCTTCCCTACTTACTTTTGAGCCTCTCACGAAGGCGGGACTCGCTGCTTTTGTGGCTACTTCTTTTCCATTGCTTCCCGAGGATCCGTCGTTATGTGATGAGTTTTTGGCCTCTTACAGCAAGAAGACAGGACTAGTCCAGGGAATTTCTATGACTTTAACACCTCGAGGCTTAGGGAAGGCTCTGTCTCTTCCCTCCAAAGGTGAACCTTTTGTTACCACTCGTCAGCTTTTCTCTAATGAAGAGATTCTGAAGCTGTTGCAAAAGCAGACAAGGGAAATGCTGGATGTTAAGAAGGTGATCAACTCTTCAGGAGTTTCCTTTTCTATGATCATTGATCCCGTATGGAAGACGATCTGTCAGTTTCTCCAGGACAGGTTTATGCCTGCCAAAACGCCATCCCAATACTTGTCCAAAGAGCTTTTCACAGCTTCCAGGATGGTGTTGAAAGGAGTTGCTATTGATTGGAGCACTTACCTCCTCACTAAAATGGATCAACATTTTGTCAAAGTCACCAGGGGTAATGTTACCAATGTCACATATGGATCATATTGGTCTGCCTTCTTGACCTATTCAGGTTTACAGAAGACTGTGCCTCCACCTCCTCCATCAGATCCGGTACCTCCTCCTCCACTTCAGATGATTCCGAACCCATTGACATAGAGGATGATGATTCTCCGCCTCCCCTGGTCATCCAGCGCAAACACTTGAAGAGGGTAGTGGATAAAGCTCATTCCGTACTTCCTTCAGTGTCCATCCCTGCTACCTCTGGCAGTGATCTCCCTGGGTATCTCACTTGTAATAACCTGTTCAGAGCACATCGTAAAGGATCATTGGACATATTAGTTCCCTCCTTGAACAATCTAGTCTCAGGAGATGCAATTCCTTTCCTCTATAAAGATATTCAAAGTTCCATTGAATTGTCAGTGACAGCATGTGTTCAACAGTTGTACGCGTCTTTTTATGAAGAACTCATGCAGTCTAAGGACTAGTTGCATAAGGCAACATCCGAGTTAGCTTCTGCTAAGGATACCCTAGCACATTTGTTTAAGCAAATGGAACAACAAACCCAACTGGTTGCCACCCAAAGCGATGAGATCTCTTCTTTGAAGATCCAGTTACTAGAGGCTCAATCCCAGGTTACTAGCCTTTCAGAGGAGAAGGAGCGGATGTCCAGAGAGGCGCAGGAGTTCCAAGCTATCTTAGATGACAAACTTTCAGCTTTACAGATTGCTAATGACACAGTGGCATCCCAAGCCTCCCAAATCAAGCAGTTGCAAGATCAACTGGCAAAGTCACACTCTGTTCCTCCAAGCCCTAATGTTCCCTTGATTCCTTCTCTTTCACAGCAGGACTTGGCTGCTCTTCAGAGACACGCTACTTTGTGTCCTCTATTCCAAGATAAAGTGGAAAGATTGCAGTCCAGAATGGACTTGTTATGGTCTACATTTGAGCAGTTTCAGGAATATGTTCCACCAGACCATTCTTTCTTTGTCCACTACCACTTACAGAAGTTAGTCTTCTACATGAAGCTTTCCACGATGGATTTACCTCTTCCAGAGGATGGATGGAGTGGGGCTTGGTCAGCTGAGTTGTTGACAGAGGTAGTAAGGATGGTGTTTGAAGATTCTGTCACGCCAGATACCATGTTGATGTCCTACATGTATCTACGAGGAGACTTGTTAATTCCAGATGAGGTGGATATGGCATGGTATGTGGGGGATGTGGTTCTACGAGCTGTTTTGTATGTCAACCATTTGGAGTTGCGCATAGCTGACATGTTCCAGAGTTACTTCTCCAAAGTGGCTGATTGTCATGATAATTCATGGCATCCCATGATTGATTCCGTGGTCCTGAATCAAAGACAAAACATAGCTCCTACCTCTGCCCAAAGTACTAATCAACTGAGGATGGATCTCTTAGCCTGTCTTTCAAAACATAATCCGTTTGATTCTTCCTTCTTTGATGCCTATCATCGACGATCTCTCTTAGGAACTTCTGTTCCTACCCTCCTCTATTACCAACAAATGGCTCACCGCTATGCTATATATCTTTCCCTTTGTCAATCTCATTCCACCACTATTTTACCCCTTCTTTTCCAACCTTCATCTTTCCCTCAAATTCCCATTTTTACATATTGTTCCTTTATTGAGGATAAGGTATTTTCCCCTTCTCCACCCTGTCCTTCTCCATCCATTTATGTACCCTCTACATTTCCTATTTATCAGTTAACACCCTTCCTTAGTGATTCCCTCCAAATTTCTACCACTCCTTTAACCTTTTCTTCCTTTTATGATTTTTCCTATCCCTCCCTTCATCCACTTTTCCTTGTTCCACTACCCTCTCCTAACACTTCTATATCTCAACCACCTCAGTTGGTTAGTGACTGTGACGGGTTTGATAATCAGATTTCCCGTAAAACCCGTAAAACACGCGAAATATGGGAAAATTGGGTGTTTTGGATGTATAAATGGAAAATATAATAAGACACACCAACCAAATTTGTGTTTTTACTGCAAATGAACCTAAGGGCCATAGCCCACAACTCATTTTGAATTTTCAGTTATTTAATATTACAAAAAAATAAGAAAAATAGAGAAAATTAAAAAAAATAAGGAAAAAATAGATTTGGAGTGCCGAAGATTAAGGAAAAATAAGAACCATGTTTGTGGATGTATGGGGGGTGTGAAGTATGAGGTTTAGCCTCAATTCAGCCCTACCTTTATGTTTTAGTGAGTTTTTATTGCTTTTCATACAATAAAAATGTGGAAAATGAACCCTAAACCTATGCACCATGCACAACCTAAACGGGTGAGGGGGTAGGGTGTATAAAAAGTGTTTAAATTCTGAATGAAATGATGAAAATATTGTTGGTTTTTATACATACCATTTAGATTGGTCGATAATTAAAGATTAAGAACCTAGTAGCACGAGGGTTTCTCGGTGCTAGGTTTATGCAACGCCGCATACGAGCGATAGTCGAAACCATTGAAAGAAATGTTTTCTAAATGTGCACCAATGCTGATTTTCTTAATTATTTGAGCACATAGACATTCACAATTTGCATAAATCATAAAGAAATAATAAAAGGTATCAGACAATACCTCCTGGATGCATGGAAATTGCTTTCTAGAGGAACATGACCAACGTTGAGTGAGTAAGGTTGCCCAAGCTGTAGGCTGGGCGTTGGGTCTAAGGGGGAAAGTAAAGTAAGGAAGCATGGTATATCTCCTGGAAATATGCGAATCATAAAAGAGAAGTTTGTGTTCATATGTGTTGTATATGTTTAGCGACGCATCGAGGGGCCAATCCCCAAGGTGTAGGAGAGTCGCAGTGAGGTAGCGACAGTCAGCCATGGCAGGACCTCCTATGTTTGTATTTCATGCTATTTGGCAATGTGTAGGGATTCCCTCTGAGGAGTGTTAATTGGGCTAGAGTTGAACTACGAGACATGATACAACTGCAAGATGTTTAGAAAGATGATATATGTGTCATCCACGCTCCTGGCCGCGAGGCCGTGGGGTTGTTGAGCGCATGATAGAGGTCTGGCTAGTGCATGAGCCAGTGCCGACCCATTTTAGGTCCCATCACAAGGATACAACACAACAAGCTAGTCTTGTGCAATCTTTCACATCACGTCCACAGCAATACACCAAGCAACCTTTTTCACTGATTGCTCAATAGTACATGTAATCTGCAACCTGTTTGTAGATAAATCTTATATTTTCTTCCTGCAAACACCTCAAAAATTACAGATTTGCAATTTGTAACTTATGCACCCACTTTCGGTCAATACAGCTGAAATCACAGTATACCCTGAAACTATTGTCCGCAACCTTGCAGCTCTAAAACAGGTCCTAAAATGGCCTCAGATGCCCAAAATAACTGTGGTAAATACCTAAATGCCTTGTCTGGAGAATATGTAGTGATATGCTCACACACCAAATCTCGCAGCAATCTGAGATTTTCACGTGGGGGTCTTTGGAGGAAAGAAGAGAAACAAGAAAGGGTATAGCACCTACCTATGTTATACATATCCTGTTGTGCTCACTACTCTTTGCCAGCAACCTTATTTCATAGACTACCTGCCTTTGTATTTCAGGTGATCCTGTAGCTAATTTTCTCACAAGAAAAGAAGCAGTTGTCCTGGCATCTTCTAGAGCTGAATGAGTCATTGTTACATTGCTACGATCTGTTGCTTGGTAGTTCAAATGTATTGTCACCACATTCATTGCCAAGAGAGAGAATCTTTTGTGCACACCATTGGCTAATCAAACTTCTTAATGCATAATTAGGAATCAAGCTGACATGAATGATTTTTTGCCCACTTTTGGGGCATGTTGAGTGGCCTGATTTGATCCACCTTGTTATTGAGCATCAGTCATATGTATGGCCAGTTACCACCAGCACAGGATTAGTCATCAATTCAAGAGAGACTCGGCACCTAAATTCATCATGTAGAATTAAATTCCTTAAATTTAAGTCATCATCACTAATGTTGGCTACAGAAGCTTGATTTGCAATTTTATCTAGGTGTGGATTAAGGGCAGCTAAATAATAGTTTTTAGGGATTGATGGAACCTAGAACGGGCTGGCACTGGCTCATGCACTAGCCAGACCTCTATCTCAGGCACTCAACAACCCCACGGCCTCGCGGCCAGGAGCAATGATGACACATACATTGCCTTCCTAAATGTCTTGTGTTTGTATTACGTCGTTTGTAGTCCGTCCTTCTCTCACCCACTACTCCTCAGAGGGAGTCCCTTACACATTGCCTAATGGCACGAAGCACAGACATAGGGGGTCCTCCAACGGCTGAGTGCCACCACCCCTCTGAAACTCTCCTACACCTTGGGGATTGGCCCCTCGATGCGTCACTCAACATATAAACATGTCGCACAAAATCCACTCAAGGTACCATTTAATCGTATATAGGAATGTACTATTGTCCTTACTTCTCTTTCCCCTAGACCCCACAACTAGCCTATGGCTTAGGGTATCCTGTCTCTCACTCAACGTGGGTCAAGGTCCTAATGAAAGCAATTGTTGTGCATCCAGGATTTCTGATACCTTTAAATATTTTCATGATTTATGCATATTGTGGATGCTAAGTGCTCAAACAGTTATGAAATCAATATTGTGCACATGTGGAAAACATCCTTTCAATGATTTTCAACTACCGTTCTTATGCGGCGTTGCACGAACCTAGCACCAAGGAAACCCTCGTGCTACTAGGCTCTTATTTTATAATTATTCACCGACCTATATGGCATGCAAACAAAAACAGCAATCTTTTCATCATCTTACTTTGCATTTAGACACATTCTAACCACTCTGCCCTCCCATTGATCAAATGTTGCATTGTGGTATGGATTTATAGGGCATTTTGCAATCATTTTATGTGTAAAAAATGGAAAAAGATGCACTAGAACAAGAAGGTGGGGTTGAACTGAGGCAAATCCTCATGCTTCAGTTCCCACAAACATTCACAAATGTTGTTCTTAATTTTCATTAATTTTCCGCACCCAAAATGCATTTTTCCCTATTTTTTATGGTTTTTCTCTATTTTCCTTGTATTTTTCCTTATTTTTGCATTATTTTATTACTAAAAATTTAAAATAGATTATGGGCTGTGGCCCTTAGTTCCTTCTTGTAGCAAAAAATGAAAATTTAGTTGGTGTTCCTATTTATTCTTCCATTTTTATGCCCAAAAACATCATTTTCCCTTGATTTTCCATATTTTACGTGTTTTAGTATATTATTTTGAACCACAAGATGCATATTTTTCGGATTTTCTGATTATGATCAACAAGTACTCATAGATGACACCAACATAAACAATATTTAGCCCACATGAACAACATTTTATCAATCAAAAGCCATGAAATCTCAAATTTCCTTTGAAAAAATTGAATTACCGCTTATTTGCGTGTTTTGGGTTTCATGTCCATGACTGCAAATCTGAAAATCAGCAGCACTTCATGCTCAGCACGATCACAAATCACCATTCCCAGCCCGTGGAGCAATCCGATCGATACTAGACAAGCCTCCATCATTCTTTCTTCTTCCTTCCTCTTCCCACATGAACTTGCCTTTAGAAGAGAGAGAGGGAGGAGAGAGAAAGACTAGATTTCCATCTCAGCATTCAGGCCATCAATTGACGGGCGAAGGGCGGCGATAGAGTCAGCAGGCAAAGGGGAAGCAAGGGCAATGATCACTCGGGTAGGTTGTTTGCAGGCTGCCTCCTCCCTCTCCATCTTCTTAGCGCATTTTTCGGCGCCATCCTGCGTGCTCTTCTTCCCACGATTTTTCATCTTCATTCTCCACCTTTCTTTCATGTGACATTTAAAATTGGGCTCCCAAAGGTCATGCCCACTTTGGCCACTCTAATGTCCACCTCTTCGCATCTTGACCGGTTTCTTGGCCATTTCCCCATCCGGACTCGGAATTGAGCTCTGAAAAATCTTGGGCGTCCGGCTTGGCATTCTGCATTGGCCAGTAGCTCGTGTCAACCTGCACGATTGTCTGAAAAATTATGAAAAATCAACAAGCGTTGCTCGGGCACCTTTAAAGCACTTTGACGCTTAAAATCGTCCTAGATCGAGCCGCCGCCTTTGACGGTGAATATTTTTCCCTTGATATTCATAATTTTTAGCTATTTTTAAGCACTTTCCGGCACCAAAATTCCGCTCTTAGGGATGCCTTGGCCATAGATGACACATGTAGCATATCGCAAGAATGTGATCAGCTTGCTGATGGTTGATATAGTAGCAAGTTTGCTTGTGTATGCTTGGTTATGTATCTCTTGTTCCAATAACCAGATCTCTTTATGGCAAGATCTGGTGTGATATAACTCCAGAGCCTCGAGAATCCATTGCATTTTACCTGCATTGCAATCAGCTTTTCTTTCCATGTCATGAATTGCAGACAGCAGCGCCGAACAAAATCTCTCGTCAGCTACCTCCTTGATAATTTTCGTTCTCTTCAACTGTACATGAACCAATTCTATTTGCTCGTGGAGCTCTTCGGGTATGTCCATGAGCTGTAAGGGAAAGACGTCTAAGGCCTGATCCATAGCTTCAGCAATTCTCTTGAACTGATGAACAATGGCTTTGCTGTAGACTATTTGCTACATGCTGCTGCGCTCGAAGCAATCTTTGAGTAAGAGTTCAGCTGTTCTAATGGTGAAACAAAGCTGTTTAAGGCATATCAAAGCTTATGGAGACAGGGGAGCTTGGGAAATGCTTAATTCTTCAAAAAGCATGGTGAGCAGTTTAATCCTTCTCACCATCATTGATGTATTGTGCCGGTGGTGCACAGTAATTGGTCCGAAGGATGGTACAGTCTGAGACATGGTGATCAAGCCCTTGATTAAGGCGTGTCGATTGTTCAAATTAGCCATGGTATGACTTGTTTCCATCCAGTTGGGATGAGGCTCAAGTCCGTTGGGGACGAGAGATTTATGAATCAGACAATACCTTGCCCATGCAGTCGAGTACAAATTTCCCCATGCAACCAGGCACAATTTGGATAAAGGCTCGAGCACATACTAATAAAACTCCAACTACTTGTTTGTTCCTGGTCCCCCATAACGCGATGGTGTTGATCATTTCATGATCAAGCCCTAATTGATCATCAAGAGCTGTGAACTGTGATTCAAATTACCCATATTACAACCAGCCATGTCTGGGATAGAAGAGATGGATACAATTCAGATTAATTCATCATATTGACTCGAGGCCACTAGCTTATCAACATCTCTCTCGCTCTTATACTGGGTTGCATCTACATTAAATTTTACATCAACCTCTATAGGTAGAAGCCATAGCTACTAAGCATGCCAGCTTGACATTCTGAACCTTTAAAAGGTACCATTCATTAGTGTGTGCACTACGTTGTTGATGAGAACTGATATGTGACCCTAGTTCAATTTCTTGAAGTCATAATTAGTCTCATATGCTCAAGACAACTTATAGTTTGCACACTCTTGTATCACAAAAAGTTTTGGATAAATTCCTACATTGTGAATTACGATAACATCATGAGCTTCTATGAGGACCATATACCTATCTAAGTGTAGTTGGGTTCAGGCATCGATTTCCAACAGTGATCAGCTTCGAATGCAACAATTTTGACAATTATATATGACAATAATTTAACCCATCTTAATATGGTTTTTAATTGACCATTGTGATTACCCTGATAACGAAAGCAAAGAAGTGGTTTAATTTTCTTTTTTGGTCAATGCTCAATTGATCTGATGGTGAAAATGTTCCCAATGATCGAAGCAAACCTCATCGCCAGTACACAACACTTATGGATTTGATGCAAACTACAAGACTTGGGGACCAATGCAAGAATAAGGCGATGACATGGTTCACCGAATTTCTAAGTAATCACTTTAGACAGGAAGCCATCTCCCTGTTAGCAAAGAAAACTTAGGTTTTTTATTTTTGCATTCACAGTTCTCCTTTTAATGGCCTTGACCCATGCTTGTTGACTATAGGGAAATCGGAGCCAGAGACTCCTGGTTCACTCCTCTTACAACATAAGTAAGATTTTGTTGTAAGGTATTCCAAACCTCCATCTGTAGTCTACTTGAAGATGATTTATTATTATTTTTGGTTGTGTGTAGGTTGCAATTTCTTATGAGGCGGTAAGGTGCAAGTTGTGCTCATCATGAAGTTTGGGTGAAAGATTGAAACACATCTGACAACTGGCGGTAAGGTGCAAGTTGTGCTCATCATGAAGTTTGGGTAAAAGATTGAAACACATATGACAATTGTTGTTGCTGTGTAGGTCAAGGCTCTTCTAGAGCTTCAGGATGGGTACAATATAGTCTGCCTCTCCCATGTAGGTTAGCAGAATCATACAATGCTGCCCTTGCTATACTTCATGTTATTTCCATCTGGGTGTGTGGCTTTTAAGCATAGGTTAGATCAATAAATTGTACATGTCTTATCACTATTAGGATGTTGCTAATCGGCTGATTTTTCTACATGTAGGGAAATGTGATTGCTCATGGGATTATTGAATGGTGTGATGGAGCGCCTCATGTAAGGAATTCTACAGTTGGCAAATGAAATTTGATTCTGCTCAAGCTAGAAAGAAGACAGCTCTGAAAGAGTTGACTAGTTTTTTTTACCATTGTAGTTCAAGGTACAATGCTGCACTTGTTGCACATTAGCAAGAAATGAATCCCTTTTAAAGACTTTAAATTAGGCTTATTGGCCACTTGTTGCTTAAAGGCTTTACAAATATCATCTCAATAATATCAGATGCTCTTTAAATCATGAGAGGAAGTGTAACTCTACCAAGACCACAACAAAGACATATTATTTTTTGTATTTTAGATTACTCATGGAGTTAGATATAGAAATAATGAAAAGCTTGAAGGAGATTGCATTGTTAGGGAGGCATCCTAAAATGAAGAAAATTGATCTTGTGGGAAAGAGTTCTTTGTGTGAGTGTGTAGTATGGAAGCAATGAAAGGAATACAGAGAGAACTCATAGAAGATTATGAGGGAAACAAAACACAAATCTAGCTTCAATGAATAAGAAATAATACTAATACAACATCATCTGCACATTGTAAAGATTTGCTACGAGATTGATGATGAAGTACTAAAATAGAAAAACATAGATCATGAAGTGATGTAATTTGCAGATGAAGCAGAACAGATCTAAAATGCATCAATTGAGATGCTACATGGCAATCTGCAATAAGTGGTCAGCAGGCCTGGAGTGGAAATGTAGCAGCTCGATAGGTCATGTTGGTTGTAGCTGACTTGAAAGATCTCAAATAGTAATAGCTGAGGTGAGGATGATGAATTAGGAGAAAAACTAGTAGATAGAACCACATGTAGACTGTCATCAGCACGTGGAGGGCAATGAATAGGCTGCAATAGCCCGTGGATCGGGTTGTGATGGTTGGCTGAGAGAGGAGTGTCTTTGGCTACCAACCCAGGGTGGGGGCCAGGAGCCCCTTACCCTCTATGGCAACTAGTGGCAACTAGCTAGATATGCGGTGGCTCCCAAGCAAAAGCTCATGTTATTGAACACTATTAGGGGAAACCAAGGGAAAACAATCCCCTTTTCCACATGGGAAAATTATGTCAAAAAAACTTCTTGTGATTGACTATATTCCATCTTGACATTTGATTTGTGGTCTGTAAGAATAGAGAGATCATGAAGAATTTGGTCACTTCATGCGATAATCATGGCGAATTTGGTCAAGATATCCTAAACAGCAGCAACCTCCTCGAGATTAAGGCCAACATGACTGCAAAGGATTCAGATCCATCTGATCAACTTGGCCATATCATGAATCAAGTGAATCAAGCTGATATTTCAACGTTAGGTGGTATGATTAGCATATCCTTAAATTGGCCATGGACATCCATGCTACTTAGCAGATCAAGCCTGGGCAGCACTGGTCAAGAGCATGTGCTGCAGCTCAACAACATGGGTGGATCAAGTGGCATGATTGGTGATGATGATTTGCATAATTTGCAGGATAACTTCAATTTGTTATCTTCTATTTCTAGACATGTTCAAGTTGATAACTCAGCAAATCTGAAGGCTCTGAGGTAAGTGGAATGGAGGTTTCTTATTCTTTTAGTAAAAAGCTTTCTGGGTTATGGGTTAAGGGTTGTTATACAAAACATTAAAAAAAGATATGATAGGGAAAGGAGGAAGCTTATCTTGCTTTTGATGCATCTTTTTATTAGACTGCAAGGTCTAGAACTTGAACTTCTCTCATGGATGGGAACAATAATCAATAAGAGCATATGCATGCTAGATATATAGCTACTAAAATCCAAGCACCACTTTGCATCATTTGATGTGCAGGATTAGTTGAACTATGTTGATATAGAATAGATTTCAGATAGATCTGCTTCTCTAATTGTCAATTCTAAAAGTTCTTTCCCTTCCCGTCAGAAGCACATTAGATTTCAGGTGGAGTATTTGACCAACGAATGAAAGCAAATTAATTAGAATAAGATATGCCTTCCTTCAAACCAATGACTAAGTACTTTTTTCATTTTCGAATCACTGTATGGCACAACAAGCCATGGCATGTCATTGAAGTAGTTGTCAAAATATTCTTGGTCTTCATCAGATGAGCTAAACACAACCTCAAATTATGTGATAGCATCATTGATGCATAGAACAATGGTGCTATCATGCCCAAGAACAAGACCATTTGGTGGAGACTAGATCATACTCTTCTATTGACTATCAGCATGAAGGGTCAAAACCAGAGATGACCTATCATGACTTCAGCACATGCATTAAACGTATCTAGGTAGGCTTTTGATAGTATGAGTTCAAGGTACAATGCTACATCAAGCAACATCAAGCACCATGGCATGGATTTCATTAGAGGCATCATCAGTAATGTTTAAGCACACATACTAATTATTGGTCAATTTTGGTTTCTAGCTTGCAATATGTCTATGGGATGCTACCTTAAGATGATCAAATATGAAATGCCAAAGGATCATGACACAAAGGAAGTAACCACAAATGCTCAGGTGAGAGTTTCAAGAAATTTTCTTGTCCTTTTCTTCAACATGGTTTTTTTAGTAGTGGATCAAATTTAAAGAGATGCAAAATTGAGTTGATTCTTATAAGGACAAGTTTTATAGTCAAATGTCTACATACATCAAAAGTGGTGGTTTTGTTGGCCTACTTGAAAGAGGTAAAGAGAGAGGTCATTGGCTCCATTTATGAAGGCAAATCACAACTACTTGAAGGAAGAGAGAAGAAATTTAGCTTGCAATTGCAAATGAAGAAAATTTGTAACTAGGTTGGGATTGCCAGGTACTTTCTTGCTTAGGGGTGGTCTAATGAATTCTTTTAGTGAGTATGTTTGCTCCAATCATGCATTGAATTGTATTTGAAAATTTAGAGCATATCTTTCCTCTCTCAATACTAGGTGGTAAACTTCAAATAGTTTATGAAGTGGTTTGAGAAATGTTTTATGCTGTGTAGAGTATGGTTTGTTGGCTACATGTTGGTAGGGTCTTTTCCCACTATTTTGGAGCTTGTGGAAGCATATGAGCTTGAGAAGAGCTTGTGGGTTGCGAGTAGCTTCAAGGAGACGCTTGACATCAACAGAGCTTAGGCAGTTGTTCCTTCATACCTGGTTTGCCTAGCTTCTTGGCTTCTCTTTCCCAATCCCCCCAAATGGCCTTGGGAGGCCTTGTATTCATGATGTGTGATGTTAGCTTTCAGCTCCAGCTATGTTGTTGAGCCCTTGGTAGTTCTTTAATGGTTCTTAGTAATACAATTAGCCACACTTTATTTTTCTAGAAAAGGCTGAAGTGATGGGCAAGAAAGTCTAAGACAAAGCTCGGGAAGGAATAATAGGGCAAGGAGCTTATGTATCATGTACAGAAAGCTATACACTAGAAAGGAGAGGGGTGGGTCAGGTTGAGGATAAGTAAGGATGGGCATGTCAAGCTGGGAGGGGATACCTTACGATTTTGTAAAACAATATTGATAGGTTTTTCTATGATTTTGTAGTATTAGGTGGTTTTAAGGTGTAACCAACTAAAAGCTTTGTATGTATGAGTGTATAAACAATGAATTTGGTTTCTTTATAATTCTATTAGTATACTAACTCCAAAATTTGTAGTCATCATGTGAAGGATCGCAAGCTGCAACTTTACATGGTGCTAATTTTAACTCTTCAAAGAGGTTATGGCTGAGGGAGAAGAAACACATCATTTGAAGTTATTGATCCCTACATTGCTCAGGTACCAATTTTCACCAACAAAAATCTTAATATTGATGCATAATCACAATCAAAACTTTGTTTAGGACAGCAATTAACAACACGGTGCATGCCTTTCTCCTTTGAAGCACCCCCTATGGATTGGTACTTGATTTCTCTTGAGACCATCTATGGATTGGTACTTTAGTTCACCTTGGATATTCAATTGCTAAGACCAATCTAACTTCTTGTGGAATATGGCTTGCTTGTAGGACATTTTTCATCGACATCATCATTTCTAATAAGAGTATCAATGTTCAGCTACTAGCATTTGAGCAAATCAAGGATTATTTCTTGTGGGTATTTGTCTAATATTTTAGATGAAGCCTATGCGCACTTGAAACCTCACTACTGAGAGGCTTGTTCTATCTAGCAGCTTTTGCCTATGGAGTTAGAGTGGTCATGGTAGCATCTCTTCTAGACACAGGCAATGCCAACAAGGTGCTTGGAGGAGGGGAAGCATATCAAACCCTGGACTACCACCACAAGGTATGTATCCTTATGAAGGAAATCCATAGAAGATACATCTATTGCTACTTTGGTGCTCTTACAATAGATGCATCTCTTGCTACTTTGGTTGTAGCAAGCCCAATAAAAGGTTAGATTGGTTGAATTTGAGCTTGATGGATCTGTATGTTTCATCCACCTATCTAAACAACTTCCTAAAATGTTGAAAATGAAGAATGTAACTTGAGGGTTTTGATATCCTATTTGCATGTACTGGTAAGCTAAGTAAATTTGACTTCGTATGATACTTCAATATATTGGATTCCTATCTTGTGGGCAAACTCAACACTAGCATATGTGTTTGGTCAATCTTATTGTTTGAGGGTCTAGATAGCTTTGCATATTCCCACAAGAGTATGCATTGATTTGGATGGGAATTACATTTATCCCCATTAGTAAGTATGATACAATATGGTTCCATGGGCAAATAATTTAAATATCTTTTCATTATTTGTCTTGTTGTGGATAGGACTACAGGGTTTGAAGCATACAACCAATAGAGTAGATCTATGTTGTGGAGCTATGGGAGATTGCAGTGCTTTTAGGATCAAGGGAAGGAAGTTTACTAGAAATGGTAGGTCTTCTCTTGTTGCTTTGAGCTTTTTTCACTATGTACATGTTTGAGCCTTTTGATATCCTTGGTAATTGTAAACAAAAAATGCATCTAGGTACAACATTGTGGGTGAAGCAGCAAGGATCTGCATTTCAAAAAAAAGGAAGGGAGGCTTAGGAAGAGCTAACAAGACTTAATTTTTTAAACGGTGGAGCTGATTGGAAGAGGATGACAACTCTAGACCTACCTTAGGTGCTCTAGAACATGGTGAAGCAGAGAGAATGTAGAGTTCAAGACAACTTTTTTAGTGGATTCAATCACAATTCTGTTGCTAACAATACAACATTGTGAACAAATTGTGATTAGTTTTCTTAACATGATATATTAGTGTGATAATGCCTTGTATTAATGGTTCCGACTAGTTTTCTTGTATAGGAAAATTTTACTATATCTATGGTTTCAACTAGTTTTCTTATCTAGGAATATTTTACTAGATCATCAACTAGGAATTTTAAAAATTTTCTATATAGAAATATTTTACTAGATCACTAATTTGTAGTGTTCCACTTTTACTAGTTGAAACTTTTTCTAGATACTTTGATAAGTATCTAGAAAATCTCTCTTTTTTTACTATATGGAAAAGTGTTTAAAGTTCCTTGTGAGTGTGACTACCACCAGTTCTAGCGACGAGGACTTCTCTAGCAATGGTATAGTAAAGGAAGAAGGTAAACAAGATCCTAATGTTATAGTTTCCAATACCGCCGTGGAGAATAGAGACTGTCAATCATCTCATTGCCAATGGGCTGGGTGGCGGCATGATACGGCCCTATTAATCACCGGCACAGAAGTGGCTTTCAGGCTTAAAAGGCGGCCTGACAAGCAAGATGATCACGAAGATGACGGGCAAGTCAGTGGCATTATTAAGGAAATAATGATGATGGCGATGATGGTATGACCCATGAACGTAGGGTAGCTGCGTTCTTGAAAGGCATGGCGAGCTGCGGCATATCAAGCGCATAAGCTTTTAAAGCTTAACTTTAACGTCTAGCTATTGAAAAGCAAGCTATTAAAAGCTTTAGGCTTTAAAAAGAAAGCCAAAAACAAACTCAACATATGAGAGGTTGTGGAAACTATATAAGGAGATGTAAGTAAGGTTGTATGGGAGGGGGGCATCAAGTTCTATGGGGGTGGCTTGAGTTTGAGCTTTGTGCTCCTCCCTCTCCTTGAATATCTCTCCATCAAGACCTCACATGGGGGTGGCTTGAGTTTGCGCTTTGAGCTCCTTGCCTTCCTTGAAGATCCTCATCAAAATCTATGGGAGTGGCTATTGAGTTTGAACTTTGAGCTCCTCACCCTACTGGAAGTTCTCTCCATCAATCACATTCCACCTTCTTCTCTTCTCTCTCAGATAGAGATTATGACCTTGTCGTCTCATTGGCTAGTGATCCTTTGCTTGCTTTAAAGAGACATGGCAAATTTCTCTACAACCGCCTCATCATCTTTACTACTCGTTTCTTGTTGACGGTAGAAGTTAAGAGTGAATTCATAGGGAAGAGAAGGAAATCATTCCAGTGAGCGGCTTCATATCAATAAACAATTTGTTATCACAAGTTCCATCTTGAGCTCTTCATATGTCTTTTGATCATAACCTTTAACTCCACTTGACCAAGAGTCTTTTGAACATGTATCTTGAATCAATGAGTATGTTTTCTCATTCGTATTATATCTAAACTTCTTCTTCTGGATAATTATTTTGCATTGAGTACTCTTCATCATTCTTAGCTCCCATCTCACAAAGTGTCTCTGTGGGGCGAGCGACTTTCATGAACTCCCCGTGTGTATTCCATGCAACATCTGGTGAACTTGACCTGAAAGAATTGCTTCTTATCATCAAGATGGGAGACTCTTTGAATAGTCCATCTTCTTCATCAACTACTTCCTTTTCAATCGATAAGATGAAGACTTTATTACCAACTCTTTCTTTAGCCATTATGATGCAAAATCAGTAGATGTAGTTATCTATGCAGTAGCAGTAGCAGTTACATTAGCAACAATTGGATCAACAACAACTGTTGCATCAAGAATAGAAGCATACGTACGATGTAACCAAAGTGATTGAGGCTGTGGTTAGTGAGTGAATATTATTTGATGGCCAGGATGTTTCAGCCTACATTAAAGCCTTTAAAAGCCAGATGCACTTCTTTGGAGTTCCGACCAATTGAAGCAATTATTTATTACGGCTTGTCACGCCTTCTTTGCGAGTTAGAGTAATAGATTTGTTTGTGCACGACTCTAGCTAGGATGCTTTCAAGAAAGCACTCAAGAACGAATATTTTCTGGAAGATTATGGTATTGCTATGCAAAAGACATTCAGAGAGTGGGTTTATAAGCCCAACAAAGGACTTGTTGTTTTTTACTTATTGCAGAAATTTGAAGAGCAATACAACCAGATGAATGCACTAAAGAAAATAGCTCTGAACTCAGAGAAAGTGGAGTTATTCTTGCAGATGGTTGATCCTGTACTTCAGGATGAGCTAGGAGAGCTTGAAGACCATACGCAACCTAAGGGATTGAAGACAGATCGGCATGATGTTGTTGATGCGGTTTCTACATGGATGAAGAGACATAGATGGAAGGCTCACTTACAGAATGGAATGTAATCACCATCAGCAATGTTTTCTTCTACCAAGTCCTCTCCTACTTCTCCTGTTGCACCATCCACTACTTCTCCTATTTCTCATCCTTTGTCTATGCCTATGCCTATTTCTCCTGTGATTGTCAGACCATCGATAAAACCGACTGTCAAAGATATGGTGAAGGAGATATCAAATAATTTAAAAGACCTACAAATCAAGATGACTACAATGAAGCAGCAACCACTTAGTCTAGCTCCAATTTCAGCCCCAACTTCTTCTACTCTTGCAAATTCTTGCAAGAATGATAGTGTCCAGATCATGAGCCGAAGGACTACCAAGATTTTGAAGACTATCAAAAGCCATCCTACATGCTCAAAATATACCTGTATATCTTCTGGCTAATAAGGTCTGATGGCTAATAAGAGACAGGGCATTTGATGTGCTAAATCAAGCAAGATAAGCATCTGGTGGACTGCATATCTTCTAGCTCTCAATCTTCTCGTGTGTCTGCCATGAGGATCCCTCTTCATGCCAAGAAACTACCCCATAGTATTCAAACGACAGTCAACACTGGACCTATCACAAGGTAGATGGACGCGATAATGGTCTTCATCTACTTCATGTGCCCCTGCCCCATTGTTAGCCCTCGATTATGCACAGTCTGAATGAGTACCTGCGCTATTGCGAATATCAAAAGAGAACTCTATTCTCTCTTTCCTTCTTTTAATGTGAAGGTTCGATCACAAAGTATTTTGAGGTTCATGGAAAAATATGCTTCAAAAATCCTTCCCACAAGCTTCAAAAATTTGTCTTTCTAAGGAGCTTGTACCCCCACTTTGAAGACATGCTCTCTCCTCCTCATCTTTCTACATTTTGCAAGCATTTCTCTTACAGTCTATCTAGATAGTAGATCATATTTGAGCATTCTTATTGGCCCAAATGGTGCTAATATTAATGCCTTGATGACATTCCATAGGTTTAATATGTCTTTGTCCAATACACCTTTGTCCCCAAACAATGCCATCTTCATCATACCCTCTACATTAAGGCCTACAATTGTAATCCACCCTGTCACGTTCTTTTAGAAAAAGCCTGCTTGCAAGGCAATGCCAGAGAACATGGAGAATTGACTCCCAAGATTGATGGCACAAGACACACCATGCATGGATTTTTATAAACGTATTGAGCCTCTCCTTCATGTTTAGCTTCTGCATATACACCTCACATAGAGGGGTGTTCAATTTGTTTATGGAGTACTAGACCACATTTTCCTAGTGCATTTCTGCCATATCTTCCAATGTTCCCTAGGGAAGATGGATCTCCACTCCATCTACTGCTGCTTGAGGAACACATCATTCTTCCTGAATTCTGTTAGAATATCAAGCTCCCATTACTCTTCTATCAGTATGTATGACTGACATTAGCTGTGTCCAACTATATCAGCACAAGTGTGGGACATCAAATAAGTCGATGGTCTTAGACCCAGTGTGAATGGTCCTATGGACCTTAGTACTATTGTATACACTTATGTTATGTTAGTAGTCTATGAAATAATGGAAGATGATGAATGACCTGAAGGTCAGGTTGCTGCTCCATTACATTGTCTCTCTCTCTCCCTCTCTCTTGCAACATGGTATCAGAGCCATCGTGGATGGGCTCTTGAAGGCATGAAGCTATGAGAAAGACCTACAACCTGAAGACTCAGGGCAGTGGTTGAAGAGAAGTAGGCTGACAGTGTGCAGGCTGTCATTGTATCTATGAAGGTATGCATTTTGTCATTTTGGGTTGTCATTATACAAGAGGGTTGTCCTGGCCTGTTTGAAGCATTGTAGAGGCTTCATTGAGCACTCAAGAGCAAGCATCAACTATCCTTGTGGAGTATACCTGCTGCCGAAACCCCCAAGGCTGCTGGCTTGTTTTCGCCTGATCTTGAATGGTCATTTTCTATTGCTAATGAAGATATCAATCACTACCTAGTTGATCTCGAGCTTGAAAATGCTTCTTGGAAGGTCCTTTGATGCCTTGATAAGCCATTGATTGGTCTGGAGCTGATGTATGAGCTGGAACAGTGAGCTTCAGATCTAAAATACAATCCAGGTCTGTTACAAACATGGAATACACAGCATGTATGTATCTCCAACATGAGATTTGAGCATAGATATGCTTATGCAGATATATGTATTGGTTGGTATGCTTATGAGCTGAAGTCTTGGTGGCAAAAATATTCAAATATGGAAATTTTTTAATGGCTGGAAACTATCATTGAACAGGGCAGCATACACTGATCACTCTTTGAAGCATTGAAGCCATTTGATGAGCTTTTTGACCTCTACTGAAGTGAGGGTTCATTCAGGAAGAATATATACTGAGTTTGATGCATTTGGATTGCATTTTACTAATAAAATATTCAGATCTAAAATTTTATGACAAGCTGAAAACTGTCTTCATCATACACTCATTGACTTGAAGAAGTACATGCCTTTTGTTACCTACAAGGAGTTGTATGGTACGTGATATGATTATTGAATGCTATGAGCATTGAAGGCTCTTAAAAACTAAAATCTGAATTAGAGAACAAATGCTTTGACAGTGTATTGGCTGGTCATAAATAGTCCATGTACTTTTTGACATTACTTCTTGAAGATAGAGAGTCTACGAATGCATGTATGGTTATGTATTGATCCCTACACACAGTGGCATATGTATGAGGTGGCTTGAGGATCTCTTGGGCTGAAATACATCTTGGTTTGATAGTTTATTGGTTGTATACAATCTGTGAGTAGATTTATCTCACTTGTACTTGCTGGATATGCACTGTTTTGTGCCCGTATGACTACGTCTAGTTGTCTATATATACTAGCAAATGTCTGGGAAAGTTTGGAGCATGTATGACATGTTTTAAAGTGGTTTTTGATAGTAAATTCACTGCTGGTTACTGAAAAATTACAGGTTTCAGACTGCGTATTCTCTCTACTGCAATAAGCTTGCATGACACAGAGTTACAGTACTTGCAAAGTCTATGTACTGACTAATGTACCTACGGGTTATACCACATGTTTGTGGATGTTTTTGAGGTTGTAAAGGGCTGAAATACCCTGGTTTTTTTGCAGAGAATAGTTGCAAAAAACTGTCATAAACAGTCAAGGACTGAGGTTGGTCAAAGTGACTTGTTGGCTTGCAAGGCAGTGACTAAATAGTGTCTGGGACAACATGGCAAATGCAGAAAGGACTCACAACATAACCTAGATAGTGGGGGAAAAGCTTGATAGTAACAATTATGCCATATGGAAGTTTTGCATGGAGAACTTATTAATAGGGAAAGGCTATTGGGAGTTGGTGACTGGAGCGGAAGCTGAACTTGAGCTCCTAAATCGAGCTACGCTAGATTAGAGACGATTACACCGAGCTTGGATAGAAAGAGCTCGTAGAGTCTTGCACTGGCTCTCTTTAAGTATCTCAGATGCCATGGTAATGCAGATAATGAACTGTAGCTCTCCTAAGGATGCATGGGACATTTTGGTTAAGTATTATGTCACAACCACAAGTGCCAGGAAGATACAGTAGAAGCAAAAGTTCAACAACATGGACAGGAAGAGCAAATCTATATAGGATTATGTCACGGAGGTTAAGACCATTGCGGATCAGTTGGCATCTGTTGGTTCACAAGTTGAAGATGAAGACATGGTTGCTGTGACCTTGAACGGCTTGGGGCCTAAGTATAAGTCTTTTGACACTTCTATGTCTGTGCCGGCTGAAATGCCTGATTTCAATGAGCTGGTTGCATTGCTAATCCATGAAAGGTTAAGCTTGCTTTGGCTGCAAGATCTAGCAGTTCTAAAAATAAGGATGCAATTTTCTATTCCAATCAACGTGGCTGTGGAAACCGTGGTAGAGGCTATGGATTTGGCAGAGGAGGCCAGCAAAATGCATCCTATGGCAATAACAATCAGTAGATATCGAGTGCAAGAGGTGGAGGAAACTCTAGAGGCAGGGGGAGATCTAGCCCTAGAGGTAGAGGCTCGTGGCAATAGCAGCGTCCATCTGACAATCCGAACAAGGATAAGGATTGTCATTACTACGGAAAGTATGGGCATATTGCCAAGGACTGCTGGAAGAAGCAGGGCAATCAGAAAGGCAAACAACATGGGCATTTTGCTACATCTAGTCAGGCAGATGATACTTCAGGAGATAGATTCTTTGCCATGCAGTATATAAAAGATAGAGCTGCTGAAAAATCCACTAATGATGTAGTTTGGTATATTGATTCAGGGGCATCGAACCATATGACTCCTCATAGTGATTGGTTCATTGATATGGTGGCTGAAAAAAAGGGCTATGTCTGTACAGGTGATGACAAGGAGCATAGCATTGAGCATAAAGGCAAAGTGCCTCTTGTGGTTCATGATGGCAAAAAGAAAAATTTGCATGATGTGTTGCATGTTCCTTCGATTACGAAGAACCTACTATCTGTTGGTCAGATGACGGTGGAGCAGAACTTGCAGGTTAGATTCAACAAGCATGATTGCTTTATTGAAGAGTTTGGTAATGGATGCAAGTTAATAGCTCGTGGTCACAGGAATGGCAGAATGTTTACTCTTGATGCTACCTTGCGAGAGCTAAATTCAGCCATGTTTGCCCATGGTTCTGGCACTATCAAAGACTTGAAAAAATGGCACAAGAGAGTGGGGCATGTAAATTTGCAAAGGCTGCAAATTGTGCAGAAAAAAAGCTTGTTACAGGTTTACCCAAGTTCCAATATTCAGATATTGGTCATGTATGTGATGCTTGCCAGTTTGGTAAGTAGTCAAGATTGCCATTTGTCATGCATGTAAGGCAGAGTACACGTCCATTGCAGTTAGTGCACTCTGATGTTTGAGGACCAACCCATAATGCATCCATGGGAGGCTCGAAGTATTATGTTACATTCATTGATGATTATAGTCGCTATACTTGGGTTTACATTCTGAAGACAAAGGATGAGGTGTTTGCTATTTTTCAACAGTTTAAAAAGCAGGTTGAAAAGGAATTTGGCTGTTATATCTCTTACTTGAGGTCAGATAGCGGTGGGGAATATATGTCAAATGAGTTTGACAACTTTCTGGCTGAAAATGGCATATGTAGGAAACTTACATGCCACTACACTCCTCAGCAAAATGGGGTAGCTGAAAGGAAGAACATGGTCTTGATGGAAGCCGCTCGTGCCATGATGAATGAGAAGAAGTTGCCACTCTATTATTGGGTTGAGGCTATTATGATAGCCATGTATATCTTAAATCAGACTCCCACTGCAGGTATTCATGAGATGACACCGTTTGAGAAGTTGTAAGGCTATAAGCCGGATGTAAGTCACATGAAAGTCTTTGGCTGTCTTGCTTATGTGCATATTCCAAATGAAAAAAGAAAGAAGTTGGATCCAAAAGTGCATAAGTGTGTTTTCATTGGATATTCGCAAGAGAAGAAGGCATACAAATGCTATGATCCCTCTACCAGGGAGACCTTGGTGAGCAGGGATGTTATTTTTTATGAGATGGGTCTTGGTATGTATCACCGAAAATAGTGCCATCGGATATGCCTTCCAATTATGTATCTACAGTTGATATGTAGTAGAGCACTGCTATGACAGGACCTAGTAGTCAGATAGTATCTCCATGGACAAGGAGATTGAGGAGCTCACCATCCACTAACACCAGTATGTCAGTGAGGGGGAGAGATGATGTCACGGACAAAGGAAAAGAGAAAGTTATTGAGGATGTATCCGGGATGATGACACCTGGTAGGATGACTTCGTGATACGAGTCTACTGACACTTTAGACAGTGAACTTGGTATTCCGATTGTCTATACGCCTTGCGCAAGGCAGAGAAGATACATTCCGCCTCATGAGAGAGGGGAATCGAGCAGTGCACCACAGCTTAGACGCTCACAGAGGGTTAGATACCCTGTTGATAGGTTGATATATAGTGGCTACACTGCAAAGCATTATGCTTATATGACAAAAGTGATGGAGATCAAAGAACCAGGTACATATGCTGAAGCAGTGGAAAATGAGAATTGGTGTGCGACTATGGATGAAGAAATGAATGCCTTGGCTGAAAATAAGGCATGGAATCTTGTGCCATTGCCTGAAGGAAAAAAGACCATTGACTGCAAATGGGTCTACAAAATCAAATGCAAGTCAGATGGCAGTGTGGAAAGATACAAAGCCAGGCTGGTTGCTAAGGTGTATACCCAACAGTATGGACTTGATTATGAGGAAACATTCAGCATTGTTGCCAAAATGGCAACCATACGCACTGTGATTGCTTTGGTTGCTGCTAGAGGATGGAAATTACAACAAATGGACGTTAAGAATGCATTTCTTAACGGTGACTTAGCAGAGGATGTCTATATGGTTCAACCAGAAGGGTATGTTCACCCTGATTTTCGGCATTATGTATGCAAGCTGAAAAAGACAATGTATGGGCTGAAGTAGGCTCTAACAGCTTGGCATGCTAGGATCAGTAACTACTTGCAGAGGTTGGGTTTTACTATTGGTAGGGTTGATCATAGCCTATTTACAAAGAAGACCAACTTGGTAGTGCTGGTCATATATGTTGATGATTTGATAATCACTGGTGATGATGACTTGGGCATACAGTATGTAATGAAGATGCTGAAATCTGAATTTGACATGAAAGATCTAGGTGAATTGAAATACTTTTTGGGTATTGAGGTAATCAAGTCTGAAAATGGTTTATGGCTGATGTAGAAACATTATGCCATGGAAATGCTGAAGAAGTATGGCATGGCTGAATGCAAACCATTGGATACACCGCTTGATCATAATGTTAAGTTGGACATTAGCACAAGAGCTGAGATTCAAGATGTGACTATGTACAGGCAGATGGTTGGAAGTTTGATCTACTTAACCATCACTAGGCCAGATTTGAGTTATGTAGTTGGGCTCATAACTCAGTTTATGCAAAAGCCCACGAAGCCACATTTGGATGTTGTTAGGTGGATTATGAGATATGTTAAGTCCACTATAGATTATGGGCTGTTCTATATGAGAGATAAGCCCTTGAAACTAGTTGGATACACAGATGTAGATTGGGCAGGATGCTCATATGATCGCAGATCTATGAATGGTTATGCTTTTGGCCTTGGAAGTGGCATTGTCTAGCACTAAGGCAGAGTACAGGGGTGCTACATTGGCAGCATGTGAGATTTCATGGCCGCTCAAGCTTATGGCTGATTTGGACATTCAGGTGGACGCTCCAGTGACCTTAATATGTGACAATCTCAGTAGTGTACTCCTGGCAATGAATCCAGTTTACCATGCCAGGACAAAACACATAGAGTTACACTACCATTTTATCAGAGAGATGGTTCTTGTAGGGAGACTAGATCTTATGCATGTGAAGACTGATGAACAGGTTGTAGATATCTTTACCAAGTCTTTGGGTAAAAGATAAGTTTAGTAGTTTCAGATAGCTACTTGGAGTTCATCAGATGATTTGAGCTTGAGGGGGAGTGTCCAGCTGTATCAGCAAGTGTGGGACATTAAAAAAGTCGGTGGTCTTAGACCCAGTGTGAATGGTCCTACGAACCTTAGTACTATTGTATGCACTTATGTTATGTCAATAGTCTATGAAATAATGGAAGATGATGAATGACCTGAAGGTCAGGTTGCTGCTCCATTACATTGTCTCTCTCCCTCTCTCTTCCAAGAAATTCAAAATGTTTCTTGTGCTTAGCTTGAATCACCGTTTTACCTCTAGCTATGACATCCCCTTGAATTCCTCTTCGTATGAGTTTAAAATTTCTAACCATCTTCTCAGACCTTTATTCTCCATGGCTTTGGAATTCTCTATCATCTTTTTTTGGGCCTACCCAATGCTCCTAATGATGATTTTTCCTTAGCATTTAAAATAAAGAAAATAGAGAACAAGGTATTTTGAATTTATTGTTTTGATCCTTTGTACCATTTAAGTTCCTTTTCAAGTCTTATATTTCTTGAATATATCTTCTTTGAGTCTTAATATCAAGGTGCTCCTAATTTCCCATCAAGAAAAGTATGTTATAAATGCATGAGGGATGCATGAGGAATACACTCCCAAGTTGAGTCAAATATGCTTCTTGACATGAGAGTCTAGGGCATAGCTACTACTTAAGATGGATGCCTATAGAAACCCAAAACAACTTACTTGTACCAAGCTTCTTAAGAGGATTACCACACAACCTACTTTTACCAAGCTTCTCAAGAGGATAGTTTGAGGAGTGTACTAGATAGCATGCATGAACCAAGCTCAAAGGACTATGCCAGGGGACTATGTTCAAAGGACAATGTGGTGAACAATGCATTAAATGAATTTATGCAATGAGGCTAAGTCTCCTCCTAGTGATCTAGAATTGTACACATGCTTTAGTCATTTACTAGAATTTCTTCAAGCTATTTTGATAGAAAAAGATATAGATAATTGCATGTTAAGCTTTAGATTTGTAAGCATTAATCACTACATAAAGGCCGTCATTAAAAAAATTTAGTTGTTATCTTTAAGATAACACACAAATTCAGGTGTATCCACCTATAGGTGGTCTGGATCAACTCAAGCTGGCATTGACCATCCCTCTCTAATTGTTGGCCATTGCCCTAGTTACAATGTGGGAAACAAGAGTCCTACTTCACTTCTAGTGTCTTATACGATAATCTAGGCTATGGATCTTCAATCTTCATTAATCTCATTGGATTCATGATGCCAAAATTAGGCTTTTCCTGTGCATGTATTTTTGGTCACTGTTGCATGTCACTTGACTCACAGCATACATAATGTACAAGATAATAAAATGAATTCCTCCATCATATGCTTAGTAATTAAGTCCCCAACCCAAACACATGCATGTTACTTGGCCTATGTTAGATATGAACAATCGTAAAGGAGTGTTATAAACTTCCTAGCATATATAGCCCCCAACCCAAACACATGCATGCTCTCTTGATAAAGGGCATGCCTAAGCACAAGTTGTTGACATTGGCACCTTTAAATCTCAACAAGTAACCTAACGATCCATCATTGGTATGTTCTTATAAAAGTGTAGTTAACTTATCAATATTCAAGGACTAAAACACCATATTGGGGAATATGGGAATTTCCCATAAGTTTGGGACACGTGGTCAAATCTTTGGATTTGTCATAACTTGAACACTATAACTCCAAATCCAGTGCTTTATAGCTCAATAGATTCCATTTTTCAAGTGATTTCCAATGATAGGTCACATCGTATGGTTTTAAGAAACTTATGGGTATGTTATCTTGGTGCCACCTTTTTAGTATTCAAAAAATGGGAATTGGGAGATTCCCAAACTCACTAATATTGTGTTCTCAAATAATATTCCTAATTATTATCCCGAACATATCTCTTTTAATTTTTTGCATAACATTGATGGCACTCCATCTTTTAATCTTTCCCTATTATTCATTTCAAGCTTTAAGTTTTTCCAATCTGACTTATGATTTGAAAAGTTGTGTGAAAGTAATTCACTCAAATCTTATGCAAGAGTTAGAGGCTGTGGGGAAACCAATACAAGTCACAAACTCGGGCCCCCTTACTCCAATGGAGAGGACTAAAAGGTCACTTAGGTAGCTTCCAGGTTAGCCCATAAAAACAACTTTACAAAGCAGATGCAAAAACATTCAACTTAATGACTATCACTAAAAGAGTATTAAGCTAACTTCCAAGTTATGGAGTTTTTCATCTGTCGAGTGCTTTGCGATTTACCATGTTTTTTGATTGTGTAGATAAGAACTTAAGACCTTATCATATTATTCCAAGCATCCTTCAATTATGGGTTGATGAATCCTTCCCTTTCTAGAGAGGATGCACTGAACCTAAATAGAGACTGGCTTCCATTTCTTTCTCCAACTAAACCGATCCTTCTTAGATGAACTTCCTAGGAACCTCACATTCCGAGAGATCATAGAGAGCCAACTAATTAACATTGTATCTTTGTTTGAGCCTCCATAATCCTGAATAGAAAAATAGTCTTGTCAACAAAACATTTGCAAGCAGGCTTTTAAAGGGAAAGCTTTTCTTTCTCACCTCCATTAGATGCCAAAGACTTTGGTGGTTGAATTTCTTTGTTTCCATCTTGCTTTAACTTTGACGCCTCTAGGATTTGGGTTCCTCCTTTTGAGGATTGTTTGTTTTCTTGGATTTACCCTTATCAATCTATGAGCTTTTTTCTTTTTACTTCTTTTGTGACAATGTTGCATGAAGTTCTTCCTTATCTTCACTCTTTTCACCTTGGGTGCTTCTTAGCTCCATTCCTTTGCAAAGCACCCACGTTCTTTGCATAAGCATGTAACCAAGAAGAGAGAGAATTCTACATTAACCAGAAACTCAATCCCATTAGGATCATTGATGATAGGAGGCATATTCCACAGTCAAACAAGAGTCCTACTTCACTTCTAGTGTCTTATATGATAATCTAGGCTATGGATCTTCAACCTTCATTAATCTCACCGGATTCATGATGCTAAAATTAGGCATTTCCTGTGCATGTATTTTTGGTCACTCTTGCATGTTACTTGACTCACAACATACATAATGTACAAGATAATCAAATAAATTCCTCCATCATATGCTCAGTAATTAAGGTTTGATGCTAAAAATCTTGAAAACACCCAAATTCTTTATAATCAAGCAACTACAGCTCCAATTTTTCTACTTGGAAGCCTAGATCCCTTAGCAATTTTGCTAACTCATTCAATCTTAGGTAAATAGGCTTGCTTTTGCTCACATTAGTCACAACCCTAGATAGCTCTAGAAAACTTTCATGCACTTTCATTAAATACATCTACTAGTTGCCTCTCTACTTGCACAATATTGGTAAGTTATTGTTGGCAAAGAATTGGGAGACCAAGTGTCTTCTTAATGGTATAGGAAGTCCCTTGCTTACTCCATGTTGCACCTTCAAATCCAAATTTCTAAGAAAAGGGTTGGTGATTATGGTAGCAAAGAGTAATGGGACAATGGGACACCCTTTGTGATGGATCTAAAAACGGGCCGGCACTGGCTCGTGCACTAGCCGGACCTCTATCTCACGTGCTCAACAACCCCACGGCCTCGCGGCCAGGAGCATTGATGACACATGCATTGCCTTCCTAGACATCTTGCATTTGTATTACGTCGTTTGTAGTCCACTCTTCTCTCACCCACTACTCCTCAGAGGGAGTCCCTTACACATAGCCAAAACGCTCGAATCACATACACATGGGGTTCCTCCTACGGCGGCTGAATGCCGTCAACCCTCTGCGACTCTCCTACACCTTGGGGATTGGCCCCTCGATGCGTCGCTCAACATATAAACATTTCGCACAAAAGTCCACTCAAGGCACCATTTAATCGTATACAGGAATGTACCATTGTCCTTACTTCTCTTTTCCCTAGACCCCACGACTAGCTTATGGCTTAGGGTGTCTTGTCTCTCACTCAACGTAGGTCAAGGTCCTAATGAAAACAATTGCTATGCATCCAGGATTTCTGATACCTTTAAGTATTTCCATGATTTATGCATATTGTGGATGCCAAGTGCTTAAACAGTGATGAAATCAATATTGTGCACATGGGGAAAACATCCTTTCAATGACTTCCAATTACCGTTCTTATGCCGCGTTGCACAGACCTAGCACCGAGGAAACCCTCATGCTACTAGGCTCTTATTTCATAATTATTATCCGTCCTAAATGCTATGCATAGAAATCAGCAACTTTTTCATCATCCCACACGGCATTTAGACATATTTCAACTACTCTACCCTCCCATCAATCAAATGTTGCATTGTTGTATAGATTTATAGGGCATTTTGCCATCATTTTATGTATAGAAAGCGGGAAAAACACACTAGAACAAGAAGGTGGGGTTGAACTGAGGAAAATCCTCATACTTCAGTCCCCACAAACATTCACAAACATTGCTCTTATTTATCATTAATTTTTCGCACCCAAAATGCATTTTTCTCCTATTTTTAGTGATTTTCCCTATTTTCCTTGTATTTTCCCTTATTTTTTGCATTATTTTATTACTTAAAATTCAAAATAGATTATGGGCTGTGGCCCTTAGTTCCTTCTTGCAGCAAAAATGAAAATTTAGTTGGTGTTCCTATTCATTTTTTCATTTTTATGTCCAAAAATATCTTTTTTCCTTGATTTTCCATATTTTACGTGTTTTAGTGTATTATTTTGAGCCACAAGATGCATATTTTTCTGATTTTTTAATTATGATCAGCAAGTACTCATGGAAAAAAACAACATAAACAATTTTTAGTCCACATGAACAACATTTTATCAATCAAAAGCCATGAAATCTCAAATTTCCTTTGAAAAAATTGAATTACCGCTTATTTGCGTGTTTCGGGTTTCATGTCCATGGCTGCAAATTTGGAAATCAGCAGCACTTCATGTCCAGCACAATCACAAATCACCATTTCCAGCCCGTGGAGCAATCCGATCCATGCCGGACAAGCCTCCATCATTCTTTCTTCTTCCTTCTTCTTCCCACATGAATTCCCTCTTAGAAGAGAGAGAGGGAGGAGAGAGAATGACTAGATCTGGTTCTCTTCATTCAGTCCACCATTCTACGGGCGAAGGGCGGCGATAAGATCGGCCAAGAAGGAGAAGATCAGCCCCAATGTCTGTTCCATGGGGTACTCACAGCCCACAATCATGATGAGAGAGGAGAGAGAGCAAAAAATGCGCCATTTCTTGATCACACCATGTCTTCCTTCTCTCTCCACGTTTTTTGATCAAGAGGTGCATAAAATTTTGGGTGGAGGGTCCAAACTCAAAAGGCATGCTCAAATTTGGCCTCCCAAGTGTCCACCTTTTCATATCTTGACCATTTTGTGGCCATTTCCCCGTCCGGACTCGGAATCGAGCTCTGAAAAATCCTGGGCGTCCGGCTTAGCATCCCGCATTGGCTAGTAACTCTTGCCAACCCGCACGACTGTCTGAAAAATTATGAAAAATCAACAAGTGACGCTTGGGCGCCTTTAAAGCACTTTGGCGCTTAAAATCGTCCTAGATCGAGCTGCCGCCTTTGACATTGAATATTTTTCCCTTGATATTCATAATTTTTAGCTATTTTTAAGCACTTTCCGTCACCTAAATTCCGCTCTCATTGGCGACCACGGGATAGGGCGACTCAGCCCGTCGAATCCACGAACATATCTGCACATAAACAACCAAAGAAGCATCAAACTGATACAAAACGAATGTATAATAAACCTCAACACAATGCTCCCCCTACCCCTGGACAGAACCAAGGCATGACATCCACAAGGAGTAGGCCTAGCATCATCTAATAAAAGAGGCAAAGTGAGTCACTAACCAGCTGCTCCAACACAGCCAAATTAAAAAACCTATCCAAGAGGTTGCCCTAAGTGGTAGTCTGCACTACGTACCAACTAAAGACAATACAACTAGGAGCTCCTACAAGGCGAGGTCTCCTATAGCCTGATCAAAGAGTATTTGCTGTCAGTACATTGCTTCTTTTAGGGGTTTTATTTTATCTATCATACTTGGGCATGTAAAAAGGAGAGAGCTGAGCGTAGTGACCCAAGGAGAACAGGGCATCGGCCTCAGGACCTGTCTCGGCACCCAAGAACCTACCAAGCCCTCGCAAGGCGACACTGAATCCTTTTCTAACGCTCACTTTTATTTTCGCTCCAACCTTCCTTGTTTTGTCATTCTTTTTTCCAGCAAGAAGCCACCCCTAGGAAGACAAGGTATCGGCCCCAGGTCTGATTCGTCCCCAGGAACCTACCAGGCCTTCGCAAGGCAATGATCAACTGCTTACATATTTTCATTTCTTTTCTTTTCTTTGATAGGGGTTAGAACCCCTTTTTACACACCTTCGTATTTATATTCATCTTTTAGGATGTATAGAGTTTCTTGGCATCACTATTATTATCTTCTGGCAGGCTTCTCTAACTGCCTCACTACTAACAAGAACTCCTAGAACGGCTGCCTAGCAGGCTAGCAGAACAGGGCCACTAGGACTTCCTTCTAAAACAGGTCTTTCGATGTCTGACAATGTCTTTGCAGGAGGCAATGACTACTCCGACCTCCCTCGAACATACTCAACCTAAACCTGGGACTTCATGCCTTGGTTGCCGGTCCCCAACAAAAATGTATCCCCTCGACAAGTACAAATACATATATAACAGGAAAGAAAGGTACTCGTAAAGGAGAGGTATCACCTGGATTGGCCACAAGAAGCTTCCATCGCAGCAAAGGCTCCTCCAGGCTCCACCAAATTCCACAAACTACGAAACCTGTCCAGCACAATACTTTAAAAAACCCGATTAAATGCACTTGCACTAGACAGGGAAATGGCCCTCTTGGCCTAATGAAATGAAACACTTCACTACAAAACTGAATCGGCCCTCTTGGCCTAATGAAATCAAACAATACTACACATAATATCCTCCTGGAAACAACTATGATAGACATCAAAGCATACCATTCCCAGGGGAACAAAGGCTCGTAGCTCTAAACTAGGTGCATTAGATTATGACCTATCCCTCCTGCGTATATTGCAAGAGGTGTTTGCATCACATGTCGTCTAATCAGTCTATGGGTCCAAGATAATAAAGGCAGATGAGTCTCGCTTACCCTCTGCATCACCCAGATCAACCATCGCCTGCCAAAGAGGGCATGTTCAGAAAGCATACCCCACAAACGACCAGGTCCTATCTCACCATCAATAGATATATCGGGACAAGGCCCACAATTAAAGAAGAGGTCTTCTTCATACGCAAAATTAGCCAAAGAATCGGCAAACTGATTCCAATTCCGTGGAATCAGCTGAAAAGATACTCTATCAAATTCGTCTAGCAAGGCTATGGCAGTATGATGGTACATGCAAAGGATGGGGTTTCGCACCATGTACGTCCCATTGAGTTGATTTAAAACCAACTGAGAGTCCCCTTTCACCAATAACTGGCGGATACCACCCTTCTTGGCAATATTCAAACCCATAATCAGGGCTTTGTATTCTTCCATATTATTGGTAAAATTCGCCCCGAGATAAGCAGTTAACTTCATGACAATGGGTCGTCGGGGGTCACGGATGACAACTCCTACACTTCCTTTTCTGCATGCACCCCTAGAGGCCCCATCAAAGTACAAGGTGTACGTCCATAAAGGGTTTACATATCCCGCAATCCTGAACTCTACTCAAAATTATGGTAATCGAAATTCAGCATATTCAACGGGTGGACTGTAGGCTCCATCCCTCCATCATCATTGAATTCAATAGGGATGCTCGTCAAAATTTGTAGGCAGTGATGGCAGAAGACCTTGATCTCCCAATCACCTTGTATCCTTTGCTCCACCAAATGAGCTTTCCCTGATGATACCTCTGTTCTAAATATGGGTGTTCTAAATAAGGGATCAGACGACACATCAACCTCTATCACGATTTCCTTACAGATGTTTGATTGATCTCGCCTAGACCTGCAAGGCAGTCATAGCATTAGTGCAATTAGAAATAATAAGGTTTAATCTTATTAAGATTAACCTTATTTTTAAATTCTATCCCCTCCAGGTTAGCTAACAAGACTGTGGATTTATTCTTTCCTATTCTAACGATCCTATAGGGCCCATCCCATTTGGGCTCTAGCTTGCCTGGAAATAATTCACGTCGTGCATCATAATACAGAACAAGCTGTCCTTTCTTGAAGGTGTATTTCTTGGCTTTGAGGTCGTGCAGCCGCTTCATTCGGCGCTTTGCCACTTCTTGGTGCAATAAGCTCTGCAGCTTAAGCTCATCTAAATGTGCCAGTGTCGTCAAGCGCTCAAAAAGTGCGTCTTCATCACTCAAAGAATGATTGATGGCAAACCGAATAGTCGGCAGCTCAATTTCTAAAGGCAAGACACACTCCTCCCCAAATACTAACTTGAATGGGGTATGGCTAGTGGCTCGTTTGAAAGTCGTATTATAGGCCCACACTGCCACATATAACTTTTTATCCCAATCCCATTTCTTTTCCGACACAATTTTGGACAGGATGCCCACAAGCTGCTTGTTGGTGCTCTCAACTTGCCCATTGGCTTGCGGATTATATGGGGTTGTCTTGTTATGCTTGATTTTCCACATCTCTGTCAAACCTTTAATCACCTTATTTAGGAAATGGGTTCCGCAGTCCGACACTAATTCTTTCGGCGGACCAAACCGACATATTATCTGCTCTAAAAGAAAACTAGCAGTTTCTTTAGCATCATCTTTCCTTGTTGCACGTGCTTCTGACCACTTTGTGAAGTAGTCAGTTGCTACAATGATGTACCTCTTTTGTGTAGTCGACGACGGAGTAATAGGACCCACAAAGTCTATTCCCCACTTCTCGAATGGAAGTATCGCCATAATAGGGGTGAGTGGTCGTTTCCTATTCTCTCGACTATCATGTCGTTGGCAAATATCGCATCTCTTGACATACACAAACGCATCCTGGAAGATGGCATGCCACCAATAACCTACTCTTAAAGCCTTTTGTGCTGTAAGCTGTCCAGCAAAATGGCCACCGCAAGCAGAATCATGGCACTCTTCCAAAATGAATGGCACCTCGTCAGGCATCACACACCGGCGATAGATATCATCAACCCCTTGCCGATATAATGTACCTGCGATCAAAGCAAACTTTAACGCTTGCTGCTTAATTTTCCTTCTCTCAGCTTTTGATAATTCGGATCCCGCCTCTCTTGTTGATAAATAATGCGTTATTGCAGCATACCAGGAGGGAATAGATACCGTATCTATTTTAAATAACAACTCCATGTCACTACCTTCAGCCCCAGATTCTTTCGGCTCCCCAAAGTCCACAAGACATTCCACGATGCCTTGCAACCTTAGTGGCTTACTCCTGATTTCATAATCAAATTCCTGCAAAGTGATCAACCACTTTGCTAGACGATCAGGCGGCTGTAGCTTATTCATCAATAATCGAAGCCCCTCCGCCTTCGTATAAAGCACGACTTTCTCATAGAGAATATAATGCCTGAATTTATTAGTCCCAAAGACCATCGCTAGACACAGCTTCTCCATGTAGGTATAATGGATTTCGGATATCCCCAGCTTCTGACTAGCAAAAGCAATCGGGTGGTACCACTTCTCTTCCCAAATTTGGGCTAAACAGCAGTTGATACTATACATAGTGGCTGCTGAAAATATATAAAACACCTCACCTCTTTTAGGTGCTTTTAAAACGGGCGCTCTTGCTAGCTCTTGTTTCACATCCTCGAATGCTACCTTACAAGGGTCACCCCATACAAACGAACAGCTAAAGGACAATAAATTTGTAAGCGGCAACGTTCTTTCTGCTAAGGCGTTGATGAATCTACGGTAGTAACCAACTAAAGACAGAAAGCTATGAACTTCTTTCGGAGTGCATGGTGGACCCATGGCAACTATGACTTTAACCTTCTCGGGGTCTATCGCAATTCCTACCGAACTGACCACATGACCCAACAACAGCCCATAAGGTACTCCAAAAACACACTTCGGTGGGTTTAGGGCGATGCAAAATTGTCTACAGCGCTCAAAGCATTTTCTTAAAATGATCAACTGCCTTCCTCTCACGGTGGCGGCCCCTAAGTCATCAATAAACACCTTCAACTCCTTAGGGGATATGTCACCGAATGTCTTATCTGCTATTCGTTGCCACGAACCAAGCGCATTGCATAAACCAAAGGCCATCACATGGTACACAAAAGTACCAAATACAGTGATAAAAGTTGTTTTCAACTTATCCTCTTCTGCAATTGCCATTTGGTTGTATCCTGCAAAGCAATCCATAAACGAATATATCTCCCTACCTGCTAATTGATCCAAAATCTGGTCAATAAATGGCAACGGGTAGTAGTCCTTAACTGTCTGCTTATTCAGCTCCCTAAAGTCTACACATAAACGGATTTGATTATTCTTATTCTTTCTAATCACAACCGGCGAACACCATTCCGTGTGTTGCACAGGAAAAATCAAACCCGCTTTTCGAAGCTTCTGTAACTCTTCAAACAGGCTGTCCCTCAGTTCGAAAGGCATACGCCTTACTTTCTGTCGTACAGGACGACTGCCCTCTTTCAACGGAATCGTATGAACAGCAAGACTAGGAGGGATGCCTCTCAACTCATCATAACTCCAGGCAAAGATATCACGGAATTCCTGGATCAAGGCCACATAGTCCTCCCTTTCTGCTGAGCTGAGCATATAACCTAATTTGATTGGCCACGAATCATCAGGCGTACCAAGGTCTAGCTCGATAACATCTGCATCTCGTATACGATCTTGGCTCTCTATCGGCTCATTCAAAGTGATCTGATAGATGTCTTCCGTGGTGGATCCCTCTTTGGACTCATCACTCGATGATGTCTCACTGGTAGATAAATCTTCTAATGTCTCCAATTTTGTAGAAGATAGAGGAGCTCTCTCACTCTGCGGGGACTCAGGATAAGCATCAACCACCACACGCTAGGAACCTCTGCCGAATATTAGCCAACCGGCGGGTATATCCACTTGGCAGTCCGCTTGCAAGATCCAAGGTCGTCCGAGTAATACTTGGTAACTTTGACGACCTGCAAAACGAATCACCCTAAAGTCCAACAGGCATTCTACATTTGCAACAGGGACATGGACCTTAGTAATGCAGCCTTCCGGCTGTCTCAAACTATCATCTGCCATTCTGAGAATTGTGGAGGTATCTTTCTGGATCGCAAGACCCAACCTTTCCATCAGTTCAGAACTCATAATGTTAACAGATGATCCCGTGTCAACAATGGCATAATCTACTAATATCCCATTGACATAGGCTACAACCCTTGGGCAATGCTTCTCAGCATGCTCGAACCAGTCATCACCAACTCACGCAATACCCAAAGGTTCTACAATATACCCAGTACGTAGAATCTTTCTAAATTCGTTACATACTCCTGGGGAAAGCTTAAGAAGTTGTAAAAGATTCACATCTGGCTTGACTTCGCAAAGAGAGCTCGCCAAATCGAATTCATGATAGTTTGATAGAGCTCTCTTTTCACGCCAAACCATCCGCTCTTTAGGTCGCTGAAGTGGCTTCAATGCCTCCTTTTTAACTTTCACCTTCTTCTTTGGTGATTCCTTATCGGCTTTACTTTCCACGGTCTTCAAAGGTCCCCCTTCCATGGAAGGATCCAAAACTTGTGTTCCTTTGTCGCCTTGTTTAGGGCTTCCATAGATAGGCTTATCCTTGTCGGCTTCTCTACCCTTTTGACCTCTTGTAAGAACAGCTCGCAGATTAGAGGTTTCAGCATCGTTCACGCGTACAGCCTCAATCAAACTAACCCCACTACCACTTGGTAGCTCCTCCAATGTAGTCTTTGGTCATTGAAGTATTTGTTTAGGCCCATCTTCTCGCTGGGAATCATTTCCTTGGGCACGATGATTAATAGGCCATGGTTGCCGATTACCTCGTTGGAGGGAACCGATCTTACTCCAGCAAGTAGCTGCTAAATGGCCGGATTTTCCACAAATGTCGCACTTAACATTTGGGCAATTTCTTGGATAGTGCTGCCCATCACACCATTTGCAACTAAACCTCGAAGGTGCACCCTCCTCTGGGTATCTACTTCCTATCAAATTTTGTTGTTTTTTAAGGAAGTTGACATCAACGGCTATTTTTCGATACTGCTCCGTAATCATGTCGGTATAATGCTTCATCATGTCCTTAACCTCGCCAAGAACATTGGGAGAACTCGACTCATAGCCTTGGTCATTACCATGTCGTTCCATCGGCCTAACAATTCGATTAGACACAGGTTGTTGAACCACAGGCATAGCGTTAGAATTGACCGCCTGGCCTCCACCACTTGGAGCCATTTGACTGCCCGTAGGCATCGATATGCTAGGGGGAGCTGGTAATAAAGGCACATTGTGTATCATGTTCCCTCTCCCATTAGGGTTAGCCATTGCTATCCCTTGGCCACTATTGCCATTGGCCATTGCCATATTGTTTTCCAATACTAAACCCATATTCGAATTGCCTCGAGAAGCATAGGCTGCTTGTAGTCGGGATTCCACCTCTTGTGCTCGTGTAATGGCAGTATCTATATCCCCCAAGGGGACACTACTCAACTGCAATTGGATATTAAAGTCCAAACCATGTACGAAATATTGCAATTGGGCAGCTGCGGGGATGGGAATAGAGGTGTCCAACTTACAGAAAACCTCTTTTATTTTCTTTGCATAAGCACGAATATCCTCATGTGGTTCTTGGCGGGTCACGTTGAGTACACGCAACCAATATTGCCCACCCCTTTCGGGGGCAAACTCCCTTCGAAAAGCTCCATAAAATGCATCAATATTCAATATGGTTCCGGCTTCTAAACCATGATACCATATAGCGGCTGTAATATTTCCGCGTACTGCCTACCGTAAATATTAACTTCCCGCTCTCATCGTAAACTCGTGCAAAGATTATCACCAGTGCCAGCAGCTATATGCGGGAAATGGAGACACTCCACCTTGCGAAAATAGGGTCGGGGATTCAAACCGGCATAGCCGCGGGAAAACTCCCTCTTGGGAGGAGGATAAGGGGAAAAAGGTGGATTTAGTGCAAATTTTTTTATTCTCCCCAGCCGATGTGTGGCTGGGGGAAAGGGATGGGCTAGGGAAGCATGAGGACGTGGGGGAGAGGCCATGCAACTGACACGTGGGGAGAACTCCTCTCCCCCCTTGGACTATAAGAACCCCCTCTTGGGGGGGGGGAAGAAAAAAGGAAACAGACGGCGGTGGACAGAAGGACATGGCGCGAGAAGGCTGTTGAGAGGCAGAGGCCGGCCGTGTGAGGGAAGGGTCGCCATGAGACCGGACGTGGAGGAAGGGGGGGAAGAAGGACAATGGGGGGGAGGACAGAAGGGTGGGAGGCCACAGTGATGAAGGGCCGTGAGGGTGCCGGACGCGAAGGTGCTGGACGGAGGGGGCCGAAGGGGCCAGACGACCGTGTGGAAGGGAGGAGGACGGCTGGACGAGCTGAGGGGGAAGTCGCCGTGTGAGGAAGGGCGCCGTGGAAGAGGACGCCGTGCAGAGGGGGAGCTGCCAGTCCGCCATGGCACCGCCATAGGCTTCCACGCCGCCACCATCCCAAGCTAACGTCCACCCTCTCCCATCTGGCTGTTGACGTCGTTTCACCCCACGTGGTAATACCACGCTGCTGTCCATGATCAGAAGCTGGAAGCTTCTTATTTGGAAGCTTCCAAGGGGCTTCCATAACACCCCTTCCTACCAAATCACCATAAGCCCATCTCGGAATTTGAAGAAAAGGAGGTGACAAAAGTCTTTTCCCCTACATTGGCCATAAGTCTATCCACACCCCTCGGGACTTGAAGAGAAGGAGGCGACGAGTCTTCTCACCAATCACCAATAAGTCCATCTCGAGACTTAAAGAAGAGGGGCTACAAAACCCCTTTTCACCAGTCATTCCTGGGCCGGGATTTTGAAGAAATTAAGCATAAAAGGCCTTGCCACTAATCACCCATAAGGCCCTAAGCTTGGGATTCAGAGTTCCCTTTTCCGCAAGGCCCACACAATCCTTCCTAAACCCGGAATTTCAAGGTGGATTAAAGTTCTCAAACCTCCATTGTCCAAAGGACCTCATAAGAACCCTAAGGCCTTCCCAAGGCAAATTCCGCAAGTCGGAACTTCGGTCAAGGAAGCCATGTCTCAAAGGAAATTGCGCATACAAGGGAGACGGACCAAGGTCATAAGACTGCAAGCCAAGGCCAAAAAGTTGAAATCCACAAAGGCTAACTGGAGATCGAATTCGCGATGGCCTCTAAAAAGATCACAAGGTGCGATGCGGAAGGTTCACCCCGAGCATACGTGGACATTTCCCGGAGTCCGCAAGTCCAGGTTTTATCTATTTGGATTCCACACAAAAATATTGAATTATTCACGATAACTTCACGGATTAGGAAGCACTCATGCATGTTCGAATGCAACTAGTCAAGTTAAATGCAATTGGAAAATGAATTGGCTATTTGAACATTTATTAGAAATAGCTCAAGATATGAAAATTGATCATTGGTACGTTCAAAGGAATGGGTGAAAAGAGCATAAGGTGTCTATGCATTTGTAGGACCTTATCAGCAAGTTTCCTTTTTGTGTATTCAAAAGTGACGAGGCTAGGACAACTATTGCCTCATTTCAAGGTTGAAATTATTGAGGTACACCTTTTTACTAGGCATGGAAAGATTAATGGCATGTCACCTTTTTAGATAAATCCTCCCTGTAATGATTCATGAGGGAAAGATAACACCCATAAGACGTTATTCGAAAAGGAATAGAAGGCACGAAATTGATCTATGGACTTGCAAGAGGCAGGATTATTTGATGTAAGTAGGACCTAGGGAAGTTAGTGTCTAGATTATCAGGCATTTTTACCTTACCAAGGAAGGATAGGGTTATTGCGAACCATGTGATGCGTAGAAGCAATGAATCGCATGTTTACACGTATTGGTGTAGTTGTAACTGTTGTTCTCCATTAAATCTAGTTTATTACCTTTGGGAAAGGTTCATCCTTGTCGCAGGACAAGTATATTGTGTTGTCTAAATCACATAAACCACACGGGATTCATATGGGCATGGTTCAGACGATATGATAAGTATCCCAAGTGCTAACTAGGGTTTAGTGCGATAAGAATTCGACCTAGTTTTACACTTGTTGCCAAGTCAAAACCTGCAAACCCAAAGATCTTACACACATTCACTAAAAGTTGAGTCAATTGGAAGTTCATGCATGAAATGATCTAAGGTTTTATCCCAAGGATCATTCGTTTAAAATGATGAAACTCCGACGGAGTTGTCTATTTCTAGGACCATGGGCCAACATAATTAGGAATGGTTTGGAGGATACCCTAAAACCCTGCCACTCGACTGGAGGTAAATTCCGTGACCGGAAAACGCTAAGCAATTGGGTAGAATGATCCCGTGGAATAGATGCAATACATGTGCAAAAAGCTGCAACTTTGTATAGACTTGAGATTTGGCCACAAGAGAGTTTTATCATCTCTCGAAATGAGGTTGGCAAGTTATTGAAAGAATTTAACTTACAAGAGGATGGGTAATCATCCTGTTACTCACTTTTCTTGAGGGATAACTGCCAAGGAAAAGGAAAGGTTAGGTGTTTGCCTTGAAGCAAATGACCAGACAATAAACTAAAGCGACATGGTCGCTGGATCCTGCCACAACAAAACCTAAAGTATTGGTAGGGTATGACCCTAACCCAAGAATGATAGGAATCTTGCCAAGTTGCAATTGATTCCGGATTGAATGCGGGTTGCATTCGGAGAAAAGGAGTCACTCCTTAACAGTTTGCCAGCTAAACGACCATTGAAATTGATTGTGCTTGTAACAGTTTAGAAAGGACTGTTTGCATTGTTTGCTCAATGAACTAAAGGATGAAAAGATATCTAAATACTTCAGGTTGAAGCCTGAAGGGAGAGGCAGCTTCAGTTACCCCCGACTGCCTGCCTGACCCTAACCAAGGGGGTTGTTAACCGCGCCGGGAACGTGGACCGAACCTGCCGTGAGAGGTCTCTCCGTTGAGTTCTACTTGGAGCAGGAGGACGCTTGGGTGCCAGGGGGGGCTCTGGCTGTAAATCCCTTGCCTTCCGGGCCTTGCACAAGAGGCTAACGTGACTCGGGATTGGATCTCGAGGCCCGCATACTAGTCTACGGGCGGAAACTTGGATTAGTGATCCCTGGTGGATTACTGGATAGCCTTTGGGCGGATTATGAAAAGCCTACGGGCGGGAACTCCTTGTATTCCAAAGATAAAAGGATAAAATGATAATAAAGGAGTTGTTTGACATTGTCTTCTTTATGTCCTGTGATAAGATTACGTGAAGGAACCAGTGCTTAACAGGGCTAATCAAGGAAGCTGTTTGTATATGTCAAACTAATGTGGTAGGTAATTACATAACTAAAACAAACCGAGGAAAGTGCGGAGGATGGACCATGGGTCTGTCCTATGGAAGGGTGGTCCCGGTTAGCTGGGAACTTTTCTCAAAGTCTTCAACGAACAGAGGATGATCGTCATCACCGAAACAAGTAACGAGAACGATGACTTAGAATTAACTATTACCCGATTCGCGCTGTTTTAGGGGAACGGAATGGGACTATGTCTTGTGGCAGAGAGGTCGAGCCTTGCATCCCTCTCGTTTCCCATTCTCCTTGAACCAAGTGCAGTGTGAATCCGCTTTGGATCTGGCGTTTCTGCGTAAAGTAGTTCGCTCGGATCTGACGCTAGTTGTTGCTAGCTAATGACCAAACAGGAAGACCCAAATTCAGGTCGATCCTAAGTGGGAACGGCCAGGATACTTCCGCTACGTGGCAGACGCGGGAAGACCTAGATCGCAAGTCCCGTAACATTCCATGGGAGTGCCGGGCGGAGCTTTCTAGACATCCTTCCCGATGGACTGCTAAGACGTGTCCGGAATGATTCTAGCGGACACGTTACAACGGCTCTTCCTTTGAGAGTCATATTGAAGAACATCATTAAATGTCCTTCTTCTTGAATGCGGCAGTTAAACATCAGCTTTTGAAACTCCCGAATGTGGAGTTCCGCATCTTCCTCAACTAGCCCATTAAAAATGGGCAGCGGGTAACCTAGTGCCGGTAAATCTGTCGTTCCTACTGGAATTGCAAAAGGCTGCGCCATGACGCGGATTGGATTTACACTAGGAATAGGGGACGGTGGGGTTACACCTCCCGCAATTGACGTGGACTGGCTTATGGCAGGAAGGGGAGCACTAGAGCTTCCACCTTCTCCTAACTTGCTGCTTGTGGCCCCAAGACCACTAGATCCACTCCCTCGTAAGGGTTCAGCACCGCTACGCTTAGGGGAATATCTCCTAAAAATATCAGCATGTCGCCTAGCTCTTTCGTCTCTTTCTTGCTTTTGGATTTCTACAAGACGATGCTTATCAATAAATAACGGATCAATCTCAGTATCCTTTGGCATAAATTGCTAGTTGGTCCCTAGAAAACCAGGATTCGAGGACCGCCACTTTTAAGTAACTCCCGGCAGACGCACCACTAATGGACCTAAAAACGGGCCGGCACAGGCTCGTGCACTAGCCGGCAGACCTCTATCTCACGCGCTCAACAACTCCATGGCCTCGTGGCCAGGAGCGTTGATGACACATGCATTGCCTTCCTAGACATCTTGCATTTGTATTACGTTGTTTGTAGTCCACTCTTCTCTCACCCACTACTCCTCAGAGGGAGTCCCTTACACATAGCCAAAAGGCTCGAATCACATACACATGGGGTTCCTCCTACGGCTGAATGCCGTCAACCCTCTGCGACTCTCCTACACCTTGGGGATTGGCCCCTCGATGCGTCGCTCAACATATAAACATTTCGCACAAAAGTCCACTCAAGGCACCATTTAATCATATACAGGAAAGTACCATTGTCCTTACTTTTCTTTTCCCTAGACCCCACGACTAGCTTATGGCTTAGGGTGTCCTGTCTCTCACTCAACGTAGGTCAAGGTCCTAATGAAAACAATTGCTATGTATCCAGGATTTCTGATACCTTTAAATATTTCCATGATTTATGCATATTGTGGATGCCAAGTGCTCAAACAGTGATGAGATCAATGTTGTGCACATGGGGAAAACATCCTTTCAATGACTTCCAATTACCGTTCTTATGCGGCATTGCATAGACCTAGCACGGAGGAAACCCTCGTGCTACTAGGCTCTTATTTCATAATTATTATCCGTCCTAAATGCTATGCATAGAAATCAGCAACTTCTCCATCATCCCACATGGCATTTAGACATATTTCAACTACTCTACCCTCCCATCAATCAAATGTTGCATTGTTGTATAGATTTATAGGGCATTTTGCCATCATTTTATGTGTAGAAAGCGGGAAAAACACACTAGAACAAGAAGGTGGGGTTGAACTGAGGCAAATCCTCATACTTCAGTCCCCACAAACATTCACAAACATTGCTCTTATTTATAATTAATTTTCCGCACCCAAAATGCATTTTTCTCCTATTTTTAGTGATTTTTCCTATTTTCCTTGTATTTTCCCTTGTTTTCTGCATTATTTTATTACTAAAAATTCAAAATAGATTATGGGCTGTGGCCCTTAGTTCCTTCTTGCAGCAAAAATGAAAATTTAGTTGGTGTTCCTATTCATTTTTCCATTTTTATGCCAAAAAATATATTTTTTCCTTGATTTTCATATTTTACGTGTTTTAGTGTATTATTTTGAGCCACAAGATGCATATTTTTCTGATTTTTTAATTATGATCAGCAAGTACTCATGGAAAACAACAACATGAACAATTTTTAGCCCACATGAACAACATATTATCAATCAAAAGCCATGAAATCTCAAATTTCCTTTGAAAAAATTGAATTACCGCTTATTTGCGTGTTTCGGGTTTTATATCCATGGCTGCAAATTTGGAAATCAGCAGCACTTCATGTCCAGCACAATCACAAATCACCATTTCCAGCCCGTAGAGCAATCCGATCCATGCCGGACAAGCCTCCATCATTCTTTCTTCTTCCTTCTTCTTCCCACATGAATTCCCTCTTAGAAGAGAAAGAGGGAGGAGAGAGAAAGACTAGATCTGGTTCTCTTCATTCAGTCCACCATTCTACAGGTGAAGGGCGGCGATAAGATTGGCCAAGAAGGAGAAGTTCAGCCCCAATGTCTATTCCATGGGGTACTCACAGCCCACAATCATGATGAGAGAGGAGAGAGAGCGAAAAATGCACCATTTCTTGATCACGCCATGTCTTCCTTCTCTCTCCACGTTTTTTGATCAAGAGGTGCATAAAATTTTGGGTGGGAGGGTCCAAACTCAAAAGGCATGCTCAAATTTGGCCTCCCAAGTGTCCACCTTTTCATATCTTGACCATTTTGTGGCCATTTTCCCGTCCAGACTCGGAATCGAGCTCTGAAAAATCCTGGGCGTTTGGCTTAGCATCCCGCATTGGCCAGTAACTCTTGCCAACCCGCACAACTGTCTGAAAAATTATGAAAAATCAACAAGTGACGCTCGGGTGCCTTTAAAGCACTTTGGCGCTTAAAATCGTCCTAGATCGAGCTGTCGCCTTTGACATTGAATATTTTTCCCTTGATATTCATAATTTTTAGCTATTTTTAAGCACTTTCCGTCACCTAAATTCCGCTCTCACTTTGGCATCGACATCTTTACCTCAAATGGACCTAAGCATAGACCATTTACAAATACATTCCAAAGAGGATGAAACATCCCTACATAAATTCCACGATTCCTTCTCCATCATCTATCATAGTGATGAACTCTTGTTGCTTCTTTTGCTTCATCAATTCATAAAATTAATTGATCGAAGAACTAGTCCCATAAGATACCATTTCCCTTAGACTAAATTTTGGCAACTTCATCTTTATGTTTTTGCAAATCCTCCATGTAATGCTCCACTTCTTTGAGAATTTGATAAAACATCCCATTACTAGAACACTTAGAAAGAGTCATAATAATATACTCACTGCATTGCTAACTACTAACATGCAACCCTCTTTGAAGTCAATCTTGATCTTTGTCATACATATTGGTAATCTCAGTTATGATAGCAATGGATCTCATCTAGTTCTACGTTGGATTAGACATTGGATTGTTGGTTTGTTTCCAAGCATCCTTCAGCTATAAGTTGAATCCTTCCCTTTCTAAAAAGGAGATGTTGAAAGAGAGGGGCTACCATTTCTTTCTCCTAATAAACACATCCTTCTTGGATGGACTTCCTACGCACCTCACATTCTAAGAGATCATAGTGAGCCAACTAATTAGCATTATATCTTTGTTCGAACCTCCATAATCCAAAATAGAAAAATAGCCTTGTCAACAAAAAATTTACAAGAAGCTTTTAAAGGGAAATTTTTTATTTCTTACCTCCATTAGACTTCAAAGAATTTGGTGGTTGAAATTATTTGTTTCCATCCCGCTTTAACTTCAGCATCTCTAGGATCACGACTGATAATTAGGTTTCTCCTTAGGTTCCTCCTTTTGAGGCTTGTTTGTTTCCTTGAATTTACCCTTCTCAACCTATGTTTTTTTCTTTTTGCTTCTTTTGAAGTTCTTCCTTATCTCCACTATTTTTTCCTTTGCTTTTTCTTATCACAATTCCTTTTTGGGCATTCCTTTGCAAAGCACCCATCTTCTTTGCATTTGAAGCATGTATCCAAGAAGAGGGAGAATTTGACATCGACCAACAACTCAATCCCATTAGGATAAAAAATCTGGAGCATGTCAAGGATATTCTTCCTCTTATCCCAAAGTACAAGAGGTCACTTGCTCCACTAGTTGATATTATTGTAAGAACATAGAGCGCTCTACCTAGCTCTTATGCTAGGACATTACTTCTCCATCTAGCAAAGTAGGAAGTCCATGAAAACTAGCCCATATTGGGCATTCAATTTGCAAACCCTCCTCAGGAATAAAATCATGATGCCATGGAAGCATGTAATTAAGGCTCACTTAAGCCAAACAAGTGAACCCAAATCCCAACCCAATCTCTTTTTTCTTTAGATGAAACCAAGACCCAAAAGAAGTCTAATGGCAAGCAAAACAATGTGAGCATCACTTTGATCCATAGGTGAGCCAAAACAAGCTAGCAAACTCATCCTCAAGGGGGACCTTTCCTTAAAATACATGTACATGTTGCATAGAGAATACTTAGCATTGCTTTGCCGAATGCATGGCAACAAGGATACCACTCATGCACATAGCACTTGCTCCCCAAATTCTATTGTGACTCTCTTTTAATTCTCGTTGAAACATTTTTGGTCACCCCACATCTTCTTCTCTAGCTCTTCCATGTTTATGCTCATAATGACAATGTTAGCATAATCCATCTCCATCCCATTGTCTTGCTTCTATTTCTTTATGTTAGTGCTATGTGTTCCATCATCTCTTACTCCTTGTTCACCCCCTGAATATGCTACATGCATGAAAGTGGGAGTATATGCCACATGTTGGTAGGAAATGTTACTTTTTTAATGAACTTAATACAACTACCCTAGTTGATAGACCATGTGCCATGACTATCTATTGAGAGCTCCCCTCTTCAAGTTTCTGCATACTCAAGAGGTTCTATGTCTTTCATTTAAGGAAAAGGCTGTTACAATTTGAATTGTTTCTATTTTGCTAATGGATGGATATGCTCCTTGTTTGTAAGGGGCTCAAATAACTTTTGATAACTATTTGTGCTTGTATGGATGCTAGGTATATCCCACACTTTAGGGGGATTTGAGGGGAATTTCAAGATTTAGATCCATGGCATTGAGTTGAATTGAATGAGATTCTTCTTTGTTTTAACTTGACAAGGAAATATTTATATTGTTAAAAATGATATTTTATTTATGGATGTGTAAACTATTTGTGCTATGTGAGTAAGAATTAAAAGTTATCAAAATGCACAAATGTATCTTATAGCACATGTACATTTTGGATGCATACAAACATATCCATTACAAGTGCGTATCGACATTGTCTTATTTGAGATTGACTACATGGTTGATGGTTAGGCCTATCAATTGTGATGTATATTACTTAACATGACTATATAAGCATGACTATGTTAGATATTCTATACAAATTTGTTTTGATTTACTATGCATATACATTATCCTATGATCCATAGCTTCATAATTTTATCCAATAAACATGGCTATATTAGGTGATATATAGAAATTTGCCTTACTTTACCATATAGACACTTATTTTACTAGTTATAGCTTCACATCTATCTAGTAAAATTAAAAACCTAGTTCCAATTTAGAAAACCCTAGTTACTAACTTAAAAAAATGTGTATTTACTAGTTATAAGGCTATTTACCATCTAGTTTAGTTTCTAAAGTTCCTTGTGACTAGTGGTTTCAGAGCCTTCTTTCAACCTTGTGCTTTCATCTGTTCCTTTAAATCCATCACTCAAACAATCAAAATCAGTATTTGGCTGTACTTGGTTGCTCTGTGTGCATTGCCCTATCTCGGAAAGTTGCTGATTGCCATGACACTCTGATACTCTTGCAAAAGAGTCATGGATGCTGCTGTATGGCCTGTCAAGATTCCTAATACTGCTCTCATTCATAATCAAGTGGATCATCATTGAGTCCCTGATATCAATACAAGAACCTTGGTTTGTATTCATCCCTTCATCACAAATCTGAGGACCATGGTGGGGAGTCTAAATCATCCTTAGAGTCATTCTCTGAACTTGAATTTGCACCAGAACAATGAGCCCCGCCGTCCTCACTTTTGTCAAACCTCTCCCTACTACCAAGAGAAAAGTGTGATAGTCTCCTCTTGAATTTCAAATGGCATGGCAAGCATGAACCCAAAGTGATCCATCGAGAGAAAGAGTGATGAGGGCCCAAAAATGCTTTCTAGTTTAGTACCTCTAGGATAATAATAAACATTATTCAATTTAATCACAAGTTCCTCAATGTCTTCAAACTTTTGATCCAAATACCATTCTTACATTCCAAGTTTCTCAAATTATGTAATTTTATTTCACAACTTTCTAATATGCTCATATGACTTCTCTATGTCGTGCCATTACCGAATCACACCATCCCTTTTTTATTCTCACTTATTCATAATCCTTTTTATACCTTCTTCATAAACTCCATTATGGAGTACATCCCTTGGAGTCTTCAAATTCTCATCATATGAACCTGTTTATCAATCATTCATGATTTGAGAACATATGCAAATTAAAATCCATGCAATGCAACCAATCAAACGATGCTTCCACACAAAATTTATGAATGCACTGAAGAATTGTGCCTAGCCTAACTACATGTGCTTGTGCGACATACAAAATGCAAACAAAAAGACGCACACAATAAAAAATAAATTCCTAATGACACTAACTAATGAGATCAAAATCTTGGCAAAAAACTCGGCCTTCAGGTTCGTAGTGGTGGTTGGATGCACATCATCACAACAATGTAAGAAACAAATATGTGGTAGTTTGTGATGTAATCAAATGATTTAAAAATTGTACAATATTTAAACCAGATCTCAAAAAAAATTCCACTGATAGTAGTGTATCAATAATAAATATACTTTTAGAGATATCTTGGCTAAGAGAAGCAAATAATACCCTATAGCCAATGTCAAAAACACATGAAAGTTATTTGCAATCAACAACACAATCATTCTAAATACTTGAAAATTTTGAGCATCAAAATGGCTTACCTTATGCAACAATAAACTACAAAGTTAGAAAATTTCATATCTTTTTTCTCTAGCATGGGCTTGTCCTCAAGAGATATACTATTGTAGTCCTCTTCTTCACATGTGCAAGAAACATTGTCAACCATTTGGCTATACACTTTACCCATCCTCTCATAATTAACACAACCAAGCAAATCAATTTTTATCTTGCAAATCTTGTCCTTGATTTCTATGGCCTCTTATATTTTTTCTTCCTTGAGACAAACTCCTATTGAGATGCACCCGCTGTTGAGTAAAGAAAAATCACATCCTCGACCTCTAGCTCTTTAACTTTCCTAGACAATTCTAAGGGAATGTTAAGGATCTCATAGCCTTTTTTATCAATAGTGGGTAAGGGCTTTAATATATCAGAAGAGGACTACAATAAATTTTAGAGATATCTTGGCTAAGAGAAGCAACCAATGGCCTATAGCCAATGTTAAAAACACATTAATAAAATTGCATTGTATTGTTAGGTATAAGAGGTGTTGTGAGGCTAAGGGAGAGGACAAAATAATATTGTATGAGAACACATAGTGGGTCTCTTAGCAATTGAAGACTTGTGTTGTATTAGTAGGTACAAGAGGCACTATGAGGTAGAGAGTGAGAGCAAAATAATACGGCGCGAGGACAAACAATGGGAATCTTTGAAATCGAACAATTGTGCCATATTGTTAGCACTTTAAGGCAGAGAGCAAGGGAAAAATGATACATGCGAGGAGACACAATCCATATTTTGGTAATCAACCAATAACATTATATCTTTTGGCAATGTAATGGATGAGATGGTGCCATAATCAAGAGAAGGAGGAATCCAAAATGACTTTCACATTGTTATATGATAGCTAAAATGGTCCATGTAAGCTACGAACCATCTTATATAGTTGGGATAGTACAAGACACTTGGCATCCTATATTTGTCTAGGAGTTTCAATAATCCTCTATATGTGAAGCCATCCCAATGGTGCATAAAAATTAGTGGCAAGTTCCTCATACACTTTATTACCCGATCTTGAATCTTGATTGTTTTGCACTCTTCATGTTATTTTCGTAACTTTCTATATTTTTTAGAACTATTTCTCAATCTCAAGCAGCCCTTAATCTCTTTATTCTAATATATGAAGTAAGGAGGATTGTTTCTCTGGCTTGGATATTTATTTTCACACTGTATTTGTATTGCACCATGTACTCCCTTTTATTCTCTATTTTTTTGTCACAATTTGCATTTGTTATATCTCTTTGTCAAGATACAAAGTGAGGATGCACTTCTAGTTTGGTCAAGTACCATTATTCACACCCTATCTTGGATCTTGAGATGTCTGATCCCAAAAATTTTCAAGGCTCCCCAAATATGCGCACACAAAAGAGAAAAAGAAGAAGGTTGTCTATAGGGTCAAGGGGTATAGTTTGTGCTGCCTTTGCTCCTAAAAGTCCTTCAACCTCTTCTCCATGCTTAGCACTAAGTGTTAAAATACCTAAGAAATCTACATGCAAAAGTAAGTCACCATTGAGGGTTCCTTGGTTGTCTCAAATCACAAAGGTTTCTCCCTCAGAAAGACTCCTAGACTTTCTTCTTTAGAATGGCATGGACTTATCTTATTATGCAATTGCAAAGGATATTTTCAACCTTGAATAGGGTCTTGATCATGTGGTGAACTCTTGCAAAAAGTTTTGTGTGGAGAACTTTGCTGAGTTTGAAAGTCTAGCATTGCCTATGGTTGAAAAGGTTACAAAGGAATATGCTCATATACGTATTAGGACCTTACCTTTAGAGAAGTCACTACTCATAAGGAAGTGTGGAGCTCTTTCTCTTTACAAGTTTCATGCAACATATTTGTTTTGTTTTACTCATTCTAGTAAATGTAGGCTTATGTCAAGTCAATTGTATTTATTGTGTATACTCTTGTTAAATATTCTATTGAATTCGATGAACCAAAATTGGAGGGAGAAAAGTTCTCTAGTTTTTTCCCTATTCAATGAGGTGGTAGATGAGAAGGATACAGAGAAATGTATGGCCTCTCAGTAAGAAGCATCTATTGCTAACATACTAGATGTCACCCAATTTAGAGCTAAGACACTTGCAGTATGTTAAAGAATTACAAGACACCAATGAGACACCAAGTTGTAATATTATCTCTAATTTTGTAAGATACATTGATAGTTTGCATTTAACTCTCATTTGGTATTTGACTTTTTTGCAGTTGGAGATTGTAGGTTCTGATAACTTCTTGGAATTTGAGAACAAGTTGAGAGTTAGTAGTAGTTCATTGAAGGTCATTGTACTTGGGCATTACTTGGAAAAGATTGATCCTCATGTTTCTTTATTATTCTATAATACATTCTCAAAGGAAGAAACATGGCCTATACTATGTATTAAGGCACTTATAAGGCTGCTTGGTTTCTCTAGGTTACAATATAATGCCCATAAGGTGATGCTTTTGGAGAAGACAATAGTAATTATGATTTTTGGTTATGATCTTGGCTTCTCGGCTTGTAGAGCATGATATATTTTGGCCCTCTTATCTTATGCTTGGGCATGAATTATCAAGTTTCATTGTCATCTTTAGTATTCATTCTTTGAAGTTTTCATCGAAAAAACCAATTGAATAGCTCCTCAAGAGTATTTATTTTTGTAACTCCTCTTACATGTCTTGTGATTCGAAACAAACTTGTACATGCTTGATAGTGAGAGTTTTCCATGCCTTTTCCAGTATAAGTTGCTATGAGGCCGTGCTTCTCCACAAAGTAAGGCCCATGATATGAAGGATGGGCTGCAACACAAGAGAGTAACAAACACTTTATACCGTTTGATATTTTATCAAATAAAACTTGCATTAAATTCTAAATCTTACCAAATAAAACATGATATCCTTTTCTCCCCATGCCTTTTTATTGCTTGAACATGATTTATAATTGAAAATATGAACTCTTTGTTGAGTTAGTTGCAATGGAGCTTCTGTGTAGAGATGCAAGTTGAGAGTGTATCTCAATAATGATTTTAGATAGATATATGTACTATGTAAAATGTGGCCCTTACGGGTGGACGCGAGAAGCATTGCCCTTTATTCCAACAACCTCCCTGCTAAAGGAAACGTGCCCAAAGGTAGAGGAAAAGAATCAACTAAGTCTAAGTATGTAGAAAGGTGAAAAAACTATATCTATCCAATACCCATCATCTGCTGGCAATGGGCAGACCTCTTTGCTGGAAGACCCTTCGTGAGAAGGTCTGCAGGGTTATCATCAATGTGCACCTTGACCAGCTCAATGCTCTTTACTATCACGTACCTCTCTGATGAAATGATACTTAACCTATATGTGTTTTGTATTTTCATGAAAGATAAGGTTTTATGCTAACATGATAGAACGTTGACTATCATAGTGGAAGACAAGAACTTCAATAATCGCAAGCTCAACAACCAAACGCGAGAGCCATAAGGCCTCTTTACATGTCTCAGTGGCAACCACATACTCTGCCTCCATAGGAGGCACTGCAATACACTTTTGCAGTTTAGATATCCAAGAGACAAATGTTAGATATGCTCAATGCCCCACCCATAAGGTGCCACCAATGATTCATGGTGCTCAAAGGTGTAATGCCCCCATTATGAGAAGAAGCCACATGTGAGCCTAGATATTGGTTGAGTCCTAACCTATATATCAAATGAGGTCTTTGTAACTAAATGGCAAAAAGGTGACCGTTGTGAGTCCAATCTTTGGGTAAGACATAGTAGTCAAGCTGGTAGCAACTCGAGGTACATTGCATCGAGTTACGGGGTAAGGGAGTTATCAAGGGCCCCTATTTTGGCATTTGAGGGCCGTGAAAGCGCCCTCAACCTGACGGTAGAGAGAATATTCATTGGAATATATCCTGACTGACTAGTGGAAGCTCATATGATATAAAAGAAAAACCTCTTTCAACCATCCATCATCTATCTTTCACCCAGATAGAGTTGTTTCAGCTAGCCTTAAGCTCTTCACCTATCTTTTGTGCAGATTGCCATCTAAGCTTCATAGTGGAAGCGCATGGATGGACAAAGCCATCTTTGGGGTTCGAGGGTCACAGTAGTGCCCTCGACCCGACGATAACGGAATATTCCCTGGCGAACTAGTGGGGGCTCATATGATAGGTCAGTCAGGCTGACGTAACTGCCTTCACGGGCTATAAAAGAAAAACCCCTTCACATCCATCCATCATCTATCTTTCACCTAGTTAAAGCTGTTCTAGCGAGCCTTAGGCTCTTCACCTATCTTTTATCTAGATCGCCATCTAAGCTTCAGAGTGGAAGCACACGGGTGGACAACACCATCTTTCTATCAGTTGTTTGGAGCTAAAGAAAAATTTTTAATTCTCCTCTTATCTATTGTGTACTCTCTATCTCTTTCTCAAATTTTGTTCATTGCATCGTGTAATTTTTACATGGTATCACAACGCAAGGGGTTCTAGGTATTGAAGACTATGCAAGAGGCAAAGGCTTCAAGAGCAAAGAGAAATGATGCTATATTTTAGAAGTGGTTTTGGTGCATCAAGAAGTGGTGCAGGAGGTGGTGGTGGTGTACTGGCTATTCAAACATTGAGGATTCATCCACCAACCTTCAACAAAGGCAAGTTAGATGGTACAAACTACACCTTGCAAAAGTTCAAAATTACAACTATCCTTGATTCTTATGAGCTATTGGAGATTGTGCTGGGGACTGACATAGAACCACAGCCTACCTTCGACCCATCAAATTCTAGTGTGATGATTCCTCTGAATGTAGATCTTCTACAAGCTTGAAAAAGAAGGAATATATATGCATTGTGTGCCTTAGTTACAAGCTGTTGTGACAATGAAGTGACTTTGATTCAATATGCAACCAAAGCATCAAAGGCTTGGAATATACTAAGGAGTAAATAGAAATGTGAAACCAAACAAGGATTCAAAACTTGGAGAATCAACTAGCAGCGGAGAAGTTTTCTAAAGGAGAGATGACTGAAGCATTCATCACTCGGATTAAGAATCTGCACGACCAGATAGCTTGCACTCGGATACAAAAGACTAGCGAGGAGCTAGCTTGGAGGTGTCTTTTGATTTTTCCACAAAATTTTGATGGACTAGTAACTTCCCTTAATACTCAAGTGAGACCTCAAGCTTTGAATTTTGAGGAGTTTTGTGCATTATTGATGGAGGAGTTGAGGTTGAAAGCCCAAGAAGGAAGCAACAATGGAGATGTTGCATTCTCTGCCAATGCAAAAGGCAAAGGTGGTTCCCACAAAAAATGATGGTAACAAAAAGAAGAAGGGTGGTAAGGAGAAGTTTCAAGGAGAGTGCTTTCACTACAAGAAGAAAGGACATGCAATCGCAAATTGTCGTGTCAAGAAGGCGGATGAAAAGCATGGTACCCTTAAAAGTAAAGGGAAAGAAACAACCAATATAACTGAAGCTGACTTGGAGTTATTCATGGTGACCATTGAGGAAGTGTGCTCCTTGGTACAAGAAGAATCTACAACTAACTCATGGGTGTTGGATAGTGGGGCCTCCCCTAACAAGAATGGTTTATACAATTCTATGCAGCAAAATCCATCACTGTGATAGTTGGAAATGATACAAAATTCCCTATTGCGGGCATAGGTACTATTTCTATTGTTGCTACAAATGGTAAAGTCAAAAATCGTTCAAATGTGTTGTATGTTCCCAAAATTAGGAGAAATCTGTTATGAGTTGCTGCTATAACTGATCTTGGTCATGAAGTGAGGTTCAAGAAGATAGGTGCAGAAATTCTTGATAGGGCTGGAAAGGTTGTTGGCAAAGGAGAAATAAGGAACAACATGTATGAGCTAAGTGCTCTTACAGCCACCACTGGAGTGGTCATAAGTAAGCTTTGTCATGAAAGGTTTGGACATATTGGATTTGCAGCATTGAAGGAGATGCACAAGCAAGGTATGGTTGCTCACCTACCTATAGTGACTGAATTGAAGGAACCATGTGAAGCTTGTATGATGGGCAAGAAACAAAGAAAGGAATTTCCACAGGAAAACAAGAATAGAGCACAGGCTCCTCTAGAGTTGGTGCATGTTGATTTGTGTGGTAAGATGCCTACATAGTCCATGGGGGGATCTTCTTACTTTATGTTGATTGTCAATGACTATAGTAGGAAGATGTGGGTGTTCTTCCTTCGTGATAAGGCTCAAGCTTTTGGCAAGTTTAAAGAATGGCTAAAACTTGTTGATAATGAAACAGGGAAATTGTGAAGAAATTTGGAACAAATGGTGGTGGTGAGTTCAACTCAAAGGAGTTTGAAGACATTTGCAAGAGCAAAGGAATCAAGTGTCAATTGACAACACCTCATACACATTAGTAGAACATTGTTGTGGAACGCAGGAATCGCATCATTGTGGAGATGGCAAGATGCATGCTAAATGGGAAGGGATTGCCTATGGAATGAAGTTGTTAATACTGCCGTCTACATTCTAAATCAAAGCTACACAAAGGCTCTCAAGGGGAAAATACCTCATGAGGCTTATACTGGTAAGAAACCATTTGTCTCACGTTTCAAAATTTTTAGATGTGAATGCACATATTCTAGATGGAAAGAAAAAAAAAAAACCAAAAAGCGGAAAATGTATCTTCTTGGGTTATAGTGATGAGGAAAAGGCTTACAAATTATATGACCAAGAGGCAAAGAAGATCATCGCGAGCCATGACATGGTGTTCAAGGAGTAGCCGCATATAGTGGAGGAGGAGAAGGCAAGTTCTTTCATTTTAACATCAAGCGAAGAAGTAGTCCACTATGAACCTATCTTGAGAGTTTTCCCTATCCTTAAGGAGGAGGAAGCATCATCTTCAGATGATGAGGAAAAAGCTCATCAACCTGCCATCACCCCACCGAAAAAGCCATTGCCATTGTTGGGTAAAGTAGCTCTATGACCATAATAATCCTATGCTTACATCTATGGAGGAGAAGGCAGAGAGACCAAGGAGGTCTTAGAGAATGGAGGAGCAAAGGAGGGCTTCTACTCACATAGTCAATATGGCCTTGATGGTTGAGATTATGAGAGAAGTGAAGGAGTCAACTAACTTAGAAGAAGAACTTGCAGATCTAGCATGGAAGATAGCTATGCAAGACAAATATGATAGCGTAATGAAGAATGACACTTGGGAGCTAGTGGATTGACCAAGAAAGCGGAAGGTTATTGGCACCAAGTGGATCTGGAAGGTAAAGTACAAGGCTGATGGTACCCCAAAAAGATACAAAGCCACACCAATTGCCCAAGGATTTTCACAAGTTGAAGGGTTTGATTTTCAAGAGTTATTTGCCCCAACTGCCAGAGTGACCACTATTCTCAGAGTACTTGCAGTGGTCCCCCACAAGCAATTGGTCAATTTACCAAATGGATATTAAGTCAGTGTTCTTAGATGCTGACCTCAAGAAAAATGTGTACATGGCTCAGCCACCAGGGTTTGAGGCCCCCCATTCTGAGAGCAAAGTGTGTAAGCTGAAGAAGGCATTGTATGGGGTCTAAAACAAGCCCCTATAGCATGGTATCAGCGGATAGATAAGTTCTTTTTAAGCTTAAACTTCAAAAGAGGTGCCTTAGATGCTAACTTGTATGTTTACAGGGATGGTAAAAAGTCTATAGTGATTGTCCTATATATGGACGACTTTCTTATTACAGGTGACTATGAAGATATGATCAACCAAACTTGAACAACTTTGAGTTTTGAGTTTGAAATGATAGACTTGGGCTTGCTACACTATTGTTTGGGGAATAAAGTCCAAGAAAAATCTTCATCTCTCAGAAGAAGTATGCATGGGATATCTTGAAGGCATTTGGCATGACCGAGTGTAGGTAGATAGCTACACCTATGGAGGTGAATGCAAAGTTATCCCTTGAGGATACATTAGTACTAGTAGACATTGGGAGATACATGAGGTTGGTCAGCAGTCTGATTTACTTGCGTAACACTAGACCAAATATCAGTTTTGCTATTGGTGTTTTGAGCAGGTTCTCAAATAAACCTCACGAGAGTCTTTGGAAAGCTAGGATACGGGTGCTCAGATACTTGAAGGAAACTCCTGATTATAGTATCACATACAGTTTTGGAACTTCTCTTGTGGGGAACTGTGACTCGGATTGGGAAGGAGACAATGATTCCTAGAAGTGAGTTTCTAGTTATTGTTTCTCTTTTGATTTAGGAATTTTTTGTTGGATTAGTAAGAAGCAACCAATAATGGCATTGTCTTGTACCAAAGTAGAGTGCAAGGCAGCTTGTTTTGTTGCATGTAAAGCAATATGGTTGAGAAGGATCCTATGGCATATGGGAGTGCAGGATGAAGAACCAATCGTGCTGAGATGTGACATTCAAAGTTGCATTGCCATTGCCAAAAATTGAGTGTTTCATGCGCGCACCAAACATATAGAGATCCAACATCACTATGTACATGATTTGATTGGGGATGGGATAGTGGAACTGGTCTACTCTCCAAAAGAGGAGAATGGAGCGGATATCTTCACCAAAGCACTTATAAAGGATCTACTTCAAGTTCATCTTCAAAGACTTGCCATTGGGCCGAGGAGATAGTTCCAACATTGAGGGGGGGGGTGTTAGATATGCTTAATGTTCCAATTTCATAAGGTGCCACCAATGGTCCATGGTGCTCAAAGTTGTAAGGCCCCCATTATGAAGAGAAGCCAAATGTGAACCAAGATATTGGCTAAGTCGTGACTTGTATATCAGATGATGTCTATGCGATCGGATGGCAAAAAGTGACCGATGTGGGTCTAATCTTTGGGTTGGACCAAGTAGTTAAGGTGGTAGCAACTCGAGGTACATTGCATTGAGTTGCGGGGTAAGGGAGTTATCATCGGTCCCTATTTTGGCGTCCAGGGGCTATGGAAGTGCCCCCGACCTGACAGTAAAGGAAATATTTTCTAGAATATTCCATGGCCGACTAGTGGAGGCTCATATGATAGGTCGGGGTCAGGCCGACCTAACCACCTTTGTAGGCTATAAAAGAAAAACCCCTTCACAGCCATCTATCATCTATCTTTCACCCAGTCAGAGTTGTTCCAACTAGCCTTAGGTTCTTCACCTATCTTCTTTCTAGATTGCCATCTAAGCTTCATAGTAGAAGCGCACGGGTGGACAGACCCATCTTTGGGATCCAGGGGGCCCTATTTTGGGGTCCGGGGGCCGCAGTAGCGCCCCCAACACAATGGTAAAGGGAATATCTCTAGCCGACTAGTGGAGGCTCATATGATAGGTCAGTGAGGCCGACCTAACCGCCTTCGCGGGCTATAAAAGCAAAACCCCTTCACAACCATCTATCATCTATCTTTCACCCAGTTAGAGTTGTTCCAACTAGCCTTAAGCTCTTTACTTATCTTCTTTCTAGATCACCATCTAAGCTTCACAGTGGAAGTGCACGGGTGGACAAAGGCATCTTCGTATCAGTTTTTTGGAGCTAAATAAATTTTTTTCAATTCTCCTCTAATCTATTGTGTACTCTCTAATATCTTTCTCAGATTTTGTTCACTACAATGTATAATTTTTACAACAAATCCCCTTGTGAAGTTAAACACATACCCTGTACTGGACTTCTTGCAGTCCGCATGTCCAGCATAGTCTGCATCGGTAAAGCCAATGATAAAGGCCTTTTGCTTACCAAAGTAGATGCACAAATCCTTTGTGCCCTTGAGTTATCTCATAATACCTTTCACTACTTTCCATTGCTTCTTGCCAGGGTTTGCCGTGTACCTGTAACCACTTCCACTGCAAAGGCAATGTGTCTAGACATGTAGCAACCATAGCATACACAAAATTGCCAATGGCTAAAGCATATAGAATCTTGGCCATTTCAGCCATTCCATTATCAGATGTAGGGCTATCCTCTGTATTGAGTTTCACATATGAAGGCAATGGAACTCCAATTTCTTTCCCCCCTCCATATTGAAACATTGCAAAATCTTGGATACATACTCCTGTTAAGATAGATAAAGTAACCCCTTAAATTTATCTTTGAGTATCCGCATCCCAAGAATGTGATCAGCATCACCAAGATCTTTCATGTCAAAGCTGCCATGAAGACTTTGCTTCAATGAATCCAAGGCATGAGTATCCCTACCAACAATCAACATGTCATCAACATACAAAACCAAGATAATCAGGTTCCCATCTACTGCCTTCTTGGTGTACAAGCATTGATCAACTTGAATTCTCTGAAAGCCCTAAGATTGCATGAAAGTATGAAACTTATGATTCCATTCCCTTGATGCCTATTTTAGCCCATACAAACTCCATTTCAATTAATAGACCATCGTCTCTTTGCCTTTAGTAGCAAAACCTTCAGGTTACTATATATATATGTCCTCATGCAGATCACCATGTAAGAATGTAGTCTCTACATCCATCTATATGAGCTCATATCTTGAGCTACAAGCCCAAAATGGTTCTTAGAGTAGTTATCTTAACTATGGGAGAGAAGATCTTGTCAAAGTCAATTCCATGTTCATGCTTGTACTCCTTTGCAACTAAGAATGCCTTGTACTTTGGCAAAGAACCAAAAGTGATCTTCATATTGTAACCCACTTGCTTGTGGAAGAGTTTTTTGCCCCTTAGGCAATTGCACCAAGCCCCAAGTACCATTCTTATCAAGTGATTCCATCTTTTACAGCATGGGGGTGAACCACTTCTTCGTGTCTGGTCTAGTCATTACTTCCTTGAAGTGTGACAGCTCACCACAATTAGTAACCATGACATAATCTATAGCATACTACACACCAAGAACAAACCTATTTGGTTGCCTTGAAGGTTGGGTTGACCTATGCAGCAAAGATTTTGCATTTGGTGGCTATTGGGCCTACAAATCTGCATTTACAAGTTGTTGTCCTGAAATACATGCGTGTAATTCCACATGTAGAGGTTGTTGTCTTGGAATATGAGCCTACAATTCTGCATGTACATGTTGTTGTCCTAAAATGCTAGCATGTTGTCCTAATAGTTTAGACTATCCTAACTGCTTGTTTTTAGGCTGAAACTGTGGTGTATCATTGGCAATACCTTGCTTGTCATTCCAACACCATTTCTTGCATTTTTAGGAGTATTTACAACAAGTACACGCTATTGTGCACTGGGAACAAATAGCTATCTAAAAGGTACATTCTCCTTGAAAACAACCCTCTTGACTTCCTCAGTCTTCTCAGGGTGTTTATGCATGAGATCTTCATGGAAGATGATGTCATTGTTGCGTACTATCTTTTTTTCTTGGGATCCTAAATTCTATATCCCATCTCATCCTTGTCACTGTATCCTAGGAATATGCATTTATAGGACTTTGGTTCTAGTTTGCTATGTTCTTATTTCCGTATGTGCACAAAAGCCTCATAGCCAAACACTCGCAAATGAGCATAAGAAGGTGGCTTGCCCGACCACTCTTCTTGAGGGACTCTCCCCCCCAAACACCTGTTTGGTGATCTACTAATTAGATGAATGGTTGTCATAACATTCTCTGCCAAAAGCCATGGGGTAATGCACCTGATACATCATTGTATGGACCTTATCCTATATGGTCCGATTCATGTGCTCTGCAACTCCATTTTTGGATGCATTATGAGGGGTAGTGAGGTCCCTCTTTATCCCCTTGCTGTCACAAAATTCCTAAAAGGCTTTGGACACATACTCCCCAAAGTTGGCAAAGCAAAGACACTTAAGTGTCTTATCAATCTACTTCTCAACCAATGCCAAGAAATTTTGAAACTTGTCAAGCACTTCGTTCTTGCACAAATAGGGTAAACCCATACCTTTCAAGTAGCATCATCAACAAATGTGACAAAGTATTTCTTTCCTCCTAGTGATAACCTTGGCATCTGGCATACATTGGAATGTACTAACTCTAGAGGCAAAGATTTCAATGAAAGAGACTTTTAATGAGATGTCTGCGCATGCTTACCATGAACACAATGATCACAGTGCTGAAAATTAGCATCACAAAGACAAGGCAAGTAACCCAAATGAGAAAGTACTTTCATTCATGTTTGACTCATATGTCCCAACCGGCCATGCCACAAGGAAACACTTGGCTACTTAGTCTAAACACCACCCTACCACATCACATTGAGGACCACAAACCTGACCAAGAGAGGCTAAAAATGGCTTGCTAGCCATGAAAACCTGCAAGAAAACTCTCCTTCTCACCATGAAACCATGCCTTCAAAATGCACATGAAAGAGGCACACAAAATATTGAGGGATTCAAACCCTCCTCAGCCTCTTCCTCTTCCTCACTCTCCATGAAAATGGGCATGAAGCACAAGACAAAGAGACAAGAGCAGGAAGGAAAATTTTGTGCCAAAATAAGAGAGAGAGGGAAATGAACCGTGAAAGGAGAAGATAAAGGAAGAGAGAGATGTAACCACCTAAACCTCCCACCTACTCAAATCCAACTGCAACCACCTTTCCTTTTTCTTGATATTAAAATTGAGTTTGTATACATAAACTAAGGTCGAAAGGGCCTCTCATTTTAGCATGAGAGAAAAGGTGTTTGATCTTTCCTTTTCCTTTCAAAATTTTAATGAGCCTTTGGACCCCCACTTTTACATTGCTTAATATTAGAAGTTTTGCTAAGAATTACATTTACAGTGGATCATTATACAAAAGATGTTTCTATGATGAGCACATTTTGGTGCCTTTATTTGCACAGATTTCTTGGTTCTCATTCCTCCCACATTTAAGTGTGAAGCATTCCGTGAACAAATTGAAGAAGAGCCACGATCAACTCTAAGAAAATTCTTTGTCTTCATCTTATCACACTGGTCATTGTTTTCTCGATTGATCTCCAAATTGCCATTGGATAGAGAAAGGAAGTAACACAAAAAATAAAGATGCAGCTAGGACGTTTAGCCTAGGTTACAAGCACACTAAAACAAAAATTCACTGAGCACACAAAAGATAGGGATCTTAATCCAATTTGCATGCAAAAATAACATCACACCCGAGATAGGTTGAAACACAACCACATCAAGAAGCACAATAATAAAACCCGAGAAAGATATCACATGGAAGCATGCCCTCGCAAGAGATATAGAAATGAGGTACTTCACCCGATTTTTTTGAAAGAGGAAAGGAGAGGTAAGTTAATTAAGAGAAATATTTTTTTTAAAAAAAAATCATTGTGTGTTTTAGAGGATAGTCTTGGTAGGGAAAATGGTAGATTCAATAGGAGAGAAGATATCCATGTGAACAATCCAAAGAGTATTTGTTAAAGAGTAATAAGGTTTCTTTTGTGAATTTTAGAGGTTTTCTTTTGGATCAGTAATAGCTCCATTGAGATAAGGAAAAAGGAGGCATTGCTTGCTATGTGAACACACGTGAACTTGAAGGATGACCTTGGTAGAGGATAAGGTAGTGTTGATTTCAGAAATATGACAAATAATAATGTTGTGATGTTTGTGCCATATGGAGCATTGGAATACGAGATACAAAGTTATAGCTTAATAGCTCTCTAAGGTTGCTGCCAGCTGTGTATTGGAGAGTCACCATTTGTTGGAGCGTCTTCCCTAACTAGCGGATCCTAAATGGTGTTGTACAGGTAGGCACGAATCATATGGCGAATCTGATATTGGCATTTTGAGGAGGCATTAAAGTGGTAAACTAGTATCGCATCACTTGTAGCAGGGTGCACGCTCCAACTTTTGATACCATGTGGAATGATAAGAAAGAGAGGTAGGAAAAGTCAGATGGCAACGTAAGGGGAAGGGGAGGAATTAGAGGGGTAGGCGGGGGTGTGTTGGAATGGAGGGGCAAAGAATAGTCAAGGCCAGCGACATGCACAATAGCAGCATGAAGCCCCTCTCTTTCATTCTTCTATAGCAACTCAACAAGACTATTTTCACCCCTTCCCCTTTTCCTTGAAATGCAGAAAGAAAGATCTTAATCCATGGCCAAAATACACTTGCAAATCCTTTCTTCTTGCTAGTTCCATGATCACCTCTTTCCTGACTAGTGCACCAAATGAACAGCACCCTGCCACAGCACATTGAGAACCACAAACCCGCCGACCAAGAGAGGCTGCAAATGGCTTGTTGGCCATGAAAACCTAAATGAAAACTCTCCTTCTCACCATGAAACCATGTCCTCAAAACACACAAGAAAGAGGCACACAAAAGATTGAGAGATCCAAACCCTCCTCACCATCGTCCTCTTCCTCGCTCTCCATGAAAATGGGCATGAAGCACAAGAGAAAGAGACAAGAACAAGAAGGCAAATGTTGTGCCAAAATGAGAGAGAGAGGGAAATGAACCATGAAAGGAGAAGATAAAGGAAGAGAGAGGTATAACCACCTCAACCTCCCACCTCCTCAAATCTCATGACTGCAACCACCTTTCCTTTTTCTTGATATTAAAATTGAGTTTGCATACATAGACTAAGGTCTGAAGGGCCTTTCATTTTAGTATGAGACAAAAGGTGGTGGACCTTTCCTTTTCCTTTCAATCTTTATATGAGCCTTTGTACCCAATCTTTTATGTTGCTTAATATTTGAATTTTTGCCAAGAATTACATTTGCAATGAATCATTTTACAAAATATGTTTCAATGATGAACACATTTTGGTGCCTTTATTTGCACAAATTTATTGGTCATTATTCCTCCCACACTTAAGTGTGAAGCATCCTTGCACACAATTTGAAGAAGAACCATGATCAGCTCTAAGAAAAGTCTTTGTCTTCATCTTATCACCTTGACCATTGTTTTCTTGATTGATCTTGAAATTGCCATTGGATAGAGAAAGGAAATAACACACAAAAGAAAGATGCAACTATGACGTTTAGCCTAGATTACAAGCACACCATAAGAAAAATTCACCAAGTACACAAACGATCTAAGGGATCTTAATCCAACTTGCATGCAAAAATAACATCACACCCAAGATAGGTTGCCACACAACCACACCATGAAGCACAATAATAAAACCCAAGAAAGATATCACATAGAAGCACACCCTCGCAAGAGATATGGAAATGAGGTACTCCACCCACTTGTTTTGAAAGAGAAAAGGAGATGTAAGTTTATTAAGAGAAATAATTTTTTTTAAAAATATCCTTGGGTGTTTTAAAGGATAGCCTTGGTAGGGAAAATGGTAGATTTAATAGGAGAGAAGAGATATCCGTGTGAGCAATCCACAGAGTATTTGTTAATAAAGAGTAATAGGGTTTCTTTTGTGAATTTTAAAGGTTTTCTTTTGGATCTGTAATAGCTGCATTGAGATAAGGAAAAAGGAGGCATTGCTTGCAATGTGAACACACGTGAACTGGAAGGATGAGCTTGGTAGAGGATAAGGCAGTGTTGATTTCAGAAATATGACAAATAATAATGTTGTGATGTTCATGCCATATGGAGCATTAGAATAGGGGATACAAAGTTATAGCTTAATAGCTCTCTAAGGTTGCTTCCAGTTATGTATTGGAGAGTCACCGTTTGTTGGAGCGTCTTCCTTGACTAGCAGATCCTAAATGATGTTGCACAGGTAGTGAGAGTGGATTTTTGAGCTCGAGATGTGTCTAAAATTCGCTAAAAAATCCGGAATTAAGGGGAAAAATATTTAACATCGAAGGCAGCGGCTCCAACTAGGACGATTTTAAGCACCAAGTGAAATACGACTCTTAAAAGGCGCCCGAGCGACACTTGTTGATTTTTGATAATTTTTCAGACTGCCGTGAGGGTTGTCATGAGTTGCCAACCAATGCGGGATGTCAAGCCGGACGCCCAAGATTTTTTCAGAGCTCGATTTGGAGCTCGGACGGGGAAATGGCCAAGGAACTGGTCAAGATGCGAAGGGGTGGACAAAACTTGGGCCAAATGGGTTAGTGACCTTTGGGAGCCCAACTTTAAATGTCATATGAAAAGAAAATGCAAGAGATGAAGCAAATCGTGGGAAGGAGATGGCGCCATTTGTTGCCCGAAAAATGCGCTCCCCATGTTGATGATCAATCTCCTGGCTGTGAAGAACCTACCCAATGGACATTGGGGCTTGTCTACCCTCTGCTTGTTGATCATTTCACTGCCCTTCACCCAAGCAATGATGGCCTGGATGAAGAATTCTGATTTTAGTCTTTCTCCCTCCTCCCTCTCTCTCCCCTAAGGGGTTGTTCTTGTGTGCAAGAGAAAAATGAAGAATGATGGAGGAAAGCTTATTCGGATGAGACCGGATTGCTTCCGGATCAATGAAGACATGAAGATTACTGATTTTAAAGATGCTAGACATTGAATGGGGGCTGACACGCAGTCCTGTACCAAAACCGAGATCCCGAGACACAAAGCCTAAGCGGTAATTAAATTTTTATGAAGAAAAAATGAGTTTTTATGCTATTTGGTTGATGAAATATTGTTCCCATGGGCTGATTATGCATCATAATTTTGTTTGCTATGATTTTGATCAGTATATGCTTTGAAAATCAGAAAATCATAAGTGATATGGCTGAAATTAATGGTATAAAACCCGTAAAACACGCGTTTAAGGGGTAAAATGGGGGTTTTTTGCAAAATAAAGGGGGAGTATGAGACATAACATCAACAAAACCTGAAATTTTGCTGTCTAAGAACCTAAGGGCCACATCCCACAATCAATCTTAATCTCTAGTCATTTTTTATTGAAGAAAATAGAGGAAAAATACCAAAAATGGTGAAAAATGGGTTTTAAATGGGAGAAAATTAGGAAACGATAAAAGGAAAATTCCAAAAAATTACATAAGTGTTTGTGCAATATATAATGAAGGTAGAGCACGAGGTTGGCCTCGGTTTACCCTTGTTTCTATGTTTTTGTCCGTGTTTATTGCTTTCTTTATAAAGAAATACACATAAAACGACTCTTACACCTATCAACGAATGCAAAACCTTAAACGGTAGGGTGAGAGGGGAGGTTAAGCGTCAAAGTACAATCTTAAATCCGATTTATGTGTTGCATCATGGCTATAGGTCGTTTTTTAAAAATAAAGGAAAGGCAGCATGAGCGTAAGGCTCAGTGTCTTTCCTCACTACATAAACGTTAGTATGGAAATCATGAAAAGATTGGTTTCGCACGCCGTTTCAGGTCCCATCAGGTAGGCAAGAATCATATGGCGAATCTGATATTGGCATTTTGAAGAGGCATTAAAGTGGTAAACTACTATCGCGTCACTTGTAGCAGGGTGCAGGATCCAACTTTTGATGCAATGTCGAATGATAGGAAGGAGAGATAGGAAAAGTCGGATGGCAATGTAAGGGGAAGGGGAGGAATCAAAGGGGTAGGTGGGGGTGTGTTGGAATAGGGGGACAAAGAATAGCCAAGGCCAACAACATGCACAATAGCAACATGAAGTCCCTCTCTTTCATTCTCCTCTAACAACTCAATAAGACTATTTTCACCCCTTGCTCTTTTCCTCGAAATGCAACAAAGAAAGATCTTATTCCATGACCAAAATACACATGCAAATACTTTCTTCTTGCAAGTTCCATGACCCAACTAGTGCACCAAATGAACACCACCCTGCCATGACATGTTGAGAACCACAAACCCGATCAAGAGAGGCTGCAAATGGCTTGCTGGCTATGAAAACCTGCAAGAAAACTCTCCTTCTCACCATAAAACCATGCCCTCAAAACACACAAGAAAGAGGCACACAAAAGATTGAGAGATCCAAACCCTCTTTGCAAATTATTTTTTATGTTGAGAAGTGCTTAAAAATAGGCAAAAATTACAAATATGAGGGGAAAAATAGACTTCGTTGAAGGCGATGGTGGCAATTAGTATGATTTTAAGTAACAAGTCTCTAAGTGCTAGTGCTAATTTTCATAGAAAATCAATGATGGTGGATGTCCAAGTTGGAGTTCTCCTAGATGGAAAACGACGTCAAGAATCCAACGCAAGTCTCAGATCTCAATTTTGAGGTCGTTTGATTCCCCATTTAATCCCTGCAAGGTTCGGGGTCGATGCCAGGAGACATTCCACGGTGGATTCCGCGAGGTTTTGCTGTGGATTCCGTAAAATTTTATTATTGGGGCTCATACACAAAGTGGATTCTTTGTGCAAGAAGTTGATGGGGACGCCTATCCTTTTCGGGCATTTTGTTAATTTAATGTGTAAGTGGGTGATTCCATAGCGGGTGATTCCGCAAAATACATATTTAAATTAATAAACGTTTATGAGTTTTGAGTGCACACTCATAATAAAATTAAGGTTAGGATTGATTTCTAACCAATTTATTTTTGTAGCTGAAGACTGCTAGGTATTCACTTTTGTCGGTTTAATTGTATTATTTTTCCAACAATTGTGAATGCTTCAGTTGATGTGTAGAGCAAGCAGCAGTGGCATTGGGAAGCATTGGAGGATAGCGTGTATTTAAATTATCATCAATTTTTTATGGGCGCATATCTTAGGCATGGTGCCTATATTTTGTCGCACTTATTTATTAAAGCACTTGATATTTATTTATTATTTTTGTATGCACATGGATGCACAATTTAAATATTTGTATTGGACATTGTATTTGGGTACTGCCTGACTTCTTGGGCGCCCAATAATTCTTTAGTGGCACAAAAGCAAACACAAAAGCTAAAGCGTGCTATTTTGTAAATTTGGCCATTTCTTGAGCTTGAAGATGAATAATATATAAAATACATGCTTTGTGGAGCGCTCACACAAGGCATGGGAGGAGATTGCACCTAATTGGTCTCTTGTTCATGTCGTGCAAGCTTTCTTCATTGGTTTTTGTGTAGAAAGTAGAGTTCTTTTGTTCTTGGGGACCTTCTAATGCTCACTACGCGCGCATACGGCATCCGATTTGTGCACCAGTGGTATCAGAGCGAAGCTGAGATCGAGAGCTTCCAATCACTTGCCATCTCGCACGAAGGCGGAGCTCCTGGAACAATCAAGCTCTTCAGTCAGTCTCGTGGCAAACGGTCAATACCAGCATGTCAGGAACCTCCTGCTGTACACTCAAATCACAAGGGACCAGCCTATGTAGGCGAAGGACCACGCGGATAGTTCCTTCATCAAGTCGTTGATATAGATAAGAAATTTTCCTCCATAGCTTCAAAGATTTCAAAGCTTTAACAGATAAGTTATAAGCTTCAAAAAAGAAGCTTATGAAAAGCTTACTTAATCATATTATTCCACTTGCGGCGACAGTATGAACTGGCCACCGTCGACGCTAGCAAAAAGCTCCTGAGGTCCATGAAAATCAAGCTTAGTCATTAAAGTTTAAAACTACAAGTCCTCCAAGTTATCCAAGCTACTAAGTCCTACAAGTCATCTTCAACGACTACCATAGAGGCAGTTCGTACTCAGCAGCACACGAATTAGTCTACTACCCTCTGGAAGCCCCTGTTCACACCTGTGAACTGACAGAAGCAGATTACAGCAGTCAATCATTAATACACAGACTATACGTAGTCTATACGCACAATTATTTTCTTGGAAGGTGATTGTGACATCGAATCTCGCAATGGTAAAGGACGAATACTATAAAAGCCAAACAAAATATGTACAAGCCTTGTAAACCCGCCTTTGAACTACGCTCATCTCGCTAACAAGGTTTCGAGAGTGTGAGGTCTTTTGGAAATTTTCAGGATGACTGATCAAAACATGGACGATCTTATGGCTGAAGGTGATCTACCCGAACCAACAATGGAGCAAAAGCTAGATTTGATTATGATGTAGTTACAAGAAGAACGAAGAGCACGACAAGCTTTGCAAGCTCAATTGGCCAATCTACAACGATCTACCACCGACCAAGATGGATCGCAACCTGAAGATCTTATACGACGTACCATCGATGCAACACTTGAAGCCCAATCTCTTTGCAAAGAAACAAAGATAAGTAAAAGAAACTTCAAATTTCATACTGTCAATGGATCACACGATGGAAAGACTGTTCTTGCTTTTATCAATCAATTTGATGATTACTTCCATGAAGAAACATATGTTGAGAAAGACAAAATTAAATGTGTCACTAACCATTTAGTTGATCAAGCATCCTTATGGTGGACTGTGGTTTGCAAAAGCGTTGATTGTCCCACTACTTGGGAGACTTTCCAAAAGAATTTTTTGCAGAATTTCCTTCCTCCTCAATTCCACAAAAAAGCAATCATGTAATGGGATCTTCTACAACAAAGGGATCGCGAACCTATTTCCCAATACACTGAACGTTTCTAGAATGCCCTATTACAACTATGAATGCTCGAAGATGTACCTGAAGCAACTCATAAATGCAAGTTTGTGTCTGGCCTACTTGGACATTTCTATGCGGAAGTCAATATGTTCAAGCCAACAACACTTGAAGATGCAATTCCCTTGGCCCATGACACTGAAGACAAAATTCGCGGACGAGACAAGCGACCACAACAATTCCCAACTAATGGTAACTTTGGTTCCAAACAATTCAATTCAAATTTTTGAAGATTTAAGCAAAGTCGTTTCCTTCCATCTTCATTCCGTAAATCTTGGATACAACCACTTGCCTTGCCATCTAACACAAATCCAAACCGTAAGCCATCTCCACAGTCAAATCCCAACATTCCTAAACTTCCTTCCATTACCAATAATGTATCCAAAGCAAAACCCATAGTTTGTTATAAATGTCATCAACTTGGACATCTAGCAGCCAATTGTCAATCCAAAAATCCATCCATCTATATCAATTATCTGGGAGCAATAAAAGATGAAGAATGTGAGGAAATGGTGGACTTTACGGAAGAGGATGATGACATTGGTACTACTTCGGATACTTTGCCACGTATGCCAACTCCCCATTCTTTATTAACAATGAAATGTTTTGTGTATGGTAAAGAAAAGACTATTTTACATGATGATGGTAGCACACATGACTTTATTTCTGCAAAATTAGTCAAAGAATTGAATTTACAAACTGTTTCTACACATTATCGCATCAAGGCTGCATTCATAGATACGAGATATAATGGAGCACAAGAGGTGCATAATTTAGAAATTAAAATTGGTGATTATACTGAACGAAGAAATTTATTAGTTGTACCTTTACAATCTAGTGACATTATCTTAGGAATGCCCTGGCATCAGGGGTTGTGAAGCGGCTAATGGATCTGGAAGCCGAGAAGAGCGTGACAAGGCCCAGCTTTGTAGATTTCGATGCCATGGAACCACCTGTCTAGATGGATCGCGAATCCGATATCGTTTTCCCCTCCAAAAGCAAAAAAACCACTTGCGAGAAGTGTTAAAGCAAAAGGCATGAACTAGATAATCGGGGTTTTAAGTTTAAAATCTAATTAAGAGCTTAAAGAAGCTCACGAATGGAAATGTTGTGGGGGGGGTGTCAACTTTTTGTGCCCCATTTTTTCCCCTTTTTTTTCATTTTCTGATCAGTCTGAGGTAGGAGAAATCCTCTTGGGCCTAAGATGCTTCTATCCTTCGCCCTCCATCACCATAAACGGATCAAGGAATGTGACATACGATTTTTGATGCCGATAAGTGCTTAAAAATAGCCAAAAATTACTAATATCAGGGGAAAAATAGACTTCGTCGAAGGCGGTAGTGGCAATCAGTATGATTTTAAGCGGCAAGTCCCTAAAGCACTAGTGCTAATCTTCATGGAGAATCAAATGATGGCGGATGGTCGAGCTGGAATTTTTCTTGGATGCAAAAGGATGTCAAGAATCCAACGCAAGTCTCAAATCTCCATTCCGAGGTCGTTTGATCCCCCATTTAATCCCCCCAAGGTTCAGGGTTGTGAAGCAGCTACTAGATTTGGAAGCCAAAAAGAGTGTGAAGGGGGCTAGCTTTGTAGATTTCGATGCCATTAAACCACCCGTCCAGACGGATCTCAAATTCGATGCCGTTTGCCCCTCCAAAAGCGAAAAAACCACTTGTCGGAAGTGTGAATGTAAAAGGGCATGAACTAGATAATTTGATTAAGAGCTTAAAAGCTCTAGACAAAGAGCTTAGAAATTAAAAAACTCGCAAAATGAAACATTGAGGGGGGCGCCGGGGTGGGGGGGGGGGGGGGGAAGGGGAGGGTTAGTTTTTTGCACCCCATTTTTTCCCCCAAATCTCATCATTTTCTGATCGCCGGTGGAGGCAGGAGAAATCCTCCTGGCCCTGAGATGCTTCTATCCTTCACCCTCCATCGCCACAAATGGATCAAGGAATGATGCACTAACCAAAGAGATAAGAAACTAGTATTTCTCTCTCCTCTCTCTCTCTCCTGCATAGAGGCAATTCATGTGCAATAAATCAAAAAGAAGAGGGGTTGTGATCGGATTGCTTCAAGATGAAGAGGAGGCTGAGGAAAGAGGTTTAGCATTGAAGAATGGTTGTTGGTCGGTCTGTGGGCTACCCAGAATAATTATTAAAAAACCGGCAGCACACAAGACACGCGGTATACTCCACATTTATGAAGAAATTTGCTTGTTTTTGTTGTTTCGTGGTCCAAATGTTGTTCATATGCAATGAGTTTTTGTTTGAACCTTGTTTGCATCATGTTTGAGGGCTGTAACTATAGAAATGCAGAACCCTAATGATTTAGAGCCATTATTAATTCTTTAAAACCCGTAAAATATCATTTTTAATAAAAATTTGTGGTTTTTTCAATTTTGAGTTGGGAAAAAGGAAAGGAAATGGGATAAACTTAGAGAAAATGTAAAGTTTCGGTCAAAATAATAAGCCAATACAAATAAATCAGAAAATATCTACTTTCCATGAGTAATAAATAGGAAAAATAGAAAAAAATAGACGAAATTGGAGTTTTCGCGCTCAAAAAATATGGAAAAATAATATTTATGTGCGTGAATGTTTGGAGAGATTAAAGCATGAGGTCAAGCCTCAATTTGGTCTCATCCTTTGTGTTATAGTACGTGTTTATTGTTTTTTACATACAAAAATAATACAAAACAACCATTTATACCTATGCACCACCAGCAACACCTGAACGATGAGGGGGGGTGAAGTTTGTGCCCCGATCTAATTGCTGAAAAGATACAAATTCTGATATCCCTCTTTGTGCATAGCATTTAGGGATCGTTTCATAATTAAATATAGGCGACAAGTAGCACAGAAGTTCTGATGCTAGTCCCTAAAGCGGTGCGGCACGTAACACTTAGTTAAAATTCATGAAAGGGTTGTTTTTCGCACCTCACATGGCTGTTTTTTTAAATCATAAAATGGTTGTGCATAGTCGTCATACACCTTGCATCAAGCATGCCACGTGGTGGTATCTCCTAGGATGCATTGCAATTGATTGATAAACTTTGACCAACGCTGAGAGGACAGGAAACCCAAGCTATAGATTAGATAGGCGCTTCCGTTGGGAAAAGTTTTGTGAGGCAAATCAAAATCTCCTGGAATGCTGAATTATGAAAGAGTGAAGTTTGTGTGAATGTTATATGTATTAGCGATGCATCTTGGGGCCAATCCCCGAGGTACAGGAGAGTCACAATGGAGCTACGGCAATTAGCCGAGAGGTGCTTCCCTATGTGTGTATTACGAGTCATTATGTCTATATGTTATGGGATCTCCCTCTAAGGAGAAGGGAAGATGAACGTTGGACTACATATTTAATACAAACGCAAAATCGTCATAAGAATTTAGTGCAAAGTGAGTTTTAGATGCTCCTAGCCCGCGAGGCCGTATGGTGGGGTTGTCTGTCATATGCATGAGGTCCGACTAGTGCTATAGCTAGTGCCGGCCCATTTTAGATCCCATCAGTGGTGCGTCTGTCGGGAGATGCCTATAAGTGGTGGTTTCCGAATCTTGGTCTTATAAGGGACCTATTAGATTTATTATATAGTTGATAGCCGCTTTGAAGTGGTGGATGCTAAAATAGGCAGATTAAAGTTTCAGCCATGAGCACGATGATGAAACCAAGGAATCTTTGTAAACCTAAAGATACTTTGTCCATTCTAAATGGTTTAGTGGGATGTTTGGCTAGAAATGTGGCCGATTACTTTACCCTTTGCCCTGAAAGTGGCACAATGCTAGAGTTTGGGTCACTATGGGAAAATACCCATGGACTAATCATGAGAGATAGTCCATGGAAGCTAGAGGAAAGATTAGGGGGTAAAAGTGATGTTAGGATGGCACAGTCATTTGTGATCCTCAAAAGCAATAAGTTTTTGAAGGAAAAGACCGTGATGCCATTAGTTAAAGTAATATATGCCTATGAGCAGGAGATATCTCTGATGCTAGGGCATGACACATTTAGGTTCCAAAGCGCAATTTCGCAAATCCATAAAGCATTGGATGATATCTACATATGTGGAAAACCCTTATCAGAAAGGAAGGTTCTATTAGGACCTACCTCCAATTCTAGGGAAACAATAGCAAATGAGGATAGAATTACTAAAACACCAACATCAAGTGATGGAGTAGACTCCTTAGTGCGTAGCATAGGACTCCCTAGACCACTCTTTGAGTTGGCAAAAAGGGATATCAAGGATGATATTAACCTTCCTACACCAGTAAAGTTGGAACTGGAAGAGGTTGGAGACCCCAAGACACTAGAGTTAGGTCATGAATATGAGGATTTTAATGGCCCAATGCTGATCCCGAAGGAAAGGACTAAATGCTCTCCTCCTTATAGGGATCTCCCAGTGTTTCATGGACTGGTTAATGAAGATCCGATGGTGCATTTACGAGAATACGGCCTAGCTTGCCTTGTAAGTGGGTTCAATGATATTCATCGAATGCTCATATTCTCAAGTATCCTAAAGGGAGAGGCTAGAAAATGGTACTTGAACCTCCCACGGGGTTCTATTAAGTCCTTTGAGGAGTTGAGTGATCAATTTTTAGATGAATATGAGAAGAAGGTGCATATGACCCAAGTTTTAGGGCAGCTGATGCAGATTAGGCAAAAGTCCTATCCTTCTGTTAAAGAATACGTTAGAGCCTTTGATGATATTTTTAGGCTTTGGCCAAGAAGAGCTACTGCATTTCCAGGTGATGTGCTATGTGAGCTCTTTTTGAGTGGCTTAAAGATTAACATGCAAATCCAAGTGGGACTGCGGAATCCTAAGTCATTAAGGGAAGAAAAGATGCATGCCATTGATTATGAGGGACATATTCAGAGATGTTGGGAAAACTTTTGGAGTTTTCCCTGCTCAGTACAAGTGCATCCTAGCTTCCAACCATTTCTACAAGGAGATAGCTCACTTATTGATACCAAGGCAACCTATGAGAGGAACCTTAGTGGCCAAAATCTCCAAGAAGAAAATGGCAATAGTAGGGATAATATACCCTCTGGGGATAAAAAGATTCCAAGCCTAGTAACTCCCATCAAGGCTTGCAACACTTCCATGAGAGGTAGTTGTGATGGTGGAATTGATAGAACCATTAGGTCTACAAGCTTAGATGAGCGTTCTATGAGTGGTTCTAGTTGTGCTCCTAGTAAGGTTCGTGAGAGACCTTTCAATTTATAGATGAATCATGCTTTTGAGTAGATGGTATTCCTTTTAGTAAAAGCATGATTTCTATGGCTGAGCAGTTGTTATAGAGTGGAAAAATGCAAGTAAAGACATCTCGTGTAGAGAAGATGTGGCATGCCAAAGGTCCACCTGTACTAAATAGAAGCCATAAGGCTGTGAGGCCATCTGGTAATGGTGATAAATCCACAGTGAGTCCATTGGACCAATGTGGGCAGATGAGGCAGTCTAAGAATATAAAAAGGAATATGAGATGGGTTTGGAGGCCTAAGACCCCTAAAAATATTGTTGGTGTGTCAAATGAAGGGCCAGGAATTTCATGTGGACATGCTTTGATGGATTCCCAAGAGGATGCAACTAGAGGCCATAATGCAACATCTGACAATAGGGACCACCGCCCTAAGATGCATTTATGTGATGGGTCTAGGCTTGAATCTCTGTCTAGTTTGGATCGTATCATTGACATATGGAATGGTCCAATTAGAGAAGAGTTGAATGATCATAAATCCATGATTCTCCCTGTAGGAGGAGTTACTGGAAAGTTGGGACAAGCGATCCATTTGAATGACGACCAAGGGGATGAGATATATCAACCTAATGATGTCATTCATTCAAATCATAGTACCCAAGAAGAGATGGCCATTATTACTGAGATATCAGTAGAAAGGCTTGAGCTAGTGAATCTACAAAGAGCGTAGATCAAGCTTTAGCTGACTCGCATAAGTAGCATGAGGCTAGTCCTCCTATTATATGCTATCTTGATTAGTTTGATAGGATGTGTTGTATATGCTAAGGAGATCATATATTGCATGGATTAGAATGAACTATCCATTTTAGGCCAAGAGGGCCAGTTCGTTTGTAGTGAAATGCTTTATTTCTTTAGGCCAAGAGGGCCAGTTGTCTATTTAGTATGGGTGCAGTTAATGGTTTGTTGTTTTAGTCCTATGTTAGACGGGTTCAAAGAAGAGCGTGGATGGAGCCTTTGTCGCCTGGAAGCTTCTCGTGGCCCTATCCAGGTGATATCTCTCCTTTACGAGTGCCTATTCTTTCACGTTATATGTATCTCTGTACTTAAAGAGGGCTTTCTTTCTTGTTAGGGACCAGCAATCTAGTGCGCAGATCGGTCGCAGATAGCTCACGTAGTGAATCCCTGAAGGTCCCCAAGAACAATGAACTCTACCTTTTTGCACAAAAAACAATGTAAAAGCATGCACGACAAGAGGCAAGAGACAAATTGGGTTCAATCTCCCCCCATGCCCTGTGTGAGCGCTTCACAAAGCATGTATTTTATGTATATTTCCAATCTTCATGCTCAATAATAGCCCAATTTACAAAAATATGACAAGCTTTTAGCTTTTGAGTTTGCTTTCTACAAAAATAAGAAAATAAAGCTAATGGATGGTGCCCATAGAGTCTGGCATGCCCAATCTCAATGTCCAAATAGAAATAACATATTTGGGCGCATAGGCGCATACAAAATAATAATCAATAATCAATGTCTCAATAGACATAACAAAATATAGGCGTGGCGCCTATCAAAATATAGTCCAAAGGTCGAATACTCACTAGACTCCAATGCTTTCCTCCGCCACTGCTGCTATCTCTACACATCAACTAAAGCATTCACAATCGTTAGTAAAATAATACAATTAAACCGACAAAAGTGAATACCTAGCAGTCTTCAGCTACATAAATAAATCAACTAGTTAGAAATAAATCCTAACCTTAATTAATTACTAGTGCGCACTCTAAACTCATAAACGTTTATTAATTTAATATGAATTTTGCGGAATCACCCGCTATGGAATCACCCATGTACACACTAAATTAATGAAACGCCCGAAAAGGACAGGCGTCCCCATCAACTTCTCGCACAAAGAATCCTCTTTGTGTATGAGCCCCGGTCATCTAAGTTTACGGAATCCACCGTAAAACCTCACGGAATCCACCATCGCACGGAATCCACCGTGGAATATGCCTCCTGGCATCATACCCCCGGGGTGGGATAGCAATTGACCTCAATTGCTATTAGCTCAATGTGGAGCTAACAGAGTGGGGAAAGCATTTAAGTCTCTAGCGTGCATCCATTGTGCTTCCTCTATTGGATGGTTCTTAAATTTTACTAGATATCTAGAATACCTTCGGCCAGTTCTAGTGGTCATGTAGTCAGTGTCTATGATGGCTTCTGGTTTAAGTATTTCAGTTTCTTCTTCTAGTAAAGGTGGGTTTTCATAAACAGGGTGGATAGGTAATTGGCCTCTAAATGGTCTCAATAAACTAATATGAAATGTATTATGAATTTTCCAATGAGATGGCAATTCTAACTTGAAGGCATCGTCATTAATCTTATGAATAATTCTAAATTGTCCATAGAATCTAGGAGCTAATTTGACAACTGGATGTCTATCTACACTTTGCAGTCTACGCTTTTCTATTCTAAGCCAAACATAATCATCAACTTTGAAATTCATAGCTTGTCTTTTCTTGTTGGCTTGTTTGGTATATGATTGTTGGGCTTTAGCAAGCATATCCTTAACCTCATCAAAAATACTGTTATGCATAATAGCAATATCATCAGCACTCTGAATTCTGTTAGACAAAGATGCAACAGGTGTAGATAATCTATATCCATAAATGACTTCAAAAGGTGCTTTCTTTGTAGATGTGTGCGGTGTATTGTTATATGCAAACTATAATAAATGCAAATGGGTATCCCATGTCTGAGGTTTAGAGATACTATATGCACGTAAAAGATCTAGAATGGTGCTATTTGTGGCTTCTGTTTGTCCATTTGTTTCTGGATGAAATGCAGATGAGAAATCAATCTTTGTGCCTAGATTTGCAAACAGTGTAATCCAAAAATTATTACAAAATCTAGAATCTCGATCTGAAATAATCACTTTTGGCAATCCATGGTTAGTAAAAACAGTTTTCAAAAATAACTGTGATGCTTGTGATGTTGTTAAAGTTTTCTTACATGCAATGAAGTATGCTTGCTTACTAAATCTATCTACAATTGTCCAAATCATGTCATGGTTAGATTTAGTATTTGGTAAACCAGTAATGAAATCCATAGAAATATGTTCCCAAGGTTTAGATGGAATAGACAAAGGCATTAATAATCCATACTGTTTACCATGATGTCTCTTTATTCTTTGACAAATCAAACATTCAGAAATGAAATTAGATACATCTGCATCCATATGCGACCAATAAAAATCTTCAGTTAACATACGTAATGTAGAAATGATACCTCTATGACCTTGATATGGGGGACAATGAATTTCATTCAAAACAAAAGATCGGAATGGAATAATAACACACAGTCTCTTTTCAAAGAACATAAATCCATCATTATATGATAATGAATCAATAGGAATGAAATTATTTTGAACTAATTTTTGCCAATCAGAATGAAAAGTAATATCCTGGTGATATGTGTCTTTCATAGCAATCAAAGAATCAAAAGATATGATAGAAATATTATGAATTGCAGGTCTTCTACTCAATGCATCAGCAACTACATTTTCTTTTCCAGGTTGGTATTGAATGATAGGATGAAAGCTTTGAATGAAGGAAGCCCATTTGATATGACGGTCAGAAATTTGGGGTTGGCTAAGTAGATGTCTAATGCTTTGCTGGTCAGTCTTTATCATGAATTCTGAACCCATTGAATAATGCTTCCATTGTTTTAATGCTTGTACAACTGCTAATAGTTCTTTGTCATAAGTGGAATATTTGAGCTTAGAGGGTTTCAGCTTAGAACTAGAATATGCTATTGGATGGTTGTTTTGTTGAGATATCGAGCTCCACTCGTGATACGCCAGGGTGACCGTTGTGTATTTATGTCACCGACTTGTCAGTTGCAGACGCGGTTGGTACACCGCCCATGAATAATAGCTACATGATAGCTATCCTTATCTACTCTAGTTCGTGGCTCAGTTAGTATGCCACCTTAGTTACTTGAGTTTGGTTTGAGACCCATATATAGGGTTCTTCTATTTCTTTGTAATAGAGTTCTTTTGGCTTACACAACTAAGAAGAGGAAAACTGTTTTCAGCCTCCACCCTTGTGTGTCTTCCCCCATTGTGCAAGCAAGAAAGCTTCAAGCGAGACTCCTTCCTTCTCTCCCACAATCTTGACATGGTATCAGAGCCTTGTTTGTGGTAAGGAGCTCAAGAAAGCAAGCCAAGCTCGCGGTGTTCTGGTAAGAGGAGCAGTGTTGCTTTCATTTTCTGTTTTGGGGAGCAGATCTCTGCAGGTAGCACAGCCGGAAAGTGCAGGAGTGCATTGTCTCAGGTTGAGACGCCCTTCGCGGTGAAGCAAGAGGGCAGTATATGCTACGGGAAAAAGCTTTAGCTCTTGGCGACCCTGTTTTTTTGATTTGAGGCCATTTCGGGGCCTGTTTTGGAGGCGAAAGTTTTCTGCACGCACTCAGAAAAAGGCTCAGTTTTATGCTGTTCAGCCACTGTTCTACAGGTCGATGAAAAGTTACTGTAGAAATTGCATCGTATGCTTGTGCGCAGAGACATTGGGAGTTTCAGAATCATCCTTGGTTCCTGTTTATGCAAAATCGTGACTAGGAAGTGACTGTGTGGTCAAATACCACTTTCGCCAGTTTTGCAGATTTTCCCTTGTGAGGGTGAAGCTGAGTTTTTGCAGTGACAGAATTTTTTGCAGTGTTCTGTAATGGCGTCTGATTCTCTTTCACAGATTGTAACTGAAAAGCTTGACAAGAACAACTTCCAGGCATGGAAGTTTAGAATGACGAATTTCCTTATGGGAAAAGGATATTGGGAATTTGTTGCAGGAAATGAAGAAGAACCAGTTCTTCCTGATGTTCCCAATCAACAGCAAATGCAGGCATTCAAAGCATGGCATGAGAGAGCCAGGAAAGTTATGTACTGGCTGTCTATCAGCATTTCAGACTCTATGATTGTGCATATTCAGGATGCAAGTACGCCAAAGGAGGCATGGGATACTCTGTCAAAAATGTATAGCACAAATACACAAGCCAGGAAAATGCAGCTCAAGCAAGAGTTGCATAATATGCAAAGAGAAAATATGAGCATCAATGACTACCACATGAAGGTGAAGAAGATTGCAGATGCACTTGCTTCCATTGGGTCGCCAGTGGAAGATGATGATTTAGTTTCTGTGACCTTGAATGGTCTAGGAAAGGATTATGCACAGTTTCGGACATCCATTTCAGTTCGTGAAAGATTTCCTGATTTTGAGTAGTTGATTGCTCTTCTAATTTCTGAGGAGCAGAGAAATGGTGGTGCATCTTCTTCAGGAGGAACTTCAAAAGAAGCTGTCTTCTACTCAAATGCTGGAAGAGGTAGAGGCAGAGGTAGAGGAGGCCGATTTGGAGGCCGTGGTAGAAATCAGAATATGCAGCAAACTCAAGAAAACTAGTCCTATGGAGGAGGACGTGGTAACTCTAGAGGCAGGGGGAGCCAAAGAGGTCGTGGTGGATGGCAAAGAGGCCAAAATGCAAACAGTAATGTTGAATGCTACTATTGTGGTAAAATGGGTCATATGGCTAAAGACTGCTATAAAAAGTAGAATGACATCATGAATGGAAAACTGCAACAAGGGAATTATGTATCTTCTAGTAGACAGGGTGATGACAGAAATGAGCACTTGTTTATGGTGGAGCACATGAACAATTCTGTGACAAGTGCAGAAGAAAGCAATGATGTATGGTATGTTGACTCAGGTGCATCAAACCACATGACAGGTCATGCAGAATGGATGGAGGATGCAAGAAAAATGGAAAAACCAGGATTTGTGGAGACTGGTGATGATACTGCACATCCTATTGTGCAGATTGGAAAAATTCCTTTGTCTATGCAGGATGGGAAAAAGAAATACCTGTCCGATGTATTTCATGTCCCGAATATCACCAAGAATTTGGTTTCTGTTGGTCAAATGGTTGAACAGGGCTTGCAGGTCAGATTTAATCCTCATGGATGCTTTGTTGAGGATATGAAAAATAAAGGTCGCTTGATAGCAAAAGGAAAGAAGAAGGGCAGAATGTTTACGTTGGATGCAGACATGTCTGAATTGAGTGCAGCAATGTTTGCACATGGGACCGGTGTAGTTGCAGATATTGATATCTGGCATAAACGCATTGGTCATGTTAATGTACAGCAACTTAAATCAATGCAGGCCCAAAATATTGTTGCAGGATTGCCCAAATTCAAGGTTGCAGAAATGCATAAGGTATGTGAAGCCTGTCAGTTTGGAAAACAGGCAAGGAAACCATTTCCTAGACATGTTCAAGAGAGTGAGAAGCCATTGGAATTAATCCACTCTGATGTGTGGACTACTAAAGCTGCATCTCTTGGAGGCTGTCATTATTTTGTCAGTTTTATTGATGACTATAGCAGAAAAGTTTGGGTGTATTTTATGAAAAAGAAAAGTGAAGTTTTTGGGCATTTCAAAACTCTTAAAGCGATGGTTGAAAAAGAAACAGGCCTGCAGATAAAATGCCTAAGGTCAGATGGAGGGGGAGAGTACCTCTCAAATGAGTTTGCAAGGCTCCTGCAGGAGCATGGCATAAAGCAGCAATATTCATGCAGTCATACCCCACAACAAAATGGAATTGCAGAAAGAAAAAACAGGCATATTGGAGAGGTATCTCGTGCCATGCTCAATGAAAAAGACTTGCCAAATTTTTATTGGGCTGAAGCAGTTGCTACAACAGTCTACATAATGAACAGGACTCCCACTGCAGCAATACATGGAATGACTCCAGAGGAGAGGTATACTGGTAGGAAACCAGATATTTCTCATTTAAAAATTTTTGGTTGCATTGCCTATGTACATGTGCCAGATGAGTTGAGATCCAAGTTGGATCCAAAAGTTGAGAAGTGCATCTTTATTGGTTATTCTCTACAGCAAAAAGGGTATAGATGCTATAACCCTTCTACTCGTAAGTTTACAGTGAGCAGAGATGTTGTTTTTGATGAGATGAGTAGCTGGTATAAACCAGTAAATGTGATTGATGATGTAGATGCACAAAATGGTAATGCTGCACAAAATTCACAGCAGCAGTCACAAAATATTAGTGGACCTGGAGCGTCCTCTAGTAGTGGTTCACATTCTTCGCCATGGACAGGCAGATTGAGATCAGGAGAATCTTCTCAAAGTAATGCAGATAGTGGTATGCAGGTATCACGAAAAGGAAAAGAGAAGGTTGATCAGCCCATGTTTGATGTGAATGCAGGTCACTCTTATGTGGATGGTGAATCCAGTGGCTCAGAACAGAGCATTGATGATGAGTTGGGTATTCCTTCTATTGTTACACCTAGAGTAAGGAAGACCAGGGATGTTCTGAGAGCACCTGGGAGTGAACCTACTTTGCGCAGGTCTACGAGAGCTAGGTATCCTGTGGATAGGCTAAAATATGATGGATTTACAGCCATTCACTATGCATATATGGTTAAAGTGATACAGGAACCAGAACCCACATCTTTTGAGCAAGCCATGGGAAAAGAAAAATGGGAGAAAGCCATGGATGAAGAAATGGATGCCTTGGAAGCAAATGCTACATGGGAATTGGTACCTTTGCCTAAAGGTAAGAATGCAATTGGCTGTAAGTGGGTTTATAAGGTGAAGCACAATGCAGATGGTTCTGTGAACAGATACAAGGCAAGATTAGTAGTCAAGGGGTATGCACAAACATATGGCATTGACTATGAAGAAACATTCAGTCTGGTTGCAAGGATGGCAACCGTAAGAGCAGTCATTGCTATGGCTGCATCAAAGGAATGGTCTTTACATCAGATGGATGTAAAGAATGCCTTCTTGCATGGTGACTTGCAAGAAGAGGTCTATATGGAGCAGCCACCAGGTTATGTGCATGATGTTCATCCTGAGTTTGTTTGTAGGTTGAAGAAAGCCTTGTATGGCTTGAAGCAAGCACCTAGAGCATGGTCTGACAAGATAGGACAGTATCTTGTCACTATTGGCTTTCAGATTTCCAAGGCAGATTTCTCACTTTATGTGAGGAAAACAGAGAAAGGTATTATGCTACTTGTCATTTATGTTGATGATTTGATTATGACAGGTGACAGTGATGAAGATATCCTTCATCTGAAAATGCTATTGAAGCAGAAGTTTGAGATGAAGGATTTGGGAGAGCTGCGTTATTTCTTGGGCATTGAGGTGATTAGATCACCAAGTGGGATACAGCTCTTGCAGAGGCAGTATGGATTGGACATGCTGTCCAAATATGGGATGACAGGCTGTAAGCCTATTTCAGTTCCTTTGGAGCAGAATGTGAAGCTGAGCACAGATGCAGGTGAGTTTCTAGAAGACCCTACTATGTACAGACGCATAGTAGGAAGTTTGATTTATGTGACTATTACCAGGCCAGATTTGAGCTATGCTGTTGGATTGGTAAGTCAGTTTATGCAGGCTCCAAGGAAACCACATTTGGATGCGGCTAGATGCATACTCAGGTATGTGAAGTCCACATTGCAGTATGGACTATTTTATGAGACTGGGGTTCAGATACAGTTGCATGGATACACTGATGCTGATTGGGCTGGTAGTATTTCTGATAGACGATCTACCAGTGGATATGTGTTCTCTTTTGGGAGTGCTGCAGTCACTTGGAGCAGCAAGAAACATCCTACAGTTGCCTTGTCGAGCACAAAGGCTGAGTACAGGGGTGCAGCAATGGCTGCATGTGAGGTAGCTTGGTTGCATAAGCTACTTTATGATATGCATCAGTCTACAGATGGGCCAGTTGTCATTTATTGTGACAACATGAGTAGTATACACTTGGAAAATAACCCAGTCTATCATGCTAGAACAAAGCACATTGAGGTGCATTATCACTATGTGCGAGAGAGGGTTTTACTAGGTCTTATTGATCTAGTTTATGTCAGCACAGAGGATCAGGTAGCTGACATATTCACGAAGGCATTGGGCGCAGAGAAGCTGCGCAAGTTCAGAGACTTGCTTGGTGTGCAGGAATTGGGATTGAGCTCGAGGGGGAGTGTTGAGATATCGAGCTCCACTCGTGATACGCCAGGGTGACCGTTGTGTATTTATGTCACCGACTTGTCAGTTGCAGACGCGGTTGGTACACCGCCCATGAATAATAGCTACATGATAGCTATCCTTATCTACTCTAGTTCGTGGCTCAGTTAGTATGCCACCTTAGTTACTTGAGTTTGGTTTGAGACCCATATATAGGGTTCTTCTATTTCTTTGTAATAGAGTTCTTTTGGCTTACACAACTAAGAAGAGGAAAACTGTTTTCAGCCTCCACCCTTGTGTGTCTTCCCCCATTGTGCAAGCAAGAAAGCTTCAAGCGAGACTCCTTCCTTCTCTCCCACAATCTTGACATGTTTTGCATTAATACGGCTCCTATTCCTGATCCGCTAGCATCGGTCACAACTAGAAAGAATGGTCTACTAAAGTCAGGTAACTGTAGAACAGGGGCATTGGTTAATGCACGTTTCAGTAAATCGAAGGATTTCTGCTGAGTTTCAGTCCATTGATAAACAATTCCTTTCTTAAGAAGTTTGGTCAATGGTAAAGCAAGTAATGAAAAATTACGTACAAACTTCCTATAGAAACTAGCAAGACCAAGGAATGAGCGTAATTCATGTACATTTTTAGGAACAGGCCAATGCAATATTGCATCAATTTTCTTAGGATCAACTTTAATTCCTTCTTTTGATACAATATGACCTAAATACTCAATTTCTGTCTTAAAGAATTCACTCTTGTCAGGATTTGCAAACAATTGATTTTCTTTCAATAATTGAAAAACTAATGATAAATGCTCATAATGCTCTTTTTCACTTTGACTGAACACCAAAATATCATCAAAGAAAACAATCACACAATACTGATATTTCAGGAAGATACGGTTCATCATTCTACTGAAAGTAGCAGGTGCATTAGTTAATCCGAATGGCATGACTAAGAATTCGTAATGGCCAAACTGTGTTCTGAATGCATTCTTAAATATGTCAGATCTATCTAGCCTCACCTGATGATATCCAGACTTAAGGTCAATTTTACTAAATATAGAAGATCCTTGCAGTTTGTCCATAAGGTCATCAACTCTAGGTATAGGATACCTATTCTTTACAGTGATCTTATTTAATGCTCGGTAATCAATACACATACGATAGGTATTATTATTTTTCTTGACTAAGAGTACAGGTGCACCGAATGGGGAACTGCTAGGTCAAATTAAGCCTCTATTTAGTAATTCTTCAACTTGACTCTGGATTTCTTTTTGCTCTATTTGATTGTGCCTATATGGTGCTTTGCAAGGTGGTTGTGTGCCAGGAATTAAATCAATCTTATGGTCTTCTGGACGTGAAGGTGGTAAACCTGGTGGTAGGTCTTCTGCAAAACAGTCCTTAAAATATGTAAGAAATTCCTTATGCCTAGGGTGCATATGATTTTCCTTTGCATGCAGTTCATTCACCCAATGAGATATGATTTAGTATTCTTACGTAGTGCACGTTTTGCTTGAGTATGCGAAAGCAGTGGAAAAATATGAGATGCATGCATACCATATAATGTAATAGATTTTCCTTGAAAATTAATATTCATTGTGTGCGTGGAATAATCTGTGTTTGGATTATGCTGGTGTCTCCATGGCATTCCTAAAATAATGTCGCTTGACTGTAGTGGGACAACTAAGAAATTTCTTCTTTCAATGTATGGACCAATTTGAATTTCTAAATCTTGTACTTCTTGTGTACCATTGTACCTAGTGCCTAAAAATGCAGCTTTTATGCGATAATGCGTAGGTACTGTATGTAATTTCAATTCCTTTACCAATTTTGCTGAAATAAAGTCATGAGTACTACCGTCATCATGCAATATAGTCCTTTCTTTCCATGCACCATACATTTCATAGTCAACAATGAATGTGGAGTAGGCATACCTAGTAAAGTGTCGGAAGTAGTAGTAGGATCATCCTCATCTTCAGTAAAATCTGGCATATCCTCATGTTCGTCTTCGTCCATGGCTCCAAGGTAATTGATATGTGCTGGTGGCTTCTTTGAATGACAATTTGCTGCGAGATGCCCTGGCTGGTGACACTTGTAGCATACTATTGGCTTGGCTTTGGTTACATTATTTGCAATGGCTGGAAGTCTGGGTACATTTGGATTTGCTTGTGGAATAAGCTTTGAATTTGGATTGACATTGGATGGTAATGCAGGTGGTTTAGGCCAATTCTTGCGGAAAGATGGTGATGAGAAACAACCTGGATTAAACCTTCTAAAATTGGAATTGAATTGTTTAGATCCATAATTACCGTTGGCTTGGAATTGCTGTGGTCGTCTATCTCTTCCGCGTAACTTATCTTCAGTGTCGTGAGCTAAGAAGATGGCGTCTTCAAGGGTAGCAGGCTTGAACATGTTCACTTCAGCGTAGTAATGTCCAAGAAGTCCAAAAATATACTTCCGCTTATGTGTCATCTTTGGTACGTCTTCAAGCATGCGTAGCTGTAGGAGTGCATTCCAAAAACGCTCTGTATATTGTGGAATAGGCTCACGATCTCGCTGTTGAAGTAAATCCCATTGCTTGATAGCCTTCTCATGAAATTGCGGTGGAAGGAAATTTTGCATGAACTTCTTCTTGAAATCTTCCCATGTAGCACGACATTCTATACTCTTGCGGACTACAGTCCACCAAAGTGATGCTCTATCTATCAAATGATTAGTAACACACTTGATTTTATCTTTTTCGGGTTAAGTTTCCTCATGGAAATAGTCATCAAACTGGCTAATGAAAGATAAAACAGTCTTTCCTTCTCGTGTGCCATTGAAAGTGCGAAATTTGAAACTTCGTTTACTTATCTTGGATTCCTTGCGAATGGTTTGTGCTTCAAGAGTGGTGTCGATGGTACGTCGAATCAAATCTTCAGCTTGTGGTTCTTCTTTGTCGGTGGATGCTCTTTGTAGTTTTGTCAATTGCGCTTGCAATGCTTGCCTAGCCCTTCGCTCTTCTTCCAATTGTAGCATGATTAGATCCAGCTTTTGTTCCATAGTAGGTTCAGGTAGGTCGTCTTCAGTCATAGGATCATCCATATGTGGGGTAGTCATCCTGTAAAACTCAACAAACCTTTCTCACTCAAAATCAGGTTAGCGGGATGAGCGTAGCTCAAATTTGGGGTTACAAGGCTATGTATTTTTGGGTATTTCTTTGTATATCTTCAGAAAATCTACAATATTTCTATATCCGTTTGCTGAAAGTACTTCAACAAACTTGTAGATAGGCAGAACAGCTTGCTGCGAACAACTTTCCAGTTTAGAGTTTTTGCATATGAACAAGTCTTCTAGGAGTTTTAAGCACTAGTCAGTTCTGATTTAGTCTAACTTGCAGAGTTGCAGACTTAGCAGACTTGCAGAGTTGTTGACTTGCTGAACTTAGGCCGACTTGCAGAACTTACAGAACTTGATTTCAATTGACTTGCTGAACTTGACTTTGGCAGCGCAAGACCTGAAGTTTGTGGACTTCCTTGTCCTGTGTGATTTGTAGAACTTGGCTTAACTTAAAGAAGTTAAGCTTAATAGCTTAATGGCAGCCGTCGTCGATTTCGTGGGGGGGGGTCCGTTTTTGATCGCGCGGATTTTTCGGGGCCACACTCTGATATGCCAAGGTAAATTTGAGAAGCCTTAAGCTTCCCTTAAGCTTATAAAGCTTTATAATTAAGCTTTTGATTAAGAAGATTAAGAATTTTTCTCACTGTTTTCAACGACTTGATGAAGGAGATGTATGAGTGGTCCTCCACCTGCAGAGCCTGGTCCTTCGCGATCTGACAGTGGAAACAGGGGTTCTTGATCGCCAGAAGTCTGCCTGTATCGACGGTTCGCGATGAGATTGACTGTAGAGCCCGTTTGTTCCTGGAGCTCCGCCTTCGCCCGAGATTGGTAGCGATTGGAAGCTCTTGATCTCTGCTCTGCTCTGATACCACTAGTGCGCAGATCGGTCGCAGATAGCTCACGTAGTGAATCCCTGAAGGTCCCCAAGAACAATGAACTCTACCTTTTTGCACAAAAAACAATGTAAAAGCATGCACGACAAGAGGCAAGAGACAAATTGGGTTCAATCTTCCCCCATGCCCTGTGTGAGCGCTTCACAAAGCATGTATTTTATGTATATTTCCAATCTTCATGCTCAATAATAGCCCAATTTACAAAAATATGACAAGCTTTTAGCTTTTGAGTTTGCTTTCTACAAAAATAAGAAAATAAAGCTAATGGATGGTGCCCATAGAGTCTGGCACGCCCAATCTCAATGTCCAAATAGAAATAACATATCCGGGCGCATAGGCGCATACAAAATAATAATAAATAATCAATGTCTCAATAGACATAACAAAATATAGGCGTGGCGCCTATCAAAATATAGTCCAAAGGTCGAATACTCGCTAGACTCCAATGCTTTCCTCCGCCACTGCTGTTATCTCTACACATCAACTGAAGCATTCACAATCGTTAGTAAAATAATACAATTAAACCGACAAAAGTGAATACCTAGCAGTCTTCAGCTACATAAATAAATCAACTGGTTAGAAATAAATCCTAACCTGAATTTATTACGAGTGCGCACTCTAAACTCATAAACGTTTATTAATTTAATATGCATTTTGCGGAATCACCTGCTATGGAATCACCCATGTACACACTAAATTAATGAAACGCCCAAAAAGGACAGGCATCCCCATCAACTTCTCGCACAAAGAATCCTCTTTGTGTATGAGCCCCGGTCATCTAAGTTTACGGAATCCACCGTAAAACCTCACGGAATCCACCGCGGCACGGAATCCACCGTGGAATATGCCTCCTGGCATCACAATCAAGGCATGAAGTACCAGGTTTAGGCTCTTTAAGTTTGGGGGAGGTCTGAGTAGTCATTGCCTCGTGCAAGGCATTGTCAGGCATTGAAAGACTTGTTTTAGATGGAAGTTCTAGTGATCCCGTTTTGTTGACTTGCTACGTGGCCGTTCTAGGAGTTCTTGTTAGTTGTGAGGAGGCAGTTAGAGAAGCCTACTAAAATAATGATGGAAAGAGATAAAACCCTAAAGATCTGAAAGACAATATATGAATATATGGAGGTGTGTAAAAAAGGGTTCTGACCCTTATAAAAATAGACAAGGAAAGGGAGAAAAATCCTTGAGCTGTTGTTTATCGCCTTGCGAAGGCTTGGTAGGTTCCTAGGGATAACTAAGACTCGAGGTCGATGCCTTGCCCTTCCTTGGGGTGACATCTTGCCATAAAATTAAAAAAATAAAAGAAGGTTAGAGTGAAAATAAAAGTGAGCATTAGAAAAGGATTAAGTGTCGCCTTGCGAGGGCTTGGTAGGTTCTTGGGTACTGAGACAGGACCCAAGGCCGATGCCCTGTTCTCCTTGGGTCACTACACTCAACTCTCTCCTTTTTACTCCCCCGAGTATGGAAAATGAGAGGTTAAAAGAGTAATATGCTAAAAGACAATATTTCTTGCTCAAGCTATAGGAGTCCTCGCCTAGGGGGAGCTCTTGGTTGAGTTGTCCTTAGTTAGGTAGGTAGTCTAGAACACCTTTTAGGGTGACCTCTTTGATAGTTCTTTTTAGCTTGGCTGTGTTGGAGCAGCTGGTTAGCGACCAGCTTCAGACTTTCTGTCATATTATGCTAGGCCTACTCCTCGTTAATTTCATGCCTTGGTTTTGTCAAGAAGTAGGGTATGAGCTGTTATGTGTTGTATTGTGTATTTTTTGTATCAGCTTGATGCTCTTTCTTATTGTTTACGTGCAGATCTATTCGTGGGATTCGACGGGCTGAGTTGCCCTATCTCGTAGTCGCCAACAGATGATTTTTGATGCCGGGAAGTGCTTAAAAATAGCCAAAAATTATGAATATCAGGGGAAAAATAGACTTCTCGAAGGCGGCGGTGGCAATCAGTACGATTTTAAGCGGCAAGTCCCTAAAGCGCTAGTGCTAATTTTCATGGAAAATCAAACGGTGGCAGATGGCCAAGCTAGAGTTTTCCTAGATGCAAAACGGTGTCAAGAATCCAACGGAAGTCTTAGATCTCAATTCCGAGGTCGTTTGATCCCCCATTTAATCCCTGCAAGGTTTGCAATTGTGAAGCGACTACTGGATCTAGAAGTCAAGAACAGGGTGAGGAGGCCTAACTTTGTAGATTTCGATGCCACGGAATCACCCGTCCAGACGAATTTCAAATCCAATGTCATTTGCCCCTCCAAAAGCGAAAAAACCACTTGTCGGAAGTGTGAATGAAAAAGGGCATGAACTAGATAATTTGATTAAGAGCTTAAAAGCTCTTAACAAAGAGCTTAGCAATCAAAAAACTCATGAAATGAAACGTTGGGGGGGGGGGGGGGGAGACGTCAGTTTTTTGCACCCCATTTTTTCCCCCAAATCTCATCATTTTCTGATCGATGGAGGTAGGAGGAATCCTCCTCGCCCTAAGATGCTTCTATCCTTCGCCCTCCATCACCACAAACGGATCAAGGAATGATGCACTCAGCAAAGAGATTTAAAAACCAGTTTTTCTCTCTCCTCCCTCTCTCTCCTGCATAGAGGCAATTCATGTGCAAGAAATCAAGAAGAAGAGGGGCTGAAGAATGCTTGTTCGCTGTGATCCGATTGCTTCAAGATGAAGAGAAGGTTGAGAAAAGAGGCTCAGCACTGAAAAATGGTTGCTGATTTGTCTATGGGCTACCGAGAATAATTATTAAAAGCCCGCAACACGCAAGACACGCAGTATGCTCCACATTTATGAAGAAATTTGCTTGTTTTTGTTGTTTCATGGTCCAAATGTTGTTCATATATAATGAATTTTTGTTTGAACCTTTTTTGCATCATGTTTGAGGGATGTAACTACAGAAATGGAGAACTGGTAATGATTTAGAGCCGTTATTAATTGTTTAAAACCTATAAAATATCATTTTTAATGGAAATTAGTAGTTTTTTCGATTTTGAGTTCGGGAAAAGGAGTGGAAATGGGATAAACTCAGAGAAAATGTTAAGTTTCAGTCAGAATAATAAGCCAACACAAATAAATAAGATAATGACTATTTTTCATGAATAATAAATAAAGAAAATAGGAAAAAATAGAGAAAGTTTAGATTTTCGCACTTAAAAAATATGGAAAAATAAGATTTATGTGCGTGAATGTTTGGAGAGGTTAAATCATGAGGTCAAGCCTCAATTCGGCCTTGTCGTTTGTAGTATAGTACGTGTTTATTGCTTTTTACATACAAAAATGATACAAAACAACCATTTACACCTATGCATTGCAGCAACACCTAAACGGTGAGGGGAGGTGAAGTTTGTGCGACAATCTAATTGCTCAAAAGATACAGATTCTGATTTTTCTCTTTGTGCATAGTATTTAGGGATCGTTTCATAATTGAATATAGGCAACTAATAGCACGAAAGTTCCGGTGCTAGTCCCTAAAGCAACGCAGCACGTAACACTTAGTTAAAATTCATGAAAGCAGCGCAGCACATAACGCTTAGTTAAAATTCACATGGCTGTTTTTTTTAAATCATAAAATGGTTGTACACAGTCATCATACACCTTGCATCAAGTATATCATGTGGTATCTCCTGGAATGCATTGCAGTTGATTGACAAACTTTGATCAACGCTGAGAGGACAGGAAACCCAAACTGTAGGTTAGACGGGCGCTTTCGTCGAGGAAAGTTTTGTGAGGCAAATCAAAATCTCCTGGAATGTTGAATTATGAAAGAGTGGAGTTTGTGCGAATGTAATATGTGTTAGCGACGCATCTTGGGGCCAATCCCCGAGGTGTAGGAGAGTCGTAGTGGAGCCACGGCAATCAGCCGAGAGGTGCTTCCCTATGTGTGTATTACGAGGCATTATTCCTATATGTTATGGGATCTCCCTCCTAGGAGAAGGGAAGATGAACGTTGGACTACATATTAGATACAAACGCAAAATCGTCATAAGCATTTAGTGCGAAGTGAGTTTTAGACGCTCCTCGCCCGTGAGGCCGTGTGGTGGGGTTGTCTGTCATATGCATGAGGTTCAGCTAGTGCCATAGCCAGTGCCGAACCATTTTAGGTCCCATCAGAATGATGCACTGAGCAAAGACATAAAAAACTAGTCTTTCTCTCTCCTCCCTCTCTCTCCTGCATAGAGGCAATTCATGTGCAAGAAATCAAGAAGAAGAGGGGCTAAAGAATGCTTGTCCGGCTGTGATTGGATTGCTTCAAGATGAAGAGGAGGCTGAGGAAAGAGGTTCAACACTGAAGAATGGTTGTTTGCTAGTCACTCCGTGGGTTGCCGAGAATAATTACTAAAAGGCCCGTAATATTCAAGACACGCAGTATGCTCCAATTTTATGAAGAAATAGGCTTGTTTTTGTTGTTTCATGGTCCAAACGTTGTTCATACGAAATGAATTTTTGTCTAAATCTTGTTTGCATCATGTTTGAGGGCTATAACTATAGAAATACAAAACCGGTAATGATTTAGATCCATTATTAATTCTTTAAAACTCGTAAAATGTCATTTTTAATGAAAATTAGTGGTTTTTTCGATTTTGAGTTGGGAGAAAGGAGTGAAAATGGGATAAACTCAGAGAAAATGTTAAGTTTCAGTCAAAATAATAAGCCAACACAAATAAATATAAAATACCTATTTTTTATGAATAATAAATAAGAAAAGAATAGCAAAAGCTGAAGGAAATTGGGATTTTTGTGCTTAAAAAAATCAAAAAATAAGATTTATGTGCATGAATGTTTGGCGAGGTTAAAGCATGAGATAAAGCCTCAGTTTGGCCTCACGATTTGCGATATAGTATGTGTTTATTATTTTTTACATACAAAAATGACACAAAACAACCATTTACACCTATGCAACGGATCAACACCTAAACGATGAGGGAGGGATACAATTTGTGCGACAATCTAATTGTTGAAAAGATATAAATTTTGATTTCCCTCTTTGTGCATAGCATTTAGGGATCGTTCCATAATTGAATATAGACGACTTGTAGCACGGAAGTTCCGGTGCTAATCCCTAAAGCAGCGCAGCACGTAACGCTTAGTTAAAATTCATGAAAGGGCTATTTTTCGCACCTCACATGGCTTGTTTTTTTTACTCATAAAATGATTGTGCACAATCGTTATACACCTTGCATCAAGCATGTCACCTGGTATCTCCTAGAATGCATTGCAATTGATTGATAAACTTTGACCAACACTGAAAGGATAAGAAACCCAAGCTGTAGGTTTAGACGCATGCTTCCATTGGGAAAAGTTTTGTGAGGAAAATTGAATAATGAAAGAGTGGAGTTTGTGCAAATGTTATATGTGTTAGTGATGCATCTTGGGGCCAATCCCCGAGGTGTAGAGAGTCGCAGAGTGGAGCCGCGGCAATCAGCCGAGAGGTGCTTCCCTATGTGTGTATTACGAGGCATTATACCCATATGTTATGGAATCTCCCTTTGAGGAGAAGAGAATGTGAACGTTGGACTATATATTGGATACAAAAAAAAAATTGTCATAAGGATTTAATGCAAAGTGAGTCTTAGACGCTCGTGGCTCGTGAGGCCGTGTGGTGGGGTTGTCTATCGTATGCATGAGGTCCAGCTAGTGCCATAGCCAGTACCGGCCCATTTTAGGTCCCATCAGTGATGCATCTGCCAAGAGCCGGCAACAAGTGGTGGTTCTCGAATCTAGGGTTTTTAGGGACCAAATAGTTGGTTTATGTCCTTTGACAAGGACCGTCAAGCCGAAATACAAAAAGCAGAACATATTGAGAGGGATAGACGGTAGTTGGAGATTGTAAGATGATATTTTCCTCAAAGAAGCAGCCCGTTACGCATAAGTGGCAGTGGTTCTAGTAACCTAGGTGTTACAAGTAGCTCTTTGAGTGTAAGTCGAAGTCTTGGTACTTCCCTATTTCCAATTAATCAACCCACAACAAGTGGGGGTGTAGTGTTACCTACACAAACTCCTGTTGTCAATTCGGTTGTAGCCATGGCACAACCTATCACAATTCCAGCAGGTACACTGGATTTACTAGCATTAGGAGCACCGTTGCCCATTTTCCATGGGTTAGCAGAAGAAGATGGAGAACTCCACTTTAAGGAGTTTCAAATGATCATGTTGAACTATCGAATCCAAGATGAAGGACACCTAATGATGTTCTTCACCATGACGTTAAAAGGAAGAGCGGTAGTGTGGTATCACGATCTAGACGCCGGAACCATAACTAGCAGTGCCCAATTCTTTATTGCTTTTTGCAAGGAGTTTGCCTTTGAGAAGGGTGGATAGTATTGGTTGCCTGTTCTAAATGTAACACGCCAAGAGCCAAATGAGAATGTCTAGGCATATGCCAAGAAACTAAAGCAAGTTCTTCACAAACTTAATGCTTATATTCCCATTCCTGCAGCTGCTGAGTTGCAATATTTCCTACATGGATTGGATTTCAATATCCAGGTGCAACTGAGTAGTGTTGCTTTGGCCGATATTGACACTACCATTACCCAAGCAGAAGGAGTAGACTCGCGCTTGAAAGCGGCTTATGCAACAAGGATAAATTGGAATGGTAATAATTTTGCCTTGACCAATGGGAGTTAAGGGGACCCCATGTTAAATACAAGTGGCAGAGGGAGTATTATGTCGAATTTTCCTATGTTACCAGCTGCTCCTAGCATGACTATGCCTATGGCTAGTCAGGCGGCCTCACTAAATAGTGGTGGAAATCAATCAATGAATCCTAATGTTGTCCCAGTTGGTTAGCGGCTAACTCCTAATCAAGTGGTTAGGCCCATGGGACGACAGACTGACAATCACAGCTATGAGTCAAGTGCTTCTAAAGTCCTTGGTGAAGTTAAGAACATGATGAAGCACTACATTGATATGATCTTTGAACAGTATCAATAAATAACTGTGGATGTCAATTTCCTTAAGAAGCAACAGAATTTGATAGGGAGCCAACGCCTTGAAGAGGGTGGCCCCTCAAGATTCACTTGTAAGTGGTGTGCGGGCCAACATTTCCCTAGGAATTGCCCAAAAGTCAAATGCGATATTTGCGGGAAGTGTGGCCACTTAGCTGCTACCTATTGGAGTAAGATCAATTCTCTCCAACAAGGGAGTAAACAACTAGGTCGAGTTAACCATCATGCACAAGGGAATAATCTCCAACAAGACGATGGACCAAGGCAAATACTGCAAAGAGGAAAGGCTATTGTAGAGGAGTTACCTCATGGTAGTGGAGTCAGCCTTATTGAGGCTCTACCTATCAATGATGCTAAAACTTCTAATCTATGAGCCGTAACAAGAGGTCAAAAGATTAAAGAGGGTGACAAAGGAATTGGAAAACCTGTCGAGGGAAGCCCTAAGCAAGATGCTAGGGAAAAGTGATTCTTGAATCCTGATAAGGAAGGTGGACCGTTAAGACCTATTGGTAGTAAAGTCGATCCCGAGGAGGATAAAGGATTGCCAAGAAAGAAGGTAAAGGCTAAAAAAGAGGCACCAAAGCCGATGGAAAGACCAAAGGAGAGAATGGTTTGGCACGAGAAGAGAAATTTGGCTAATTATCATGACTTTGATCTAGCAAGCTCCCTTTGCGAAATCAAACCAGACGTGAATCTCCTGCAATTGATTAAACTTTCTCCAGGAGTACGCAAGGAATTCAAGAAAATCTTGTGTATAGGGTATATAGTAGAACCTTTAGGCATAGCTAGAGTGGGGAAAGATTGGTTCGATCATGCTGAAAAGCATTTCCCTAGGGTTCTAGCATATGTGGATGGAATACTAGTGGAGCACGCTATCGTGGACACTGGATCCTCCGTCAATATCATAAGTTCAGACTTGATGGAGAGGTTAGGTCTAGCGATCCAAAAATATGGCTCCACACTTCTTAGGATGGCTGATCTAAGACAACCAGAAGGTTGCATTACTAAGGTCCACGTTATAGTTGCGAGTGTGGAATGCTATCTGGACTTTAAGGTGATAAGGTTTGCAAGATATCCTAGCAATCAAGTTTTGCTAGGCAGGCCATAGATTCTACAGACACACTGTCAAGCTGATATACCCACTGGTCGAGTGATTCTAGGTCGAGGTGCCCATCGTCTAATAGTGGATGCTTACCCTGAGTCTCCTTAGAGTGAGAGAGCTCCACTATCCTCCACTAAACTAGAAACTATAGATGATCCATCTAGTAGTGAGACGCCATCGAGCAATGGATCTAAGGAAGGGTCCATTACAGAGGATATTTATCAGATAACCCTGAATGAGCCGATGGAGCCTCATGATTGAATAAGAGACGTGGACGTTATTGAGCTAGATCTTGGTACGCTAAATGATTCACGGTCAATTAAATTAGGGTCCATGCTCAATTCGGAAGAAAGAGAGGATTATGTGTCCTTAATTCGATAGTTCCACGATATCTTTGCTTGGAGCTATGACGAACTTCGGGGTATTCCTCCCAGTCTAGCTATGCATATAATTCCTATAAAGGAAGGTACTCGCCCTATACGTCAGAAAGTAAGGCGTATGCCTTTTGAATTAAGGGTCAGGTTGTATAAGGAACTACAAAAGTTGCAGAAAGTAGGTTTGATCTTCCCTATTCAGCATATTGAATGGTGCTCACCAGTTGTGATCAGGAAGAAGAAGAATAATCAAATTCCATCTTTGTGTAGATTTTAGAGAGTTGAATAAGCGGACTGTTAAAGATTACTACCCGTTGCTCTTTATTGACCAAATTTTGGATCAACTAGCAAGTAGGGAAATCTATTCATTCATGGACTGCTTTGCAGGGTATAACCAAATGGCAATCGTTGAGCAAGACAAGCTAAAAATGACATTTATTACAGTCTTTGGTACCTTTGCGTACCATGTGATGGCATTTGGGTTGTGTAATGCGCCTAGTTTGTGGAAAAAAACAGCTGACAAGACCTTTGGTGACATCTCTCTAGAGGAGCTGAAAATATTCATTGATGATCTGGGGGCAGCCACCGTAAGGGATAGACAGTTGATCATTTTGCACAAGTGTTTTGAGAATTGCATACAAATTTGCATAGCTCTTAACCCACGGAAGTGCGTCTTCAGAGTCCCTTATGGGCTCTTGTTAGGCCATGTGGTTAGTTCCGTAGGGATTGCAACTGATCCTGACAAGATCAAGGTCATAGTCGACCTGAGTTCGCTACGTACTCCAAAGAAAGTACATAGCTTTCTATTATCAGTAGGATATTATCGGAGGTTTATCAATGCCTTGGTAGAAAGAACGTTGCCTCTAACGAACCTATTGTCCTTTAACTGTCAGTTTACATGGAGTGATGCTTGCAAAGTGTCTTTTAATGATGTGAAGCAGGAGCTTGCCAAAGCACCTATTTTAAAAGCACCAAAAAGGGGCAAAATATTCTATATATTTTCAGCAGCAATCATGTATAGTATCAGTTTTTGTTTAGCTCAAATTTGGGAGAAAAAGTGGTATCATCCGATAGCTTTTGCTAGTCAGAAGTTGGGCATATCAGAAATTAACTACACCTATATGGAGAAGTTTGCCTTGCGATGGTATTTGCGACCAAAAAGTTTAGGCACTACATTCTTTATGAGAGGGTGGTTTTTTATATGAAGGTGGAAGGACTTCGATTGTTGTTGAATAAGTTATAGCCACATGATCGTTTAGAAAAGTGGTTAATCACTTTGTAGGAATTTGGTTATGAGATTAAGAGCAAGCCTCCGAAGCTTCAGGGCATTGTAGAGTGTCTTGCGGATTTCAGACAACCAAAAGAGGTCTTGGCTGAAGGAAGTGACATGGAGACTTTGTTCAAGATTGATACGACGTCTATTCCCTCTTGGTATGCTGCTATAACACACTATCTTTCTATGGGATAGACTGGAGCTACTTTATCAAAATCGGAGAAGAAGATTAAACAATAGGCATTGAAATTTTCCTTGATCGCAGCACATTATATTGGTAGGGTGTTGATGATATCTATCGCCGATGTGTGATGCCTGACGAGGTTCCCTTTATTTTGGAAGAGTGCCATGACTCCGCTTATGGAGGGCACTTCGTTGGACAGTTAACGGCACAGAAGGCTTTAAGAGTTGGATATTGGTGTCCGTCCATCTTCCAAGATTCCTTTGAGTACGTTAAGAGATGTGATACCTGTCAAAGACATGATAGTCGAGAGAATAGGAAACACCCACTTATGTCTATCATGGCTATCCTTCCATTTGAGAAGTGGGGCATTGACTTTGTTAGTCCTATTACCCCATCATCTACTACTTAGAAGAGGTATATTATAGTAGCAAATTATTACTTTACAAAGTGGTCAGAAGCATGGGTGACAAGTCAGGACAATGCAAAAGACACTGCCAGTTTCCTACTTGAGCAAATTATCTACCGTTTTGGTCCACCAAAGGAAATAGTATCGAACCGTGGAACTCACTTTTAAATAAAGTGATTAAAAGTATGATTGAAGCTTGGAAAATCAAGTATAACAAGAAGACCCCCTATAATCCGCAAGCAAATGGACAAGTCAAAAGTACCAATAAGCAGCTTGTGGGTATTCTATCCAAGCTAGTCTTCGAGAAGAATTGGGACTGGGATACAAAATTATATGTGGCGGTTTGGGCATATAATATGATGTTTAAACGAGCCACTAGCCACACCCCATTCAAATTATTTTATGGGGAGGACTATGTTTTACCATTAGAAATTGAGTTGCTGACCATGATTGCAATCAATCATTCTTTGGGTGATGAAGATGCCCTATTTGAGAGGCTTACGACTCTAGTCCACTTGGATGAACTTAAACTGCAGAGTCTATTGCACCAAGAGGTGAATAAATGTCGGATGAAACAGTTGCATGATCTAAAAGAGAAGAGGTATACCTTTAAAAAGGGGCAGTTAGTTCTATATTACGATGTGCATAGGGAGCTATTTCTAGGAAATTTGGAACCTTGATGGGATGGCCCTTACAAGATAGTTTGGATAGGTAAAAATAAGTCCACAGTTTTATTAGCTGATTTACAAGGAGTGGAATTTAAGAATAAGGTTAATCTTAATAAGATTAAACCTTATTATTTCTAAATATGCTAACATGCTAAATGCATTGCAGGTTTATGCTGGGGTTGATTTGAAACCTGTAGAAGAGCTTAAATTGGTTGATGGGGTGGTTAATAGCTTATTTGGAGCACCCATATCTCGAGCAAAGATATCATCAAGGGAGGCTTATCTAGTGGAGCAAGGGATATAAAGTGATTGAGCAAGAAGATGGTACCTTTGTGTGGGAAATTAAAGTTTTCTGCCATCACTGCTTACAAATCTTGACAAGCATCCCTGTTGAGTTTAATGAAGAAGGTGCGATGGAGCCGTCAGTTCATCCTCTAAATATGTTGAACTTTGACTATCATATTTACGAATAGGGGAGTTCTTGATGGTTGGCTGTGTAAACCCATTATGGACATATACATTATACTTTGATAGAGCATCCAGGGGCCCTAATAGAAAAGGAAGTGTTGGAGCAGTTATCCGAGATCCCCAACGTAGAGTTACAATGAAATTAGTTGCTTATCTCAAGATAGGATTCACTAACAACATGACCGAATATAAAGCTCCGATTATGGGATTGAATATTCCTAAGAAATGTAGTATTAGGCGGTTGTTAATAAAAGGGGATTCCCAAACTGATCTTAAATCAACTCAATGGGACATATATAGTCTGGAATCCTCTCCTTTGTATGTATCATCGAACTGCTATAACCCTACTCAATGAATTTGAGAGCATATCTCTTCAGCTCATTCCACGTTATTGGAATCAGTTTGTGGATTCCTTAGCTATTTTTTCTTATGAAGAGGACCTCTTTTTCAACTCTGGTCCTAGTCCGAATGCTGCTATTGATAATGAGGCAGGACCTGGTAGCTTGTGGGGAATGTTACCAGACCACGTGTTATATGGTAGACGATGGTTGATACGGGCAATGCAAAGAGTGGCCGAGACCCATCTACCACTATTATCTTGGACCCATAGGTTGATTCGACGACATGTTATGCGTACACCTCTCGTTATATATGTAGGAGGTATGGGCCATAATTTGATGCATTTAGTTTAGGGTTGAGAGCCCTATTTTTCCCCTTGGAATGGAGTGTATTTGCGTATATTTTCCTTCTTCCAAGGAGGAATCTCTATGAGTTATTTTGTTTGATTCTGTTAGGCCAAGAGGGCTAGTTGCTTTAAGTGGTTAATGTCTGATTTCTTTAGGCCAAGAGGTCCAGTTGTTTTTAGGTTTTAATAATCTATCTCTTTAGGCCAAGAGGGCCAGTTAGTTTGCACTGAAATGTGCTATTTCTTTAGGCCAAGAGGACCCTATCTTTATTTCGTGCAGGTATGTTTAATGCTTTGTTGTTTTAGTGATTGCACCATATAGGTTGATGAAGTTGCTGGAAGGAGTCTTTGCTGCAAAGAAGCTTCTAATTGTGGCCATTCTAGGTGGTTTCATTCCCTTTTTTAGTTTTTCCCTTAAGCAATTAATGATATATGTGCAAGTGAGGGTTTTCTTTCTTGTTGGGGATCGGAAATCAAAGCATGAAGTCCCAGGTTTAGGTTAGGTATGTGTGGGGGAGGTCTGATTAGTCATTGCCTCCTGCAAAGCATTGCTAGGCATTGAAAGACCTGTTTTAGAAGGCAGTTCTAGTGATCCTATTCTCCCAGTCTGCTAGGCGGCCGTTCTAGGAGTTATTGTTAGTTGTGAGGCAGTTATAGAAGCCTACTAAAATAGTGATGGAAAGAGACAAAACCCTAAAGATTTGAAAGAAAATACATGAATATACGAAGGCGTGTAAAAAGGGGTTTGACCCCTATAAAAATAGAAAATGAAAGAAAGGAAAATCCTTGAGCTATTGTTTATCGCCTTGCGAAGGCCTGGTAGGTTTCTAGGGATGAGACAAGATCCGGGGCCGATGCCTTGTCTTCCTTGGGGTGACATCTTGCCATAAAATAAAGAAAATAAAAGAAGGTTGGAGCGAAAATAAAAGTGAGAATTAGAAAATGATTAAGTGTCACCTTGCGAGAGCTTGGTCGGTTTTTGGGTACCGATACAGGACCCGATGCCGATGCCTTGTTCTCCTTGGGTCACTACACTCAGCTCCCTCCTTTTTACATGCCCGAGTATGGAAAAATAAAAACCTAAAAGAAGAGTAATGTGCTAAAAGAAACTATTTCTTGATCAGGCTATAGAAGTTCTCGCCTAGGAGGAGCTCCTGGTTGAGTTTTCCTTAGTTAGGTCGGTCGTTCCCACCACCACTTAGGATGACCTCTTTGATAGTTCTTTTTATCTTGGCTATGCTGCAGCGATTGGCTAGTGACTAGCTTCGGGCCTTATATCAAATTATGCTGGGCCTACTCTTTGTGGATTTCATGCCTTGGTTTTGTCAAGGGGTAGGGTGAGAGCTGTGATGTGTTGTATTGTGTATTTTTTATATCAACTTGATGCTCCTTTTTGTTGTTTATGTGCAGATCTATTCGTAGGATTCGACTGGCTAAGTTGCCCTATCCCGTGGTTGCCAATGACAAATGATTTTTTATGCCGAGAAGTGCTTTAAAATATGCAAAAATTATGAATATTAGGGAAAAAATAGACTTGTCAAAGGCAGTGGTGGCAATCACTACGATTTTAAGTAGCAAGTCCCTAAAGCGCTAGTGCTAATTTTCATGGAAAATCAAATGATGGCGGATGGCCGAGTTGGAGTTTTCCTAGATGCAAAACGACGTCAGGAATCCAACCCAAGTCTCAAATCTCAATTCTGAGGTCATTTGATTCCCCATTTAATCCCCGCAAGGTTCGGGGTTATGAAGTGACTACTAGATTTGGAAGCCCAGAAGAGGGTGACAAAGTCGAGCTTTGTAGATTTCGATGCCACGGAACCACCCATCTAGAAGGATCTCGAATCCGATGTCGTTTGCCCCTCCAAAAGTGAAATACCACTTGCCGCAAGTGTGAAAGCAAAAGGCACGAACTAGATAATTGGGGTTTTAAGCTTAAGATCTAATTAAGAGCTTAAAGAAGCTCAGGAATTGAAACGTTGTGGAAGGGGGGGCGTCAGCTTTTTGCGCCCCATTTTTTGCCCATTTTTTATCATTTTCTGATCGATATGAGGCAAGAGGAATCCTCTTCGGCCTGAGATACTTCTATCATTCGCCCTCCATTGCCATAAACGGATCAAGGAATGATGCACTAAGCAAAGAGATAAAAAGCCAGTTTTTCTCTCTCTTCCCTCTCTCTCCTGCATAGAGGCAATTCATGTGCAAGAAATCAAGAAGAAGAGGGGTTGAAGAATGCTTGTCCGGTTGTGATCAGATTGCTTCAAGATGAAGAGGAGGCTGAGGAAAGAGGTTCAGCACTGAAGAATGGTTGCTAGTCAGTTCGTGGGCTGCCTAGGATAATTATTAAAAGGCCCACAATACGCAAGACATGCGGTATGCTCCAAATTTATGAAGAAATAGGCTTGTTTTTGTTGTTTCATGGTCCAAATGTTGTTCATATGTAATGAAATTTTGTATGAATCTTATTTGCATCATGTTTGAGGGCTGTAAATATAGAAATATAGAACCTATAATGATTTAGAGCCGTTATTAATTCTTTAAAACCCGTAAAATATCATTTTTAATGGAAATTAGTAGTTTTATTCAATTTTGAGTTGGAAGAAAGGAGTGGAAATGGAATAAACTCAAAGAAAATGTTAAGTTTCAGTCAAAATAATAAGCTAACACAAATAAATCAAAAAATACCTATTTTTTATGAATGATAAATAGAAAAAAATAGCAAAATAAAGAAAATTGGGGCTTTTGCACTCAAAAAATATGGAAAAATAAGATTTATGTGCGTGAATATATGGCAAGGTTAAAGCAAGAGATTAAGCCTTAGTTTAGCCTTGTCCTTTGTGTTATAGTATGTTGATCCGGGCTTTTACAAACCGGATTTTTATCACAAAATTTGGCCAAAACCCCTATCAAGAGCCTTACCATATCACTTTGGGTTTACTATTCAATCACCAGGTATGCTACATTACTTCTCGATTATGATAACTCTAGCAAATGGGGGGAACAAGTTCTTAGAGGGATGTCAATGTAAAGGGTAAAAGGGATGGTTATCTTAGTGAAGATGGAAATGGATTATACCCAGGAGTTGAGTGAGTGCATAGATTTTTCAAAGGACTAGCCTCCAACTACTACAGGTGGGTTCCGCTTGCATCACTAAGATTTGGAATCTATCACCATCATTAGAGGACACCTCACCCTAGTACACAAGTCAATATCTACATCATGGTGTCATTTGGATCTTACACAAAATCTTACAAGCATGGACCCCTTCTATCATATGCTTATATGTATTTATATATATATGGGGAACTAAAGTCAAAGCAGCTTTTGAAAGCTATTTTTTATCATCTCAATAACTCCCAATAAAAAGCAAATTTCAAGAAAATTCCCACGACGCCCAATTGGTTTCGACCTGGTCTACAAAGTTCCAGAAGAAACTTTTTTCAGATTCTTCACCGATTTGAAGTTACGAAAGCACAGACTGCTGGCTACATGCAATTTTCTTCTCTTTCACCACATCAACTTTCCATTCTATCCTTCTTGTAAATATATTATAATAATGTGATTTGGGCACCCACCTCTTGTAATCTAGCTCCATTTCTCTATTTTGTCTATCACCACCCTTGGCTTCTTGCATGATAACCAAGGTGGAGACTTGTCCCATCCACTATTCTTTATATTTTCAAAGATGCCATACATCATCTAGGATTATGTTAATCAAGAATATTAGCTTAATCTAATTCCTTATGGAGGCTATATAAGGAGCCCATGGAGATGTGGAGAGGGATATAGAGAGGGAATGACAATGACAAGCACATGAAAGCACTCTAGAATACCCTCATGCTAGTCCACCTCTTTGAGGTAAGCTATGAGTGAGTTCTTTTATTATGTAGCATAATGGCAAGCTTCCTCTACCTCTTCTCCTCTTGTCTCCCTCTCTTCTCATCTTCTCATTCCATGAATACATAATGGCAAGCTTCATCTACCTCTTCTCCTCTTGTCTCCCTCTCCTCTCATCTCTTTCTCTCATATTCTAATATGGTGTCTAGTACATATATTCTCTCTTGTAAAATTGTGTCTTGGTTCTTTTGATTCTCTTTGAGAAAAGGGATATCCTAGCCCATCCTTCCTTTGGCTAGGTGGTGCCCCTCTTTAGTTCTATTAGTGAGGATTGGAGGTTGGATGGGTAAAAGGTAATCAATTCATCATTTCAACCCTCAACGTGTTTATTATTTTTTACATACAAAAATGACACAAAACAACCATTTACACCTATGCAACGTAGCAACACCTAAACGGTGAGGGGTGAATACAGTTTGTGCAACGATCTAATTGCTGAAAAGATACGGATTCTGATTTCCCTCTTTGTGCATAGCATTTAGGGATCGTTCCATAGTTAAATATAACGACTAGTAGCATGAAAGTTCCGGTGCTAGTCCCTAAAGTAGCGCAGCATGTAACACTTAGTTAAAATTCAAGAAAGGGATGTTTTCTGCACCTCACATGGTTGGTTTTTTTTACTCATAAAATGGTTGTGCACAATCATCATACACCTTACATCAAGCATGTCATGTGGTATCTCCTGGAATGCATTGCAATTGATTTATAAACTTTGACCAACACTGAGAGGATAGGAAACCTAAGTTGTAGGTTTAGACGGGTGCTTCCGTTGGGGAAAGTTTTGTGAGGCAAATCAAAATCTCCTAGAACGCTGAATTATGAAAAAGTGATGTTTGTGCGAATGTTATATGTGTTACCGACGCATCTTGGGGCCAATCTCCGAGGTGTAGAAGAGTCGTAGTGGAGCTGCGGCAATCAATCGAGAGGTGCTTCCCTATGTGTGTATTACGAGGTATTATGCCTATATGTTATGGGATTTCCCTCTGAGGATAAGGGAAGGTGAACGTTGGACTGCATATTGGATACAAATGCAAAATTGTCATAAGCATTTAATGCAAAGTGAGTCTTAGACGCTCTTGGCCCACGAGGCCATGTGGTGGATTGTCTGCCATAAGCATGATTCTTCGGCTAGTGCCATAGCTAATGCTGACCCATTTTAGGTCCCATCACCTCCTCACCCTCTTCCTCTTCCTCACTCTCCATGAAAATGGGAATGAAGCACAAGAGAAAGAGACAATAACAAGAAGGAAAATGTTGTGCCAAAATGTGAGAGAGAGGGAAATGAACCATGAAAGGAGAAGATAAAGGAAGAGAGAGATGTAACCACCTCAACCTCCCACCTCCTCAACTATCACGATTGCAACCACCTTTCCTTTTTCTTGATATTAAAATTGGGTTTGCATACATAGACTAAGGTCTAAAGGGCCTTTCACTTTATTATGAGACAAAAGATGTTGGACCTTTCCTTTTCCTTTCAATCTTTTAACGAGCCTTTGGACCCACACTTTTACATTGCTTAATATTTGAATTTTTGCCAAGAATTACATTTACAATGGATCATTATACAAAATATGTTTCTATGATGAGCACATTATGGTGCCTTTATTTATACAAATCTCTTGGTCTTCATGGCCACAGCAACAACATGGTCACATACTCTAGATATATGGAGATAATACAAAGTATCACTCTCTAAGCCTCTCACAATAACCCTAGATCCTCTATAGATCTTTCATTTCCCATCACCAAAGGTGGTATGAAATCCATCATCATCTAGCTATCTAGTACTAATCAAGCTCCTCTTGAGCTGTGGCACATGCCTTACATTCTGAAGAGTGAAGACAAATCAATGCTGAAATTGCAGCTGCGCATTGCCAATACCTACAATGTCATAATTTTTCCCAAGATGGACAACACCACGTAGACATCCTGTATAGTTTGTAAACCACTCATAGTGAGGGGTGACATGAAAAGAGGCACCTGAATCCAAAATCCAAGTGTGCATGTCATCATTCGTATCCGCTATCAAAGCATGTGCACTAAAACATGAAGAGACAAAGAGTATATCATTCCCATTGTCGCTCTCATGGCTATCATGGCTAACTCTATTCACCTCTTTGATCTTTACGCTGCTCTTCTTATAAATTTGACTCTCTTTCTTCTCTTCCTTGCTGTCATCCATCTTCTTGCCCTTCCCTTTCTCTGTCTACCATTTATAGCAGTCACATTTGAAGTGACCCTTCTTGCCACAGTGATGGCATTCAACATCCTTACCACGTGACTTACTACGTCCCTTGCTATCAAATTTTCCTTCCTGGTGTGATCTACCTCTAGTATGCAAAGCTCTCGAAGACTTACTGGATGCATTATTCTGCCGGTTCATTTCTTCCATAAGTAGAGCATTCTCTACATCAACATATAAAAGCATAGCATTAGAATTGCTCATAACAATCCTGAAGGTATCCTAGCTCTCTAGCACAGTGCAAAGTAAGAATGTAGCTTTGAACTCATCATCAATATTGAACTTCAAAGTAGAAAGTTGGCTCAAAATGGAGTCAAACTCACTAAGGTGAGTAGACATTGCAGTACCCTCTTTCATACACAAATCCATGAGTTTTCTTAGCCATTAGACTTTGCTTTTAGCACTCTTCTAGGCATACAATTCTTCCAGTCACTTGCAAATGTCACAAGCAGAATCCAACCCTTCAATGTTAAACAACTAGGCATAAAAAATCAATAGCTCAATGGTCAAGCATGCAAGCTCATTCAGCTCATCCCAGTCGTCCTGCTCTACATCAACTGGTTTTGTTCCCTTTACTTTAATCATCTTTGCTTGCTTCTTCTGCAACAAGATATTATAGCACTCATTTTTCCAAAGTGCAAAGTTATGTGCTCCTTCAAGCTTTTTTATATGCATGAGATGATTATCACTATTGCTAGCCATGATTCACAGCCAAATATTTGTATGATAGCAAATGACATCTAATGCTAAGTAATTAAAGCTCCAAAATCCACTCAGTAGTATGTCAGGAATAGCCCCAAGTATGTAGCAGTAAGAACATATATCAATTCATTGCCCAAAATACCTCAAAAGCATTCAATGAAAGTAACCATACCAATTTCATGATAAAAACAGAGAGCAGTCCTGAAATTCCTAACAATACTTGTGGTTATCCTACAATTCAGGAGTGTAGTACTAAAATTCCTTACAATATAGGTGGTTGTCCTACAATTCAGGAGTGCATTCATGACATTTAGGAAAAATGTCTCCTAAAAATTTAGAACTCAAATAACCTCTCAGACAGATTGAGATTGAGCTCCAAAGATAATGCAAAACTGCTCAAAACATCACCATAATATTCTAGCATAGAAACATATCAAATTTCCTAATAGTGAGGTATGTTAATCTAAATAGGGAGGAAATAGTGTTGGAAACGACCAGCAAGGTATTACCCATGATACACCACAGTTTTAGCGTAAAAACATGCAATTAGGACAACTTGAACCCTCAAGACAACATGCTTGAATTTCAGGACAGCAATCTATACATGTAGGATTATAGGCCCGTATTTCAGGACAACAACATGTAAATGCATATTTATAGGCCCACTAGCCAGCAAATGTAGAAACGTTTCTGCATAGGTCAACCCAACCTTTAAGGTAGCCAAATAAGTTTGTTCCTGGTATGCCGTATGCTGTATATTATGTCATGGTTACTAACTGTGGTGATCTAGTATGCTTCAAGGAAGCAATGACTGGATTGGACAGCGAGAAGTGGTTCAAGGCCATGCTGTAAAAAATGGAATCACTTGATAAGAATGGTACTTGGGACTTGGTGCAGCTGCCGAAAGGGCAGAAAACTCTTCCATGCAAGTGGGTTTACAAGATGAAGGCCACTTCTGGTTTCTCACCATAGGACAAGGCACAGTTAGTTGCAAAGGGGTACAAGCAGGAACATGGAATTGACTTTGACGATATCTTCTCTCCCATAGTTAAGATGACTACTCTAAGAACCATTTTGGGCTTGGTTTGCAGTTGAAGATATGGAGCTTATACATATGGATGTAAAGATAGCATTCTTACATGGTGATTTGTATGAGTACATATATATGTAGTAGCCTGAAGGTTTTGTTGCTAAAGGCAAAGAGACGATGGTCAATAAACTGAAATAGAGTATGTATGGGTTGTAACATGCACCAAGGGAATGGTATCATAAGTTTGATACTTTCATGCAAAGAGATGATGGTCAGTAAACTTAAATGGAGTATGTATGGTTTGTAACATGTACGAAGGGAATGGTATCATAAGTTTGATACTTTCATGCAGTCTTAGGTCTTTCAGAGAAGTCAAGTTGATCATTGCTTGTGCACCAAGAAGACAGTTTGATGGCAGTCTGATTATCTTGGTTCTATATGTTGATGACATGTTGATAGTTGGCAGGGATACTCATGTCTTGGATTCATTGAAGCAAAGTCTTCATGGCAGCTTTGACATGAAGGATCTTGGTGATGCCAATGGCATTCTTGGGATGCAGATAATCAGAGATAAATTGAAGGGGCTACTCCATCTATCTCAGCAAGAGTATGTATCCAAGATTTTGCAGTGTTTCAATATGGAGGGGGGGAAAGCAATCAGAGTTCCATCGCCTCCATATGTAAAACTCAGTGTAGAGGACAGCCCTATATTTGATTGGAACCTAGCTCTGATACCATTTTGTTGAGTTAGCTGCAATGGAGCTTCTGTGTAGAGATGCAGGTTGAGAGTGTACCTCAATAATGATTTTAGATAGGTATATGTACTATGCACAACCTAGCCCTTACGAGTGAACATGGGCACTGCCCTTTATCCCAACACTCTTCTCAATATATGTATGTTCTCTTTTGTTTTTTTAGGAGCTTCAGAAAGACATCAAGGTATCTCCAAATCTCCACCCATAGAAATGCAATTCCAAGTGTGTTTGCAACATTTGTTGTGATCCCATATAGCTCTCTCTAATACTCCCAAGAAATACTCACTTGTTTTCCTATATGGTTTTCTAAAAAGTATCTAGCTCTTGAGCCTCCCATAGAAACATCAGCCAAGACAACTCTTATTTTTCCTGAAAGTGTTGGATATTTTTAAAAAGTGAACTTGACCCCCATGGAAACCCATGTTAAAAAGTAGTACGTCACATTTCTCAATATGCTCATTTGACAAAGAAAATGGATTAATCGAGTATGCATAGTTGAGATGCGGCCTTATAAGTTTGTCAATTATTCTAATCTCTGCATGCAAAGTACAAATAGGATTATTTCTAAGATGAATTGAAATAATGGGATATTAATGTCTAAGATGTTAGCTTTAGTCTCCTTTTATTTACTTTCATATAAATTCTCCTTCACAAAGAAAACAAGCAGGAAGACCTCTTGATGATGGAAAATTTTTTCTACTTCTCTTTTCCATTGAAGCTTGAGCCTTGAAGGAGAAAAATACCCCTCTTCTACCTCATTTGCAATTTCTCTACCCCCTGCTACGCCTTTGCCCTATACAATCATACTGTTAAATGAAACACTAGTGAAATTTTTCTAGATGACCACCAACTCTCCACGAACTTTTCAAGATTGTGGGAGAGAAGAAAGGAGTCTCACTTGTAGCTCTCTCACTTGCACAATGGGGGAATACACACAAAGGTGGAGTCTGAAAACAGTTTTTCTCCTCTTAGTTGTGTAAGCCAAAAAGAACTCTCTTACAAAGAAATAGAAGAACCCTATATATGGGTCTCAAACCAAACTCAACTAACTAAGGTGGCATACTAACTGAACCACGAACTAGAGTAGATAAGGATAGCTGTCATCTAGCTATTATTCATGGGCGGTGTACCAACCGCATCTGCAACTAACAAGTCGGTGACATAAATGCACAATGGTCACCCTGGCATATCACGAGTGGAGCTCGATATATGAACACTCCCCCTCGAGCTCAATCCCAATTGCTGCACACAAAGCAGGTCTTTGAACTTGCACAGCTTCTCTGCGCCCAATGCCTTCATGAATATGTCAGTTACCTGATCCTCTGTGCTGGCATAAACTAGATCAATAAGACCTAGTAAAACTCTCTCTCGCACATAGTGATAATGCACCTCAATGTGCTTTTTTCTAGCATGATAGACTGGGTTATTTGCCAAGTGTATGCTACTCATGTTGTCACAATAAATGACAACTGGCCCATCTGTAGACTAATGCATATCATAAAGTAGCTTATGCAACTAAGCTATGTCACATGCAGCCATTGCTGCACCCCTGTACTCAGCCTCTGTGCTCAATAAGGCAACTGTAGGTTGTTTCTTGCTACTCCAAGTGACTGCAGCACTCCCAAAAGAAAACACATATCCACTGATAGATCATCTATCAGAAATACTACTAGCCCAATCAGCATCAGTGTATCCATGCAACTGTATCTGAACCCCAGTCTCATAAAATAGTCCATACTGCAATGTGGACTTCACATACCTGAGTATGCGTCTAGCCACATCTAAATGCGGTTTCCTTGGAGCCTGCATAAACTGACTTACCAATCCAACAGCATAGTTCAAATCTGGCCTGGTAATAGTCATATAAATCAAACTTCCTACTATGCGCTTGTACATAGTAGGGTCTTCCAGAAGCTCACTTGCATCTGCACTCAGCTTCACATTCTACTCCAAAGGAACTGAAATAGGCTTACAGCCTATCATCCCATATTTGGACAACATGTCCAATCCATACTACCTCTGCAAGAGCCATATCCCACTTGGTGATCTAATCACCTTAATGCCCAAGAAATAACGTAGCTCTCCCAAATCCTTCATCTCAAACTTTTGCTTCAATAGCATTTTCACATGAAGGATATCTTCATCACTCACTATCACCTATGATAATCAAATCATCAACATAAATGACAAGCAGCATAATACCTTTCTCTGTTTTTCTCACATAAAGTGAGAAATCTGCCTTGGAAATATGAAAGCCAATAGTGATAAGATATTGTCCTATCTTGTCAGACCATGCTCTAGGTGCTTGCTTTAAGCCATACAAGGCTTTCTTCAACCTACAAACAAACTCGGGATGAACAGCATGCACATAACCTGGTGGCTACTCCATATAGACCTCTTCTTGCAAATCCCCATGCAAGAAGGCATTCTTTATATCCATCTGATGTAAAGACCATCCCTTTGATGCAGCCATAGCAATGACTGCTCTTACGGTTGCCATCCTTGCAACGGGACTGAATGTTTCTTCATAATCAATGCCATATGTTTGTGCATACCCCTTGACTACTAATCTCGCCTTGTATCTATTCACAGAACCATCTCCATTGTGCTTCACCTTATAAACACACTTACAACCAATTGCATTCCTATCTTTAGGCAAAGGTACCAATTCCCATGTAGCATTTGCTTCCAAAGCATCCATTTCTTCTTCCATGGCTTTCTCCCATTTTTCTTTTCCCATGGCTTGCTCAAAAGAAGTGGGTTCTGGTTCCTGTATCACTTTGACTATATAGGCATAGTGAATAGCTGTAAATCCATCATATTTTAGTCTATCCACATGATACCTAGCTCTAGTAGACCTGCGCAAAGAAGGCTCACTTCCAGGTGCTCTCAAAACATCCCTGGTCTTCGTTACTCCAGGTGTAACAATAGAAGGAATACCCAACTCATCATCAATGCTCTGTTCTGAGCCATTGGAATCACCATCCACATAAGAGTGACCTGCATTCACATCAAACATGGGCTGATCTACCTTCTCTTTTCCTTTTCGTAAAACCTGCATACCACTATCTGCATTGTTTTGAGGAGATTCTCCTTATCTCAATCTCCTTGTCCATGGCGAAGAATGTGAACCACTGTTAGAGGACACTCCAGGTCCACTAATATTTTGTGACTACTGTTGTGAAATCTGTGCAGCATTACCATTTTATGCATCTACATCATCAATCACATTTACTGGTTTATACCAGCTACTCATCTCAAAAACAACATCGCTGCTCACTGTAAACTTATGAGTAGAAGGGTTATAGCATCTATACCCTTTGTGCTGCAGAGAGTAGCCAATAAAGATGCACTTCTCAGTTTTTGGATTCAACTTGGATCTCAACTCATCTGGCACATAAACATAGGCAATGCAACCAAAAATTTTCAAATGAGAAATATCTAGTTTCCTACCAGTATACCTCTCCTCTGGAGTCATCCCATGTATTGCTGTAGTGGGAGTGCTGTTCATTATGTAGACTGCTGTAGCAACTGCTTCAGCCAAGTAAAAATATGGCAAGTCTTTTTCGTTGAGCATGGCACGAGATACCTCTCCAATATTCCTATTTTTCCTTTCTGCAATTCCATTTTGTTGTGGGGTATGACTGCATGAATATTGCTGCTTTATACCATGCTCTTGCAAGAACCTTGAAACTCATTTGAGAGGTACTCTCCCCCTCCATTTGACCTTAGGCATTTTAATTGCATGCGTGTTTCTTTTTCAACCATAGCTTTCAGAGTTTTGAAATGCCCAAACACTTCACTTTTCTTTTTCATAAAATACACCCAAAATTTTCTGCTATAGTCATCAATAAAAGTGACAAAATAATGACAGCCTCCAATAGATATAGCTTTAGTAGTCCACACATTAGAGTGGATTAATTCCAATGGCTTCTTACTCTCTTGAACATGTCTAGGAAATGGTTTTCTTGCCTGTTTTCCAAATTGATAGGCTTCACATACCTTATGCATTTCTGCAACCTTGAATTTAGGCAATCCTGCAACAATATTTTGGACCTCCATTGATTTAAGTCGTTGTACATTAACATGACCAATGCGTTTATGCCAGATATCAATATCTGCAACTACACCGGTCCCATGTGCAAACATTGTTGCACTTAATTCAAACATGTATGCATCCAACGTAAGCATTCTGCCCTTCTTCTTTCCTTTTGCTATCAAGCAACCTTTATTTTTCATATCCTCAACAAAGCATCCATGAGGATTAAATCTGACCTGCAAGCCTTGCTCAACTATTTGACTGACAAAAACCAGATTCTTGGTGATATTTGGGACATGAAATACATCTGACAGGTATTTATTTTTCCCATCCTGCATAGACAAAGGAAATTTTTCTATTTGCACAATAGGATGTGCAGTATCATCACCAGTCTCCACGAATCCTGGTTTTTCCATTTTTCTTGCATCCTGCATTCATTCTACATGACATGTCATGTGGTTTGATGCACCAGAGTCAACATACCACACTTCGTTGCTTTCTTCTGCACTTGTCACAGAATTGTTCATGTGCTGCACCATAAACAAATGCTGATTTCTGTCATCACCCTGCCTACTAGAAGATGCATAATTCCCTTATTGCAATTTTCCATTCATGATGTCATTCTGCTTTTTATAGCAGTCTTTAGCCATATGACCCATTTTACCACAGTAGTAGCATTCAACATTATTGTTTGGATTTTGGCCTCTTTGCCATCCACCACGACCTCTTTGGCTCCCCCTGCCTCTAGATATACCACGTCCTCCTCCATAGGACTAGTTTTCTTGAGTTTGTTGCATATTCTGATTTCTACCAGGGCTTCCAGATCGGCCTCCTCTACCTTTGCCTCTACCTCTTCCAGCATTTGAGTAGAAGACAGCTTCTTTTGAAGTTCCTCTTGAAGAAGATACATCACCATTTCTCTGCTCCTCAGAAATTAGAAGAGTAATCAACTCCTCAAAATTAGGAAATCTTTCACGGACGGAAATGGATGTTCAGAACTGTTCATAATCCTTTCCTAGATCATTCAAGGTCACGAAAACTAAATCATGATCTTCCACTGGCGACCCAATGGAAGCAAGTGCATCTGTAATCTTCTTCACCTTCATGTGGTAGTCATTGATGCTTATACTTTCTCTTTGCACATTGTGCAACTTTTGCTTGAGCTACATTTTCCTGGCTTGCGTATTTGTGCTATACATTTTTGACAAAGTATCCATGCCTCCTTTGGCGTACTTGCGTCCTGAATATGCACAATCATAGAGTCTGAAATACTGATAGACAGCCAGTGCATAACTTTTCTGGCTCTCTCATGCCATCCTTTAAATTCTTGCATTTGCTGTTGATTGGGAACATCAGGAAGAACTAGTTCTTCTTCATTTCCTGCAACAAATTCCCAATATCATTTTTCTATAAGGAAATTCGTCATTCTAAACTTCCATGCTTGGAAGTTGTTCTTGTCAAGCTTTTCAGTGACAATATGTGAAAGAGAATTAGATGCCATTATAGAACACTGCAAAAAATTATGTCACTGTAAAAAACACAGCTTCAGCCTCACAAGGGCAAATCTGCAAAACTAACGAAAGTGATATTTGACCACACAGTCACTTCCTAGTGATGATTTTGCATCAACAAGTAATAAGGATGATTCTGTAACTCCCAATGTCTTTGGGCATAGGTATAAGATGCAATTTCTACGGTAACTTTTCACCGACCTGTAGAACTGTGATCGCACAGCATAAAACAGGGCCTTTTCTTGAGTGCGTGCAGAAAAATTCCACCTCCAAAACAGGCCCCGAAATGGCCTCAAATAAAAAAAACAAAGCAACCAGGGCTAAAGCCTTGCCGCGCAGCATATACTGCCCTCTTGCTATACCGCGAAGGGCGTCTCAATCTGAGACAATGCACTCTTGCACTTTTCGGCTGTGCTACTTGTACAGACTTGCTCCCAAAACAGAAAAATGAAAGCAACACTGGTCCTCTTACCAGAACACCATGAACTTGGTTTGCTTTCTTAAGCTCCTTACCACGAACAAGGCTCTGATACCATGTCAAGATTTTGGGAGAGAAGGAAGGAGTCTCACTTTTAGCTCTCTCACTTGCACAATGGGGGAATACACACAAAGGTGGAGGCTGAAAACAGTTTTCCTCTTCTTAGTTGTGTAATCCAAAAAGAACTCTCTTACAAAGAAATAGAAGAACCCTATATATGGGTCTCAAACCAAACTCAACTAACTAAGGTGGCATACTAACTGAACCACAAACTAGAGTAGATAAGGATAGCTGTCATCTAGCTATTATTCATGGGCGGTGTACCAACCGCATCTGCAACTAATAAGTCGGTGACATAAATGCACAACAGTCACCCTGGCATATCACGAGTGGAGCTCGATATCTCAACATAACTACCACGTCAATTTTCCCTGACATCCATGCCTCTGCGAGGAGGTAGAAATTCCAAAAGCATATTTGAAGTAAGGGAAGCAAGGAACACTGTTGATGGAACAAATGAGACGCTAGGAATCGGTGAAACCCCTCTTACAGCAAACCTACGAGAGGTAACATCTCATCAGTTTGGAAAAAAACTAATATTTTATAATCTTATCACTTTATTTGGCTTTAAACAATTATAAACACATTCTAATGAAAATCACTAGAAGAGAAAGGCCCTATAGACACGCACTGTACATGTGAAATAGCGGGCGCGTTTATAAGCGCGTGTACCAGCGCGTCTATTCACGCTAGTATACAAAACGCGTCTATATACCCGTGTTTATAAATGCGCTTATAGATGTAAAAATAAACGCACATATTTTTTATTTCTCATAAAGTCCCTAAATATGACCAAACATCTTAACAGCTAGTATTTGTTTGAATACATTACCAACTTTACTTCTTTCTGAGTATTACAATATACATCCAATCATTCAAAGCTAATTATATATGCTACAATGAATGATCAATCTCATCTTCAATGAGATTGACCCTTGCTAGACTATCTACCTCTAGGTCTATGTTACCAATAAGCAATGAAACAAATAAGTCTATCCCACTGTCAGATGTATTGCTATGCTCAATTTCTTCATCATCATCTGCAACCATATTATTATCCTCTTCTGCACTTCCTTGAACATCCTCGCGGGGATCATCTTGCACTACATCATGTATATAATTGATCATGGCATCATCATGTACATCATCATTGATTGTTGGATTGCCATCAACTATCTCTATGTTGGTGGCATTGCCATATATTGGTTTTGAACGATTAGATATGGGGATGACGTACCACCATCGGTTATTGTTTACCATTGGGTGATACACAACCTGCATCTTTTTTTTAAAAAAAGTAATTAACAACTTAGATATTTATTGTATTTTGAGAATGTATCAAGAAGTAATATATATATAAATAAATAGCTTCTAATATACCTGCTCGCATTGTTGAGGTAGTACGAATGTGTCATTCTTGCCTTGGTGAAATTTTGTAGAGTCAATCACTACAAAACGACTTGGATGACGTCTAATTGTGCAATGCTCACCCGTTGTTACTACTTCTTTAAACCACTTCACATCTAGCACATATATAAAAAATTGCCTAAAGTCAAGCTTCAAAATATCTTTGATCAAGCCACAATAACCTTCCATGGTGCCATTGGTATTGTGGAAGTTTGCAAGGATACCACAATCCTGGGTATTTCTCTTATCATCTATACGTTGAGTTCGAAAATGTTTGCCTTCACACCAAATAGCATTGAACAATGTGCACTAGTAGTACATTGTTGAGATCATATTAATGATTTAGTTAAAGATGAAACATGTGAAATTACTATATCATATATAACTAAAGATAATGTAATTATAAGTATGTCTCACCTTTGATAAGCAACCTCGTGCGTATTCCCACTCCTCTTGCGATATATCCATCGCCTCCTGTTTTTCCATATTCTCTATTTCTTCATGTAGCCAATCTATATCAATATGACATGGAAGCGCGCTTAAATATTCTGGATATGGGATATTACATCCATGTCTAGCATGCAATGCTTGCCTTTCGCTTACTCTTCTTGCCCTTGCTTCTTTATATATTGTCACCCATTTACTCATTACTTCGCTGTTAAGCACACAAAATACATTTAACTTACGAAGTTCCTCTTTCATTAACACTTTGCTCCTTCCTTTTCCTTGAGGTATTATAGAGGTCATCCTAAAATCTTCATCATCTTTCCATAGTCGTGGTAAAGAGGAGTCCACTTTAGTAAAATATTCAAAGATTTGTACAAGGGATGATTGCACTAACCAACCCTCAACCATGCTTCTCTCGGGCCGTGCATTTTGCCTTACAAAATCTTTTAGGGTTTTCATAAAGTGCTCTAGAAAAAACATCCACCTTGCATAAACTACCCCACAAATTGTGATCTCATCAATCAGATGTACAAGTAAGTGTAATTGAGTAGTCAAAATGGAGTGGGGAAAAATTTCCCCCACCAAACAAACCACCTCAATGGAGAATACTCGAGCCTCTTGCAACGTATTTGGATCGATTTCCTTCAAACTCACAAATCTACCAACATGTGAGAATGATGATTAGTTTTGTCCATAAATTCAAGCGGGTTTACTATGTGATGTACGTAATATGTAAACTAAAAAATAAGTATAAAGTATACATACCTCGTGAGCTCACCCATCTTGTAAATGATATCACACACATATTTTGAAACACAATGGGATATGCTAGTAGAAAGGATGAACTGTGTGTAAATATTCATACATTGTTAATTAGTCTACATAGTTACTCCACTAATTAATATATTTATGGCTATGAAAATCCTTACCTGAATCAATTTGTGCCAATCGTGAGACTTTAAACCGGATAGTTGCTCCACACCTCTTTTCTTTTTCTTTATGAAGGCTCCCTTGAGGCATCTCATATATCCTGTGGGAGTTCAAAAAATACATATCTGCTGCTTCACCATCTTTTCTTCGGTCTTTGACAACATCCAAGGTGCACTTGGTAACTGGATCTTTCCTCTGGGTCCGATGCATGGCCAAGCTGGTCTCATACGTCCAATGCTACATAAATCCTCCCTTACATTGACAGAATCAGGAGCCGCCATTAAGTGATCCCATAATGTAGAGGCAACATTCTTGAATATATGCATGGGGTCCAACAGGTGATTGATCTTGATTTCCAGTCCAATATAGGAGACGAAAAAATATAGAGAATATAAGGCACAAACAGTATATTATTTCTTATTCTCATAATGGAGTGTACTTTAAAGACAAACAAAAGAAGTAAACTAGTTACCGACTCATGCCAAGTGGAGGATGATTATTGGCATGTGTCCAAGCGTCCTTCCAATCTTGAGGTGTCAGAGATTGTGGAGTTCTTCCATTAGTGGGGGGTGCATATTTGGGGTGGTCAATAGGAAGAAAACAATGATGATTGTCATAGATAACCTTCTTCAAGCGTGTCGATGTAGAAGAAACCAGAGAGGGACCACAAATTGGACATGCATGATATCCTAATGTCATTAAACCTGTAAAAACAAGTGGGTTAATGATGACATATATTTGATTAAGGGTAAGAATGAATAAAATAGAGTACGCAACTACCTGAACACTATCCATAGCTTGGAAAGTCATGCATGGTCCACAACAATATGCCCTTTGAAGTGAAGTCTTGCACCTTAGTACCTTAGTACCTCTCCATAGCATTTCTAGCTCCTCGATTTGAGGCTCTAAGTAAACGTCCATGTTTTTTACTTTGTGTTTTCCAAGAATCAAAAGGGACAACATTACATGTCCTTTTTTTATTGCCATGGATGGAAAGATATTATAGTTCACCAATACCACTGGCCATACACTATATGAGGTGCTTTTGATGCCAAATGGATTTATTCCATCTAATCCTAGACCAAATATCAAATTTTTGGGGTCTTCTTTGAAAGTAGGCCACAAATTATCTGTGTTGCCAAGCTGGTGTGTCTAAAGAAATTCTCCACTTTCCATCGCTTGAATGGTGAGTAGCATGCCATGACATGAGTCTTGCAATAGATTCACACTTAAACATAAGTTGAATACATGGAATAATAGAAAAATATTGCAAAACCTTACAAGACACATCCATTGATTTCATCTCCTGGTTGTATCTTGGTTCACCACAAATAGGACACTGTCATGCAGATGCATGATCCCCACGAAACAAGATGCAATCATTGACACATGCATGGATTTTAATGTAATCGAGACCTCCAAGAGATGTCAGGAAATGCCTTGCTTGCTCCCTTCTAGTTGGTAATTTATTTCCATTTGGAAGTATTTGTGACAATAACTTGCATATATTGTGCAAACAGAGTTAACAAATCGCGAATCGAATATTGTCTAGAAGCATTTATGAATTAATATCAAATGATACATACTTCAATAATGCATTCAAGCTAGCATTACTCCATCCATAAATGGTTTGTAAGTTTAGTATCTCGAGAGATGCATGTAGAACGGAGTAGGTGCAACCTTCGTACAATGGAGTTTTTGACGCTATGTGTAGCGGGTCATTTATCTCTCTAGTGGCGCCCTCCTCCCGAACCTCATGGGAAAATAAACCATGCACCATGTTGCCCAAAATCTCTTCCTTCAAAACTTGATGGGGCAATTGAAGAGGGCTGCTATCGTCGTCATCAGTCTCTACTCTTCTTGAGGACTCTACCTCCTTGTGTCGATGCTTTGCAGCCTCTCGACGCCCTGGAGGGACCATTTGAGGATGTGGTACTGCATCCTACTCAATTAAAAAAAGGAGGTTTTTTTTAATGGTGAAGACACAACATAGATCAATAATATTTGTGCAAATAAAGCAATAAAATTTTTTGGGTCTTTTTCTTGATCCCACTCTCCGTACATGCTGAGGTGTGACATTGTGATTCGACGTGCTAAAAAAAAACATCCTCAACAACGATCACACATACATTTGATTTTTTGCCGTAGCCAAGCGTCTCGGTTGTGAAGACGCAATGTCTCATCCTCACTGGAGGATGTACTGTTTATTGACTCAGCATGTCCCATACTAGTAGAAGATGATGACATAATTACACCTAGATCATAAGAACAAATGTGATTTCATTTGGTATATATGTCATATTCCCTAAATGCATGCATTGATACTTACAACATGGAGGCAAACATTTTTATATTGAAAGACTAGGAAAGTCATGTCATGTTAATCCAAAAACAACCAAAAGCTATCATCTAATCAGTTTAATTGTAACTACGCGTCTATCAGCGCGTGTAATATGTCTTATCTGCGTATATACACATGCAATAACATGCACTTACAGACACGCTACGCAAATATTAAAAAAAATTTAAAAAAAATTCAAACCAGTGCTTTCCTGCGTTTTTTGCGTGTTTTCTGTAGTTCGAGCTCGACATCACTAATCATGTCTATCTATCACTTCATGAAGACAATGAGGGAAGGAAATAAGAGTAAAAAGATGATAGGAGGAAGGAAGAGCCAAAGAGTAAAGAACAAGAGCCAAACAACAAGGAAGAGAAGAAGATTGAAGCAACTTACCAAGGGAAGGGAGAAGGAGGACAAGGAGCTTGCAACCTAGCCGCCACCCATCGGAACAAGCAAAGAAGGTGAGTTCTTCTTCTCTCTCTCAATCTTGTTTGCTTTCTGTCTGTTTGTCTCTCTCTCTCTCTCTCTCTCTCTCTTTACATGCTATAGACTGTCATCTATGGAGGTTTGTTTGCACGCTTTTAAACCAAGTTTGAAAAAAATGGTCCGACAGTGTGCGTCTGTCAACGCGTCTAGATGACAGTGTAGACGCAGGTATAGATGCGGAAATAGATACGCTGTTAGACACACACAGAGACGCAGATATAGACGCAGCATGTAATATGTTTTATTTGCACAGGGTAATATGATTTTTCTTATGTAGATGTGGAATTCTGAATCTTCGAGCACTGATCCTGAGTTGGAACGCATGAAAAACACCTTAGCGAAGTTTTCTAGAGGTGTTAGTAGCTTTTTTGGAGATTTTCCAAACAAGGAGCAATTCATGGGGGAGATGACCAATTATATTGGTCACCCTCCCATTGCAGAGGAGGTTTTCAGTGTGATGTCTGGGACACTTATCATATCTTTACCTAGCATTGCCGCACAAACACCAAACCTTGCCATACCAAACCTTGGTACACCTCTACTAACAGATACTCCACACACTATGCATACACATAGATCAGCTGATGCACAGGGATCAGCTGAAGTACATGGATCGGCCGAAGCACATGCATCTGCAGAAGCACATGAATCAAGTGAGGTAGAGGGTAGTGCCCGTCGAGGAAGGAGGGAGAGTCGTGTAGGAGGACGAGGAGGTTGAGGGCTTTGTGGGGGTTTCCTAGGAGGTGGCTCTCGATCACCCTCACCGGGAAATGAGATGTTGGTGGTATCTTGCATGACTCTGAGGGGAGGGAAGTGATAGCCTACTCGAGGAGTGTCGTGCATGCCACATACAAAGATTGCATGATTCCCTTCAAGCACCAAAAAAATGGTTTGTGACAAGAGGTGCTGCGGGCAGTACATAGAAGGTACCCTAATCTTGAGAATTCACGATTCTCAGATGATTGGGGATGGTCAAAGGTGAGAGACGTGCTTCATAACAAGAGGTCTCACCTTATGACGTGCGCCAAGGAGTCACTGTAGAGACAAGAGCAGGGGCGCCCTGGATATGGCCAACCACCCAATTGCCACCGCAGGGAGTGGAAAGAGGCCAAGAAGAGAGCAGTAGAGAAAATGAAAAATCGCCAGCATGCAGAGGCGCGATGTATCCAGATGGCAACCATGGGATCGTCGCATTATGGATTGGGTGGCAGGGAGTCATGGGAGGCTGAGTTTGTAAGTATTATTTGATTTCTTTTTTTAAATTAAATTTTGTAGTTTGTTTCACTTCATTATGTAGTGTGTTCTAATATGTTGTATGTTCAAATTGTTTTGTAGTATCATATCATTGGTAGGATGCCTACTCCTAGAGAGGTAGGCTACCATCGAGGTCATAATCGGGCGTCCACTTTGGCAGCATTTCTACGAGGAGGGACTCATCATGGAGGAGCAATATAATTGTGCCATGAGGATTCCACAACCAGAAGAGGTATGCTTTATTTTTTACATGAAAAGTATAGGTAACTCTAATTTATTGTTTGTAATGGTATTTATATACCTTAATCCTTTATGTAGGCGAACCCAGATGCAGTTGAGGATAGCGAAGGGGGGTCTAGCAGTAGCGGTGGTGGCAACGGCAGCGGCAGCGGTAACGACACAGGCAACGGTGGTGGTAGCAACGATGATGCCTCTTCTGAGGAGATGTAGAGGAGCCCCATGCATGCATGGCTCCCCTTGGCTTGTAGTTTTCATTTTTGATATGTATTACTTTTAGCTAGTGCTTGCGACCATGACCATGCTTGAGGTCACAAGCAGTAGAACTCATCATGTAAAAATGTTTCATCTATATATATGAAATTTCGTGTTCTGCATACATTGTTTTGTTTTCAGTACAAAAATCTTTGAAATAATCTTTCTCTGTTTTCCCTAAGTATACAATTTGATGCTGATGGGGGGAAAAAAACCAAAGAGCAAGCCACATGCTCTCTAGTTTTTTTTTCATAGAGACAATCAACCAACGACCTCCTTACTACGCTAGTGACATTAATCCTGGGAGACCTGCTTAAGCATCATCCCACCCTATGGAAAGACTTGAAGTAGTGGGTTGAGGGGTCACACGAACAAGCTGCTGATCTACATGACCATGATGCAGAAACACAAATACCAAGTCTAATGCTGCACTCTGTGCCAAAATCCTTGCACATTAATGCTTTTTGGGAAGGCACCGAGATGCGTGCAGTATTACTGATCGTAGCCCTAGGCAACAAGATCTGAAAGGGGATCGTAGACATGGGAGCTGGGGTTAGTGTGCTGAGCTACGCAGTACTTCAGACTTGGAAAAACCCACCTATTGAGACCGCTCGGTTTAATGTCACATTAGCAAATGGCATGAGAGTGAAGCTATCAGTGCATCTAAATTGCAGGATAAAAGCGCGTCTATTCTCATAAAAAACTTACAGAGTAAACACTTTTTTAGACGCGCAAATACACGCGTGTATAGATGCACAATATGAATATATCCACTTTTTTAGAAATATGATTATATATTTACATAGTGCGTCAATACATGCGTCTATATGCGCATCTATATGGGTGTGTAACTCTCACTATAAGCGCGCTTTTAGACGCGGAATTTTAGACACAGCAGTAGACGCCATAATAAACGCGCCCGACATTTCTTAACACAGTTTAAATATTGTGTCTACAAGCCCATCTATGGAGCCTTTTTGTTGTAGTGAATGCATATAAACTACTGCTTAGGAAAATAACCTAAGTAATATAATAATTAACTATTCAGTGAAAAGACTCTTTCACTTGGAAAAAATTTGTATGTCTATCATTAAGAAAATATCATAATGACGATTTCTTTCATGATATTTATTGTTATTTCATTAATGACGCATGTGATCATAATAACAGAAAAATGGTAGACGATGTTAAGAAAGGGAATATTTTATAATTTTTCTTTGAAAGTGACTATCTCTATTTCATTTTTCTAATGATAAATAGATATATATTAATTTTATAATAATTTATAGAAAATCATTGAGATAATATCACAAAATAATCAATGTATTAATAGAAAATTACATAAGAAAATATATACTAGATGCGTGAAAATATAATTCGATGTTTGAAAGATGAAAGAAACATTGCATTTATGATTTTTGCATTGCCTGGAATAAAGTTTTTAGAAAAACAATCAGCATTGCACTGAGATCGCACTTAGGACATAGCTAAAAGAGAATTCATCTTTCTAAATAACATTGAAAGTTTGAAATGGTGAGACATAATTAATTAAACCATAGAATATAAGTAGAATAAAATAAAAATTATTATCTTTAACTGAAAACATATACAATGTTAACTAATGATTATATTAGCGAGAGAATCAATATTATGAGTTGACTCATGTACAAGTTAGCGAGAAAACCTAACAAAAAATATTTAGAGTGTTGAAGTGAAAACAACTATGAAATACTCGAAAATCTTAAAACTATCAGTATCAAGAAATCAAATAAATATTGAAAGTCTGTAGGACTTGTTGGACATGGATAAGAATTTTTCGATAGAAGTTCTAAAGTCCAAATAGACTTGGAAAAGTATTTGAAATCCTGCTAAGTGCATGTTAAGGCAGGGCAATGCATGAATTGCATGCCATAGGCATAAATGCATATATTATCTTTTAGGGAAAAGATACCAAATTTTTCATAAGGATAAAATAAACTTCTCATAGTTAATTAGATTTGCAAAATAACTTGTGGATCTCGAAAAAGAGTTGTAAGTAGGAAGCGAAACTCTAAGAATAAGGTGGAACCTTAAAAGAGAAGCCTTAAATTTTGGTGGGGATGCTTCCTATGCTAAAAAAACTTGCTACTATTTTCTTTTTTGATTTTTGCACGCATTGATGGCTGCATAGGAAAGATTGATTGTGCTTGCAGCAGTTAGATCTGATTGTAAATATATAATCAAGATAATAAGAGGAAAGATCGTGTTATGCCTCCCCCATGACTAGATGTTGAACGGTTTTCCAAGGGGGATTGTTTTGTACTTTTGCGAGGAGCTTTGGGGTGGCCCCGAAGGCGAGAGGTCACTCAATGAGGAATCCGTTAGGCAAGAGGAGGTGCAAGTGCTAAGGGGGCTCTGGTTTTAAATCTCTTGATGGCTCCTAGGAATTACCTGACCCTCACACAGATTAGGATGGGATCGTGGAGTCCTCCATGTTACAACTATATATATCATCTCTCACTTGACTTGGGTCTCACCTATATATACTAACTCTACATCAATATGAATCATTCTTTGGGAGCATGTCTTGTGTATCTCTCTCGTACTCTCTCTCTCTCTCAACATGGTATCAGAGCTATGGATGCGTAGCAACAATAAGGAAGATAAGTTGTTTCATTGTTTATACTTGATTGAATTCTTTGCACAAGTGATGATTTGATACATGAACTTATTCAAATTATAAGTATTAGTTAATTTTTTTCTTTAAAAACAAAACCAGGTCTAGATGCGTAGCTCTCGTCGTGCTCTCGAATCTTGTTAAAACCGCTTGTCAATTGGAGTTCTGGATCAAAAGTTATGACAGTTCAGGATTCAAGACAACAATTCTGCTCAAATCTGTGATTCTTTATTTAAAACTGTATTTCTAATTAAAGTTTGTTAATCCCCAATTACAGTTTATTAATCACTCGTCTTCGTTAATGATGTTGATTACGACAAGCAAACATCTTGCTATTTTTAGCTATGTTTTATTATCGTTCACGTTCTTTGCTCGATCGAAATAGCACTTTTCTTATATGCGTCATCTCGTCTTGCACGTTACGTCTCTCTATTTCGGGCTTTCTTTTTAGTCACTCAATCCTTTTCGTCGTTCTTACGTGCATATCCCTATTTTGATTGTCATGCGTCTCAACTACGCTCGTCTTGATCATGGTTTGCAGATTCTGCGATCTCATCTTATTTGTTTTCTCTCGACATACAGGCATGGCCAATTGCGTAATTGTTAACGGATATCCGTCTAGCCAACGTTCGGTTCCCTTCTTCCAAGGATAAGGCTTTCCTGGGTGGAAAGCAAAGATGATGCTAATTCTTGAAGGTGACGAATTATTTGATATTGTTTTGGGCGACTTGTCTTTCCCAGTTCAACCTATTGATGTGATGAATAACAATTTTGTGATTACTGATGGTCCATTATTTGAACAATGGAAAATTGATCATACTGATTGGATTCGTCATGACAAAGCGGCTCGTCGTTATATATTGTCTGCAGTTCCTGACTCACTTATGTTGGATGTCTTTCATTTGGAAACCTCTCATGCTATTTGGGAGTATCTTATCTCAACATTTGAGAAGAAATCAATCACCGAAATTTTATATCTCCAAACTTGTTTGAAGAATCTTCAATATAAGGTTGTACCTCTATGCACTCTCATATCGAGGCTTTTAAAGACATTATCAATCAGCTTGGTGCTGCCGGCGCTCCTGTTGCTAAAAATCAGATTGTTACTCAACTTCTTCATACCATCAAAGATCCTTTATATGACAATATCATCACTATTTTGTCTAACAAGGATGATATCCACTTTGACAAAGCATGTATATCTCTTATTGAATATTCTCAATATCATGAGCATCATTTGGAAAAATCTGATGCTGTTTTGGTCACTCGGGAATAAAGGGATTTTGATGCTCCTTTTGTTGCTCGCAAGCGTCCTACTTCACGTTTTCAACAGGGTGGACACCCTAATCCAGGTAGTAAATCTTCTCGTCTTGCTTATCCTAACAAACATTGTTCTTATTGTGATAAGAAAGGTCATGTGGCTTCTGATTGCTGGGCACGTCAATATGATGAGGAGCATGGAGTTACTACAAAGCAACCTCGCTCGTCCAAAAATTTTCCTCCTTGTGATTATTGTGCACATACAGATCATCCATCTCGTCATTATTATAAACGCAGATATGATGAAGAATGTTCTCCATCTTATATTGTTCAACAAACTACAACTGATGATGATCATACTCATCAGGAGCTCAATTTCGTCCATTATGATATCTCTCCAGAAAAGGTACTTCATGTTCATGATGGTTCTCTATTCATCGTTGATTCAGGTGCCACTGGAAACATGACATACCAATCGCAGTGGCTTCACAATTATCATTCTCTTCCTGTCAAGAAGTTTGTTTACCTTGCGGATGATACGACTTGTCAAGTCAAAGGAGTGGGTGATTTATATCTGGGGATTGTTTCATCCACTAGAATATTAAGAGGAGTTCTTCATGTTCCACATTTGCAAAGAAATCTTCTTTCTGTTGCTCGTCTAGTTGATCTTGGTTTGTTTGTTGGCTTTGATCATAATCAATGTTGTATAGAGAAAGACGGGCATACTATAGCAATGGCTCCTCGACATGGTAATCTATTTGAGCTATCATTGAATGATACAGTTGCAAATGTTGTTACTGCCCCTGGAGATGCAGATTGCAAATTATGGCATCAACGATTTGCACACTCCGATTTTGCCAAAATTCTTGATCTTCATCGTCATGGTCTTGTGCAAGGTATGGATCTTAAATCTCATCCACGTATGGGAATATGTGAGTACTGTGCACTTGGAAAACACCATCATTCCCCTTTCCACACTTCTACTTCATCACATTCCTGTGCTCTCTTGGATTTGGGTCATACCGATATTTGCGGTCCTTTTCCTGCCTCAAAGTCTCAATATCGATATTTTATAACTTTCATTGATGATTTCTCACGGTACACACATGTCTATCTTCTTCGACATAAGTCTGAGGCTTTATCTATATTTAAACAATACAAGATAAGGGTGGAGCTTCAAACTGGATTCTCTATAAAGACGCTTCGCAGTGACAACGACGGTGAATATGTATCCAATCTATTTGATGACTTCTGTAAGGATCAAGGTATTCATCATGAGTTTACAGTTCCTTATTCTCCTCAGCAAAATGGTGTTGCTGAGCGCAAAAATCGCACGATTCTTAATGCTATACGTTGCATGCTTATACACTCTGGTTTGTCTCGAAAGTTTTGGACTGAAGCACTTCTAACAGCTGTTTTTATTCAAAATCATCTTCCAACTACTGCACCTGCTGGTAAAATTCCTATAACAATTTGGACAGGGAAGACACCTTCAGTCTCTCACTTTCGCACATTTGGCTGCATTGCTTATATTCATGTGCCCAAGGACACTCGACATAAGTTGGATCCTCCAGGTTTGAAGGTTATTTTTCTTGGTTATTCAGATCATTCCAAAGGTTACAAATTTTATGATCCTTCTTCTCAAAAGGTTATCATTAGTCGTGATGCTATATTTGATGAGAAGACTATGGGTGGCACATGGTCGTCACATGTTTCAGATGATACACAATCTTTACTTAGTGCATTTCCTTACTTGCTTTGTGATTCTACTAATTCTGATGATCATAAACCTCCTTCACCTCCAAAGAAGATTGATGAAAATTTGGAGATATATGTTGATCTTCCTATTGAGATAGAGCATGGATTCTATTCTATTGAATATGATGTCTTTGATGATGCTATGTCTGTCCAAGAGGATCCAATATCATATATGGAAGCTATCAATTCGTCTCAAAGGGATCAATGGCAAGAAGCTATGCAAGCTGAGTACGATTCTTTAATCTCCAAAGGTACATGGATTCTTACTGAACTCCCCCCAAATCGTGTTCCTATCAAATGTAAATGGGTTTATAAAACCAAGACCAAAGCTGATGGCTCGTTTGATAAGTTCAAAGCGCGATTTGTTGCAAAAGGTTACTCACAGATTGCAGGAGTAGATTATCAAGAAACATTTTCTCCTGTTGTGCGCTCCACAACTGTTCGTATGATTTTGGCTTTTGCAACACTATTTGATCTAGAAATTCACCAAATGGATGTTAAAACGGCTTTTCTCAATGGAGATCTTGAAGAAGAAATCTATATGGAGCAACCTGAAGGTTTTATGATTGCAGGAAAGGAGCATCTTGTATGTCAGCTTCATCGTGCATTATATGGATTGAAGCAAGCCTCTCGTGCTTGGTATATTAAGATTGATCAGTTCCTCACATCTAAAGGTTTTGTTACATGTTTTGCTGACCCAAATCTTTACATCAAAAGGGAGGACAAATATTTTATTATTCTTGCTCTATATGTTGATGATACTATTCTTGTGTCAAATAATATTGCTTTCTTGGATGCTATGAAGAAGCTTTTATCGACTGCATTTGAAATGGTGGATCTTGGTGAGATACATTCTTGTTTGGGTATTCAAGTTCAACGACACTGACAACAAGGCATTCTTCTTCTTCGCCAGATAAAGTTTATTAATGATATTGTTAAGATGTTTGGGTTGATAAATGCGCACTCTGCTAACACTCCCATTCTTTCAAGCTCTACCAAGGGTACATCTACAACACGCAATGAAGAATCAGCCATTCATCAACCTTTTGCTAATCTTGTTGGTTGTCTTCAATTTATTGGTTTAAACACAAGACCAAATATTTTATTTGCAGCTAACTTTTTGGGACAGTATCTTTCTTCCCCTTCCACTACTCATTGGAGTGCTGAAAAACGTATTCTTAAGTACCTCAAGGGTACTAAGGAATTTGGTCTTATTTATCGTCGTCGAGAGGATTCTTCTTTATCTTCTTCAACTTCTCTTGACCTTATTGGATATACAGACGCTGATTGGGCAAGTTCACACTTATCCATGCGATCTGCAAGTGGGAATTGTTTATTTGTAAATGGATGTTTGGTTTCTTGGTCCAGCAAGAAACAACGATGTGTTGCGGTTTCTACAACTGAAGCCGAATATGTTGCTGCATCATTAGCAACTCGCGAGCTAGTTTGGCTTCGACAACTACTTGCAGATTTGGGACATCCTTCATCATCTAGTACACCTCTTCGATGCGATAACCAAAGTGCTATTAGTCTTACTAAAGACTATATACAACATAGTAAATCAAACCATATTGCTATTCATTATCATTATGTTCGACATGAAGTCAAGAAAGGTTCCATTATGGTGGAGCATTGTCCCAGTGATCAAATGGTTGCAGACATCTTCACAAAAGCTCTTAGTGAAGCTCGCTTTAGCTCATTAAGACATGAACTTGGTATTGCTCCAAGTTCTTGTCTCACTGATTGAGGCATGTATCATTGTATTCAAGAAAACTTTATAGTAAATCATTTTTGTATCGTAGATATGTGTAGGGGCTCAGGTTTTTCCCTTGTTCTCCCCAAGGGTTTTTTCACTCGCAGCCATAGACCTTTGTTTGAGTGGGGATGTTACAACTATATATATCATATCTCACTTGACTTGGGTCTTACCTATATATACTAACTCTACATCAATATGAATCATTCTTTGGGAGCATGTCTTGTGTATCTCTCTCGTACTCTCTCTCTCTCAACACTCCGTATTAGTGAAGGGACGAAAATCTTGGAGGGTTTCTTTTCTTCTACATAGACATAAGGGATTTTCTAGTGAATGGAGGTCTATCTTCTACATAGGCAGAAGCGAAAAATCATTGTAAATAACTTTGCAAAATAATAAAAAAATATCTTTTGCCAAAATATTTTTTTCTCAATTTTGCAAAGTTATGGCATGTACTTGACACGTGGTATCAAAGCATAATTGAAATTGGAAATATCTATGGTTTTTAAGACCAATTGTTCTAAGTAATAATCAACCTTCTAATTGTTAAGGGACAAACTTTGGTAGAATAATGAGGCATAGAACCAATTCCTTGTTTTTTGAAAAATATACACATCTACCCTACAGTCCATGGATGACAAGTAGAGAAGAGAAATGATGAGGATACTCGATTGCCGATACGATCCATCCCCTGTGAATTGCAAAAGAAGATGGTTTTGGGATGAGCGTTATTGTTACATTGAGGCCAGTCGATTTTTCAACATGCAGACTAATTTGAAATACCTTGAATGATGGAAAATTTAATAGTGGTTGAGGCCTTTATCTTTTTTCTATCCAAAAGGAATCCACTTATGATGACCAGCGGTGGTTGATAGATACGTCTAGACTGTTATATCTATGACAAGGTTTTGAAGGTAATCCCATCCAACATGATTATAATCCAAGGCCATCACAAGTATCAAGATTACCGTATCCATGGTTTTCTAGATTTGCCATTTCCACAGTATAGGTTTTTGGACATAAACAACAATTGGCATACTTTCTTCTACATGAATGTAACTTATATCCATCCCTAAAAAATAAAGATATAATGATATCCTATTTTGGAATTTATACATAACATATATCAATGCTAATGTATCTCTACTTGTAAACATATGCCATTTGTAAATATCCCTTGTAAAAATCATAGCTTATGGGTAATGATAATAAAGATAATAGTGGCTAGATTTTGTAAAAATATTGTGCTCTTTAGCCCATCATTTTTTTACAAAACTAGTAAGATATGTTAATGCAGAAACGAATCTAAAAAGTTTAAGTGCTAAACCAATTCGTGAAACTTATGATAACCCATGGTAATACAACTATCACTAGTTCGATTGAAATTCAGGAGAAGAAGTGTCTCCTTAAGCAAGTTAAGCCACCAAAAATCAATGGGCAAGGGCAAAGACGTTGAAGCTGAGGTAGAGATTTGAATTGAGACCATAGAGGACTACTTTACTATTGTGGGAACTACCCTTGCTAACCCTGCTATGATTGCCAAGTGGAAATTGACTGGTGAAGCATGCCTGTCGTGGAAACAATGGTGTAAAGACCAAGGACTTGCTGAGAAAACTATTACCTTAGGAAAATTTGAAAGAAGCAGTGCATGGTCAATATTTGCAACCAACTTATCACACACTAAAAATGAATGAGTTCTTTAACTTAAGACAGGTAGGAATGAGCCTAGAGGCATATTACTCAAAGTTTATCTCACTGCTTAAATATGTGCCTCCTTCCATGATTATTGCTTGTGAGAGGAGGTTTCTAAGTTTTGTCGCAAATTGAATGCTCCTCTGAAACACGCCTTGAATCTATGCACCCAACTAATCTGTAAGATTCAATCAAAGCCAAGGAATAATAGGCTCTAGAATCAAAACAAAGGGACTTCACAGGGCTATGTTAAACAAGCCCAAGGTCAACATCCACCTAGTTAAGGAAAGGGGGCTTAAACAAATGCAGTTGGAAACTTCATACCTATGGGAAGTAATTGAAGAGTACCTAGGTGTTTCCATTGTAATGAGCTAGGCCACTTTAAAAGAAAGTGTCCAAATCTTAGCCAAATTCCTCACCAAGGACAGTACAGAGGTTAGAACCAAGCTTCAATTGCAAAAGGAAAAGCATATACCATAATTCTTAAAGAGCTTGAAGAATAGGGAAACCCAACTATGGAAGCCGATATGGAGAGGGCATCAGTTCATGCCATCCTCCATAAGAAAGGCCCAAATCACCAACTTTTGGTGATTTAAACACTAGTAGAATATCAGGGTAATTTCTATAAAATTCTGATTGACTGTGGAAGCACACACTCGTTCATATCACCAAAGTGTGCTAAGAAATTAGTTATAATATAATACCTACATCTAGGTTGCTTGTGGAACTTGCCAATGGAAAAGAAATCCTATCTACTCAATAAACTTGCAAAGTGACATTTAGCCTGGGAAGCAATCTCTCTAAAATGAGATTTAGAATCATGAATTTAGGGGCCTACGAATGTGTATTGGGTATGGACTGGCTAATCCCCATTGACCCACATATTCAGTGCAAAAAATGCCAGGTGACTTTTCAAAACCTAAAGGGGGAAAAAGTGATGACCCAAGGTGAGGAAGGAAAACCCAAGATTCAACTAACACAATATTTGTGAGTTTGGGAATCTCCCAATTTCCATTTTTTAAATACTAAAAAGGTGGCACCCGGATAACATGCCCATAAGTTTCTCAAAACCATATGATGTGACCTATCATTGGAAAGCGCTTGAAAAATGGAATCTATTGAGCTATAGAATGCTCAATTTGGAGTTATAGTGTTCAAGTTATGACAAATCCAAAGATTTGACCACGTGTCCCAAACTTATGGGAAATTCCCATATTCCCCAATATGGTGTTAGTTACTAGCCAAATCATCTCACATGATAAAAGGGTTAAAAAAGGGATTACTTGTATATCTCATAAAATAAAATAAGATTGAGCAGAATAATCAAGATGAGGGAGAGCCATATTGGTTGAAGGAATATGATGACATCTTCCCAGAAGAGATGACTTAGTTACCACCTCAAAGAGAAGTCGATCACAAGATCAGACTTGAACCAGGAGTCACTGCAATAGTTAAGAGTCCATATAAAATATCTATCCCTGAAGAAATTGAGCTGAAAGAGAAAGTAAAGTAGTTACTCGATCAAGGATACATGAGATCTAGTAATTTGCCATGGGGAGCCCCAAAATGGTTTCAAAAGAAAAAAGATGAAACTCTCCATCTTTGCATTGATTGTCGAGGTCTAAACTAGGTAACAATCAAGAATAAGTATCCAATCCCAAGAATAGACAAGCTACTTGATAGTTTGCAAGGGGTGAAAATATTTTCCAATATTGATCTCTGATCAGGTTATTACCAAATAAGGATCAAGGAAGAAGATATCCCCAAAATTACCTTCAATACTAGATATGGTCATCTTGAATTTCCTGTAATGTATTTTGGTCTAGCTAATGCCCCTACTACATTTAATAGGTAAATACAAGACTTTTTTTTTACCTTATCTTGATGAGTTTGTCCTAGTCTTCTTTTAAGACATCCTAACATACTCCAAGAGAGATGAAGACCATGAGGTGCAAGTGCACATTGTGTTGGACACAATGAGGACACACAAGCTCTATGCAAAGAAAAAGAAGTGTGTCTTTTTCAAAAGACAAATGGAATATCTCAAATTCATAGTATCTACTAAAGGAATCTCTGTAGACCAGAGATGTTCAAGAGAGTGGCAACCTCCAATGACAGTTACAAAAGTGAGAAGTTTTTAAGGGATGACTGGATGGTATAGAATTTTCATAAAACATTACGCCCTAATAACTACACCTCTCAGTGATTTTCTAGAAAAGCAAACAGCTATTGTGTGGACGCCCATTGAGCAAGCTAGTTTTTTGCAGCTTAAGAAAAGTTTGGTAACAACATCCATTTTAAAGTTATATGACCTAAATCAAGAGTTTGAGGTCGTAACAGATGCAAGTTCTCTTGCACTAGGTTGTGTACTTATGTAGCAAGGTCATCCAATAGCCTATCCCTCAAGAAAAGTGAAAATCCATGAGAGGAATTATGTCACCCATGATGTTGAGATGTTAGCTATGATCCATGCTTTCAAATTTTGGCGAGTCTATCTACTTGGAAGTAAGTTTACTTTGGTCAATGATCCTAGTTAACGACACTGATCCTAAGCTCACAATCAAATACCAAAATTTCACTATGGATGATAGACTTGTCTATTTCAGGACAAGGCTTTGCATTCCTCTTAGTCAAGTGCTAAAAAAGAAGATATTATGGAAAGCCCACGACTCCTCGTTCTTAGGACACCTTGGCTATAGAAAAACTCTTAATGCAATCACGAAAGGTTACTATTGGAAAAGACTAAAGCACAATGTACTCAGATATGTTACTAAATGCCTAAGTTGCCAAACGGGTGAAAGCTAAGTGTGTCAAAATGCCAAACAAGCTCCAACTACTTGATATTCCACATATGAAAGAGGAGTTCATCATCAGTAAGGATTTCGTAGTTGGTTTACCTTCTGTTCAAGGAGTAATTTAACCATGGTGATTGTGGATATGTTGACAAAGGTTACTCATCTTATCTGAGTCAAGACCAACTACAAATCTTCATATATTGCACAACTATTTGTGAAAGAAATCTTTAGGCTTCATGGACTGGCTAAACGAATCATTAGTGATCACGACTCCTTGTTTATGTCACATTTCTGGAAAAGCCTATTTGAAGTAATTGGAACCCAGCTTTGCTTTCACACAACTTACCATCCCCAAAATGATAGCCAAACAAAGCAAGTTAATCAAGTCATTGAAGATATACTGAGAGCATACTGTTCCAGAGAACCGACAAGGTGGACACAATATTTGGCCTTTGTAGAAATTTCCTACAATGCAACATATCACCAAAATATTCAAATGACTCCATTTCAAGCATTGTATGGGCAAGATTGTTTGATGCCATTGAATTTATATGATCCAACCCTAAAGGTTGAGGCTTCTAAGAAAATGCTAGAAGACATGGATGATTAGGTCAAAACTATCATACAAGACATCTAAGCTACCAAAG